>NC_136059.1:468981196-470181196 GCF_964261635.1 Lissotriton helveticus | reverse complement strand
CCATGACAACACTGGAAACAAGAAAATACAAAGAATACTTTGTAGCACAACTGGATAGTAATTCAAAGAAACCGTTTAAGAAAGAATCAAGCTTGAATAAGACCTATTTCAAAAATAGGTAGGTTTCACCGACACCCCGCTTTCCGGAAACGGTGGTGAAGGGGTTAAGGTATGAACGATAAACTACTCGAGTGTCATGATATAAGACCACCGAAACCGTTGGGCGCCATGTCGCAGGGTTTCTGTTCTCACACAGAACTGTGCACAGAGGAGTGGAACCTCGGCGAATTAGGGTGACCCAAAACACACCTTAGTACCCAACTCACCCCTTACCGAGCTAGCTACAGTGTCTCATTGGACATATCAAACTCCCAATGTTTAGACAAACCAGAACATGAACTTACTGTACCTCAGGGTACGTGGAACTCATGAACACTCTTTCGTTATATTATCATTACAAACCAGAACATGGAGTAAAGAAGACACATGTGCATTTGAAATGTTTATTTACTAATGCCGTCTTCTCAGGCGCAGTATCTTAGATAATACAAGTATACTTATTATCAATAGTAAAATTACCAGCATAGTTACTAAGACATAAAAGGTGAATGGTGACAGCATGTCAACATACTGTAATGAATAAGAGTTAACAACACTTATATCTCACCCTCCCTAACACATATATTATATTATTAGCTAAGAAGGCCTCTTTGGGTTGTTTTAGGGCGGGCCCATACCTTAGTGTCCTAGCATGAAGGAATCACATCAGCATACACCAGCTCTCTCTGCATGTGCACCGCATCAAGTGTGTTCTGTGTGTCTCGTGCAAAGCAATATCAATCCCGCCTGAAGCCAGAGTTGGCAAAGGCTGCACTTGTGTTATGACTATGAAGGCGTGGAGATCAGACCTCATAACAATTCCATATCGTGTTGTCCCTGAAACTTCAGCACTCTTCGTGCAGACATAGTTTATTAAGCAAAGCTGATATCAGAGCAATAACATATTATTCTCACATACAACACGGCAAACTACTAGGTTGAAAGCTAAGTCAACAATTAAGTGTCGTGTGCAGAAGTTGCAAGAAAGAAAAATGGTGTTTAAACCTCAAATGTACCTATGCTAACTTAACACGATATAAGGATATACAGGAGCTATATGACAACATGTCCTTTAAATAGTTAAGTAAAAGCGTTTTGGTTACAGTAGTGATTTTTAAGGAATATTATTGTATTTTAAAAGTTGACAGAAACTTTTTGAGTTGAAATTACCAATGTTATCCTATGGAAGGAAATTCAGTTTGCAGGGAAAGTATGTTTACATTACTTTTGTAATCCATTGCTGGTCTCGTAGGTTCGGCACTGGGGCATCTATCTAAAACAGGCAAGTAATTATGTTTTTATCGCTGGCACGATATTAAAGAATATTTGTAAGTTTAAAAAATCGACATTAAGAAACTTTTTCAGCAAAAAGCAGGCAATAATATCCTATGGAAGGAAATTCAAGTTACCTGCAAGTACGGTTAGAATTACCTTTCAGGGTCAGTACTGGGCTCAAAGATGCAGCTCTGAGGTCTCCTGATAACAGGTGAGTAAATCGGAATTCATTGTTCTGCTGATTTTAGATGAATATTTTAAAGTTCCAAAACTCCACACTTAAGAATTTCCAAGTGAAACCAGTCAATGTTAGCCTATGGAAGAAAAGTGAGTTATCGGCTTTTAGGTAAGTACTCGACTGGTAGAGTTAAGGTTCTGGGCCTACACTCAGGGGTCTCCCGGGGTCAGGTAGGTACAGTTGGTATACCCTCAGCGGCACAGGTGTAGCCGGGTGCAGAGGTAGTTAGGCCCAATGTTATCCAATGAGAGGCAGGGTGCCTTCAGTTGGTGGCTGCTGGCTAGCAGGCCACACGACCGTGGGAGCTGGGCTCCTGGTCACTTGCTCAGAGAAAATGGGGAAGTAGGATAGGGCAAATGTTGCACTGCCAGCGGCACTCAGGCGGCTGGGTGCAGGGTGCTTTTGAGCCATCGGGCGCTCAATGTTATTCAATAGAGATCTTGAAAAGGGAACAAAGGCTGAAGGCTCGGGGACGGAGATTCTTCAGGAGCGACCAACAGTTTGAGGGGTAAGTTGGGATCTTTGAGGATAGGTAGGCACCCCGGAGTGGGGCAGAGGAGGCCGGGGGGCGCCGGGTGCAGGGGTGTCTTTTGACATTAGGAAATCTTACCCACTGCTGCTCGCGGTTGGAGGGGTCCCTGGTTATGAGGCTGCTGGCGTCGTCTGGGTCGTCGAGGAGGGTCCCTGGGCACTGGATTCCAGGTCAGAATCACTGGGGGGAAGTCCTCATGGACTTTGTCCACTCTGGCATACGCCAGGCTCGGCGGGAGCAGAGTGGGCTGGATTCGCGGTTCCTGGCTGGCACCAGGGGTATTGCTGTTGAGCAGTACCACTGCTCATGGGAGTCCCAGTCTCTAAGAGGGTCAAGGCCGGCAAGTCCTCTGGGGTTCTCGAGGTTGCTGTACACAGGAGACGGTGGGATTTAGCATGAGCCGGTTCAAGGATCAACAGGCCGGTAGGGCTGGGGTCAAGTCAGTTGGTGTTGTCCTCTTGTTACAGCTGCCCGGCAGGTCTTCTTCTTCATGGTCTTCTTTCTTGTTTCGAAATCAGGATCTGAGGAAGGAAGGTTCAGGGTGCCCCTAAATACTAAATTTAGGGGTGTTACAGGTAGGGAAAGAGCAGAGACCAATAGGGGTGAGTACTATCCCTATCCTGCTCCTCTCCTGTGGAAGGGGGGGTAGGAGCCTGTCTCTGATTGGGAAGGGCTCCCCATCCTCAAGATGGCCGGAGCCCGGAGTTGTGCTTCACCTCGCCTCTCCCACCTGAGGGGTGGAGTTGACACAGGCTGGCACACCCCCTTCCCTCACTTAGGGTTTCCCGCCAGTCTTCCTGCCAGAGTGGGGGTCAAAACCGGTGAGGGCCAGTTACTGAGTACAGCAAGTGGTCTGGGGAAGCTCACAAAGGCGGTATGCTTTTGAAGCTTCCTCCTGCCCATCCTGGGGGAGGAGATAATACCTCGCCCAGGATGTGCATTGTTGAAGGCCCAGGAGAGCTGGGGCTCTCCACCCAGGGGTCCAGCAACCTGTCTGCTGTGGCAGCCTAGGCAGCCTCTCAGAAAAGACGTGGATTGTAGGTTAGGTTGCAGGGGGCATCTCTAAGATGCCCTCTGTAGTGCATTTTACATTAACTCCCACACTGGCATCAGTGTGTGTGGGTCAGGGTGCAGGGCCCCTAAGGGTGGCACAGTAAGTGCTGCAGCCTTTAGGGGTCTTCTCTGGTCACAATGCCCTGGGTACCTAGGGGACCATTTACCAGGGGCTGACATGTGGCCAGAGATGCCAATTGGGTTTTAGCTTCAACACAATTTTAGGGAAGGAACACAGGCCCTGGGCACCTGATTGGCAGGAGCCCAGGGCACACTCAGTCAAAGTACATCAGCAATTCAGCAAAAATTGGAGGCATACCATGCAAGAAAGATGGCACTTTCTCACAACTACCATATAAGGATGGCTAAGAAGGAAAAAGGGAAAAAACAGAACAAACATTTCTAGTAATTGCTAACATCTTTGCTCTACAAAGGTGCATTTAGACTGTAGAATAAACCAGTGTCTACCATGGTCAATTGGGATGACCAGATTTTTATGACCAACTGCAGTATTTTGGTGGATGGATGAAAGAGTACTGATTGATTAGATAAAAACTATTAAGTGCAAACCACAATGAGTCATGCTAAGCTGATTACCTTATGGTTGCTTGTTGTGGGTCTGTTCGAAGGAGAAATCCAGGGATGATATAGCAGGAAGGTTTTGCTTATTAGCAATCAGATTAGCCTGCATGGAATGTTCCTTTTTGCCAGGTGTTATTACCTTGATTATTGGGTTAACATGCTTCAAATAGAAGGTGATTGCTTGATAAATGAAAATGTTGGTGAAATATTTAAAAATAAATTGGGGAAAATTATATTGCCAATTTATATATAACAGAGACAGCTAGCTCAGTTAGATAAATACAAGGTTATTCGGTGTCATACTAGAATTTCAATATTTAATTAATTCTAGAATCAATATCAAATTATTATCATCCACCAATAACATAATGATGAAAAATCGATACACTCACCAGCTACACATCTACAACGCAACCATCAGAAAATAAAATATAAAGTACTACTCCTCTTGCTATCTACAAAGAGGGTGGGAAAAGAACACAATGTCATTCTCATGTTAAAAAGCATACCTAACAAATTAGCAAACAAGTATAAAATGAATAATAGAAAACGTCATGGAACATTAAGGTGAACAAAAATGAATCGAAGTACATCAGATGACAATTTCCGTAGGTGAACTTGTCCATAGTCACATTCTCGTATAACAGACATTATAGTGTACGGAACATCTGAGAATACAAAAGATAATAATGTGTAAACTGTGGGAGGATGTATACAACGTCTAGTGAAACAGACAATTTTCAAACTTAGATGGGAATCATGCTATGACACAGATATCTAAAACATGTAACCAATGCCTGTATCTCTAATGCAGAGGTCCTTCCTGAATTGCTGGAGTGATGGTGAGTTCTCTGAGGTGGAGGGGGAGGTCCTTTCAGGTCTTGGCCTTCAGATTGGAGAAGGAGCAGCCTCCGCTGTTAAAAAACACAGTAAGTCTCCTGGATCATTAAATCCATGACCCCAGGAGAGATTACCATATATTTTTTAAAACACTCATAGCTGAAACTCTGTGCTTTTCAGCTTGGATGTTTGGTCCTATTGTAGTTGTTTGTATGGCTGCCTTTTGAGGCCTGAAAAATGTTAAAAGAAAGACTCAAAGACCGAAATCTGTATTACATGTTTTTATAAAATCACTTTTAGTAAACATTGCAATGTGTGAATTAATGAAATATATATTTGAATATAATTATTGGTCCTTTTTTGACAAAGGCAATAGGTCTGATTTATATATGTTGATATATTAACCCTTTGATAAAGCCAATAGGCCAAAGTTTTATATTTTTGTGTTCTGATCCTTTCACAAAGTCAGTAAATCAGCCTTAATGAAAATAACACCCTTTATATTGTGAAATCACATAGTCCGCATGAGGAGTTTGGGCGCAGGGCCTGGCCACATGATAGGCCCTGCACCCAAACTCATGCTGCACACAGCGATCAACATCTTACTTTAGTTTATTTTAAAACCTTTGAAATTCACTGAAAAAAACAAAAGTAAATAGGGTGTAATAGTTAGGTGAAAATGCCAGTTAAAACTTACCATTTCGAACTAACAAAACCACTGAAATTCACCAGTTATAGCCATCCAAATAAATATAACTTGCGCCCTATAGTAGCTATAACATGTGCCCCCACCACACAATGGTGTCATCAATGATGTTATTTCAGATGTTGTGGTTATAGTTTTCAGTGATGTCAGAGAACATGTAATGAGTGACGTAATACATGAGGTAATTACCAGTGCATGGCATACGTGTGTATCACAATCTTACACAAAAGAATAAAGATTGCAACAGGTGGGGGAGTTTGGATGACATCATGCTAATTGTGATGCATTCAGGTGAAGCCTCCTGTCTCTCTCTCCATGCTAGTGACAAACTGCTTTTCACCATTAAGTCTGGCACAGTGAGCTCTCTACAGTTAAATGGAGAAATGGTGGGCATCTTAGAATGGGGTTTTGATGACCTTCACTGGAAAACCCATTTTATAATGGCTGCAATTTATCCTTACAACAGTGCATAACTTGTGCGATTAGGGTGTGTGGAGATAGGCATCCTGTCATCCTTGACCGCTCACACACCATAATGGTGCTTAATGGCCAATGCCAGCCACAGCACCCTGTGACGAAGTCCAGCTACAATACTGGAGATGGACTACTTTCTTTTGCCAATCACCTTATGCAATTGTAAAACGAGCTAAATGATCTGGTCTTATACAAAATGTGATATGAACTTTAAACAAGTAATTTCTGACACAAATCCCACTTTGAGTATTGTTCACAAGTACTCTTTGCTATACCAGACCTGAAAAATGCAAGTCAAAAAATATGAAAATGTTACATGAATTTAAAATAAGTATTGGCAAAGCCAGTTTCTGGTGTTGGCCACATTTATTGCCACCCGCATCAATCACAAAAAAAAACAGTGACTAAAAACAAAAATATTTTTTGTTCTCGAAAAGCATTAATTGCCACAGCAGTCCCTGCTTCTGAATGGAATTGCTTTGTGCATGGATGTGCTCCTTGTGGAAGAGCATGACTCTCTGACCCATTCTGCATGCTGTAGTGGGAGGAAGAAAAATAGGAATGACACACTTACAGGCCAATGGATGAAAAAGGCAGTTTGGAGCCCTCCATGAATAAGAATATTGTGCAAATACATGTAGTCCAATCAAAAGGTCTTTGTCAAAGCAGACCTAAGTATGCCTTCTGAAATTCAATTAAATCTAATGTATCACAAAGATCATATAATATTTCTGCAATGCTTTCCGTATTTTAAAAGTTTAGTAAAACAGAAGGCTGAGCATAATTAAGTCGTTAACAAAATCGTAATCTTATTAGCGATTGCTAATTATTGTAGACGTTTGTCTTTTTACTTTTACCATCTAACAAATGTTTCACTGCCACTGCTGTTAAAGCACTTAAACATAATAATTTAATTAGTTCTATTTTCAAAAGAAGGGAAAAACATAAAGCTCTCATTTTAAAAACCACCCTGAGTTATAATAAAAGATTAATAGTTCTACATTGGGACACATGTCCTTCCCTCTCTCCATTTTCCTTTAATGTGGATATCTCAATATCTCTCTCATTATCGACCAGTGCTTGAGCAATGCTTGTTTCTGTGGAATGAGGGCAAATACGACGGTATTGAGGATACAAACTTAAGCTAACATCAGAGTGATCTGGGTATTATTATTATTCAGCTAGCATTGTTCTCCCGGCTCCATTAATCAAACTGTCAACCACCTGCTGTTGTTCCCAGGACAGGCTCACTGCCAAGGTTATTCCTCAAGTAAAAGCATGTCACTTAAAAGGAAGCACCTACTAGTGCAGTTTCACTGCATTTGTGCAAGGATCTTTCAACTACCATTTCCAGTAGTGGTTACACTTACATATATGTTCCTGTTTTGTTGTGGCTGTAACAGAACCATGCGCTTGAAGGTTCTAAAGGCAGTAATAGTGGAAAGATTATCAGCACTCCAAGCAAAATAGCGTTTTGCCTCCAGGTGCACTCCCTACAAACAAAAAGTGTCTTTTGGAGGTGTTTAATAATCGTTAATTTCATGCCACCACACGGAAATGCTGTGTGTCTGCTGCCTTATCTTTCCAGATGGAAGAGCCACCTCTGCCCATAACGGAATGTGGGGTCCAGTTGAGGAGGAGCTCTGAAACCGACCAGTTACGTCAATCTGGGTCTGTACTTTGAGAAAGAAAACTGTCAGCCTTCGCCCGTGCAGGTAAGAGAGCGGTGGGGACCAGGTGGAGGAACTTTCGACGGACGATGATGAGGGAAAATGAATATTTATTGAATTATCACTTTTCATCGCCCATTGAAATCCCCCGCCCAGCTGGCCCCGTCACTCTTACATGTAAATACAAATATAATTGTCAACATTTTGTAAACTGAAAATGTATCAACGAATTAACAACTGATGGAGTTTAAAAAAAGAAACACCACATAACCAGAGCTTACCTAAAAACATACTGAATTATGCATAGAAAGTACAATTTTAACTTCTGAGAAGCCTGCCCTTTGGACTGCTGATTTCCATCTCTGGCTTTTTGTCTCTCTGTCCCTTGGTCTATGCCTCTATCATTGATCCTTTCTTTCTCCTTGTATTGCTGTCTCGCTCTCGCTTTTTGTTTCTCATCTCGCCTCTGCCAGAGTATATCTAAGGCAAGTTTTATCCTTCTACAGCAGAGCTAAAGCTACTAAAAATCATTAATTCATATGGATGTTTAAAATAAATCTCCACCCACATGACTGAATTTGCTGGAAATATCAGAATGTTATGAAATTTGCTAGGGAATCTTTCCTTGAGATTTTTTTATTGGGTTCCAATTTTTTGTTAACTCAATGAATAAGATCTCAGTACTTATGAGTTCCTAGTCTCAGTTAGATCGCAGCCAAGATTCATGCAAAGAGATTGTATCACAAGGTGGTCGTGGGTTGATCCCAACTGCATGAAAATCATTGAGCACAAGTTCAGACTATACATTCATGACTATTGCAGTAGAATCTAGTGGCCTAATTTGGATGCCCGACATCCAAGGTTTCAAATCTGCCCACCGTATTACAATGACGTTGTTCAGATTTGAAATTGGCCGGTCAATCTGGCTGACTTCCGATCAAGGAGCACATCAGCCAGTCGGAACCACCACATAACCCCGTACAGAGAGTGTTTCCTCCAGTAGCAGCTCCTCCGCAATGGTGAAGGAGCATCACCTCATTGCCTGGCTCAAAGCCAGCAAATGCAAAATAAAATGATGTTCTTGCATCGTTTTATTTCGCATTTGCCGGCTCTTAGCCAGCGGTTTTGGGAGGTGTGGGCTGAGGCATGAGAGGGGAGAGGAGGACTGCTAGTGCACTCCACCTCCTAAGTGCTCATTTGTGTTTGGTCAGCTGTCTCAGGCCGACCAAAACACACATGCGCACTTATGTTTGTATGTATTGAACAGCCGGGCTGAAGAAACCCCACAGACTCCCACGTCTGAGCAGGGTGTCTTTCCTGCCTGCTCTGACCAATCCCCATGCTGCTCTGCAGCGCAGGTGTTGGATAGGGAGTCTGTCCCAGGGGCTGCTGGGACCAGGCCGGAAAAGGAGAGGCGGCATGACGAGATGCGACGCTGGAGACGGCCAGCGGCAAAAGGTATGTTTTTTAAAACAAATATTGTATTCCCACCGTGTGGTGCCTCCCATTCCACCCTTCCCGCCTCACCACCTTTTGTTTATGGTGGCCGACGCTGGTTTCCGCTGTAGGGAATATGATGTCGGCTTCAGACAGGCTTTCCATGTCGGGCTTTCCGACATAGAAAGCGTGTCGGAAAGGGACTTTGGGGGCTCCGAGCAGGGCCCCCTTCTTCTGTGGCCTCCGGTTAGGGGCCAAGGGGGCACCTATGGTGCCCCCTGGAAATCCCTCCACAGTGTGGCAGGCACCATACCTGCCAGCCAAATGGTGCAAGGATTTACAGTAACTCCCATTTCTTTATGGGAGCTTGTGCTGCAGCCGTGTTTCTGACCGCCTCACAAGCTCCTATAGGGAAATGGAGTCTACAACAACACCATGTGTGGTCGCTTCTTAATTGCGGTTCCCGACCGCTGACATGAGGTCAGTCAGTTCCAAAACAACAGGGATGTCAGTCGGAGGCAACTCCGACCGACATCCTAATCAGGCCCTTAGGGCCTTATTTAGAGTTTGGCAGACAGGATACTCTGCCACATATGTGGCGAATATCCCCTTCATTATTACAACTGCCATAGGCCATAATGCAACTGTAAAATGGCAGATGGAATATCCACCATATTTGTGATGGTGTATCCCATCCAGCAAACTCTAAATAAGGCCTAAATTTGAATGTAGTGTAAGGAAAATATAATTATTACAGACAGTTTTGTAAATAAATGTTTAGCAAAGTTTTCAGAAATGGAACTTGGCTCTTAAGCCTTGTAAACCATAGCTCTTGTTAATATAGGACCAGAGTAAACCCCCTCACAGCAGATTGGAACAATAACATCAGTACTTATACAAAGGCAATCATTATGGAAAGTACCTCTTCAAAAATGGCTGCTGCAGGATATTCTAAAGTGCTCAAACCCTAATTGTCATCTTTTAATTGGCTTTGATTCCAGCCTGAGAGGGTAATTCAAAGTCACAGCTTCTCATTCTTGAGGCTGAAAGCCCTGAATTAGGCATTACCTTGGCTAATACACTCTGAGAGGTCTGCAAGAGCTGGCACCAGGCCACTGCAGTCACAGGGGAGCAAAGCTAATCAAGCTCGCTTATCTGTGGTTTCCTAGAAAAAGACATTGAAGGGCAATGGTTCATTTCAGTCTCTGTCAAAGGCAAGTAAATGGATAATATATTTTAAGTTTAGAAATGACATTTCAGAAAGATGTTTTACAGTGATTATAGGTGTTACTATGCATTAGCACAGTATAAAGGAATTCTTCCTTATATGTGATGATCTGTGCAGAATAGCAATTATAGAACCTGTGTGTACAGTTCCTGTACCTAACTTGCACCCGGGGCCATGTTACAAGCTGCAGCAGGCGTTTTCACCTGCCTCTTGCACCCCTGGGGCACTTTGCTATTATAGAATGGACCTGTAAATGCTAGTGCAGCCCCTTCAGTAATGTGGATCGCATCGGTGCACATGTTGCTCGGGTGCAACTGCACATGCTGCGTTCTCTCAAATGCTCGGGGGCGTGGCCGCATGCAAATGAGGGAATACTTTGCCTCTGAGCTGTATTACAGACACTGGTGCAGATGCAATGGGGCTGTTTGGATGTGCACTGACTGCGTTCCACATAGATATGGCGCACAGTGAGTGCATTCCCTGAGGGCGACCTTGTGGGGTGAACACAGGGGTCTCATTCACCCTAGGGCATTAGAGCTGGGTGCAGTCACTCACCAGCAAGGGTTTCTTTACTTCCGTTCGACACAGAGGCTGTGTTGCCAGCATCAGTGAAAGACAAACCACTGGCTTTATATAACGGGTCCGCCTTTCACTAATGCACAATGATTCCATTGCAGGTGTGAGTTCCCCCTGCACGGGGAACAATGCATTTACTGTGCGGAGGCACATTGTCCTGTTCTGCAGCCATCGCACTCAGGTCAAGGGGCATTGCGGCACCGTCTGGGGTAAGAAACCCTATATTTAATACAGGCCCCAAAAAAACATATTTGTGAAGTAATGTAATATAAGTCTCAGGTAATGGCTGGCAGCAGGTTTTGCTCCACTTGCAGAGGGGATCATGCATTTGGATCCTGAGTCGGTAAATGGTGCCGGTCATGTCGAGCTGGGCATAGGGGAAAGATGTGTTTATGTAGTTCAGTTCCATTTCATCAATCTGATTCATGTCGGAGTGCCCACCTAGGGGCATATGTACAACAGAATGACAAAGCGTGGCATTAAGCTAACTCCATGCTTCGCCATTCTGAAAATGCAGGGATGCACCGTATTTACAAAGATGCGGTGCACCTCTACGTTTCCCCTAGTGCTGGTGCTAAATTAAGCTGCCTAGCGCCAATGCAGCCACCCTTCTACCATAGTGCAAGGGTGCCTGTGTTGGGGGGAATGATTGTTTATGTGCAGGAAGGTCCCTTCCTCCACATGAACAATCACAAATGGCGATTTGTAACTCCTATGTTGCTGCATTGTGCAGCAGACATAGAATTAGCAAATCACCATTTTTTTTGATGATTGTTTATGTGCAAGAAGCGACTCTTTCCTGCACATAAACAATCATTCATTACATTTTGCTGTTTCTGTGTGTGCTGCACAATGCAGCACACATAGAAACAGCAAAAACGAGGAGAAATAAAGCATTTCTTCTCGATTCGCCATGTTAAGACCAGGTTTTCCCTGATCTTAATTTTGGTGCTGCCGCATATTTACGCCACCCTTGTAAATAGAAGGCAGAATCAAAATAAATGGGTGTTGCGGTGGAAAGCCCATCCCAACACCCATTACCCAACCCTTTCACGCTGAGTATAGCATGAAAGGATGGCTTTTTTACAAGGCTGCGTTAAGTCACATTAAGTGGCTTAATGCCGCCTTGTAAATAAGGCGAAGCCCCTATTGCCACAGGAACATTGTAAAAATGACGTTCCTGTGGCGATAGAGGCTTGTAAATCTGCCCCATCGTTTCAAATAGCAGTGCAGTATTGCAAAGAACTGGAGGGAGTGGTACATTTCACTGTTATAGTCGATATGGGTAATGAGGTTGCAATTTAGAGTTTCAAACATGTACAGAAATTAAATTCAGGTCTTTCAGCATAACAGAGTAGCAGTGGATGTCTTTCATACTGCAAAGTTTCTATCCCAGTCTTACAGTTTTCCAGAATGACGAAGAGGTGATGCTTTATGAGGAGGGTGTTAAGTTCCTATGTGGGTACTGGGAAGACGGAGGTTTGTCAGACTGGAACAGGAGGATGCTCTACAATTTGGGGTAAATTACCAAAAAGTAGTGCCCACCTGTTAAGTTCTTTCTTTTATCTTTGGATCTGCAATTGGCAAGTTCCTGGCTCTAGGGTATAAGCATTTCACCAGAAACTGAAATCATTTTGTTTTTGAGAACTTGGTATACAGCTGATTTTTAATAGGCCACTGGATCTCAGTGGGAGTGAGGTAAAGCCAACCAGGATGAGGGTAATGCCTCTAGATTTACTTTTTCTACAGGATGTGAAAAAGAGATGAAGTTCTACTTTTTGAGGGCCCAAAGAGGATTTATGGAGGTCATCGGGATGGGTGTTACCGCTATATGTGGCCTGAAATTTGGACATGTGGAGAAGAAGATTTAGGAGTTAGAACCAGACTGTTTGAGTGTCCATAGCTATGTTTATTGCAAGATACTTCGGGGCAGATTTATGTTGGGAATGCGCCACATTTGCGTCAAGCAACTGCGGCGTAAACGTGGCGCATTCCTACGACCCATTTACAACGTGACGCATCTAGGCAGATGCGTCACGTTGTAAAGCCCTGCGCCACTTGTGGGCGTTCCGGCGCAGGGTGGGCGTTCCGGGGCAGGTGCGCCTCGCAAAAGTGGCTGAGTGAAATCTATAAGATTTCACTCCGTCACTTTCAGGCCAATGCTGTGTCAAAACCCTGCGCCTGCTTGAAGCAGGCGTAGGTCTTGACGCAGCATTGTAAAGATGGGGCACCCCTGAGCCTTGCTGGAGCTGCGTCGCGCTTGCGACGCAACTCCAGCAATGCGCCACCTTTACGGCACAGAGGCGTCACGCATCTGTGCCGCTTTTGCCCCATGGTGCGCCGCATTGTAAATGCGGCGCACCATGGGTGGTGGAGCAGCGGCGCAAAATAGCTGGCGCATCCATGGGGATGCGCCAGTTATCATAAATCTGCCCCATTATGCTTTGTGTGTAGAAACCAGGACATTTGGGACAAGACTTAAAGGATTTGGGGATTAGAGCAGCACCAAGAATGAAAGAAGCATTTACAATGCAATGGTCTCGGCATTATTAAAGGTAGAGCTATTGGCATTGCTCATGACATTTTTTGTTTTTTTTATCTTAAATAAATGGCGTTGTCATTTACATTGCCAATAGCTTAATCGTTAAATAAATGGCATTGTCATTTGCAATGCCAATAGGTTAATCGCTCGCAAATGCATGACCTATTGCATTTACACACACACTAAGCCACCCACACACATACAGAGCCACACACTGATGAAATGAAAATTCTCATTCTCAGGGAATACTTACTAATATAACAAAGAACTTGGCACAGAAGCTGTAATATGAAAAGACATCTTTATTAAACTTAATTAAGTGAGGCCACGTCACACAGAAGCGGTAGCAACTGAATGAGGTAGTCTGAGGAATACAGAGGACAGAGGCCTTTTATATGTTTTAGGGTTACATGACTCAGCACAAAAGAAAGGGGCAGTCCTAGCTTTTGCAAGCATGCAAATCCAACATTCCTTCCTTACAGTTTGACCACTCACATGTTTCCACGAGTAAAAGCAGGATCATGATGACAAGCCCATTTTTCAGTTTGTCCAGCCCAAAATCAATCATTGGTTAAACTTAACATTTTTCATCAGACAGGTCGATCGGACCCATAATAAAAACGGGCACATCCCCATCGTAAATAGGCCATAAAGAAGGAACAGAAACAGATGAGAGGCGAGATAGAGGGTGTGTGCATGTACCATAAACTCAGCAATGTCCTGCTCTTTGATCTCTATCTCGATCAGCTAAAGGGCAAGAACTGGTTTGGCAAGGTCAGCTTCAGGCAGCAGGGTCAGTTCATTTCAGGTTAAACAGGAGTCAGCTAAAGTCATCAGCCTATGTGAGGGCAACTACAAAATGGCTGCCATGCACAAAATGGAACCCAAGGATTCAGAACAAAATCTTCACATACACAGTGAATCCATCGGTGTAACATGATGAAAACACTCATACTTGCTGAGCTCACTGTTTACGGTTCGCTGTTACCAAAATCGTAACAGAACCACGACCTTTATGATCCAGGTTCAGAATTCACAGAACCTCAGACCGTCCTTTTGCCCTTACATAGGCAATAACCTAAACTCAGGTCAATCTGAATCCAGGTGTATATTCATCAGATCATCAAGATGTTACTGGAGCATAATCCTATTACTTAGCAACTCTCTCGGGACAGGTCTGCTTACACACGTAGTAGCACAAAGGCCGCATATGGCAGGACCAAATAGGGAATACCTCTATCTGTAGTATGTGGCATAAGACCACATACCCAACAATTAGTGATGTTCACTACTAACTGGTGTTGATGCAGAAGCTGTACAAAAGAATTGTTTACGAATTCTGATCTTCTAACCTGCTCATGTTCAGGAAAAGTGTGGAAAGAATGCAAAAAAGCAGTAGTAGGAAAAGACATAGGTTGGGAAGTGGGTGCAGAAGTCAATTGAGTAAAAAAAATAATCCCACCCATAAAAGACAATGTCATGTTTAAAAACACTAGAAAACACATTATTAAGAACATATAGACAACAGGAGAAAGTAGTGACCACTATTACAAATGAAATTATAATTTTTCACAACCTTAAGCAAAAAAAAAAAGCAAATCCTAAAATTATCTAGTAACATTTTTAGGGCTTCCTATGCATTTCAGTAATTTATTGTATGTTCAAGTGAAACAGTAGTGACCCTCATTAATGCTCTGAGGTGAAAAGGGGATACTCTTCCACAGAGAATGGACTTTATTCTGCTTTTACTAAACAGAATATTACTTTAAAACAATGCCAGCAAAACAATCACAAACTCGTCTCCTAACACCTATTATATGCAATCGCATGGAAACCACTTGTGAAACCAACTATGCCCAGAGTCTGTTCAAAAAGCCTCTCTGGCAGGCTTCTCTTGTCCATCAAATATTCTTTTGTTGTTGCATGGGCCTCTTCATCCAGGCCTTTCATGATCCGTTGGAGTGCCCTCCTGGCAAACACTCATAGCTCATTCAACAGTCTCAATGTCTCAATGCAGTGCACCAGTATCTCTCCTCTGCGGCAGACACTACAGATATTGTGCTCTTCATTGGTCATGGGCACAGATCATCTCGTGCAGACCTGGGACCATTCTCAGGCTCCAACACTCATCATTCAGTGTCAGAGGACGCTCAGGCTGCTATTTCATGGGCACCAGAATGTAGTGCCTTTTGCCAATCTTGGATCCTCCGGTGCACTGCACTTCCGTTGGAGCAAAGGAAAAAGGGGGTGCGCGGCCAAAACTCAGGCCAAGGGGCTCAAGGGACTGCACACTGTCAGAGGTTAACCAGCACATGACAGGCGCTCGGTGCGTGGCCAAAACTCAGGCCAAGGGGCTCAAGGGACTGCACACTGTCAGAGGTTAACCAGCACATGACAGGCGCTCTTTTGCACTGAAATTCTGGTTCTGTGGCAAAACCAGCTCCTCCTTCTTTTCTGATGTTGAACGCCTTCTGATTAAGCAAGTGCGATGCTTTAAATGGTTCATTGTATAACAAAAGGACTGAAAACAGGTGGCCTGCAATCTTCAAAGGAGTGGCCATACGCCATGGGACAATTTTGGTCTAGAATACACTGTCATTCTCAAAAAGCAATACAAATATAAAGGCAGTAGGCAAAACAGTGCCTCTAGGCTTTTCAATTGGGTTTCCGTGTGAGAGCATATCCTCCATCATCTAAGGGTAGATAGCGACATGGGAATTCTATCTGAATGGATGTCCTCACACATAGTGGCATCGTCTAATGGGGCAAACACATTTTATCTCAATGATTACATATCGGGGAAAACAGTCTGGTTATGTAAAAGGGAATTATACATAAGATGGGGGTCCATGGTACATTACTGCAATCTGAAAGTGTGAACCTGAACAATACACTAATAATAATAAAAGCTGACTGGTGAAAGGAATACGGAAAAGAGAAATGGGACTGGGACACAGCTAAAATCCCCAATGACTAGGCACGATGCGCTTGAGTGATAGTCAGGCATGTGACACAATACCAAGAGTATGGGTGATACACAAAAAAATCACAATAGTATACAAATTTAACTCTACCGCTGGCCGCTACACCATATACGGTAATCTCATCTAATGTTCCAGTTCCTTCTTCAGGGAAAAATGAAACCTGATTTCCTTTAGGGTACAAAGCCATATACTACTTAGGAAGCAGAATAAAACTGACTAATGTAATATAGAAATTAGGTCACCATGTACAAGAGTCACAAATCTATAATTTATCCTTACGTCCAATCTGGATACATAATTTTAGGGCTGCCTGTTCCTTACAGGAAAGGGGGCAGTAATGTGACTGTAGGTGAAACCTTGTTTCCTGTATATCTTTTTATTTTCCTTCAAATACCATTAAAGCCAAATTTGACATACAGTGATGAATTGTTGTCTGTCTTTCTGTGAAATTTAATGTGAAAGCAAATCTACCCAACTGTTTGCAGGATACACATCATCATGTAAATCCCTTGACAACACAGGTAAACTTGTAATAGTATCATAAGCAGCAACATAAAACATAAAACATGAAAAAACGCACAAAACGGACATGTTAAGCCATTAGATATACTCGCTGTAAAACAATAGCATATATAAATGAGCGGTGACGCATAATACCGTGTCAGGTTTAAAATCCTTACCCTCCTTTTTGACAGTAGATCACCAATTAGTGGATATCTGCTGTCAAATACAACTTTCAGACACACAGAACCAGCAAGAACAATTCATGATAGGACCAAATACACAAACATAAAAAACACATGAACATTTCTTTCCAAAGAAGTTACGCAAAAACACATTTTCTTTCAACCAACCAAACTCACGTGTCTTGTCTGCTTTAAATCACCCAGAACAATCCATGAATGGTCTGTAGGCAGAAGCAAAAAAAAAACATACACAACACACAAAAGAGAGACATTTCTGATAACAAACGAATATCAATTATAACTGTTAATCAGAAGACAAAACATGATACACATTAAGAAACACAAAAATAAATTTCCATTACTTAACTGTTACCATCTTGTCAGTCACCTTGCAACATGAAGCCCTTTTAATTTTCCAAAAGTAAAGTCCTTTCACTGACACTCCATGTTAGCCTTGTGCCACAGTCTCCACTGTAAAAAATATTTCTTAATTGGCAAATCGTTTCTCACTTATTCATGTAGGCTTCAAAATTTTAGTAAAAGGCTCCATCTTATTTTTTTGTCTAAGACTTAATGCAACACTTCGTTTTCTGTCAAATAAAAGCGACTAGCAGACATTATTTTTTAGAGCAGAAATACAAATGTCATGATGTTGGGACTTTTAAAGAAACCTTTTTTATATTTCCCTTTGGAATTAAGTTCTTTAATTTTATTGATGTTCTTATGGAGAAACCAGAAATCCCACCTTTCAGAGGCCTGTTTAGCAAGGTCATTCTGCATTTCACAGAGACAAGGCTCGAATTTAAAAGGTCACAAATGTCAACATGACAGCCTCCTCCATTGTTTACAGGAAAACTAAAGATAGCATCTTAGCGCAACTTGAGCAGCCTGTTCTCCTAGCCCACAGTTTCTGCTCATTCTGAGGCTGACAAAGACAGAAGGCCTACTGTATATATTGTGAATGATTCACAGAACCTAATAACACACATACCAGTTTTTAGAACAAATGCTTGTTGCAATGGTACTCATTTCAGCAACTTTAATTGGATCTCACTGGGCCATTTAAAAGTAAACCCAAATGGGGACAACCTGCAAATTTGTATTATACCTAAATGTAAGCATTTACTGAAGCCTAAAGCACGTTAAAGCTATTGTAAATGGCAAGAATGCTGTTTTAAATGGTCTATTTTACCCAAATTCGACTTTAATATTAGGGGCACTTAAAAAGAAATATCCTATAATTGTTTTACATATTAATCATCCTCAGAATGTTCTTTACACATTACAGAGATTAGACATTAGTCATATCTCATGTAAATCCTTAGAAAAATGAGTTTTTTACGCCAGCGCTAAGTGAAATTCAATATGCTAATGTTCTCATTATGCGGTATAGCACAACTTAAATTAAATTTTAATGCTAGGATGTCATAGTATGAGCATTAAGCTTCATGAATAGTAAAAAACGAATTTTGTAGCACTTATTTTTAATAATTATTTTTCATAATTTAATAATTATTTTTAATAAACCCAATTTTTTGGATAATTCCACATATAAAAGCGAGCTGCATCCCTTGCCTATCACTTTAGACGCATTCATTTATAAGCCCAAGCACAGAAGCCTAACTTATAACATGACAAAATGTTTGCGCCACTTTTTATCTTTTTTTTTTTAAAAGGACAATTTTATTTAGCAACAGACCCCAGAATATGCTTACAAAAATGCTTAAAGAGAAAAAACCCTTAATTGGAATGCCTTAACCTTAGTTTTGGAACCTTTTGATTCTGAAATGCAGGTATTCACCCGTGTCTAAGTAAATACTCCTGTTTATTTAGCTTGTCCCTCAGCATTGTAACATGAGCACAAATGGCAGTCTAGACTTTACTTCAGCTGAAGAGTGTTTGCCTGTTAATATCTGATGCAATATTTGTAAGCGGAAAAATACTATAAGCTTTTTTTCCTACAAAACACATCATTTTCGGTTTTTTGAGGCTTCTTTATTCCTAGTGTATGTGAATTTTTAATTTTATTATTTTAAACATTTAGACATTTTGCGCACCAGGCATCTTGTGAATAGCGCCATCGCTATTTACTTACAAAAGTTGCACTAATGAGAAAACCACATAGACATTTAAACACACATTTAACCCACATATCAATACTTAGGACAGAAACAAAGGACAGCCCACAGACTGTGCTTAAACCAAACCATTTCCAAATACTAGTTGTAAGTCATATTTACAAGAAACGCTTCTCAATTGTGTTTTAAAAGACTGCAAAAACAGCCCAACAGACTGATGTATGTCCAAGAAGCGAAAATACACTAAATTCACTAGCTTTGGCTAGCAGAACACCAAAAAATCGTTCTGCATATCTTCATTCACAAAACTGCGCAGAACAAAAGATCCTTGTTTTGTATTATGTCATATTTTAATTCCCTGGGGATGCAAAATCACCAAGGAAGAAATATGTTTTTAAATCTAAACCTATTTAGATATTCCCTTTAGGGGAAACCGGCTAATCCAAACGTATACAAAGTTGGCCAACACAAAGCTCCAAATTTGCTAAGATCAGGCATCTTATAGCTCACTAATCTAGCTTCAAACTTCAAGGGGCTATCTCTATCGATACACTCGTAAATATACAAGACCCTCGGTTTTTGAAAATTGCAATCTTCAAATAAAAACTAAGGACAAAACAAACTAAGAACCAAACTAAGGACCAAGGAACAAAGGACTGGGAGCGACCCACTTATACTTAACTCTTACTTTTACTAATCAAAACGTTATCCAAATTCTAACTGTCAAGTTCTACATGACCTAATGGTCTTTTTAAGAATACTCACGCCAAAAATGTTCTCAGTCAGGAGTGACATCATGTAGAGGATCAAAATCAGGAAGATCAGAAATATACTGGGCTGCAGAATCAAAGAATCTCCAGAATCCCTGTGCACAGAGTACCTTCTTAGTAGAATCCTGTTCTGTCCTCCTCAGTAGATTTCAGTCTCCTGACAAGATCACTCCCACAGAAAGCCACTTCTCTGATGAGCCCGACGTTGGGCGCCATTTGATGAAATGAAAATTCTCATTCTCAGGGAATACTTACTAATATAACAAAGAACTTGGCACAGAAGCTGTAATATGAAAAGACATCTTTATTAAACTTAATTAAGTGAGGCCACGTCACACAGAAGCCGTAGCAACTGAATGAGGTAGTCTGAGGAATACAGAGGACAGAGGCCTTTTATATGTTTTAGGGTTACATGACTCAGCACAAAAGAAAGGGGTAGTCCTAGCTTTTGCAAGCATGCAAAAAATCCAACATTCCTTCCTTACAGTTTGACCACTCACATGTTTCCACGAGTAAAAGCAGGATCTTGATGACAAGCCCATTTTTCAGTTTTTCCAGCCCAAAATCAATCATTGGTTAAACTTAACAATTTTCATCTGACAATTCGATCGGACCCATAATAAAAACGGGCACATCCCCATCGTAAATAGGCCATAAAGAAGGAACAGAAACAAATGAGAGGCGAGATAGAGGGTGTGTGCATGTACAATATACTCTCCTGACCCGCTTAGAAGAGGTCGCTCCCCACGCTCTCAAGGCTCCGTGGCATCGTAGCGCTTGAAGCTGCTCCCGAGGCTCTTTGGTATCGTGGCGCATTCAGGCTAATTGTAACCACCGCTCGCTCTGCTGCCGTTATCTGTGGCTGTAGAGCTGTCTCATTGTGATCGTTTGCCATTGCCTGCATTGTACCTGTAGCGCTCGCATTGCTCTGCTCGCATTATATTGTATTTTAAAGTAGTCTTTGCCAGATTGTGCATCTGCCCATACAGTCACCTTGCCCCAGCCTCGCCCTGTTTTGCGTTATTTTTGTTGTAGCCATCTTGTTGTTGTTGTTGCCTCACAGACCGTCTCTCCACCCCGCTCCCGCCCCCAGCTGCTCCTCCCACGCCCAGCCCCCCTCCACTATCCTCTTAAGACAGATGCTTTAGCCCATCTACGCCCGTCCGCGCCTGGAACGCGCCCAGCGCCAGAACCCCTGGTCCGCGCAAAACCCACTCCACCCGCATAGCGTACGACGCCGCTCACCTCCTTACCCTCAACCCCGGACGCTCACCACAATGCTGCACAGCTACCCCAGGATACACCCATGGACCATTCACCTGCCACTCCTGCAAGTTCACCTGCATCAGAACCCACACCAATTCCTCTTCCCCTAAACACAGCTCCGACTTCAACTACCTGAAATGCATCCTGCTGAACACCCGCTCGGTGCACAGACACGCCACTGAACTCTGGGATCTACTCGACACTACATCGCCGGACGTCGCTGTCCTTACTGAAACATGGATGAATGCCTCATCAGCACCCGACATCGCCATAGCCATCCCGGACAATTACAAGATCATCCGAAAGGACCGCATCAACCAAACAGGAGGAGGCATCGCCATCGTCCATAAGAACACCATCCGAATCACGACCAGCTCCGACGGCAACCTCGCGCCCGCCGAACACCTTCACTTCCAAATCCACATCGACCCTAGGACCACATTGAGAGGCACCCTCATCTACAGACCACCAGGAACCCGCACACAATTCAACGAAGACATCACTGACTTCATCAGCCCACATGCCCTCACTTCCAAGAACTACATCCTACTGGGAGACCTCAACTTCCACCTGGAAAAGAAAATTGACAGCAACACCACCACCCTCCTGGACAACCTGGCCAATCTCGGACTGAAACAACTTGTGGACACCCCCACCCACTTAGCCGGACACACGCTCGACCCTATCTTCACCTCCAGCAAACACATCTTCTTCGATCTCACCTCAGCTCTTCATTGGACGGACCACAGCTGCGTCCACTTCAGCTACAAGAAGACCACGACTCACAACTCCCCACAACCTATTCCTCGAAGAAACTGGAATAAAATCACCGCCGACCAACTCACCACATCGCTTATCCAAAACCCTCCTGCCATTTCATCGGACCCAAACCAAGCCGCCACAAAACTCACACAAAGGATCACCCACAGCGCTGACGAATTAGCACCCTTGAAAAACCACCAGATCAAACAAGGTAACAAAAAGGCCCCCTGGTTCAACGAAGACCTCAAAAAATCCAAGAAGTTATGTCGCACCCTCGAGAAAACCTGGAGAAAAAACCCAACCACCGACAACCTGACCACCTTCAAGGACGCCACCCGCAAACACCGCCAATTGATCCGATCCACCAAGAAATCAGCATTCAAGGATCGAATCGACAACAACGCCCACAACAGCAAGGAACTATTCAACATCGTCAAAGAATTTACCAACCCCACCGCAGGCACCAACGACATCACTCCCTCCCAAGACCTATGTGACTCTTTATCCTCTTTCTTCCACAACAAAATCGCCGACATACATAACAGCTTTGAAAACCAGTCCGAAGAACAGTCCACTCCACCCACATCCGAACCAAAACATCACTCTCACAACCTTTGCACCTGGAACCCAATCACTACGGAAGACACCATCCGCCTGATGAACTCCATCCACTCAGGCTCTCCAACCGACCCATGTCCCCACCACATCTTCAACAAACAGACTCCATCATCGCACCCCATCTCCGCGATGTCATCAACTGTTCCTTCAACTCCGCTACCTTCCCGGAAAGCTGGAAACATGCCGAACTCAGCGCCCTTCTGAAGAAACCCACAGCAGACCCCTCTGAACTTAAGAACTAACACCCCATCTCACTCCTCCCATTCCCCGCCAAAGTCATTGAGAAAGTCGTCAATAATCAGCTCACCGCATTCCTCGAATCCAACAATTCCCTTGACCCCTCACAGTCTGGCTTCCGTGCAAAACACAGCACCGAAACCGCCCTCATCACAGCTACAGACGACATCCGAACGCTACTGGACCACAGAGAAACAGTCACCCTCATCCTACTTGACCTCTCCGCCGCCTTCGACACAGTCTGTCATAGCACCCTCATACAACGCAACGTCGGAATACAAGGAAAAGCTTTGGACTGGATCATCTCGTTCCTTGCCGGAAGAACCCAAAGAGTCCGCCTCCCCCATTCAAATCAGAGGCCACCGAAGTCATCTGCGGCGTACCACAAGGATCATCTCCCAGTCCCACCCTCTTCAACGTTTACATGAGTCCCCTCGCATCCATCGCGCGACAACACAACCTCAACATCATCTCCTACGCAGACGACACCCAGCTGATCCTCTCCCTCACCAAAGACCCAAACACCGCCAAAACAAATCTACATGAAGGAATGAAAGAAGTAGCCGAATGGATGAAAAACAGCCGTCTAAAACTAAACTCCGACAAAACAGAAGTCCTCATCTTAGGACCTTCCCCCTCTGCCTGGGACGACTCATGGTGGCCACCGGCCCTGGGTACAGCACCCATAACTACAGATCACGCACGTAACCTGGGCTTCATCCTAGACTCCTCCCTCTCGATGACCAGACAAGTCAATGCAGTCTCATCTTCATGCTTCAACATCCTACGCATGCTCAAAAAAATCTTCCGTTGGATCCCCACCGAAACAAGAAAGACAGTCACCCATGCACTGGTCACCAGCCGACTAGATTATGGGAATACCCTTTACGCCGGAACCACAGCCAAATTTCAGAAAAAACTCCAAAGCATCCAAAACGCCTCTGCCAGACTCATTCAGGACATCCCCGTCAAGCTCACATTTCCATTCACCTGAAGGAACTCCATTGGCTCCCCGTCAACAAGAGAATAACGTTCCGTCTCCTCACCCACGCACACAAGGCCCTCTACGACCTAGGACCCGAATGCCTCAACACTCGACTGTCCTTCTACAAACCCACCTGCCAATTACGATCTTCCAGTCAAGCCCTCGCTGCAATCCCGCGCATCCACAGATCCACCATGGGAGGAGATCCTTCTCCTACTTAGCAGCCAAAAACTGGAATTCTCTCCCCACTCACCTTCGCCTTACTCAGAGCCATCCCACCTTCAGAAAGCAGCTAAAAACCTGGCTATTTGATAAATAATGCGCCCACCATCCCTCAAGCGCCTTGAGACCCTCTGGGTGAGTAGTGCGCTATACAAATACTTGAACTTGAACTATAAACTCAGCAATGTCCTGCTCTTTGATCTCTATCTCGATCAGCTAAAGGGCAAGAACTGGTTTGGCACGGTCAGCTTCAGGCAGCAGGGTCAGTTCATTTCAGGTTAAACAGGAGTCAGCTAAAGTCATCAGCCTATGTGAGGGCAACTACAAAATGGCTGCCATGCACAAAATGGAACCCATGGATTCAGAACGAAATCTTCACATACACAGTGAATCCATCGGTGTAACATGATGAAAACACTCATACTTGCTGAGCTCACTGTTTACGGTTCGCTGTTACCAAAATCGTAACAGAACCACAACCTTTATGATCCAGGTTCAGAATTCACAGAACCTCAGACCGTCCTTTTGCCCTTACATAGGCAATAACCTAAACTCACGTCAATCTGAATCCAGGTGTATATTCATCAGATCATCAAGATGTTACTGGAGCATAATCCTATTACTTAGCAACTCTCTCGGGACAGGTCTGCTTACACACGTAGTAGCACAAAGGCCGCATATGGCAGGACCAAATAGGGAATACCTCTATCTGTAGTATGTGGCATAAGACCACACACCCAACAATTAGTGATGTTCACTACTAACTGGTGTTGATGCAGAAGCTGTACAAAAGAATTGTTTATGAATTCTGATCTTCTAACCTGCTCATGTTCAGGAAAAGTGTGGAAAGAATGCAAAGAAGCAGTAGTAGGAAAAGACATAGGTTGGGAAGTGGGTGCAGAAGTCAATTGAGTAAAAAAAACAATCCCACCCATAAAAGACAATGTCATGTTTAAAAACACTAGAAAACACATTATTAAGAACATATAGACAACAGGAGAAAGTAGTGACCACTATTACAAATGAAATTATAATTTTTCACAACCTTAAGCAAAAAAAAAAGCAAATCCTAAAATTATCTAGTAAAATTTTTAGGGCTTCCTATGTGTTGGAACTGGGTAGCCTGGCCTAGGGCAAGACATGCATTTCAGAGGCACAGTGTTAAGGTTGCAGACCACCCAAAAGTAAAACCACGCAATATCACACAAAAGAAAACGCTACACCAAAAATGTGGAAAAATAGTACTGCTTTATAAAAATAATATACTCTTTGCTTTCAAGATATACAGCTTAGAACATTTCAGGCGACTTTAGAATCAGCAACAATACTTTTCGAACTGTTAAGCAAATTGTTATTTAAACTACAAGGTTCATCACATTTGTCAGAAAGTCAATAAAGGTACTTTCAAAGTATCAAATTACCACACTAAACAGGATTAGCAGTACATCTCATTAACTCTGTGGTGCATTTATCATACTTTGTTTACTCAAATGCATCCCTCATCACAACATTACTTTAACTATTGGCAAGATCAGCCCTTATTTTAGCTCGGGTAACCAGTGTCCTTTGAATGAACAACTTTACAATTCTCCTACTTATCTTATCCAAGGTGACATTGGTAAATAGCACTCAATTCAGCTTCCCTTAAAACCTGGCCCGGGATTTCTCATGGACGCTGTACTCAAGGGGGCCAGAATCTCAATGTATGGCACCAATTTATGGAGTAGAAGTCACTCCCCCATGTCTCACCCTCCTTACTTGTTACTGGAAGCTGGGATCGTCCTGCTTCAGGCTCGAGAGGGGAACAGCCAACGAAGGGGGTCAGGGATTTACCACTGAAGAGGCCCTCAGAGCTCGGGCCGGCTCCTCAGTGGGGCTCCCAAGCGGAGGCCAACCGGGGCAAATTGCTCAATGCTTCACCAGCCCCTCTCGGGCCTCCCAACACTCCCTCCCTGCTCGCGCCCGATCCGCAGAGTGGCGCTCGAGCAGGAGGGAATCGCAGATCACTCGGCGCTCCCTGGAGACCTGTGGCGCCTTTCCTCAGCGTCGGACTTCCAGAACGCTTCCTCTGCGGGCATGCGCAGTAGCGCTAGGCTGGCGCCGCCTCAGTCTGCACTCGTTCGTAGAGCAGACACTTTACTCCTGGGCCTGCTCACTCCTCTGCCCCTCCTTCCGGGGAAAACAGCCACGACCAGGCATGCGCGAAGGCGCCAATTAGAAGTGTCTCACCGGGCTTTCCTCAGACCACCGGTTGTCACTCGGCCATACACGGAAGCGCGGAAAGCGCCCCCGGGGTCCCGCTCACGAGAGGAAGCCTCGCAAGGTTCCTCAGCCTCAGTGGATCCCGGGGTGGACTAGACTAATGCGCGAATGGTGCCCCAGGGGCCCCAGTCACAATCCGGCGCCGATCTCTCCTGGCCACAGCTCACAGCAGATGAGAGGTAACTCTCGACGGGGGTAATTGGATGAAGGGACAGTCAATAACAACCAGGGCAGTATGGTTTTGAGGGATGAATAAAAGGGTGGGGGCCACCAGCATTAACCCTCCACTGTCTTAGGGAATCAGCAGAGTTCCTTCCACTGGACAGAGGACTGTGCTCCGCAGCACCACAGTCTCCTTCTCCTGTTCACACCCTACTATGTTGAAGCTAGGGGTCAGTCAGGCGCCCAGGGTCTCCTTTAACCAGCTACAGCGGGGACAAGACAAGGATCCCAAAGGAGGAGTAGAGAAGTGGATTAGCTAGGCTGCTTCCCAGTCTAGGAGGTCAACCCTCACACTAGCCTCTTCCCCACCTTCCAAGATAGCCTATCCTCCAGCTGACTCTCACAGGTAGACAAAATGGCTGCCCCACATTCCGCCTTATATAGGCTGCCCTTCAGTGGTCCAGAATGGACCAGAAGGTTCTAGAATGCCCTATGCTAGGCTATGGCCAAGTTCTGTGTGTGACAGTTAGGGCAGTTGGTGGCCACCATTTTAGGTGGTGCCAACTTTCCTGTCAGAACAGGCCTCAGGGCCTGAGGTAAAAGATTATGGGGGGAAAAAGAACACCTATCCCCTTGACCAACACCTAAAAAATTAGTAGACAGAAAAATATTAAGGATAAGAGGGGCAAAAAGGGGACAAAATAAATAATAATAAGGAGGGACTGCGCAAAAAAATCCAGACAGGTCTAACACGCGTCCCCCCCAGCTGAAAGTGGGGAGAACTACCCAACCCCTTGGGAGTCCTCTTCACTAAGGCGGAAATACCTGGAGAGACCGTCTGCGTTTGCGTGGTCCACTCCAGGCCGATGTTCCACCCGGAAGTCCATTCCCTGTAGGGAGATGGACCACCTCAACAGCTTGGGATTTTCCCCCTTCATTTGCATCAGCCAACGAAGGGGGCGGTGGTCAGTCTGAACCAGGAAGTGCGAGCCAAAGAGGTATGGCCGCAGCTTCTTCAGAGCCCACACCACCGCAAAAGCTTCCCTCTCAATTGCACTCCACTTCTGTTCCCGGGGAAGCAGTCTCCTGGATAAGAAGACTACAGGCTGATCCAGGCCCTCTTCATTTAGTTGCGATAACACTGCCCCAATGCCATGTTCGGATGCATCTGTTTGCACAATAAACTCCTTGGAGAAATTGGGAGCCTTCAGGACCGGTGCTTCACACATTGCCTGCTTCAACTTTTCAAAGGCTTGCTGACAAGCCTTTGTCCAAACGACCCGTCGAGGTTGTTTCCTAGAGGTGAGCTCTGTGAGGGGCGCTACAATAGTGCCATACCCCTTCACAAAGCGACGGTAGTAACCTGTGAGGCCCAGGAAAGCTCGGACCTCAGTCTGTGTCTTGGGGGGTTCCCAGGCCATGATTGCCTCAATCTTTGCCTGCAGGGGTTGCACTGACCCCCTACCCACCAAGTGTCCCAGGTACACAACCGACCCCTGCCCAATCTGGCATTTGCTGGCTTTGATGGTCAATCCAGCTTGTTTCAGCGCCTGGAGAACTGCTTGCAAATGTTGCAAGTGGTCCTCCCAACTGCTACTGAAGACAGCAATGTCATCCAGGTAAGCAGCCGAGAAACCCTCCATTCCAGAGAGGACCTGGTTCACCAGTCGCTGAAATGTAGCAGGGGCGTTCTTGAGCCCAAAGGGCATCACACAGAACTGGAAGTGTCCCTCAGGCGTGGAGAAGGCTGACCTTTCCTTTGCTCCATCTGTCAAGGAGATCTGCCAGTACCCTGAAGTGAGGTCAAAGGTACTCAGGTATTGGGCAGCTCCTAGCCGGTCAATTAACTCATCCGCCCTGGGGATTGGATGAGCATCAGTTTTGGTAACTGAGTTCAGTCCTCGGTAATCCACACAGAACCTCAGTTCTGGGGTGGTGCCCGGTGGGGCGGCTTTTGGGACTAGCACCACCGGACTGGACCAAGGGCTGCTGGACGGTTCTATCACTCCTAGCTCTAACATCTTGGCAACTTCGCCATGGATGCTAGCCTTCACCTTGTCCGACAGCCTATAGGTCTTGGATTTCACTGGGGGGCTGTCTCCTGTGTCCACATCATGGGTACACAGGTGGGTTCTTCCCGGGACAAGGGAAAACAGTGAAGAGTACTGCCCCAATACCTGTCGGCAATCCTCTCGTTGCTCAGGAGTGAGAGACGGGGAGAGAATCACTCCCTCCACCGACCCATCCTTCTCTTGACATGAAAAGAGGTCTGGGAGAGGCTCGCTTTCTGCTTCCTCAGCACCATCAGTCACCAACATCAGGATGACCTCTGGCCTCTCATGGTGGGGTTTGAGGCGATTGGCATGCAGCCCCCGTAGGGGCTGCCTCGGGGTCTTAAGATCCACCAAGTAAGTGGCCTTACCCTTTTTCTCCAACACCTCAAAGGGGCCTGTCCAATGATCCTGAAGGGCACTTAGCTCTCCAGGTTCCATCACCCAGACTTTCTGGCCAGGCTCCAACTCCACCGGGTGAGCATTCTGATCATACCATTCCTTCATGACTGCCTGACTGGCCTCCAAGTTGTCAGCAGCCTGCTTCCACAACTTGGCCATCTGGCTTCTGAAGGCCAACATGTAGCTCACCACATCCTGGGGAGGTTTTCTGGGAGACTTCTCCCATCCTTCCTTCACCAGGCTGAGAGGCCCACGCACTGGGTGCCCATACAACAATTCGAACGGGCTGAAGCCCACTCCTTTCTGTGGCACCTCTCTGTAGGAGAACAGTAAGCAAGGTAGGAGGATGTCCCACTTCCTCCGTAAGCTCTCTGGCAGACTTCTTATCATGCCCTTCAGGGTCTTATTGAACCTCTCAACCAGTCCATTGGACTGGGGGTGATAGGGAGTGGTGAACCGGTAGGTAACCCCACACTCCTTCCACATGGTCCGCATGTAAGCAGACAGGAAGTTAGTCCCCCTGTCAGACACAACCTCCTTCGGGAATCCTACCCTAGTAAAGATTCCCATCAGGGCCCTAGCTACCACAGGTGCAGTAACAGTCCTCAGAGGGATGGCCTCTGGGTACCGTGTGGCATGATCCACCAGAACCAGGATGAACCTGTGACCAGCTGTTGTTGGTGGATCCAATGGCCCTACAATGTCGATGCCCACCCTTTCAAAGGGGGTGCTAACGACAGGGAGTGGTTCCAGGGGAGCCTTTAGCTTCACCCCTGTCTTCCCACTGGCCTGGCAGGATACACATGTCCTACAGTATGTGTTGGACGCCACTTTCATCTGAGGCCAGTAAAAGTGGAGGACAAGCCGTGCAAAGGTCTTGTCCTGGCCTAAGTGTCCTGCCAGTGGTATCGCATGAGCCAATTCCAGCAGAAAGGCTCGGTATTGCTGCGGGACCACCAAGGCCCTTGATGAGCCAGGTAGAGGTACCTTGGGTTCACTGTAGAGGAGGCCACCCTCCCAGTAAATATGGTGGTGTCCCGTAGCATCACCTGCTGCCTGGGCTTCGGCCTGACGCCTCAGTCCCTCAAGGGTAGGGCACTCTCTCTGCCCCTTACAGAATTCCTCTCTGGTAGGACCTCCCTCCACATGCCATTCAGCAGGGATGGGTAAATCCTCCAGAGAGTCTACTTCCCCCTCCACGGACTCCTGGCCTACCACGGCAGGTGGCCGATCTGTCTCATGGGGCGTGGAAGCCGAAGCAGGCTGTCCCTGTCTCCGTTTCTGACCCTTTTTGGCAGCGGGTTGGGCCATTGTTCCAGGCTCCAACCCAGGCGAACTCCCTCTCCGGGCAGTCGCAGACCGTGTGCTTACACAGGCCCAGTCAGGTGTACCCAGCATCGCAGAATGCGTCCGGTATTCCACCTCTCTCCAAGTGTTGTGCTCCATGTCATTCCCCAACAGACAATCAACTGGCACGGCAGGGCTTACGGCAACTCGAAGTGAACCTGCAACCCCTTCCCACTCAAAGGGGAACCTCAGCCACTGGATAGTGGCCCATTCTGCCGTCAGCCATCGCGGCGGGGTGGAGTACATTAGGAACAACCTGCTCTGGAGACACCAGTTGACTTCTCACCATAGTCATACTGGCTCCTGTATCTCTCAGAGCCTCCCCTCTTTGGCCATTGATGGTAACCCATTGCCCATACTTGATAGTATTTGGGGGCACCTGGATCTTTGGCACCATCTCCCGCTCTCCCAGGGACACTAAGGTGACACCCGCCCACTCACCCCCCTTATCTAAGGGCAACTCCTCCCCGAGCGCTACACTAGCTACTCCCGGTGACTTTCCTCCGGTGGGAGGGGGTGGTCTCTTTGGGCATTTGACATCTCCCTTATAATGTCCAACACCACCGCATTCAAAACAGTGGAGAACCCTTGGCTGCTGGCTTTGGCCAGGATTAGGGTTTCTGGGCGGGTTTGCCCTAGGGGTGAAACCTGCTCCCTTACCTTGGAAATTATTTTGGGGACCTTTGGAGAACTCCTTCTTTTTATCTCCTCCCTCTTTCTTTTGGGGGGCGCCCTGTCCGGCTTTTTGAGAATCCCCTCCAGTCCCCTTGGAGGACACCCGAGTACTTGCCCAAGTGTCCGCCTCCTCTGCAAGCTTCCGGGGATCGGTCAGCTTGCTGTCCACCAGGTGTTGGCGCAACTCGGGAAAACATTTCTCGAGGAGGTGTTCTTTCAAAAATAGATTGTACAGCCCCTCATAATCCTTTACCTCGCTGCCCTTGACCCAACCCTCTAAAGCTTTCTTGGCGTAGTCTAGAAAGTCTACCCAATTCTGGGTACTCATTTTGTGACTTCCCCTGAATTTTTGTCTGTACCTCTCAGGGGTAAGTCCAAACTTTTTCACCAGTGCCACCTTCATGGCAGGGTAGTGGGTTTGCTCATCCTGCTCCAGAGCCAACAAGGTGTCTCTGCCAGCAGGTGGCATGTATTTATACAGCCCACCTCCCCAGTGAGTTTCTAGGATCCCGTGAGCCCTTAAAGAAACCTCATAGGCGGCCAACCATTTGGCGATGTCATCACCTGGGGTGTAACTAGCAATGACATCTTTGAGTAGGTAGGGTCTAGATTCCCTGGTGTCTACTTTCTTTTCGCTGCCACCATTGTCTGGAGTGGGAGGTCTGTGTATTAGGACCTGTAGGTCCATCTCCTTGAGGGTTCGCTCATGAGCTAACCTCCTTTCCTCCCTTTGCATCTCCATCCTAGCTAATTCCAGCTTCATTCTCCTCTCCTCCCTCCTATCTTCTAGCTCGGCTTCGGTTAAGCCCCTGTCTGAGACGCTGCTGCTTGCCCTTGAAGGTATCCTGGGACCTGTCAGAAGATTCCCACTCCCCACTTGGTTTAACAATGCAGCCTCAGTAACAGTGTCCCCGTCACCCTCTTCAGTTTCTGGTTCCTCCCTTAAATGAGCTTCCACCCATGCCCTTATGCTTGTCAGCAACTCTCCTTTCTTGGCACCTTTATTAAAAAATACCCCTTGATGCTGACACCAATCTCTCAGTTGGGCCACAGTATTGGCTTCCAACTCCTTAAAATTCAACTCCATCTTTGCCATGGAATAAAATTACTCACAGGAGAAAACCACGAAGTGACCTGAGGTTAACCTCCACCCACCACCAGAAATAAATTTAGAAAAAACAAAAATGTAAATTAGGAGGGCCGCAAGGAGAAAACTCCTGGTGTAGGTTTAGTGTATTGCGTTGAATTACTAGTGAGTAGCTGCAACCAAGTCAGTAATCCCACCGCTAGGCACCAAATGTTGGAACTGGGTAGCCTGGCCTAGGGCAAGACATGCATTTCAGAGGCACAGTGTTAAGGTTGCAGAACACCCAAAAGTAAAACCACGCAATATCACACAAAAGAAAACGCTACACCAAAAATGTGGAAAAATAAGTACTGCTTTATAAAAATAATATACTCTTTGCTTTCAAGATATACAGCTTAGAACATTTCAGGCGACTTTAGAATCAGCAACAATACTTTTCGAACTGTTAAGCAAATTGTTATTTAAACTACAAGGTTCATCACATTTGTCAGAAAGTCAATAAAGGTACTTTCAAAGTATCAAATTACCACACTAAACAGGATTAGCAGTACATCTCATTAACTCTGTGGTGCATTTATCATACTTTGTTTACTCAAATGCATCCCTCATCACAACATTACTTTAACTATTGGCAAGATCAGCCCTTATTTTAGCTCGGGTAACCAGTGTCCTTTGAATGAACAACTTTACAATTCTCCTACTTATCTTATCCAAGGTGACATTGGTAAATAGCACTCAATTCAGCTTCCCTTAAAACCTGGCCCGGGATTTCTCATGGACGCTGTACTCAAGGGGGCCAGAATCTCAATGTATGGCACCAATTTATGGAGTAGAAGTCACTCCCCCATGTCTCACCCTCCTTACTTGTTACTGGAAGCTGGGATCGTCCTGCTTCAGGCTCGAGAGGGGAACAGCCAACGAAGGGGGTCAGGGATTTACCACTGAAGAGGCCCTCAGAGCTCGGGCCGGCTCCTCAGTGGGGCTCCCAAGCAGAGGCCAACCGGGGCAAATTGCTCAATGCTTCACCAGCCCCTCTCGGGCCTCCCAACACTCCCTCCCTGCTCGCGCCCGATCCGCAGAGTGGCGCTCGAGCAGGAGGGAATCGCAGATCACTCGGCGCTCCCTGGAGACCTGTGGCGCCTTTCCTCAGCGTCGGACTTCCAGAACGCTTCCTCTGCGGGCATGCGCAGTAGCGCTAGGCTGGCGCCGCCTCAGTCTGCACTCGTTCGTAGAGCAGACACTTTACTCCTGGGCCTGCTCACTCCTCTGCCCCTCCTTCCGGGAAAAACAGCCACGACCAGGCATGCGCGAAGGCGCCAATTAGAAGTGTCTCACCGGGCTTTCCTCAGACCACCGGTTGTCACTCGGCCATACACGGAAGGGCGGAAAGCGCCCCCGGGGTCCCGCTCACGAGAGGAAGCCTCGCAAGGTTCCTCAGCCTCAGTGGATCCCGGGGTGGACTAGACTAATGCGCGAATGGTGCCCCAGGGGCCCCAGTCACAATCCGGCGCCGATCTCTCCTGGCCACAGCTCACAGCAGATGAGAGGTAACTCTCGACGGGGGTAATTGGATGAAGGGACAGTCAATAACAACCAGGGCAGTATGGTTTTGAGGGATGAATAAAAGGGTGGGGGCCACCAGCATTAACCCTCCACTGTCTTAGGGAATCAGCAGAGTTCCTTCCACTGGACAGAGGACTGTGCTCCGCAGCACCACAGTCTCCTTCTCCTGTTCACACCCCACTATGTTGAAGCTAGGGGTCAGTCAGGCGCCCAGGGTCTCCTTTAACCAGCTACAGCGGGGACAAGACAAGGATCCCAAAGGAGGAGTAGAGAAGTGGATTAGCTAGGCTGCTTCCCAGTCTAGGAGGTCAACGCTCACACTAGCCTCTTCCCCACCTTCCAAGATAGCCTATCCTCCAGCTGACTCTCACAGGTAGACAAAATGGCTGCCCCGCATTCCGCCTTATATAGGCTGCCCTTCAGTGGTCCAGAATGGACCAGAAGGTTCTAGAACGCCCTATGCTAGGCTATGGCCAAGTTCTGTGTGTGACAGTTAGGGCAGTTGGTGGCCATCATTTTAGGTGGTGCCAACTTTCCTGTCAGAACAGGCCTCAGGGCCTGAGGTAAAAGATTATGGGGGGAAAAAGAACACCTATCCCCTTGACCAACACCTAAAAAAATAGTAGACAGAAAAATATTAAGGATAAGAGGGGCAAAAAGGGGACAAAATAAATAATAATAAGGAGGGACTGCGCAAAAAAATCCAGACAGGTCTAACACTATACATTTCAGTAATTTATTGTATGTTCAAGTGAAACAGTAGTGACCCTCATTAATGCTCTGAGGTGAAAAGGGGATACTCTTCCACAGAGAATGGACTTTATTCTGCTTTTACTAAACAGAATAGTACTTTAAAACAATGCCAGCAAAACAATCAAAAACGTCTCCTAACACCTATTATATGCAATCGCACGGAAACCACTTGTGAAACCAACTATGCCCAGAGTCTGTTCAAAAAGCCTCTCTGGCAGGCTTCTCTTGTCCATCAAATCTTCTTTTGTTGTTGCATGGGCCTCTTCATCCAGGCCTTTCATGATCTGTTGGAGTGCCCTCCTGGCAAACACTCATAGCTCATTCAAAAGTCTCAATGTCTCAATGCAGTGCACCAGTATCTCTCCTCTGCGGCAGACACTACAGATATTGTGCTCTTCATTGGTCATGGGCACAGATCATCTCGTGCAGACCTGGGACCATTCTCAGGCTCCAACACTCATCATTCAGTGTCAGAGGACGCTCAGGCTGCTATTTCATGGGCACCAGAATGTAGTGCCTTTTGCCAATCTTGGATCCTCCGGCGCACTGCACTTCCGTTGGAGCAAAGGAAAAAGGGGGTGCGCGGCCAAAACTCAGGCCAAGGGGCTCAAGGGACTGCACACTGTCAGAGGTTAACCAGCACATGACAGGCGCTCGGTGCGTGGCCAAAACTCAGGCCAAGGGGCTCAAGGGACTGCACACTGTCAGAGGTTAACCAGCACATGATAGGCGCTCTTTTGCACTGAAATTCTGATTCTGTGGCAAAACCAGCTCCTCCTTCTTTTCTGATGTTGAACGCCTTCTGATGAAGCAAGTGCGATGCTTTAAATGGTTCATTGTATAACAAAAGGACTGAAAACAGGTGGCCTGCAATCTTCAAAGGAGTGGCCATACGCCATGGGACAATTTTGGTCTAGAATACACTGTCATTCTCAAAAAGCAATACAAACATAAAGGCAGTAGGCAAAACAGTGCCTCTAGGCTTTTCAATTGGGTTTCCGTGTGAGAGCATATCCTCCATATTCTAAGGGTAGATAGCGACATGGGAATTCTATCTGAATGGATGTCCTCACACATAGTGGCATCGTCTAATGGGGCAAACACATTTTATCTCAATGATTACATATCGGGGAAAACAGTCTGGTTATGTAAAAGGGAATTATACATAAGATGGGGGTCCATGGTACATTACTGCAATCTGAAAGTGTGAACCTGAACAATACACTAATAATAATAAAAGCTGACTGGTGAAAGGAATACGGAAAAGAGAAATGGGACTGGGACACAGCTAAAATCCCCAATGACTAGGCACGATGCGCTTGGGTGATAGTCAGGCATGTGACACAATACCAAGAGTATGGGTGATACACAAAAAATCACAATAGTATACAAATTTAACTCTACCGCTGGCCGCTACACCATATACGGTAATCTCATCTAATGTTCCAGTTCCTTCTTCAGGGAAAAATGAAACCTGGTTTCCTTTAGGGTACAAAGCCATATACTACTTAGGAAGCAGAATAAAACTGACTAATGTAATATAGAAATTAGGTCACCATGTACAAGAGTCACAAATCTATAATTTATCCTTACGTCCAATCAGGATACATAATTTTAGGGCTGCCTGTTCCTTACAGGAAAGGGGGCAGTAATGTGACTGTAGGTGAAACCTTGTTTCCTGTATATCTTTTTATTTTCCTTCAAATACCATTAAAGCCAAATTTGACATACACTGATGAATTGTTGTCTGTCTTTCTGTGAAATTTAATGTGAAAGCAAATCTACCCAACTGTTTGCAGGATACACATCATCATGTATATCCCTTGACAACACAGGTAAACTTGTAATAGTATCATAAGCAGCAACATAAAACATAAAACATGCAAAAAACGCACAAAACGGACATGTTAAGCCATTAGATATACTCGCTGTAAAACAATAGCATATATAAATGAGCGGTGACGCATAATACCGTGTCAGGTTTAAAATCCTTACCCTCCTTTTTGACAGTAGATCACCAATTAGTGGATATCTGCTGTCAAATACAACTTTCAGACACACAGAACCAGCAAGAACAATTCATGATAGGACCAAATACACAAACATAAAAAACACATGAACATTTCTTTCCAAAGAAGTTACGCAAAAACACATTTTCTTTCAACCAACCAAACTCACGTGTCTTGTCTGCTTTAAATCACCCAGAACAATCCATGAATGGTCTGTAGGCAGAAGCAAAAAAAATACATACACAACACACAAAAGAGAGACATTTCTGATAACAAACGAATATCAATTATAACTGTTAATCAGAAGACAAAATGTGATACACATTAAGAAACACAAAAATAAATTTTCATTACTTAACTGTTACCATCTTGTCAGTCACCTTGCAACATGAAGCCCTTTTAATTTTCCAAAAGTAAAATCCTTTCACTGACACTCCATGTTAGCCTTGTGCCACAGTCTCCACTGTAAAAAATAATTCTTAATTGGCAAATCGTTTCTCACTTATTCATGTAGGCTTCAAAATTTTAGTAAAAGGCTGCATCTTATTTTTTTGTCTAAGACTTAATGCAACACTTCGTTTTCTGTCAAATAAAAGCGACTAGCAGACTTTATTTTTTAGAGCAGAAATACAAATGTCATGATGTTGGGACTTTTAAAGAAACCTTTTTTATATTTCCCTTTGGAATTAAGTTCTTTAATTTTATTGATGTTCTTATGGAGAAGTTTTGAAAAGAAATTATAGCAAACATTTCATAAAAGAACGCCACAAACCTCTCATGCACACCCTCGTGTGTATAGCTACGACATTGACACAGTGTTATATTTATAAGATCACAAAGAGATATATATTTTTTATGAATCTTTTATTTTTATTTTATCACAGTAGTTGTCTGATTATTTTTGGTGTCCTATGTAGGCTCTTTAGATAGAAAATTATACTTATAAAGATTAATAATTCATTTGATAGAGATATATACAATTATAAAGGAAGCTTTTGAAAGATATATAAACACATATCACAAAAACCAACAAAGACAAATCGGTCAGTAGTCTTATTGTAGTGGGCAAAAGCGGTGAATATTGACACTACGCGCGTTTCGGCATTCTGCCTTCATCAGGTGACCGTCTTTCACGTATAAACTGTACAGGACAACAAAAACTATGAAAAAATACAAAAACATACATATAATTATTTAGATAATTTAAAAAGTCGTAACATGCTAATATTTACATTTTATAGATCGAGAGGTTATAGGTCACTGTTTACACATACATATATACAATATTTACATACAGTAGCTCATGACTTGATTGGAATTCACTCTTCTATATGTTCCAATACAAGACATTGTTGTGATCAATTTAAACATCTTATTCCAGTTGGGTCTGGTATATGTATATATCCCGTCAATTCTAAGGGACCATATTCACATGATAGGTATAACAAGATTTTATAGCGTAAATGGAAAACATCAGACTATTATTATCCATTTATGAATTCAAATGTCCCTCCTATTTTTGTTTCTCATGTTGAGAGCATAAATATATCCTATTTCATTTTTGAGGACGGTCACATAATGTCATAATTATCTCAGTTTTGCATGCAGCTCAGACAATATAATTGTAAGGTACACATATGGGCAAGTTGTCATTAGCACATGAACATATTAATCTAAACTAATGGAAATATCCCAGTATGCCCTGTAACTTAAACTATCTATATTTTGGTTTCTAGCCACATTTCATATCCGACCATTATATAGGACAGAGCTGACAGATATATTTCCCTAAAGATGGCTGGATAGGATATCAATATGGTGGAAGATCCAAGATTCTCATATTAGATATATCTACTTCTATTCTAATAGTGTAGATAGAGTCCTACAAGCGATGGCACAAATTTATATAATATGATCACCAACCTTATCTTGGATAATACGATATCGCTATGTAGATAGTAGTATGGTTCATATACCGGTCCTCATGGGTTATTATGTCTAGATAGAGAGTAAATATGGCTATTAGTTATTGTTTCGGTCCGAAGTGTAAATAAAGTAGAATCTAGGTATATATTTACCGTTTTAAAAGAATTTCGTTGTATTGAAAAATGTAACATTTATCGGACAAAATTTGTGCTCGAGGTACTTGTTCCGATGTATTTTTCTCCTTTTTTTCTCTCTATTTTATTTCTCAAAGATCCAAACTCAAAAGTCTCCGAGTTGGAACATTATCTGTATCATTAAAGAATAGAGAAGCACAGATGTGATATTTATGTAGCATAAGACGATATAGGTCTCTAGGTATAAAACATGTAACCCAAAAAGCGGTACCTAATCATAAATGTGCTGAAAATCTTGAATCGTCATAATTGGGAGACCGGCAGGTGTAGTTTGTTCTCTCTTCTCTTGCTATAAAAATATAAGAAAAACGATATGTCTATGTATCTCATTAGGGCATCATGTAGATAGCTCGATACAAATGATAGAACGATACGGCTAAAAGAGGATATCTCGCTATGGTATTACCTCATAAAAGATGATAACAGGATAGTTTCGCCATGGGTTGAACTGAAGAGGACATAAGTCATAAAAAAATGATGAGTTCCCCGTGCTAAAGAGAAAGAGAGTAAAGTAGCAAATTAGACACTAGCTCTACATGGGCCAACGCGAGTCTGTCAAGCCTAATACTAATGCTAGTGAGGGCGGTAGCTGTGACTCACTAACCTTCGTGTTGCCAGGTGGTGTTTTCTGGGCCAGATCTCCCCTCGACGTGCCGGTGGTTCAAGAACGCCGGAGTATCTATGCCAGCAGTATATATACATAAACGGCCCGCCAAAAAGACGACGAAATTGATTACACCTGACGCTGGTAAGTGTCTGGCGCATATAGAGTGACGCAGTAATACTGCGTCTCGATGTAATAGAAATAAACACCAGACTATCGTTCCCCTATCTGATAGCGAGTTTGAGTTTCTTTACATATGGCAACTGCCTATATGTTTAGTTTATTTTCAATGGCACATATTTAGAGCCATCGCTATCAAATGTTTGATATATAGAAAAACAATAATAAAAAATAAAATTCAAAGAAAAAAACGGACTTTCATCAGCATATGAGCCTCCTGATTTTATTATAGACAGCTATAGAAACGAACACATACTTGAATATTAATAAAGAGATAGGTTGAGAAAACCAAACATGAAGTGTCCTTCTCTGTTGGTATAGAAAGGTGTGACATGATGCAGATATATTAATTTTAGCCAGTATAGTCAAGTCTATGTATCTTTTGCAGCACTAAGTGTTTCAGGTTTTACAGAATTGCTTGTTCCCATGGAATATCCTGGTTTAAACCTCGTGTAGATGTACTCAAAGAAAAAATCCAGTATACCTCCCGTTTTTTTCGGACTTTGTCTGGACATAAACCTTCACGTGTCTCAATGTGTTCAAGGATAATCCAACGTACATCCTCTGGTTTATGGTTCTGTTCAATGTAGTGGCTGACCATCGGTGCATTTAATTTATGAGTCCTAATAGCAGACTTATGTTCTGTAAGCCTCGTACACAGAGACCTGGAGGACTCACCGACATAGCCCAGCCCACAGGGGCATAGTAGCAGATACACAATATTCTTAGTTTTGCAATTCACCATAGTTGTGAATTGGATTTTTACTCCATTGAACTCCATTTCCTTAGTTTCAATCGCCTGGGGGCATACTTTACATGTTCCACATTTATAGTTTCCGATGACCGGATCCCAGTTTGTTAAACTTCTTTGGGTAGATTTTGCCAAATGTGGCATGCGTGACCTAACCACTATATCTTTCAGATTTTTATTTTTGCGATATGCAAAAAGTGGTTTTGGCAAATTTTCGTTGGAGTTGTTATTTGTATTTAGAATGTGCCAATTAGAATAGATTATTTGGCGTACTTGGTTGTTGAGACAAGAGTGTCTTGAGACAAATACTAAATTCGAAGTTTGTTTGGGTTTCGAACCTTGCAGAAGATGTTGCCGATCGTAAAATCGTGCCCTTTTGTACGATTCACGTACTAATCGGTGGGGATATCCTCGTTCCTCAAACTTTTTTCTCATTATGACCGCTCGTTCATCGAAATCTTTGAGTCTGGAACAGTTCCGTCTCAGCCTGAGGAATTGGCTAAATGGGATACTGTTTTTTTGGGTGGAGGGGTGGAAACTGTCATAATGGAGAATTGTGTTACGGGCAGTCGGTTTTACATAAAGGTCAGTATATAATTGACCTTGATCATGTTTTATAGTGACATCCAAAAATTCTATTTCTTGGTTGTTAATTTGTGCAGTAAACTTCAAATTTGAGTCACATGCATTTAACCAAAGAACAAATTCAGCTAGGGTGTCTTCGTTGTCATCCCAAATAAAAATGATGTCGTCAATATATCGCGACCAATAAAACAAGGATTCGAAAAACGGAGCCATTTCGTTAAAAATATTCGTATTTTCGAAAAAAGCGACATAGATGTTAGCAATTGTCGGTGCGCAGGCCGCGCCCATACTTACCCCCTTGGTCTGTTTATAGAGGGTGCCTCTGAATTCGAATACATTATCATTTAAGATAATGTTTAAACAGTCTAGGATGAATTCGGTATTGCAAGTGATGTTGTATGTTTCAATGAACCATTTCGTAGCCTCAATGGCTCCTGTGCAAGGGATGTTGGAGTATAAACTCTCAACATCAAGAGTTACCATCCATTGTCTGTGGGCGTTAAAAGCTGTTCCTTCTAATTGATTAATGATCTGTCGGGTATCTTGTATATATCCAGGTATTTTGGAAATATGTGGACGCAGGATGGCATCAAGATATTTTGATATCGGTTCTGTTATGCTGCCAATGGTGGTAACAATGGGTCTAAAGGGGGGGTCTAGTTCGTTTTTATGAACTTTGGGAGTACCGTACAGACTAGCCATTCTAGGATTGTCTATGTTTAGATATTCGTACTCCTTTCTGCAAATATCTCCATTTTGTAGAGCTTTGGTCGTCAATCTGTGGATTTTGTTTTTAATTTTTGGTGTAGGATCTCTCTGTATTTTACAATAGAAATTATTGTCACTGAGCATCTCTTCGATTTTGTCTGTGTATTTTTGAGTATCAAGAATTGCAATACCACCACCCTTGTCGCAGCTCTTTATAGTGATTTCTGATGTATTTTTTAACTGTTGCAGCGCACTATATTCTTCTCTATTTATGTTGTAGGGAGTGTTAGGTATATATTTGGTTGCTATCTGTAATTTATGCATGACAACCTGTTCAAAAATTCGTATTTCAGGGGACACTTGGTCTAGTGTGGGTGTAAAAACTGACTTAGGAGATAGACCTGACTTATTCTCTTCTGTTGTTATGCGTTCTATGCCTGAAAAATAATTTTTTAGACGGATTTTACGAAAAAAACACATGACATCGTTAAAAAGCTCAAATTTATTGAGTCCAGAGTGAGGGACAAACGATAGCCCTTTTGATAGAATCGCAATAGTCGCTGCATCTGCCTCAAATTTACTTAGATTGAATATTGGGATTGTTTTTATTCTCTCCAATATTTGGAGCTCCGTGTCTCCAGATATCGGTTGGGATTCTGAGGTTGATGGTCCTGATATTGTGGTTGGAAGTGCCCTCTCTGTTGAAAATTGGGTTGGTATTGTCGATAGGGTCGGGACTGGGATTGATAATTCGATCGCCAGTTCCTTCTGTTTTGAGGGCGCCTCCCTAAAAAAGGACGGTAACCTTGGTTTGATCTTGGAATGTATCCCTGGCCATGATTTTGATGGGGAGACATACCAGAACTACTTCCAGAATCTGATGTGTTTGAGAATGTAGTGACCTTTTTCTGTCTAGTGTCAAAATGAGAATCACCCATCTCTTGACCAAACTGATCTGTTTGTTCGTAGAAGTTGTCTCGCAAGTATGGGTAGACATTTTCTCGACTGAAATAGCGAATATCTTTTTGGAGTTTATCCATTTTGCGTTTTATTAAATATTCACTATAGGAATTTAATTCAGCTTCAACTTCTTCTAATTTCTTTTTAATATCAGTAATCACTGTTGATGATTTAATCTGATTTTCTAGATCTAGAATCTCTTGGATTAAATCGGCCAGCACTTCCTTGGCTGTTTCCACTATCAACATCATGAGGTCCCTCGAACATCGATTAGCGATGAGGGACCATCGTTCAAGAAAATGTTTCACTTGTATGAAAAGACCCGGAATGTTTTTAATTTGTAGGCCTTGGGGTATAACCCCGGCCTTGAGATAGTCTAGGATGAATTTGCCATGGAGTTCTATTCTTATGGACTTTTTTTTGAGGGCTAATAGTTTAACAAGGTCTTCACTTTTGTCAATAGTATTAGGATTTATGTTCTCGAAGTTGACAGAGGAGCCTACCATGGAGGCAAAGTCCTCGTCACTGAACCCAAAAGATTTTAGCGTGGCCATATCTTTTTTTGTGAATATCTTTGTACGTATGTTAAAAATAAGGAGCTGCAGACCATAGAAGGGCTATATATCTATACACTAACTCCAATGGTCCGATATGAATTGGGGAAACCAGTCCCAGAACCCAAAAGATACGTTATAAAGAGTACATAGTTAAAGCTACTGTAGCAACCAGTGCTAATAAATAACAAACTAACATACAATTCCCCTCATGGACAGGCCATGAGAATAACAGTTTGAAAAACAGGGGACCCCTACACCAAAATATATTTGCTATAGGTAGGGCAAAAGCAGTTTTGAAAAGAAATTATAGCAAACATTTCATAAAAGAACGCCACAAACCTCTCATGCACACCCTCGTGTGTATAGCTACGACATTGACACAGTGTTATATTTATAAGATCACAAAGAGATATATATTTTTTATGAATCTTTTATTTTTATTTTATCACAGTAGTTGTCTGATTATTTTTGGTGTCCTATGTAGGCTCTTTAGATAGAAAATTATACTTATAAAGATTAATAATTCATTTGATAGAGATATATACAATTATAAAGGAAGCTTTTGAAAGATATATAAACACATATCACAAAAACCAACAAAGACAAATCGGTCAGTAGTCTTATTGTAGTGGGCAAAAGCGGTGAATATTGACACTACGCGCGTTTCGGCATTCTGCCTTCATCAGGTGACCGTCTTTCACGTATAAACTGTACAGGACAACAAAAACTATGAAAAAATACAAAAACATACATATAATTATTTAGATAATTTAAAAAGTCGTAACATGCTAATATTTACATTTTATAGATCGAGAGGTTATAGGTCACTGTTTACACATACATATATACAATATTTACATACAGTAGCTCATGACTTGATTGGAATTCACTCTTCTATATGTTCCAATACAAGACATTGTTGTGATCAATTTAAACATCTTATTCCAGTTGGGTCTGGTATATGTATATATCCCGTCAATTCTAAGGGACCATATTCACATGATAGGTATAACAAGATTTTATAGCGTAAATGGAAAACATCAGACTATTATTATCCATTTATGAATTCAAATGTCCCTCCTATTTTTGTTTCTCATGTTGAGAGCATAAATATATCCTATTTCATTTTTGAGGACGGTCACATAATGTCATAATTATCTCAGTTTTGCATGCAGCTCAGACAATATAATTGTAAGGTACACATATGGGCAAGTTGTCATTAGCACATGAACATATTAATCTAAACTAATGGAAATATCCCAGTATGCCCTGTAACTTAAACTATCTATATTTTGGTTTCTAGCCACATTTCATATCCGACCATTATATAGGACAGAGCTGACAGATATATTTCCCTAAAGATGGCTGGATAGGATATCAATATGGTGGAAGATCCAAGATTCTCATATTAGATATATCTACTTCTATTCTAATAGTGTAGATAGAGTCCTACAAGCGATGGCACAAATTTATATAATATGATCACCAACCTTATCTTGGATAATACGATATCGCTATGTAGATAGTAGTATGGTTCATATACCGGTCCTCATGGGTTATTATGTCTAGATAGAGAGTAAATATGGCTATTAGTTATTGTTTCGGTCCGAAGTGTAAATAAAGTAGAATCTAGGTATATATTTACCGTTTTAAAAGAATTTCGTTGTATTGAAAAATGTAACATTTATCGGACAAAATTTGTGCTCGAGGTACTTGTTCCGATGTATTTTTCTCCTTTTTTTCTCTCTATTTTATTTCTCAAAGATCCAAACTCAAAAGTCTCCGAGTTGGAACATTATCTGTATCATTAAAGAATAGAGAAGCACAGATGTGATATTTATGTAGCATAAGACGATATAGGTCTCTAGGTATAAAACATGTAACCCAAAAAGCGGTACCTAATCATAAATGTGCTGAAAATCTTGAATCGTCATAATTGGGAGACCGGCAGGTGTAGTTTGTTCTCTCTTCTCTTGCTATAAAAATATAAGAAAAACGATATGTCTATGTATCTCATTAGGGCATCATGTAGATAGCTCGATACAAATGATAGAACGATACGGCTAAAAGAGGATATCTCGCTATGGTATTACCTCATAAAAGATGATAACAGGATAGTTTCGCCATGGGTTGAACTGAAGAGGACATAAGTCATAAAAAAATGATGAGTTCCCCGTGCTAAAGAGAAAGAGAGTAAAGTAGCAAATTAGACACTAGCTCTACATGGGCCAACGCGAGTCTGTCAAGCCTAATACTAATGCTAGTGAGGGCGGTAGCTGTGACTCACTAACCTTCGTGTTGCCAGGTGGTGTTTTCTGGGCCAGATCTCCCCTCGACGTGCCGGTGGTTCAAGAACGCCGGAGTATCTATGCCAGCAGTATATATACATAAACGGCCCGCCAAAAAGACGACGAAATTGATTACACCTGACGCTGGTAAGTGTCTGGCGCATATAGAGTGACGCAGTAATACTGCGTCTCGATGTAATAGAAATAAACACCAGACTATCGTTCCCCTATCTGATAGCGAGTTTGAGTTTCTTTACATATGGCAACTGCCTATATGTTTAGTTTATTTTCAATGGCACATATTTAGAGCCATCGCTATCAAATGTTTGATATATAGAAAAACAATAATAAAAAATAAAATTCAAAGAAAAAAACGGACTTTCATCAGCATATGAGCCTCCTGATTTTATTATAGACAGCTATAGAAACGAACACATACTTGAATATTAATAAAGAGATAGGTTGAGAAAACCAAACATGAAGTGTCCTTCTCTGTTGGTATAGAAAGGTGTGACATGATGCAGATATATTAATTTTAGCCAGTATAGTCAAGTCTATGTATCTTTTGCAGCACTAAGTGTTTCAGGTTTTACAGAATTGCTTGTTCCCATGGAATATCCTGGTTTAAACCTCGTGTAGATGTACTCAAAGAAAAAATCCAGTATACCTCCCGTTTTTTTCGGACTTTGTCTGGACATAAACCTTCACGTGTCTCAATGTGTTCAAGGATAATCCAACGTACATCCTCTGGTTTATGGTTCTGTTCAATGTAGTGGCTGACCATCGGTGCATTTAATTTATGAGTCCTAATAGCAGACTTATGTTCTGTAAGCCTCGTACACAGAGACCTGGAGGACTCACCGACATAGCCCAGCCCACAGGGGCATAGTAGCAGATACACAATATTCTTAGTTTTGCAATTCACCATAGTTGTGAATTGGATTTTTACTCCATTGAACTCCATTTCCTTAGTTTCAATCGCCTGGGGGCATACTTTACATGTTCCACATTTATAGTTTCCGATGACCGGATCCCAGTTTGTTAAACTTCTTTGGGTAGATATATCTGTCAGCTCTGTCCTATATAATGGTCGGATATGAAATGTGGCTAGAAACCAAAATATAGATAGTTTAAGTTACAGGGCATACTGGGATATTTCCATTAGTTTAGATTAATATGTTCATGTGCTAATGACAACTTGCCCATATGTGTACCTTACAATTATATTGTCTGAGCTGCATGCAAAACTGAGATAATTATGACATTATGTGACCGTCCTCAAAAATGAAATAGGATATATTTATGCTCTCAACATGAGAAACAAAAATAGGAGGGACATTTGAATTCATAAATGGATAATAATAGTCTGATGTTTTCCATTTACGCTATAAAATCTTGTTATACCTATCATGTGAATATGGTCCCTTAGAATTGACGGGATATATACATATACCAGACCCAACTGGAATAAGATGTTTAAATTGATCACAACAATGTCTTGTATTGGAACATATAGAAGAGTGAATTCCAATCAAGTCATGAGCTACTGTATGTAAATATTGTATATATGTATGTGTAAACAGTGACCTATAACCTCTCGATCTATAAAATGTAAATATTAGCATGTTACGACTTTTTAAATTATCTAAATAATTATATGTATGTTTTTGTATTTTTTCATAGTTTTTGTTGTCCTGTACAGTTTATACGTGAAAGACGGTCACCTGATGAAGGCAGAATGCCGAAACGCGCGTAGTGTCAATATTCACCGCTTTTGCCCACTACAATAAGACTACTGACCGATTTGTCTTTGTTGGTTTTTGTGATATGTGTTTATATATCTTTCAAAAGCTTCCTTTATAATTGTATATATCTCTATCAAATGAATTATTAATCTTTATAAGTATAATTTTCTATCTAAAGAGCCTACATAGGACACCAAAAATAATCAGACAACTACTGTGATAAAATAAAAATAAAAGATTCATAAAAAATATATATCTCTTTGTGATCTTATAAATATAACACTGTGTCAATGTCGTAGCTATACACACGAGGGTGTGCATGAGAGGTTTGTGGCGTTCTTTTATGAAATGTTTGCTATAATTTCTTTTCAAAACTGCTTTTGCCCTACCTATAGCAAATATATTTTGGTGTAGGGGTCCCCTGTTTTTCAAACTGTTCTTATGGAGAAACCAGAAATCCCACCTTTCAGAGGCCTGTTTAGCAAGGTCATTCTGCATTTCACAGAGACAAGGCTCGAATTTAAAAGGTCACAAATGTCAACATGACGGCCTCCTCCATTGTTTACAGGAAAACTAAAGATAGCATCTTAGCGCAACTTGAGCAGCCTGTTCTCCTAGCCCACAGTTTCTGCTCATTCTGAGGCTGACAAAGACAGAAGGCCTACTGCATGTATTGTGAATGATTCACAGAACCTAATAACACACATACCAGTTTTTAGAACAAATGCTTGTTGCAATGGTACTCATTTCAGCAACTTTAATTGGATCTCACTGGGCCATTTAAAAGTAAACCCAAATGGGGACAACCTGCAAATTTGTATTATACCTAAATGTATGCATTTACTGAAGCCTAAAGCACTTTAAAGCTATTGTAAATGGAAAGAATGCTGTTTTAAATGGTCTATTTTACCCAAATTCGACTTTAATATTAGGGGCACTTAAAAATAAATATCCTATAATTGTTTTACATATTAATCATCCTCAGAATGTTCTTTACACATTACAGAGATTAGACATTAGTCATATCTCATGTAAATCCTTAGAAAAATGAGTTTTTTACGCCTGCGCTAAGTGAAATTCAATATGCTAATGTTCTCATTATGCGGTATAGCACAACTTAAATTACATTTTAATGCTAGGATGTCATAGTATGAGCATTAAGCTTCATGAATAGTTAAAAACGAATTTTGTAGCACTTATTTTTAATAATTATTTTTCATAATTTAATAATTATTTTTAATAAACCCAATTTTTTTGATAATTCCACATATAAAAGCAAGCTGCATCCCTTGCCTATCACTTTAGACGCATTCTTTTATAAGCCCAAGCACAGAAGCCTAACTTATAGCATAACAAAATGTTTGCGCCACTTTTTATCTTTTTTTTTTTTTAAAAGGACAATTTTATTTAGCAACAGACCCCAGAATATGCTTACAAAAATGCTTAAAGAGAAAAAACCCTTAATTGGAATGCCTTAACCTTAGTTTTGGAACCTTTTGATTTTGAAATGCAAGTATTCACCCGTGTCTAAGTAAATACTCCTGTTTATTTAGCTTGTCCCTCAGCATTGTAACATGAGCACAAATGGCAGTCTAGACTTTACTTCAGCTGAAGAGTGTTTGCCTGTTAATATCTGATGCAATATTTGTGAGCAAAAAAATACTACAAAACACATCATTTCGTTTTTTTGAGGCTTCTTTATTCCTAGTGTATGTGAATTTTTAATTTTATTATTTTAAACATTTAGACATTTTGCGCGTCAGGCATCTCGTGAATAGCGCCATCGCTATTTACTTACAAAAGTTGCACTAATGAGAAAACCACATAGACATTTAAACACACATTTAACCCACATATCAATACTTAGGACAGAAACAAAGGACAGCCCACAGACTGTGCTTAAACCAAACCATTTGCAAATACTAGTTGTAAGTCATATTTACAAGAAACGCTTCTCAATTGTGTTTTAAAAGACTGCAAAAACAGCCCAACAGACTGATGTATGTCCAAGAAGCGAAAATACACTAAATTCGCTAGCTTTGGCTAGCAGAACACCAAAAAATCGTTCTGCATATTTTCATTCACAAAACTGCGCAGAACAAAAGATCCTTGTTTTGTATTATGTCATATTTTAATTCCCTGGGGATGCAAAATCACCAAGGAAGAAATATGTTTTTAAATCTAAACCTATTTAGATATTCCCTTTAGGGGAAACCGGCTAATCCAAACGTATACAAAGTTGGCCAACACAAAGCTCCAAATTTGCTAAGATCAGGCATCTTATAGCTCACTAATCTAGCTTCAAACTTCAAGGGGCTATCTCTATCGATACACTCGTAAATATACAAGACCCTCGGTTTTTGAAAATTGCAATCTTCAAATAAAAACTAAGGACAAAACAAACTAAGAACCAAACTAAGGACCAAGGAACAAAGGACTGGGAGCGACCCACTTATACTTAACTCTTAATTTTACTAATCAAAACGTTATCCAAATTCTAACTGTCAAGTTCTACATGACCTAATGGTCTTTTTAAGAATACTCACGCCAAAAATGTTCTCAGTCAGGAGTGACATCATGTGGAGGATCAAAATCAGGAAGATCAGAAATATACTGGGCTGCAGAATCAAAGAATCTCCAGAATCCCTGTGCACAGAGTAGCTTCTTAGTAGAATCCTGTTCTGTCCTCCTCAGTAGATTTCAGTCTCCTGACAAGATCACTCCCACAGAAAGCCACTTCTCTGATGAGCCCGACGTTGGGCTCCATTTGATGAAATGAAAATTCTCATTCTCAGGGAATACTTACTAATATAACAAAGAACTTGGCACAGAAGCTGTAATATGAAAAGACATCTTTATTAAACTTAATTAAGTGAGGCCACGTCACACAGAAGCCGTAGCAACAGAATGAGGTAGTCTGAGGAATACAGAGGACAGAGGCCTTATATATGTTTTAGGGTTACATGACTCAGCACAAAAGAAAGGGGCAGTCCTAGCTTTTGCAAGCATGCAAAAAATCCAACATTCCTTCCTTACAGTTTGACCACTCACATGTTTCCACGAGTAAAAGCAGGATCATGATGACAAGCCCATTTTTCAGTTTGTCCAGCCCAAAATCAATCATTGGTTAAACTTAACATTTTTCATCTGACAGGTCGATCGGACCCATAATAAAAACGGGCACATCCCCATCGTAAATAGGCCATAAAGAAGGAACAGAAACAAATGAGAGGCGAGATAGAGGGTGTGTGCATGTACCATAAACTCTCCTGACCCGCTCAGAAGAGGTCGCTCCCCACGCTCTCAAGGCTCCGTGGCATCGTAGCGCTTGAAGCTGCTCCCGAGGCTCTGAGGTATCGTGGCGCATTCAGTCTAATTGTAACCACCGCTCGCTCTGCTGCCGTTATCTGTGCCTGTAGAGCTGTCTCATTGTGATCGTTTGCCATTGCCTGCATTGTACCTGTAGCGCTCGCATTGCTCTGCTCGCATTATATTGTATTTTAAAGTAGTCTTTGCCCGATTGTGCATCTGCCCATACAGTCACCTTGCCCCAGCCTCGCCCTGTTTCGCGTTATTTTTGTTGTAGCCATCTTGTTGTTGTTGTTGCCTCACAGACCGTCTCTCCACCCCGGTCCCGCCCCCAGCTGCTCCTCCCACGCCCAGCCCCCCTCCACTATCCACTTAAGACAGATGCTTTAGCGCGCAGCGTTCACGCGCAGCGATCGCGCGCCGAAGGCGCGCCAAAGGTAAGCCCGTCTACGCCCGTCCGCCCCTGGAACGCGCCCAGCGCCAGACCCCCTGGTCCTCGCAAAACCCACTCCACCCGCATAGCGTACGACGCCGCTCACCTCCATGCCCTCAAACCCGGACGCTCACCACAATGCTGCACAGCTACCCCAGGATACACCCATGGACCATTCACCTGCCACTCCTGCAAGTTCACCTGCATCAGAACCCACACCAATTCCTCTTCCCCTAAACACAGCTTCGACTCCAACTACCTGAAATGCATCCTGCTGAACACCCGCTCGGTGCACAGACACGCCACTGAACTCTGGGATCTACTCGACACTACATCGCCGGACGTCGCCTTCCTTACTGAAACATGGATGAATGCCTCATCAGCACCCGACATCGCCATAGCCATCCCGGACAATTACAAGATCATCCGAAAAGACCGCATCAACCAAACAGGAGGAGGCATCGCCATCGTCCATAAGAACACCATCCGAATCACGGCCAGCTCCGACGGCAACCTCGCGCCGGCCGAACACCTTCACTTCCAGATCCACATCGACCCCAGGACCACATTGTGAGGCACCCTCATCTACAGACCACCAGGAACCCGCACACAATTCAACGAAGACATCACTGACTTCATCAGCCCACATGCCCTCACTTCCGAGAACTACATCCTACTGGGAGACCTCAACTTCCACCTGGAAAAGAAAATTGACAGCAACACCACCACCCTCCTGGACAACCTGGCCAATCTCGGGCTCAAACAACTTGTGGACACCCCCACCCACTTAGCCGGACACACGCTCGACCCTATCTTCACCTCCAGCAAACACATCTTCTTCGATCACACCTCAGCTCTTCATTGGACGGACCACAGCTGCGTCCACTTCAGCTACAAGAAGACCACGACTCACAACCCCTCACAACCTATTCCTCGAAGAAACTGGAATAAAATCACCGCCGACCAACTCACCACATCGCTTATCCAAAACCCTCCTGCCATTTCATCGGACCCAAACCAAGCCGCCACAAAACTCACTCAATGGATCACCCACAGCGCTGACGAATTGGCACCCTTGAAAAACCACCAGATCAAACAAGGTAACAAAAAGGCCCCCTGGTTCAACGAAGACCTCAAAAAATCCAAGAAGTTATGTCGCACCCTCGAGAAAACCTGGAGAAAAAACCCAACCACTGACAACCTGACCACCTTCAAGGACGCCACCCGCAAAAACCACCAATTGATCCGATCCACCAAGAAATCAGCATTCCAGGATCGAATCGACAACAACGCCCACAACAGCAAGGAACTATTCAACATCGTCAAAGAATTTACCAACCCCACCGCAGGCACCAACGACGTCACTCCCTCCCAAGACCTATGCGACTCTTTATCCTCTTTCTTCCACAACAAAATCGCCGACATACATAACAGCTTTGAAAACCAGTCCGAAGAACAGTCCACTCCACCCACATCCGAACCAAAACATCACTCTCACAACCTTTGCACCTGGAACCCAATCACTACGGAAGACACCATCCGCCTGATGAACTCCATCCACTCAGGCTCTCCAACCGACCCATGTCCCCACCACATCTTCAACAAAGCAGACTCCATCATCGCACCCCATCTCCGCGATGTCATCAACTGTTCCTTCAACTCCGCTACCTTCCCGGAAAGCTGGAAACATGCCGAACTCAGCGCCCTTCTGAAGAAACCCACAGCAGACCCCTCTGAACTTAAGAACTAACGCCCCATCTCACTCCTCCCATTCCCCGCCAAAGTCATTGAGAAAGCCGTCAATAATCAGCTCGCCGCATTCCTCGAATCCAACAATTCCCTTGACCCCTCACAGTCCGGCTTCCATGCCAAACACAGCACCGAAACCGCCCTCATCGCAGCTACAGACGACATCCGAACGCTACTGGACCACGGAGAAACAGTCGCCCTCATCCTACTTGACCTCTCCGCCGCCTTCGACACAGTCTGTCATAGCACCCTCATACAACGCCTCAGCAACATCGGAATACAAGGAAAAGCTTTGGACTGGATCATCTCGTTCCTTGCCGGAAGAACTCAAAAGGTCCGCCTCCCCCATTCAAATCAGAGGCCACCGAAGTCATCTGCGGCGTACCACAAGGATCATCTCCCAGTCCCACCCTCTTCAACGTTTACATGAGTCCCCTCGCATCCATCGCGCGACAACACAACCTCAACATCATCTCCTACGCAGACGACACCCAGCTGATCCTCTCCCTCACCAAAGACCCAAACACCGCCAAAACAAATCTACATGAAGGAATGAAAGAAGTAGCCGAATGGATGAAAAACAGCCGTCTAAAACTAAACTCCGACAAAACAGAAGTCCTCATCTTAGGACCTTCCCCCTCTGCCTGGGACGACTCATGGTGGCCACCGGCCCTGGGTACAGCACCCATACCTACAGATCACGCACGTAACCTGGGCTTCATCCTAGACTCCTCCCTCTCGATGACCAGACAAGTCAATGCAGTCTCATCTTCATGCTTCAACATCCTACGCATGCTCAAAAAAATATTCCGTTGGATCCCCACCGAAACAAGAAAGACAGTCACCCATGCACTGGTCACCAGCCGACTAGATTATGGGAATACCCTTTACGCCGGAACCACAGCCAAATTTCAGAAAAAACTCCAAAGCATCCAAAACGCCTCTGCCAGACTCATTCTGGACATCCCCGTCAATCTCACATTTCCATTCACCTGAAGGAACTCCACTGGCTCCCCGTCAACAAGAGAATAACGTTCCGTCTCCTCACCCACGCACACAAGGCCCTCTACGACCTAGGACCCGAATGCCTCAACACTCGACTGTCCTTCTACAAAGCCACCCGCCAATTATGATCTTCCAGTCAAGCCCTCGCTGCAATCCCGCGCATCCACAGATCCACCATGGGAGGAAGATCCTTCTCCTACTTAGCGGCCAAAACCTGGAATTCTCTCCCCACTCACCTTCGCCTTACTCAGAACCATCCCACCTTCAGAAAGCAGCTAAAAACCTGGCTATTCGATAAATAATGTGTCCACCATCCCTCAAGCGCCTTGAGACCCTCTGGGTGAGTAGTGCGCTATACAAATACTTGAACTTGAACTATAAACTCAGCAATGTCCTGCTCTTTGATCTCTATCTCGATCAGCTAAAGGGCAACAACTGGTTTGGCAAGGTCAGCTTCAGGCAGCAGGGTCAGTTCATTTCAGGTTAAACAGGAGTCAGCTAAAGTCATCAGCCTATGTGAGGGCAACTACAAAATGGCTGCCATGCACAAAATGGAACCCAAGGATTCCGAACGAAATCTTCACTTACACAGTGAATCCATCGGTGTAACATGATGAAAGCACTCATACTTGCTGAGCTCACTGTTTACGGTTCGCTGTTACCAAAATCGTAACAGAACCACGACCTTTATGATCCAGGTTCAGAATTCACGGAACCTCAACGCACACACACCCAGAGCCACACACACACACCCAGAGCCACACACACTCACACCCAGAGCAAGTACAATGGAAAAGTCATATGTCACTGAATGTAAGATTGGAAGACCAACTGTGTATTATGTTGATGATTCCTGAAACCTATAATAATGCTACGCTCGATTGTAATGATTACATGAATAAAACCAATAAAAGTATGTTTAAAAAAAGCTAGTAGCTATTTTCTTTTATGTTGTGTGCACACCAGAGCTCACAGGTCAGAGTATTGTGCTGAGTGTGCCCCCTGCAGCTTGCGGGCCGCAGCATCACGGGGCCTGTGTTACACCACTATGTTTAGAGGGGGCTGGGTGAGTGCTCAAAGATTTATTCATTGTTCTCACTAATCATGGTTCACATATTGAGATTAACCTAACCTTTTTAGGCGAAACCCTACCCTGCAGATATGAAATGTGTCTTTATCTATGAGTTTGTTAGCAAACACCGCCGCAGCAGCGCTTGACTAAGACGACTCCGAGACTGATAATCAGCAGCGCTTGACTAAGACAACTCCGAGACTGATAATCACCGCTCCCCCGGCCTCCACAGAGCAGAGGCTTTGTTGTATTTCACCTCTTAGCGCCCCTGCATCTCTACTCTGACAATCACTGCTCCCAGGGCCCCCACAAAGCAGACTGGAGATGCAGGGGAGCTAAGAGGTGAAATACGACAAAGCCTCTGCTCTGTGGGGCCGGGCGAGAGGTGATTGTCAAGAGTGGAGATGCAGGGGCGCTACAACAAAGCCTCAATAACATGTAAATGGTCTTTTAAAGACCTGCTAAGTACTTTGGTGCAGCTGTCTGGGTGTGCGCGCTGAGGAAGCTGTCTCAGCCCAGGCTGAAGGCTGACACAGACAGACACACACAGTGAGATGACAGAGGGGGAGGGAGAGGGAGAGGGAGGGCAGGAGGGAGAGGAAGGGCAGGAGGGACAGGGAGTGCAGGAGGGAGAGAGAGATGGAGAGAGAGGGCAGGAGGGAGAGAGAGGGCAGGAGAGAGAGGGCAGGAGGTAGAGAGAGATGGAGAGGGAGGGCAGGAGGAAAGGGTGGGCAGGAGGAAAGGGTAGGCAGGAGGGAGAGGGCAGGCAGGAGGGAGAGGGCAGGCAGGAGAGAGAGGGCAGGAAGGAGAGAGAGGACAGAAGGGAGAGGGAGGGCAGAAGGGAGAGGGAGGGCAGGAGGGAGAGGGAGGGCAGGATGGAGAGGGAGGGCAGGATGGAGAGGGAGGGCAGGAGGGAGAGGGAGGGCAGGATGGAGAGGGAGGGCAGGATGGAGAGGGAGGGCAGGATGGAGAGGGAGGGCGAGAGGGAGGGCAGGATGGAGAGGGAGGGCAGGAGGGAGAGGGAGGGCAGGAGGGAGAGGGAGGGCAGGATGAAGAGGGAGGGCAGGATGAAGAGGGAGGGCAGGATGGAGAGGGAGGGCGAGAGGGAGGGCAGGATGGAGAGGGAGGGCAGGAGGGAGAGGGAGGGCAGGAGGGAGAGGGAGGGCAGGATGAAGAGGGAGGGCAGGATGGAGAGGGAGGGCAAGATGGAGAGGGAGGGCAGGAGGGAGAGAGAGGGCAGGAGGGAGAGAGAGGGCAGGATGGAGAGAGGGCAGGAGGGAGAGGGAGGGCAGGAGGGAGAGAAAGATTGAGAGGGAGGGCAGGAGGGAGAGAGAGATGGAGAGAGAGGGCAAGAGGGAGAGAGAGGGCAGGAGGGAGAGAGAGGGCAGGAGGGAGAGAGAGGGCAGTAGGGAGAGAGGGCAGGAGGGAGAGAGGGCAGGAGGGAGAGAGAGGGCAGGAGGGAGAGAGAGATGGAGAGGGGGGCAGGAGGAAAGGGTGGGCAGGAGGAAAGGGCGAGCAGGAGAGAGAGGGCAGGAGGGAGACAGAGGGCAAAAGGGAGAGGGAGGGCAGAAGGGAAAGGGAGGGCAAGAGGGAGAGCAGGAGGGAGAGGGAGGGCAGGATGGAGAGGGAGGGCAGGATGGAGAGGGAGGGCAGGATGGATAGGGATGGCAGGATGGAGAGGGATGGCAGGATGGAGAGGGAGGGCAGAAGGGAGAGGGAGGGCAGGAGGGAGAGGGAGGGCAGGAGAGAGAGGGAGGTCAGGATGGAGAGGGAGGGCAGGAGGGAGAGGGAGGGCAGGATGGAGAGGAAGGGCAGGATGGAGAGGGAGGGCAGGAGGGAGAGGGAGGGCAGGATGGAGAGGGAGGGCAGGATGGAGAGGGAGGGCAGAAGGGAGAGAGAGGGCAGGAGGGAGAGAGAGGGCAGGAGGGAGAGGGAGGGCAGGATGGAGAGAGGGCGAGAGGGAGGGCAGGAGGGAGAGAGAGAGATTGAGAGGGAGGGCAGGAGGGAGGGAGAGATGGAGAGAGAGATGGAGAGAGAGGGCAGGAGGGAGAGGGAGGGCAGGAGGGAGAGAGAGAGAGATGGAGAGGGAGGGCAGGAGAGAGTGGGAGGGCATGATGGAGAGGGAGAGCAGGAGGGAGGGCAGGATGGAGAGGGGGGCAGGAGGGAGAGAGAGGGCAGGAGGGAGAGAGGGCAGGAGGGAGAGAGAGGGCAGGAGGGAGAGAGCGATGGAGAGGGGGGCAGGAGGAAAGGGTGGGCAGGAGGAAAGGGCGGGCAGGAGAGAGAGGGCAGGCAGGAGAGAGAGGGCAGAAGGGAGAGAGATGGCAAAAGGGAGAGGGAGGGCAGAAGGGAGAGGGAGGGCAGGAGGGAGAGGGAGGGCAGGATGGAGAGGGAGGGCAGAAGGGAGAGGGAGGGCAGGAGGGAGAGGGAGGGCAGGAGGGGGAGGGGGGGCAGGAGAGAGAGGGAGGGCAGGATGGAGAGGGAGAGCAGGAGGGAGAGGGAGGGCAGGATGGAGAGGAAGGGCAGGATGGAGAGGGAGGGCAGGAGGGAGAGGGAGGGCAGGATGGAGAGGGAGGGCAGGATGGAGAGGGAGGGCAGAAGGGAGAGAGAGGGCAGGAGGGAGAGAGAGGGCAGGAGGGAGAGAGAGGGCAGGATGGAGAGAGGGCGAGAGGGAGGGCAGGAGGGAGAGAGAGAGATTGAGAGGGTGGGCAGGAGGGAGGGGGAGGGCAGGAGGGAGAGAGAGATGGAGAGAGAGGGCAGGAGGGAGAGGGAGGGCAGGAGGGAGAGAGAGATGGAGAGGGAGGGCAGGAGGGAGTGGGAGGCCATTATGGAGAGGGAGAGCAGGAGGGAGGGCAGGATGGAGAGGGGGGGCAGGAGGGAGGGCAGGATGGAGAGGGAGGGCAGGATGGATAGAGAGATGGAGAGGGAGGGCAGGAGGTAGAGGGAGGGCATGATGGAGAAGGAGGGCAGGAGGGAGAGGGAGGGCAGGATGGAGAGGGAGGGCAGGAGGGAGGGCAGGAGGGAGAGAGAGATGGAGAGGGAGCACAGGAGGGAGAGAGATACACATGGGAGGGCTGATTTAAACCTACACAAAACAATGCCTCACATTTCTGGTCTGAGGATAATCCCTCGGGAACTCCGGTGGCTTTTTACTTGTTTCACAAAGTACTTTGGCCCCATTAAAATAACTTGCAGACAACTTCCTAAAAACGAGTTTGCATAGGCTTATTCTGAGAAAAATATCTTAAAGGTTACCTGGCAGTGAGGAGGCCCGGGACCTTTGAAGTTCTGCCGGATTGAGAGCCCTGCACTTGAGTACGGCCGTGCGGCCAGGGACAGTCCCTGTCATCCCTCCATCAACCTACACTCTTATCAATGTATCCATGATTTTGGTGTAGGGCAGCTCAGCAAGTCAACTTGCTGTGCTACGCCAAAAAGAAATGTCAAGAATGCACCGTATTTGTGCAATACGGTGCATTCCTGTTCTTTCTCCCTGTTTTGTGCAGGAAGGGGCACATTCCAGCACAAAAACAATGCTAAGAGACGTTTCCCTCTTTCTATGTGCTCTGCACACATAGAAACTGGAAGAAACGAGGAGAAATAAAGATATTTCTCCTTGTTACGCCTCATCAGAGGAGGCTTAATGATTTCGCGCTTCCCAAGGTTTACATGATTTTGAAAATCTGGGGAAGTGTCAAAATCCATGAGTGTTGCATGTAAACTCCCACTGCAGCCCCCACGGAACACCTACCGAGCACAGAATAAGGCGACACAGCGATTTATGCTGCGTTGCCTTACTCAAGATCCATGAGGCCACTCAAAGCCCCGTAGGGTCCAATTTACGTGGTGCAAAAGTGACGCACGGCTCTCATGAATAATTCCCTTAGAATCCACAAATGACTCATGATTGTGGGCTGATTAACAAGTGAATGACAAGTCACCCAAAAGAGGGGAGACTGAGTTGTTGCTCCTGACTGTGTATAGGTAATATAATCTATTGCAAAATATTTACAACTGTCTCTAGCTCGACATGAAAATATACGATGTATGGGGAGTGCATGTGTTTATGCACACTATCATATCACCTTGAAACTAACACTTAATTGTAATATTTTAGGGCGCCATTTGCAAGCTTATCTGCTACCATGACTGGAGTGGGAATTCAGCTGTTAAAACGGGTAATTCAGCACTCTCAAAAAACCTGTTTTATACACCATTGATGGTAGGCCAGTAACTGTCTTCGAAGCAATGAGGGAATCAGGGGCGGCAATAGGCTCATGGCAACCCTGGGCAGGGACCCGGAAGAGGGGGTCCGGGCGGAACGCGGAGGCCAGTGAAGAGGGGGGGGAGTCAGGGTGTTTGGTAGTGGAACAGAGCTGAAGGCCACCAAATCCCTGCCAGGGGCCACCAGGCAAATATGTATCAATCCTCAGAGGATTATTATATTAAGGATATATATATGCGTGGTGGCCCCTGGGATTAGGAAGCTCTGTGCAGGTGCACAGCTTGCACATGCCTAAGACCACCCCTGAGGGAATGCCCCAATGTGTCATCTGACAATGTCTGACATGAACTGAGTTCTGGATGACTATTTTCCTGGCTTGAATCTTCTCTGTTCATACAAAGCAATTGAAAACAACAGATGCCCTGGTTAACCACTAAAGAACAGGTGTCATTTGAAATTATGCACAAAAGACAAAATGATTCAACTTGGAAGAAAGTCTAAGTGCATATTGTATTCATAAAAAATGAATAAAAGATTTATGTCATCATTTTAGATAATAAAGCAGTGATTTGCTGTGATAGAATCCTCACCGCGATCGTGTTAATACACTTGTTTTGAGCGTTATAACATCATTATATGAAAACATATGAGACCAAAATGTTGGATAGGAGCTACTGGACTTACTAATTTTGATTTCCCTTTTGATTTCGATGAGGACACTTTAGCCCCTCTTTCGTGCTCAGGGTGCTCCTTTAGCTCTACATTAAAACATCATTTTCCTTCTTGTGAGGTGCCTAATTATTGGATATTTTGTTCTATGATTGCGACATATAGGGGCATATTTACACAGCCTGTCCAGGTAAGAGCACTGGGGCAAGTGGAGGGGATTTCGACAGACGACGAGGGCAAATAATTATTTATTTAATGGTCCCTCCTCGTACTCTTTCGCAATCCCCCCCACCCGGCCCCACAGCCCCACCACTCTTACCTTCATGGGCCGCCGCTGTATTTACAAGCCCCTATCACCACCACAGCGTAACTTTTCAGGATGTTGTGGTGGCGATAGGGGCTGCATCTTATTTACAAGTCAGTGTTAAGCTTTGTAAATAAGTCCCCGTTTAAACGCTATACTTAATGTGAAATGAGAGGGCAATGGGTGTTGCTGTTGGTGTTCCACCGCAACACCCATTGATTTTTACGCAACCCCATATTTACATGGGTGGCGTAAATTTAGGGCAGCGCCAAAATTAAGATTAGCGAAAATCAGAAGCAGATGTTATAACTTTGCATTCCTGTAGTGAGTGAATGTAATCAAGACTCAGAGTGCCCAACAACCTCTATTGATGGCTGATGGCTGATGACACTGTCTGTTTGAGTGAAACCCTGTCTGATTGACTCCACCTTGCTTGAGGTGCTGCAGCACTGTCTGAGTGTCAAGTTAAGGTCATTTACGTTCGTAAAAACTTTGGGCCTTATTTATGAGCCCTTGTGTCACATTTACGCTGCTGTTGCTTCACATTTTGTGCTGCGGCGTAAATAATGTACCACGTTGCGCCTTATTTACGTAGTGACGCATCTAGGCAGATGCATCACTTCGTGATCCCCTGCGCTATATTATACCTGAGTCAGGTATAATGTATGTAGGGTGGGCGTTCCCTCGCATCAAAACCTAGTAGAAGTTGCGCATTGAAATCTATAAGATTTAGGTGCACCACTTCTAGGACGCCAATGAAACAAAATCTAATGCCTGCCTCATGGCCCTTTCATATGGGACGTACCCCATGTGAAAGGACACATTGCTGGAGTTGTGTCTGTTTTCAGACACTCCCCAGCAAAGCATCACTTTTGTGCATACAGATACATTAGTAATACTAACGTATCTGTAACTGCTTGCGACCTTATGCGTCGTACTGTAAATACAGCACATCCTTGATGTTGCAAACAGGGCGCACTGAGAAGTGTTGCATCGCTGCGTTGTCGCAACGATGCAACACTTCTCATAAATGAGGCCCTTTGTTTTTTCAAAAACAGAACCTTACATCACCTGAAGGAAGTTATTTGGTAAACAAAAATACATAGAATACATTCAATCAGTGCTTAATTGTGCTGATGGTTGCCAGTGATAGTCACTCACACTCTTTTTCAGGGACCAGGACTTATTTTTTTATCAACACTAGACTTCAAGAGGGAGAAATGCAAAAAAGGGGCAGAGAAGGTAGAGAGGGGTAGATAACCCAGAGAAGCTTTAAGGTATTGGCAAAGGGAGCAATTGCTCAGGGCCTCCATCTTCCAAGGGCCCCCTGGTGACATTAGCTTCTCTCACTCTAGCTATATGTATTTATTACACAGTGGCAGTCGTCACTGGGTAGTTGTAGCTAGGGTCAAAAGTCCATAGGAAATGCATTTTTGTGTTGCTAGTAACTTTGGCCCTGTTAGACAAATCTCCATGAAACTTTCCCAAAAAAGTGTTACTTTTTTACTAGCTTGAGCATGGGAAGTTTTAGGCTGTCAAATGGGGGATGAGGAAAAGGGGGGTCTCAAAATACGTTTTCCCCATGCATTTTCCAAAGACTTCTTTAAGAAGCGCTACCTCATAAACTGAACAGATTTACACCAGATTTGGCAAGAATCTAGGGTCATATTATTATCGCTGGCCGGGTTTAGCGATAATTTTGTTATTGCAGGCTATCTCAGGAATTTATCGCCCTAGTAGCGCGTTATTAACAGCGCGTTTCTCCAGGGCGATAAAAATTCCAGAGATAGCGAGGTTATCTCCGTTTTGCAGGGAACATTGCTGGTTTTCCAGCGATGATCCCTGCAAAACGGCGATAACCTTGCTGATACGACCAATAGGGTCGTATCAGCATAATCCACCCCAATGTTATGGATAGGTAAGTCTGCATTTTAGCAGATGTTAGTTTTTGGAGCAAACAGCGGTTTTCTCCAAAAACGAATGTGTGCTAAAATGCTGGGGCAGCCTTGTAAATAATGCGATGTGAACATCAGCGATATTTTCAAGGTAGTCCATCCGGGGTATGCCCAGTGGCGCCCACTTTGCATCTCATTAGAGATGCAAAGGGAGGCATTGGGAAAAAGGGTGCTAACATGCGATTATGCATGTTAGCACCCTCTTGTAAATAGGGCAATAGTTTTATCTCCGCTTTTTTGGCTATTTTGGCCAAAAAAGCAGAGATAAAGCCCTTGTAAATAAGCCCCCAGATCTTGGTACGCAGATTGTGCTGTTTGCAAGTTCATCCATTCAGCAGTTTTTGAGAAATTAAGATTTAAAAATATTTGTATATCTAGATGGTTGGGTTTGTGTGAATCTCACAAGAGTTTTTAAACTGGATGGCCAGTTTAAAAATAGTGTGTTCTGATTGGCCTAAGGAGCTCATTTCCCTTGTGCCATTTCACTCCCGTAGTAGTCAGAATCCTGTGAGAGCGAGTACTATGATTGGCTGACAGCAACAGGAGAAAAATGTTGCTCGCAGCCATTACAGGAATCTTGGATGATTTAAGGGCGTATTTACTAGTAAAGTGGCTAAGGATGTCGTTTAGCCAAGAAGGCTAACGACATGCTACGTCACTTTAGAAATGCAGGGCTGCTCCATATTTACAAGAATATGGTGCAGCCTGCATTTCCACCTGCGCTGGTGCTAAATTTAGCTGCTTAGCACCAACACAGGCACACTTGCACCATAGTGCAAGGTTGTCTGCTTTGCAGGGGAAGATTGTTTATGTGCAGGAAGGTGTCCCTTTCTGCACATAAATAACCTGTAAATGATGTTTTTATAACTTTTATGTGTGCTGCTCAATGCAGCACACATAGAAATTTAAAATCTTCATTTATTTTCAATGATTGTTTATGTGCAGGTAGGGGCACCCTCCTGCACATAAACAATCATTGGTGTTTTGCTGTTTCCATGGGTGCTGCACAATATAGCATGCATGGAAACTGCAAAAACGAGGAGAAATTAAACATTTCTCCTTGTTTCTCCAGGGTAAGACCAGGTTTTCCCTGCTCTTGATTTTGGCACTGCCCGATATTTACGCCACCCTTGTAAATATGGGGCGGCATAAAAATCAATGGGTTTTGCTGTGGAACACCCACAGTAACACCAATTGCGCTTCCCGTCCATGTGAACGGGGCCTTATTTACAAAGCAGCTTTAATCCATGGTAAGTGGCTTAAAGTTGCCTTGTAAATAAGGCGATCCCTTTTCGCCACCACAATGTCTTGAAAAGTGATGTTGTGGTGGTGATAGGGCTTGTAAATATGTCCCTTAGTGCCCTATCCTGAAATTTAAACAAAAAATAATATAAAGTCTCATTGTGGAGACTCAGAAGGACTCTCCCTGGGGAAAAAAAATTGCCATTTTTTTACCATGATCAAGGGAGACTCTTGTAGGATTGCAACAAAAACAAATAAAAACATGTCACAAAAAAATTCTTTAAGTATATGGGGAGGGAGGTGTGAGTAGGGCCCCTCTCCTTGTCCTTTTTGGACACCAGGGATCCCATCCCCATCGCTGTGTATGGTATTGAAGGAGAGAGGGGCACACAGCCACCACCTCAAGCTGTTTTGGGCCCCAGGGGCCCCATCCCATCAGGCCCAAGCTATTTATTAAGGGGAGGAGGGCACACGGTCCCCATCCCCAAGCTGTTTTCGGCCCTGGGAACCCCACCTCCAGAGTCAAATATCTTGATTAAGAGAAGGGACACGCAGCACTTCTCCTCGAGCCAAATGTGTTTAAAAAGAGGCTTAAAATGGTGTGGCTCCTCTCCCCTCCCATAGCCTTTAATTGCCCCGGAGATCCTATCCCCTGGGGTCGGCTCACTTGCTGTGTTCCGGGGAGCCCACCCTGTCTCACAGTGGCTTCCATGTCCGCACCAGCGCGGGCAGGGAAACATGTGTTTGCTCTCATCTTGATGCAGCATTTTCAAATCTCTCCCCAAATGGGAGCCTACACAATGTCTGCTTCCAACGGGTTGGAGCTTTGAAAATTCTCCTGCCAGCTGGGAGCAGACTGCACATCTGTTTCCCTGCCAGCACTCTGTGGGCAGGGAAACAGAGCAACAAATTGCTCTCGCTTGTAGGGAGCAGCATAAGTAGCTGCTCCCTCTGGGTGGAGGCAATACCTACTCCTGCAGCATGCGGGGAGCCATCTGGAGCCGCAGGGACCCAGGAGCTCCATACAATGCTCCAACCTTTTGTTTGTGGGTGCCCTGAGTGGGCACCAGGGCACCTACCTATATTAAAGGAAGGACAAGAGGAAGGGGTCTCCGGGCCATAATAGGCTTGGGCAATTGGGCTCACTTGGCCACCTCCTCTTTAAAAAAGAGGGCCCTGGGGTCCCCAGGGTCTAATGAGGCTCGAGGAGGGTGGGGGTCAAAATGCCCCTCTCCCCTTTTGAAATAAATATGGCCCTGGTGGATGGAGTCCCAAGGGCCAGAGAACACCCAGGGAGGGGGGTGCATGGACCCCACCCCTTTTTAAAATAAACATGGCCCTGGGGATGGGGTCCACGGAGTCTAATGAGGCTTGGGGAGGGGTGATCCATGCCCTCCTCCCCTTTTTATTAGAACTGGTCCAGGAGATGGGGTCCCCAGGGCTAATTAAGGGTCAAGGAGGGGGGCTTGATGACCCCTCCCCTTAATATATATATAATGGCCCCAGGGGGTGGTGTCCCCTGCCCCAAAGGCCAATCCTATGCTGATCATGACAAACCCCTAGTTGTCAGGATGCTAGGGGTTTAGAAATAGGGCCTGGTGGCAGGCCAAACCATGCCAACCCCCTCTGCACACGCCAAAGGCTGTGCACCGCACAGGATAGGATGCCTGTGGGGAGTTGCAAGGAGGGCCAGGCTGCAAGACAGGCCATGCATCTAATCACATGCCACCCACAACCAAAGGCCGTACAAAGCGTGGGGTTGGCTGCCTCCAGCTGGCTGCCTGCAGGGAGTTGAACAACCACGTCCTGTGTCCAATTGAAACGATTGAAAAAGAATATGTTGGCTCATTCAATGGACGGTTGGTTTAATCAAGTCGAAGTCAGCAGGGGAATGTATGTGGTATTCCTGGCATTCTTTTGCATTCGGTCTGTTTTTAGTGTTAGCAAGAATTGAAATATTTTACAAACACTTTTCAAAAGTAGGCAGTGGTCAGTAGCAGTGGTCCATGGACACTGCCTGCTCTTAAAAAATGTTTTCAATTAACATTCACAAAGGGCAAGGGGTCCCTAAGGGCCCTTTTCCTGTTTGCAAATGAGTTACTACTATTTTTGTGTTGTCAGTAACTGTGAGTGACTGAATTTTGGTTGCAAAATATTAACTAATAACCAATCACTATTTGGAAGGGACACTAAATACACCCCTTTCAAATACTGATTCAGTGTGTAGCCTCAGAACAAAATTGTGATTCAGTAACCTGTTAACATATCACAATTTTTGTGTTTGATACATACCAAAAGGTCATTTTGCAGTCCCAAGCTGTCCAATTGTGCAAATAGAACCCTTTGGGACAGCAAAAAGCTTTAGTACATGTGGCCCATTGTGAGGAGTGATGCAAGATTCTGGCTGCCCTATCCATTGTTTGTCTATTGCTGAAGCCTGTATCCACATACTTGTCATGAGTGCACAACACTAATCTTCTCATAGCTTCATCTATGTCCAACGAAACGAGAATATAACCAAAGAGGCCCATTTTCACGTGTGCCATACCACCTGGTGGAGATACTAGCACTGTGGCCCTTCACTCCATTTCATTTCACCCACATAAAGCCGTCCCATGGAAATCCAGTCCAATATTCGACCCCTTATCCTGGTCAAATAAAAAAGGCACAACTTCATTAGTGGCTATTGTTATTGCTCCTGCACCCTGTGATTTGGCTATATTACACCCTGACAACGGTCATTAGCATCCAGGAAGAGAGCCAGATGTGTAAAGCAGTTTTTCACAAACTCTCTGATTTGGAGTTTGAGTGTGAAAACATTTCCTAAAATGAGATTGGAAGTGGATAAGGACAGGCATGTTGCAGGAGTCCCTTCCAAATAATGATTCCTTTCCATTTGTACAAATGGTTTAGGACCGAAATAGAGATTGTAAACCATTGAGAAGTTACTGACAATCAAGCTAGGTTGGTACCCCAGTCACAAAAGGAAAAAGGTCCATTGGGCACCTCTTCCCCTTTGTGAATGTTAAAAAAAGTTACAAAACTGCAAATTTCACACAAGCCAACAAAAAGTATGCTTTTCTTTCTGAAAGCAGCTCGGTTTCTTTTAAGGAAAATGGGCTGCAAAACAAACCAACATATTTTTTTACTTTATTGAAAGGCAATCGTAGACATAGTGATGGTGGTCTTCTGACCACAGCAAGCCGTAATTTTTGTGATGGCCACCAATCACAGTGAGTCGCAATTGTAGGTCTTTATCAATAATATTAATGAGGCAGTTTGGATTGTAACCTCCTACAAGATGGAATGTTAATAACAGACTTATTAGGATATAGGTCAGTTCTTAGAAATGCTTTACTGGAAGCAAAAATACTAGTTGAAAATTGTGACCAGTATTTTGTATCCAATAAATATTAAATCTGACCCTTATTTTTTTCAATAAAGGAATGGGTGTATGTCACTCATTGTGTCACATGTGCTGTATCACAAACAAGACAAGCAGTAGCCTGTACTTCACCATATATTTGCCTTTAGGTGATGGTGACTGGTTTTAGGGGCATGCGGAGAAGGAGACCCAGGCATCTAAACATACTAGAGGTTGGCATTTACCAGCTCCCATTCCAAAATCAGGGCATTAACAGATATGTATCTGTCTTGAGTTTGGGTAGATTTTTGGCAAAGCATTTAAGCTAGCATACATATTGCATATGTTCACTTGCACTGATTACTCTCTTCTCTAAGCCTGCTCCAGCTTTAATGTATTCAACGCTATTTACATGTGTGCAATTGCACCATCATACCATGGCTGTCCACAATATATCAGGAATAATCACCCTTAAGCTGGCAATAAGATTATGTAATGCTTTTAAAGTTCTGCGTGGGGTTTGTTAGTATTCAGAAATAGATTGGCGCACAACAGGTAGTGGTTTGGTCAAGAGAAATGTTAGTTTGTAGTTGGTGCAACAGGATCAGAGAGAACCCTAAACTCTGAAAATCAGGGGTGGAGGAAATCCTTCCCTGTGGTTAATTGTAAGCAAAGTCTGATGCACACAACAAATGAGTGTGATGTGAATGATCACCAACAAGTAACAAGGATGGAGTCGCACAGATGTGTTCTTATTGTGATGTTTTATTGGAATACATATATTAGGAACATGAGACCAGCCGACACGTGTTTCGTCAAGAAGGGTGATAACCCGTGACTCTTCAGGGCTGTAGAATGGTCATGAAGGGCGGGGTCGAGGGACCGGTGATATTTCCAACCCGGTCCTGATCGGGTGTTTCACAAGATGTCAACGTACTCAAAGGTACGTGATGTGTGTCCCAATTTGGACAATGTCGAAAAAATCCAGTAAGCTGTGCTGGCGGCGTGTAATGCCGCCTTTGGTTTCCGTGGTAAATGAAAGCTGGGGTTCGCAGGAGAAACGGGTAACGTAGATAGCAGGTCTCGCCGGGTGCGGAGAAGACCCGGTCGCACAGGAAGTGCGTCCTATTTGATTCCTATTTGATTCCTATTCCACGGAAACCAAAGGCGGCATTACACGCCGCCAGCACAGCTTACTGGATTTTTTCGACATTGTCCAAATTGGGACACACATCACGTACCTTTGAGTACGTTGACATCTTGTGAAACACCCGATCAGGACCGGGTTGGAAATATCACCGGTCCCTCGACCCCGCCCTTCATGACCATTCTACAGCCCTGAAGAGTCACGGGTTATCACCCTTCTTGACGAAACACGTGTCGGCTGGTCTCATGTTCCTAATATATGTATTCCAATAAAACGACACAATAAGAGCACATCTGTGCGACTCCATCCTTGTTACTTGTTGGTGATCATTCACATCACACTCATTTGTTGTGTGCATCGGACTTTGCTTAAGATTATGTAATGCATTGTCATCATTATGAAGGGTCCAACATTATAGCAGGTGTTGGTTCACCACGGATGCCAACAATCTGCAAAATATAAATAAGTATGTAAATAAAATATCCACTGTTGTGCAATGAATGTCCACAGGTTGGTCGGAAGTATCACTGCTGTGCCAGAGTAAATAGTAAATCCGATTTGAGTAACTTTGTGCAAATGATGCTCACTATGTGCTAATAATTACCATACTGTGAAGACCGCCATTAGTCTATGTGTAGCCACCACTGCTCCTTGGATGACCACAATATATTAAGCATGAGAACCATTCTGTCAGGGTCAGCTTTATGCTAGGGGTTGATACTATTATATGATGATTGCCCACATGTTAAGAAGAGTTATTACCATTTTGCCAAAGTCAGCTTTTACCTGGGGTGGGCATCAAGCAAACGTTTCCCACAAATTGTGTAGAAATAGCACCATTTTACAATAGCGAGCATTTATGCAGTAGGCATCATCCAGCGTATGCCCGCAAGTTACTAAGAATTACCATCTTTCTTTGAGGGCCAGCATGTTATTATCTTTATCATTTCATCCAAAAATACATTAACTTTAAAACACATTGCATGAATTCATTCCCCTGCACATTGTCACGTCATTTTTATTTCTGTGTGTATCATGGTGATAGAAACTTCAAATTAGATAACGAAAACATTCACTGCTGCAACCAGGATGCAGCGTTATAGGCTTGAAAAGTTACATTTAATTAGCGAAGGAAAAAATACACAATGTACGAGAACATCAGATAGAATTTAATTCACAGTACAGTGGGAGAAACACATGCACATGTATTTGTCGTGCACATTTTAAAGGCGTGCAGATTTGCTACTGAGAAAAGTACATTTTTAATCCGTTAAATAGCCCACTGTCATCCCAATGGCCACCAAATGCTGCCAAGAATTATCTTCATTGTCCGTGGGACGGCAGTGCGCGAGGGAGGGCAGTGGGCACATGGACACCTCATGCACGAGCACACACAAACAACAAATATACACAATCACTGTGAGACACACACACAGACACATTTGCAGGGATCACTGACTAAATATCGAGGAACAAAATATAGACTACCCAAAATATAGATTCCAAAATATCGACAGACAAAATATCGAATTCCTATCTACTAACAGGTAAGTACAAAAATATCGACCCCAAAATATCGTTTATATATATATATACATTACAAAAATATCGAATTTCTTAAAATTTATGTAAAATTAAAAAAAAATAGCTAAAATATACTTAAAAATACTTAAATTACCTTAAAATTATTAAATAACTAATTTAACTTATATAAAATAAAAAATACAATCATATCTGTTAAAACATATATATATATATTAACATAATATTAATAAAAAATACACAATATTATTACCGTAGGATAGCGGAGGTGTAATAATTACTATTCCCACTCCTGGAAGTGCAACAGTAGGGAAAGCGTTGGATAGCGTAGGGGTAAAAATGACTATTCCCACTCCAAAGAGTGCTACAGTAGGGAAAGCGTTGGATAGCGTAGGGGTAAAATGTACTATTCCCACTCCAGAGAGTGCAACAGTAGGGAAAGCGTTGGATAGCGTAGGGGTAAACATTACTATTCCCACTCCAGAGAGTGCAACAGTAGGGAAAGCGTTGGATAGCGTAGGAGTAAAAATTACTATTTCCACTCCAGAGAGTGCAACAGTAGGGAAAGCATTGGATAGTGTAGGGGTAAAAAATACTATTCCCACTCCAGAGAGTGCAACAGTAGGGAAAGCGTTGGATAGCGCAGGGGTAAAAATGACTATTCCCACTCCAAAGAGTGCTACAGTAGGGAAAGTGTTGGATAGCGTAGGGGTAAAATTTACTATTCCCACTCCAGAGTGTGCAACAGTAGGGAAAGCGTTGGATAGCGTAGGGGTAAAAATTACTATTCCCACTCCAGAGAGTGCAACAGTAGGGAAAGCGTTGGATAGCGTAGGAGTAAAACTTACTATTCCCACTCCAGAGAGTGCAACAGTAGGGAAAGCGTTGGATAGCGTAGGGGTAAAAATTACTATTCCCACTCCAGAGAGTGCAACAGTAGGGAAAGCGTTGGATAGCGCAGGGGTAAAAATTACTATTCCCACTTCAGAGAGTGCAACAGTAGGGAAAACGTTGGATAGCGTAGGGGAAAAAATTACCATTCTCACTCCGGAGAGTGCAAGAGTAGGGAAAGCGTTGGATAGCGCAGAGGTAAAAATTACTATTCCCACTCCAGAGAGTGCAACAGTAGGGAAAGCGTTGGACAGCGTAGGGGTAAAAATTACTATTCCCACACCAGTGAGTGCAACAGTAGGGAAAGCGTTGGATAGCGTAGGGGTAAAATGTACTATTCCCACTCCAGAGAGTGCAACTGTAGGGGTAGCGTTGGATAGCGTAGGGGTAAAAATTACTATTCCCACTCCAGAGAGGGCAACAGTAGGGAAAGCGTTGGATGGCGTAGGGGTAAAAATTACTATTCCCACTCCAGAGAGTGCAACAGTAGGGAAAGCGTTGGATAGCGTAGGGGTAAAAATTACTATTCCTACTCCAGAGAGTGCAACAGTAGGGAAAGCGTTGGGTAGCATAGGGGTAAATTTTACTATTCCCACTCTAGTGAAAATAAATTTATATAATTCACATAATTATCAATTAATCAATTAATAAACATGCATTATCAATTAAGAATTAATTAATTATCAATTAAAAATGAATTAACAATTTGTTCAAAATAAATACCAATAAATTAATTAACATATTTAATTATTTATAATTAAATTCCTTCCCACCCTATTCCCCTATAAACCTACAACCCATTACAGAAAATAAATGTACATTATTCACATAATTATCAATTAACCAATTAATAAAAAATAATCATTTAAGAATTAATTAATTACCAATTAAAAATTAATTAACAATGTAATCAAAATAAATACCAATTAATTAATTAACATATTTAATTATTTATAATTAAATTACTTCCCACCCTATTCCCCTATAAACCCACAACCCGCTACAGAATTAAATTACACAATAATTAAATAACATAAAATTAATTACTTAAAATAAATTACAAAAATATATACACTTTTCACACATATACTAACATAAAACACACTTTAAAAAATTCGATATTATTAAAAATTCGATATTTTTAATAAACTATATTATGTACTTCGATATTTTGACTGTCTATATTTTTAAAATCGATATTATATTACTTACCTTCAAAACGATATTTTTGATGTCTATATTCTGGTCCATTCGATATTTTGCCCATTCTATATTTTGGACTCGATATTTTGGTTTGTCTATATTTTGGAATCGATATTTTGACCATTTACCAACCCCCTGCGATCAAGCTGCCTTCTTGACTCCCACTGGTGTTCTGTGCCTGGTTACTACCCCTCAATCAGTTCTCCTTGGAGGAAGGACAGGGGTCCTGATGGCTTGGGGGAGAGGGTGAGCACTAGTGCCTGGGAGGGACAATCCACGCAGGAGTGCTTTGGGGGTATGGACAGGAGGGAATACTTCAGGAGACGGTGGCAAGTGGCAGTGCCAATGGGTAATGGTTTGTAAAGGAAAAGCCCAGGACTGGAGTATTGCACCCCAATGAAATGGAGTCATCTGGTAAATCTTCCTAATCAGTAAGGTCCATCATGGCAGAAGCCATGCCAGCTTTTCAGGAAGTCAGCGTGAGACATATTTACATAATCCAAACAGGGAAAGTCATTGGTGATCCTTAAAAATTGGCATTGATATGGGCCTCTCAACCTACGTTAGATGATCTCGATTTATTAAAAAAAATGGAAAACAAGATCAGTATTTTTCCCTAAGAAACGTGGGCATGTTTTACAGCGTTATCCACTAATTGCCTCCAACATTCAATTAATTTATATTTCTAATAATACTTTTGCTAAGAACAGATGTTGATAACATGCATTACACAACCATCTGATTTTAAATTTCGACTTTTGAGAAGGCCAGCTGGCTGTAAAGCGAGCACTGAAGGTTTCACACACTTCACGTCCGATTGTGCCATCTTTCTCCGGTGTCAGTGTCATACACAACTCACAACTGATAACAACAGTACCACAGCACCTGGAGCAGAGAGGGATGTGCTTGGTACCCGAACCTGGGGGAGCTGAACATTTCTCAAAAGAGAGTTATTACAATAGCTCAGCGGGTTCAGGGCCTGCTTTCCAGAAGTTAGTGCATCCCCAGGGCCAAGCGGCTGAGATCCCGGCTGACTACAGCCGTAATTCCAAGGACCGCGGAAATGTAGTCGCCGTAATACTGCAGCTGAAATGCGTGACACCGCAGGGCGCAGTGTTCATCAGGAGCAGCAGTAACCGAAGCAGACAGCAACCCCGTGCAGTACATCAACATTGTTTTATTGAGCCTTTCCACGGCTGTAGAAGATTATTTCATTTTATCAGAAGTGCCAGAAACAACACAACTGTTGGAAAGCACCGGGGTCGAGAATTTCGGCACAATTGTTAAAAGAAAAATACCCTCATGTGCTCCAGTTAAATAAAACAAACGCAGATAAGACTGCGTGCTTTAGAAATGAGTGGAAACCTCTTTTGGCGCCTGTTATTTGCAGAGAAAGCATATTCAAACTTCTGTTGTGCCTCTATTCTGCTGGCCCTTCACCCTTTTTAGGGGTCAGCAGAAAATATATGTATATGTTTTTATATATTTTTTTTAGCATTTGAAACAATTATGACAAAATAGCTTGGCCATTATCGGAGCTATACAGTAAGAATCATCAAATATTTGTAAACACGAGGGTCAGGAGAAAAGATGTGGCTAATCAGTGTCATAGCGTCCACGATGCTGCAAGTCACGTGGCGGCGCCCAGTGCGACAATCATTTTTGGCGCCCCCACACCCTATGACCGCCTCCTCGAAATCTGTCACTGCCACCCGGCAAAAGTGCCCCTCATCTCTCCAATCTTAAGTTACTGCTCAACACAGCGCTCCCCCTAAGGTCAGCGCCCCCTCCACAGGTTAGAGCCCAGTGCGGCCGCACCAGTCGCACTACCCTAAAGCCTGCCCTGCCAAGAACATTTTTAGACACCCGCAGGTTTCATGCTGCGGCTTGTAGTTTCACAGTCAACAACATTTCACAAACTTTCTCAATTCAAGCATGCAAAGTCCATGACTGGGTGAGGATGCTACCCATGACTCGGTCACTCAAGGCTAGCTACTGCAATATAATCTGAGTGACTGAAAACTTGTCTCTCAACTGAAAGCAATCCCACTAAAGAGTGTCGGCAAAGGTGCCCAAAGCAGGCCTGTGTGGAATGCAATACTGAGATAGTTGGGGGCACATTTATCAATCTTTCATGCAACACATGGCAGCTAAGAAAGTTGCTGCACTGCATTGCATGCAAGGGAGAAAGAAGGAATACTTCATTTATACAAGATATGGAGCATTTCTGCTCTCTCCCTATGCTGGCACACTGTGCATCCTAGCGCCAATGCAGGCACCCTTGCACCAAAGGGCAAGGGGGCCCGCGTTTCTAGGCAGGATTATATTTTGTGCCGGAAGGGACATCTTCCTGCACAAAAACTATCCTTAAAGGCATTTTCCTCTTTCTATGTGTGCTGCAGAATGCAGCACACGTGGAAAGTGGAAAAAAAGAGAAATAAAGATATTTCATGTTTCATCTCACTGGGAAAGCGTTGCATTTTGACTAATTCCCATGTTAGCCGTCTTTAGTAAATTTGAGAATGCCCCAAAATCCATGGGTGGATACAAGGGAATACTAATGCTTTACTCATGGAACACCTCCCAACTTGAACTGTATTGTAATGCAGCACAGGCTATAGAAAGCCACACAAATCTGCCCAAATTGCCCCTTGCATAGCTCTGTAAATATAATTGAATCCTGTGCGGTTCCCTTGTGACACATTGAGCTGTATTTATTAGCCCTTTCTGCCACCGTTGTGTCACTTTTTTAATGCAGCGGCAGCGTAAAATATGCGCCACACTGTGCCATATTTACAAATTGACGCATCTAGGCATGACTTTGTAAACCCCTGTGCTACGTTATACCTGCAACAGGTATAATGTATGCAGGGTGGGCATTTCAGTGCAGAAAAGGCTCGTAGAGATGAGATTTCACTGCAACACTTCAAGGACGCCACTGCGTCAAATCCTTACGGCTGCCTCACAGCAGGCATTAGGAGTGATGCAGGCCCTTTCACATGGGGATTGCCCCATGTGAAATGACACATTGCTTGCGTCTGGTTTCAGTCACACTCCAGCAATGCTTTGAGCCTACAGGTACATCAGGAATACTGAATCCTTGCTACATGGCACGTCGAACAGTAAATACAGCACATCCATTGTGTCGCAAGGATGGCGCACTGAAAAGTGTTGCATCGCTGTTTTCATGCAGCAATGCAACACTTTTCATAAATGAGGTCCCTAGTGTGAAGGAGAATGAAAAGGCTTGATAAATCTGGGCCTAAATTATTCCCTTACAAGTAACCACAGTGATACCTCAGACTTCCTGTGTTGTCTTAGAGACAGCATCACTGGTTAAAGTTTGATATTTCAGACATCCTTTACAGGCAGTACACAAGCATCCATGATCAGTTCTCAGTAGCTTGTCCAGCTATAGTGAATTGCAACTTTTACCAAATTACTTCTAGAGATGGCCGCCATACTCAGCCACGAGCAGTGCATGTGTGCAAAAATCATTTAGAGCCCTTCTAAAAAATGGGTACCCTTTGGAAGTGCTTACATTGTAAAATACCAAGTGTCTGTTCCCAAACGTTTTCTCAGAAGCCCTCCTTTGGTGTGCTGAACGTAGGAGTTGCTGAATCCCAAGGCTATCTATTCTTGATTCGACCTCGTGCCTCTTTAATCCACCACCAGACACTCTCTGTCTCTTGATTTCACACTTGCAGGTTCTTTCTGAACCCTTCTTTCTTGTTTGATCGTTGTTTTTCCATTATTCTCTTTCTATTTTTCCACTTGTCTACCTATTCTATCTTATTCTGTGTCAAAGCCTAATGATGGAAAATAAGCACCAGTCCCCAAAAAAGTGTGTTTGGTGGATGGTAGGCCCAACCTGCAACCAAGGGCTCAAATGAAGCTCCGCTCTTGGTACATTGTCTGCGGTACTTGCACATTTTGGAGTGTCTACCGGAACCATGCACACGGGGACTCATTTACAAGATTTTGATGGCCGACAGCGCAGCAAGCCTTCCTGCTGTGCAGCTTTTGCCTTGCTGCTGCACTGCCCTACGGCAAAAGAAAGGGTCAGACATATCTATTACATCTGGTGTATTCCAGTCCTTTTCCCCTGCGCTAATGCACAATGGGCTGCTGTGTGCCAACGCAGGCACCTTTGCACCATGGTGATAGGGTGTCTGCGTTGCAGGTATGAATTATTTTGTGCAGGAAGGGAAACCTTTCTATACAAAAACAATGACAAGAGACTTTCTCTTTTTTCTATGTGTGCCGGAAAATGCAGCACACATAGAAAGAGGAAAAATGAGGAGAAATAAAGATATCTCTTCGTTGTGCCTCCCTTATGCTTACCCTGGGGAGGCGTACATTTTTGGCGCTTCCTCAGACGTATGATTTCTTGTAAATCTGGGGAAGTGTCAAACAGCCATGGATGTTTCTGGGAACGCCCCCAGCAACACCCATGAAATGCCCCTTTCACGCAGTTTTGTGCAGGAAAGGGGCACATGTTTATAAGGCCATGAAAAGTCATGTAACATGACTTTACGTGGCTTTATAAATATGCCAGTGGCACATTGCGCTACTGGAACATAAAAAAAGTGATGTTCCAGCAGTGCAATAGTGCCTAGTACAAAACAATGGGCATACCATACCAGTTACAATACACCTATTCAGTAATTCCAAGATCTACACACACATCCCGTCATTCACCAACAGTCCTATACAGTCACTCATACATGTACTCACACATCATATGTACTCATACACCTATACATCCTGTAACACACCCCCACTCATCCATAGACTTACTCACACACATAGTCACACATGCAAACAAAGTATCAAACATCCATTTACTTGCATATACAGTTATACCCACACCATCACACTTACTTCTACAGAAGCTTACACATACTTACTCTCCTAAACAATCACTTATGGAAACACATACTTATTTATACAGGAACTCTTCCAATCTCTCACTCTCACATATACTGACTTATATACATCAATACTCACATATACTAGTTTAAAACATGTAGTTACTCATAAAGGCACTATTAAAACAGTCATTCACTCACTAACACACCCATACACCCACTCATCCACCAATGTCATGAGTGATGTAATATGTGACATCATCAGCAGTGCATTGCGGGCGTGCGAGTTATAGTTATAGTTAGCTGAACTAACTATAACGGGGGAATTTCTATAGTTTTATATGAGTGAAATGTCCAACTAACTATAACGCCCCTGGAACCTATGGGTTTCTCAGTGAAAAAAATAAAATATATATATATATATATGAAAACAACCTTTTCCTCGTGATCGAAGAAATTCACAGACTACTCACGATGCTTAAGTGATTTATTTACACGAAATCAGCAGCTCCCTACCGAGGCGTTTCGCCACTCAGGCTTGGTCACGGTGAATGTGCTCAATTACAAAGTGCTATTTACATCTTTTAACTCATGAACATAAACAGAGGACTTTACTCAGTCATTACATACTACTGTGTAGTCTCCATCTTTAAATGGTCAATAGTTCCACAACATCGTTTTTGCCATACTATGTTAGTACAAATTAAATTATTCTAGCACTATGCTGGCTCTTGATTTCAAACCTTTACACGTATGAAATTTCCTCAATATCGCCCCAGTGGGCAAATGTATTCAAATAATATACAATCTCAGTAATCAACAAATTATATAACTAATTTCAACATAATCCATCCCAAGTGGGTTACTGTAGCAGCATTAGTTAATAAACATTTGTATTCCAAAGTTTTCATAAGTCTTGCCCTAGTGGGCTATTTGTTCGTGGCTCATCTTGTTCCAAAAAAGAAAAACGTTATGTTTGTCCTCCAGATCTTATTACATGTTCCTGCATGAGAAAAAAGGTATCTTTTAAAATCAATATAATTGACATATTTACATGTTAAAAATTCATTGAGAGAGATGTCAAAACCTGGTTACATGTATACAACTTATCCTAGGTGGACTGCCATTTCTTCACTACAGTTCATCCCAATTGGATGTAAGGTCTCGAAATCGATGATGAATTTCGACTCCAGGATTCTCAACTGTCGCAGTCTATCACCCCCCCTTGCATTCTCTTTGACTGCATCAAGTACCACGAATTTCAATAGATTGTCATTCTGGTTATGGTGTGTCTTGAAATGTCGGGCGACAGGATAAAGCTCATTGTTGTTTCTGATAGCCCGTTTGTGTTCCATTATCCTAATTTTTGCCCTGTGTTTGGTGCTTCCAATGTAGAACTTCCCACAGGGACAAATTAAACAGTACACACAATATTCAGTGTTGCAGTCAAAGTTGCCCATGATGGAAAATTGCCTGGAACTGTTAGGTATTTGTATTTTCTTACAGTTAGTGCTTCCTTTACAGGCCTTGCATTTCATACAACATTCAAATCCAGCTCTGCTCCTGACTTTTATTTTCTTTCTAGATGAGACCATGTTTCTACTCAGATTATCTTTTAAAGATCTTCCTTTACGGAAGGTAATCTGAGGATTCTCTGTTATGTGTTTACTTAGAAACTTATCTGTAGTTAGAATTGGCCAATTTTTTGTCAATACCTTTCTCACCATGTGTGCCTGCCCTGAATAAGTAGTGATGAATCTTACTGTCCCCTCTTCCTCACTCACATTTCTTTGTTTGGGTACAAGCAAGTCAGTTCTTGCTATTTTATCAACTCTGGAAACAGCTTGATTGATAGTTTTTACAGAGTATCCTCTCTCCTTAAACCTATCTATCATCACTAGTTTCTCTCTTTCAAAATTGATGCTGTCACTGTTGTTACGTTTCGCCCTGAGCAGCTCACCGAAAGGGATACTTTGGATGAGACTGTAAGGATGGGCGCTGGTGGCATACAACAGGCTATTCCCTGCAGTTTCTTTTCTATGCAGGCTGGTAGACAGTTTATTGTTTCTGACCTCTACTGTGGTATCTAGAAAGATGACTTTCTCTCTGCTTATGTGGGAAGTCAATTTGATGTTCATCACGTTGTTATTGAGACTGGCAACGTATCTCCTGGCACTCACTTCATCCCCCTTCCAGATGCAAAAAATGTCATCTATAAAGCGAGTCCAGAGTACCACCCTTTCCCCCTGGTCGCCTTGGCTACTGGACACCTGCTCCTCCCACCAGCCCATGAATAAATTCGCGTAGCTGGGGGCGAAGCAGGTGCCCATCGCCGTGCCCTGCACCTGCCTGTACAGTTGGTCGTTGAAATAAAAAAAGTTGTTGGATAGACAAAATTGTGTCATTTCAATCAGCATCTCACTATGTGACTGGGTGGTGATCGATCTCGCTCTTAAGAAGTGTCTGACTGCTTGGATGCCAGTTTCATGTTTAATCGAAGTGTATAAACTGGTCACATCCATGGTTATTAACAAGTAGTCAGATTCCCAGGTTAGATCATGGATCAGATTTAAAAAATGCATGGTATCTCTGAGGTATGCTGGTAAGGACATCACAAATGGTCTCAGGAAATAGTCTATATATTTGGATGTAATTTCCAATTGTGACCCCATGGATGAAACAATGGGTCTACCTGGTGGACATAGTGGATTCTTGTGTAATTTTGGCAATAGGTATAATATTGGAGTTTTTGGATATTTACACTTCAATCCCAGATATTCACCCTTTTCCAGAATACCCTTTTCATGCCAGTTCAGTAACATACCCTCATATTCTTCCTGAGAACTGTGTAGTTCCTCTATGGTTGCCTTGCAATAACATTGTGTGTCTTCAAGTTGTTTCAAACCTTCATTTAAATATTCTGTCTTACCCCACACCACAACATTACCACCTTTGTCTGATTGACGTATTACAATCGAATCATCATCCTTAAGGGAATCAAGTGCCTCACATTGGATTTTTGACAAGTTATATTTGGCTAGGCCATCAGTACAGTAACGAATCTTTTTCAAATCCTTAGTGACGCTACGTTCAAAAACGTCAATTGCATCACTCTGAACCATAGGGACAAATGTAGATTTTGGCTTAAATCCACTTTTACACGGTAATGCTGTGGCTACTGCATCATTGTCTATGTTAGAGGCAGTATTGCTCACTATATCAACATTGCCTGTTTCTTGTACTGGTTCCACATCAGGGGCCAGCTGGTCTGTTATTGCATTAGATGCCACATTTATGGACCCATTCGATATTTGATATTGAAACCATTTTTTCAATTTTAATTTGCGGATGAAGCAAAAAGTGTCAATGCGGGTTTGGACATAATCCATTCTCCTCATCGGACAAAACGATAACCCCAAAGATAACAAGTCAATTTCAATGTTATTTAACTCACGTTTTGAAAGGTTGACTACTGTCATCTTGTCCCTTTTCTTGCTCTGGTCTGCATTGGTGCGGGCATGGGTGTGTTGGAATCTCCTTTGCTTCCTCCTCCTCGCTTTTTTGTTCCTCTGGATCCTCCTGCTTTGCCTCGAAAGTTTCGTCCTCGGCCCCTGTGAAAATCCTGATCCGCTTGGCCACCTTGTTGATTCTGTTTCGCTTGATTCAGCATCTGAAACTGCGTCAGAAAACTAATCCTGCCCATAACTCCTCTTCGGATTGGTGTCCCTGAAGCACTCCCTGTCGTGTCAGAGATATTGCCATTGGATGCATCACTTTCTTCAGGGGCAGTGCTTTCTCCTTCTGTTGTGATATTAACTTTGCTTGTGCATAAGAGCCTTAAGTTACTTTTTTTCCAAAAATAGACCAACCTCCCCCGAGCATAATCAAATGCTATTAGACATGGTGACTTTCTGTTTACATCATAATATGTTCACCTTTAACCAAGTCTATTATCAACAAATGAGGGGGGTGGCAATGGGAGCCAGCTTCTACCCCAGTTACGCCTGTATTTTTATGGGCTGGTGGGAGGAGCTGGTTCTAAAGGGCACCTTAGGTGAACTTTACCATGAGCATGTCAAAATGTATTACAGGTATATCGATGACCTTATTTTTGTTTGGAAAGGTACCAGGGAGGAGGCTCAGGAGTGGGTTAATCTTTTGAATATCAACAATGTCAACTTGGAATTTACCTGCACCATGAGCAATACCAACATTCACTTTCTAGACATAGAGATATACATTCATGATAACATACTGGAAACTAAGTTGTATAGAAAGGAGACAGCGGGTAATTCCATTTTGCATTACACCAGCTTCCATCCCAAACATCTTATTCGCAGTATCCCTTACGGGGAAATGCTGCTAATAAAACGCATCTGCAGTAATCCAACTGATTTGAAGATGGCTCAAAATGAATGTAGGGATAGATTCCTCGCTAGAGGTTATCCTACTCATATCATTCAAACAGCCATCAACAAAACTGCCGAACTGGATAGAAACCTTCTCCTAGTCCCTAAGACTAACAAATTGCCTACATCGGAATCCAGAGTAACACCAAATACTGGTACGGTTAGACTTATTGTGCCCTACAGTGCACAAAAAGGTGCCATAAACAAAATCATCAACCAAAATTGGGCCTTAATTCGTTCAGACCCGATTATAGGTCAAGTCATGCCGATTAAGCCCAGTATTACTTATAAAAGGGCTATCTCCCTTCACAATAGTCTTGTATCCAATTGTCCCGAGGTGACCCCTTCCAAGGATTGGTTAAAAAATTCTAGAGGTTTTACCAAATGCCATTCATGCAAGGCATGCACTTACGGTATCAATAAAACTAGTTACCGCACAGCCTTCAGTAGTAAAGAGTTCAAAATTACTAAGTCCCTTCACTGCAAAACTGAGTACGCTATCTACATCTTAGAGTGTACATATCCCTTACGGTACGTGGGAAGTACCAAGTTACCAGCTAACGTTAGGATATTACAGCACATTAGGGCCATTACTAACTCTGACCCCACCTACCCTGTGGCAAGACATTTTCGCGAGATCCACAATAACAATCTAGTGGATCTCAAATATTATGTCATTGACACCATTCCGAAAACTAAACAAGGGGGTGACCGTGAACATCTTATGCGTAAGTTGGAGACGAGGTACATTTTGAACTTCAATAGTAAGAGCCCGGGAGGGCTAAACAATACTGAAGACTTACATACATGTCTATAAGTATAAAAATTGTCAGCAAACCCCAAAAGTGATGTTTTGGATTTACTTTCTTGAATGCAACTGAACCTTTGGCCATTTTTTGACTTCGTTGTCCCAGCCCCAAACTGTATAGAGAAACTGTCCCTTGTGTCCTTCCCCTTCTTGTTTTCATTGTAACCTATTGTTTATTGACTAAACCCTGAAACCCTTTTTAGTCATATCGTCACTTTAAGTGGTTTAACAACATAGTTTTTTGTAAACCACACATAGGCTTTTTTGGACTCTGTCCCTATCGGCTGCATTTCTTCTCCCTGTTCATTACCAAAATCCTCATACTGAGGTTTTTTAATCATCAAGCACACAATCACTTTATGCACTTAGTGACGGTTCTTTTTTGGATACTATCCTTCGAGTAATATTATCTATGGGTTCTGAATCAAATCTCCGTTAAAGGGAAAAGGAGGGCTTCCTCCGCAATTATGGGCACACTCAGACAAATTATCATTCAAGCATTATGCTTTAAATCATGTCATGACCAACTCGATGTTACTTAGGGCAGTATATTTGTATATTTGTGTATATATATGAAATGATTAAGTTTTTTTATACGGAACTATTTTTTGTATGATTGAAAAAGCTTTTCTTAAATATACTGATGTATTCTTAAACATATGGATACATGTTTTTAAGCACTTTGCACTTTTTCCAAAATACAATAACTATTAACATTGCACACAAATGTGATGTGCGCATTTTTAATTCAATTTGCCCATGCACACATTTACTAAGATCTACGTTGGTCAAAAGCAGCAATTAATTACATATAAATTGTTGTGCTGAGTTATTTCCTAAAAAATTGCAAAAAAATGTGCATGTATTAGACAGTAAATGTACTTTTCTTTCCCAGTATTATTCTTGAACTTTTGTGAATTCATGTATATATTTCATATACTTATCTTTACTCGAAGGAGAACTTTCAAAATGTATTTTACGTTTTTCTTTTATGTCTATTGTAATCACAGTCACGTGCTTTGGGTGCTAGCTGTCTTAATGGTCCGTTCAAGGTTTGAACGTTGTCATGTGATCAAGCCACGTTTGTGGTGAAACGCGTTATGGCTGACTAGCGAGGAATAAACGCTACTTTTGCACTTACTCTGGGTTCGTGTCTACTTTCGTGGTATGCTGAGGAACTACTATCGGCATCCGAGTCTTTCAAGCGGCGCTTGGGATATATATATATATATATATATATATATATATATATATATATATATAAACATAGCACGCTGTCTCGGCACCTCCTCACGGCGAACCAAAGGACAACACGAATCCCAATGCTTCTGGCACAATAAATTATTTTTGGAGCCGCAAAATTATATATATATATATATATATATCTTCAAGGTACGAAGATGTGGAGTTAAGAATAGTAAATCTATACTCACCTATTTGAACTTGCCTTCATTATATTTTAGCGGTCGATATTTTTGACACATGATCTTCTGTCCACACAATATTGTTGTTCCGATATTCTGTCAGTGATCCCCAAAAAACATGACTCTTGAGGGATAAATGTCTTAAATTTTATGTCTACAATAATATCTGAACTATTATTGGACTTTTCACATCCTTTATCCAAACCATGCTCAATTGCATTGATTAATCCAAACACTTTCTGTAACTGTAGGTCCATTTTTTATTCATTTTTTAAATCGAATTGCGTTATTTAAAAAAAAGAAATACACAAATACAAAGCACACTGTCCTCATATACATAAATTTATAGGGGCATATTTACGAGTTCTGGCGCATCTCTGCATATCAGCAGGGATGTGCCAGAACAAATGCATCATGCAAAACTACCCTTGCGTCACGGCAGATACGCCGCATTTACAATGCAGCGCGCCACGGCGCAAGGGTAGGCAGATGCATGACGCATCTCATGACATAAGGGCGGCGCATCGCTGGAGTCGCATCGCAAGCGTGATGCAACTCCAGCAATGCTCAGGGCCACCCAATACTTAACATGTTGCGTCAGTCCTTACCCCTGCTTCAAGCAGGCTTAAGGAATTGACGTAGGAGCGTCACGGAAGTGCCTGCGTAAAATCTTGTAGATTTCACGCAGGCACTTTTGCGAGGCGCACAGGCGCCGGAACGCCCACCCTGCGTGGGAACGCCCCCATTGTGGCGCTGGGCTTTATAACGTGACGCATCTCCCTAGATGCGTCACGTTGTAAATGCCTCGCAGGGATGCGCCACGTTTACGCCGCTGTTGCGTCATGCAAGGCGGCGTAAACGTGGCGCAAGGGCCTTGTAAATCTGCCGCATAGTGTATAGACGGGCCAAAATATAACTCTCTGTTGGGTCTGTCTTGACGTAGCCCACTTTCGTGTCCCTGTTTCTCCGCCCTGAGAGTAAATCAAAATACGCTCCTGGGGTACATGTGGCTGGTTGGTATTTAGTCTCGGCACTTGCTGAAAACATGACCTCTCTCCCGGGTTACCCTTCCTCTCGCAGCAAAAGTGTAGTGACCTAGCTAATTTCTTACACAAAAATGTTTTAGATATCTGAATTTCCCTGTCTCTCTCAGGTGCCATGGGGTTGAGCACTGCCTCCTGCAATCCTTTAAATCTAGATTTGCAAACTTCTGCCTTTTGGATGACTCTGCTTTACTGGATCAGCTTGCATCCATAAAGTATGGTTCTCCGTCTGATCCTCTTACACCAGGAATTATTCATAAAGTGGGCTTGCATCTTGCTCCTCATCTGCTTCAATTATGCCCCAGTGTGGGCTAATTACCATCCTATATCTTTAGTGCCCATCTGTGGAAATATTCTAGAAAAACATATTAATTATCAACTTTCTGTATTCTTGGAATACCATGGTCTACTAAATGACTCTCGGTCAGGCTTCTGCACTGTTTGGTGGCATTTGGAAAGTGATGGTAGCACAGCCCCTTCTTTATTTGGACCAAAGTGTGGCATTTAACACAGTGTCTCATTTTATTCCACTTCAAAGAATTTCTGATATTGATATTCAGGGCTCTGCTTTCGTCTGATTCAGCTCTTTCCTGTTCGATCTTTCATCCCAGGTAGTATCCAAATCTCTTGCCTCTGTGGTCTTACCGTTGTTGTGTGGGTTGCCACAGGGCACCACATTGAGCCCTGCTTTGTTTAATATCTAGGTTCAGCCTTTAGCTGATATTATAAAGGCTCATGGCCTTACCCTCCTTTCTTTTGGCGAGGCCTAGGGAACATTCTTTGGTTCTTTCCACCCCCTGCTCAGAGAACCATCGTACAGTGCATGATTACTTCTAGGCTCGACTATGATAATGTTCTGTACCTAGGTGCCGATACAAAGTCTGTGAAAAGGCTTCAGACTGTGCTAAACGTGGCAGCATGTTAATCTATTCATGTTGCTGCTCACCTACATGTGCTATGTTGGCTGTCAATTACCAAGTGTATTCAGTTTAAAACTCTGGGGCAGATTTATGAGTTCTGGCGCATCTCTGCAAATCAGCAGGGATGCGCCAGAACTGATGCGTCACGCAATTCCCTCCTTGCGGCACCATAGATGCGCCGCATTTAAAATGCGGCGCACCATGGTGCAAGGAAGGGCAGATGCGTGACGCATCTTGTGGTGTACGGGCGGCGCATTGCTGGAGTAGCGTCGCAAGTGCGATGCAACTCCTGCAATGTACAGAGGCCACCGTTACATAACGTGGTGCGTCACTCCTTACGCCTGCTTCAAGCAGGCGTAAGGATTTGACCCAGCAGCGTCGTAAAACTGACTCAGTGAAATCTTGTAGATTTCATTGCGTCAGTTTTACAGGGCTTTCCTACGAGGGAACGCCCACCCTGCGACAGAACGCCCACATGAAACCTGACGCAGGTTTCATGTGGCGCAGGGCTTTACAGCGTGACGCATCTGCCTAGATGCGTCACGTTGTAAATAGGTCGCAGGGATGCGCCACGTTTCTGCGCCGTTGCGTGACGCAACGGCGGCGTAAACGTGGCGCAAGTCCGACATAAATCTGCCCCTCTGTGCTTTATGCACAAACCTCAGTGTGGGCACGACCCTATCTACCTGTGCTCTCCCAACCACACCCTCCGGTCCGGCCAGTAGCAGTGGCTCGTATTGTGAAGTGGTGAGGCGGGGGGGGGGGGGCAATAGACACTAAAAAAAGTATAAATATATAAAATTGCACTTACCTGATCTGGCGCCCGCTGCCTTGCTCCTGATCCTCGCCTCCTGAACATCCAGGAACTGCTGTACACTGCTCAGGCTCCCAGATGCCAATACTATTCCCAGCTTGAGAGCAGCACTGGGATTGGTCTGAGTGCCCCGGTCCAGTGCTCAGACTTTGACTGGGAGCCTGTGCTGGCTCTCCACCCAGATGTACAATTCAGCTCGGGTTGGAAAAAAGGCAGAGTACGCATGATGGTTTGACTGGCCGCACTAGTCCTCCCTGGTGCTGCAGTGTCAGTCGAGATGGCCCCGCCCCTCCCTCGGCATGCAGCCTGCAGGACAAGCAATAGAATGGTAACAAAAATGTCTTATTATCATTTTATTTTTGTCGGTTGCCTCTGCTGGCTTTTAGCGGGGGTCATGCTCCTCCATTATAACGGAGGAGCCACCCCTAAGTCCTGCATCTCTGATTTTGGTATGATTCCACGTTCTCAATGTCTTAAACTAGGCAGTAGGTCCTTTTCTCTACTTGGTCCCACTTTATTGAACTCCTCACCTCTGAAGTTTTTGCAATGTACCTACTTCTTGGAGTTCCTCGAAATGTTGGAGACCTGGCTGTTCTAACCACTCTCCTGGCCTTCCTGGTTGTTATTCAGGGTTTGGAAATTCAATTTGTGTAGCAATGCGCTATAAATTCATAGATAGATACATAAATTAGTTATTATAGGGCCTGATTCACAAACGTAAACCTAGAGCAAAAGTCTACAGTTACAACTTTGGTATTCACAAAGGTACTTAACAGTAGTATCTTTATGACAGCGTAGTTTTTGCACTTGGAGCAGAGTTTCTGCACTTGGGGTGGAGTCTTCACACTCGTGAAGAAATCTCCACACTCGGGGAGGAGTATGTGTAATTTCATGTAGCTGCAGACTTTTAACACCACCTGCAACCCCTGCACTTCAAACCATATAAAAGCAGCACACATTCAAGGCTCAGGTTTTCCGCACCAACACTTCAACTGCCTGCTCTGCGCCTTGCCTTGTTTTCAGCATGCAACTTTTGAGGAGAAAGAAGAATTACACAGCGGAGGAGACCAATATGATAGTCACTTTTGTATTGAGGAACTACAAAAAAATGGCATGGCCTTCCTCCATACTTCAGCCGTGCAATACAGAAGGCAGCCCTATGGCAGCAGTTGGCAACTGCAGTTGGTGCATTGGGGGAGGGTGTCCGGACTGTCACAGACATCAAGTAGAAGTGGCAGGATGAGTAGAGGTGTTTGAAGGAGAGGTTCACCAGGATAGAGTTGTCCAGAGCTCTCTCTGGTGGACCGACTGAAATCTGTCTTCATCTCTCCCCATTTGAGAAGGATGTCCTTTCCATCTTGTACCCCCAATGTGCTGCATGGGAAGCCGTGAATAATGTGGTGCCAGGTAATATGTGATGAATTAAACAATGAAGTACAATGATAAATGTGTACGATACACTACAAATGTGACTATGGAAGTCACTTCAAGTTTGTACAGATATTCATGGTGAGTTCAACTCACATGTGTCTCATTTCCTCTATTGCACCACAAGTCCCAAACTCCTTTGTGATTGAAAGGATAACTTCCAATTTCTCATTCACATACAGTTTCCCATCACTGCGGGTGATGTCATTTTACACTGTTAAATGGCACTGGAAAATGTGCCCGATTTAGTAACCATCACTCTTGTCTTGTGAATTAAATTGAGCAAATATGCGAAAAGTTGTACATAATCATCATTTGTTGGTATTGCCTGTTGATGCCTCCGTTTATTGCTGTATACAGCCAGAGTAGATTCACCCACTGGAGCAGAGGTCCCCGCAATGGCAGGGAGGCACATCAACCCATGCCACTAGCACAAACTGGTACATAAATATGGCCAGAAGAGGGCCCCATCTACTTCATTGTGATTAGACAACCCATAGATATTTGACAGAGAATGCATCAATAGTCTCAAACATGCAAACTGAACTAGGAAATGTTGTTCATTACATGTGTCAACTAGAATGTAAACTATATACACTCATGTAATTTTAGGTCCTTTGACGTTGGCCAAAAAAACACAGCCTACAGCAGATGGTAGACCGCGGTAAGTACACTTAATAATGACCTCACAAACAACTTCTGGTCTTAAATATTGACTATGTCAGCATTATGTAGTGTGTGTCTAATACCCCTGTTGTCACTCATCTCCACATGCTCAAATATGGCTCATAGGATTATACTATGTTGACTAATGAAAGGATGACTCTAAAATTATGTTAAATTAATACAGTATGGATGAACTTGCTTATATTGTCTCATCTAAAGAGAAGTAGCCACAACTGGGTTGAAAGTCTTTGCTGTGCCAGCAGGGTGGCAGTTGGGGACTTGGGGGGATAAGGTTGGTGGAAAGGTGAGTATAGGGAAAGAGAAGCATATACATCTGGTAGCTGACTGCACATCTTGTTACCAGAAAACCTGGGATTAATCCAAACTTCTCCAATTAACCAAATTGTGTGATCCTAGGCAATTGTTTTATTTCACTTTGCCTCCTCTTTCTTCATATTCACACATAAGAGAACCGTGAAACACAAGGCATCAGGATGTGTGCTGTAGAAAACTTTCTCTAATGTTTGATTTAATAAACTATTATGCTGTTCTTATATAATGGGAACACAGATCACCCAAATAGTGCACATTACTAATGATTTGCCTCTTCGTTCATGATTGACGTTGTTGTCAGAGTGGAGGGGGGCGTAGAATAATGCATATTTCCCAATTCATGTTTGAAAACTATCCCGTTTTAAAAAATACTCTGCAATGGACTCATATTCTGGTGAACTAAGGTGAAACAGTTCTGCATGTTAATGAAATCCACTTTTGGAAGTAAAAAGAGACTTTATCATACTTTTGCACTTATGCTGCAAGATGTCTTTAAAAAAGGTGTTTCTAAAGTTATGTGGTGCAAAATACCCTAGTTACTTATTTTCTTTAACTTTAATTAACCCTGAAATACAAGTTTTACAGTTTATGTAACATCTTTTAAATGTTAGTGGAGTGTTGAGTTAACATCAGCTCAGTGCTGCAGTTGGTCAGGGAGCGGCATGAAAAGGTCACGAGGGCCGAATGCGACCCCTGGGCCATACTTTGATAATCACTGGTCTATACCTATACCTATGACATATACATGTAAAATGATTGCCATTGTCCATTGTATTGAAATATGGATATGTATGGCACATTACAGCTGCTCCATCAAAGGGGACATGGGTTCGATCCCCATACAAGATGCACAGCCTATTTCACCATACAAATTAATCCAATGAATCAAACTCTTTATTTTATTTTCACATTTATTTTACTCCATTTCTTGTCTCCTGTTTTATCCATTTTTTCAATTCATTTTAGACATTCAATTGTCCTGTGAAGGGACTTTTCATAGCACAGGGGAGTAACTTTTCCACATGTCACGATATTAAAGTCCAATGCATTTCGGGAATATTATTCCCTTCGTCAAGGATATCTGCGGTTCATGGGCCGGACCCGCCCTGCCACCTTCACCGATGCTATGGCTGCTCATCCCGGGTGACCGCCGCTAGCTGCTGTTTACCTGCCGTTGCCTCAACAGACTCCTCCTGCTGCCGCCGGGAAGCCCTGGCATCAGTGAAGGTGAACGCCCTCCGCTGTAGCCTTGGAGAATGTGAGGAGCATGTACGAAGGCAAGAAAGGTGAAGCCAAGTGTCTGGAGCACAGGTACTCATTGTATGGCCCGCCGCTAGCTGCTGTTTACCTGCCGTTGCCTCAACAGACTCCTCCTGCTGCCGCCGGGAAGCCCTGGCATCAGTGAAGGTGAACGCCCTCCGCTGTAGCCTTGGAGAATGTGAGGAGCATGTACGAAGGCAAGAAAGGTGAAGCCAAGTGTCTGGAGCACAGGTACTCATTGTATGGCCCGCGGACCTTGCAGACATCGTACCCGTGTTTTTAAAACATTTTTAGAGTGTCTGCAAACATTGAGGGTTTCAGCAGCGCGACTCTGAGAGAGTCTGCTGCTCTGTGGGAGACGGGGCGATTTCAGTGAGAGAGTGGAGCTGCAGGGGCCTAAGAAGAGGTCAAATGCAACAAAGCCTAATTAACTTGCAAATGGTCTTTTAAAGACCTGTGAAGTGCTCGGGTGTGGCTGTGTGTGTGTGTGTGTGTGTGCACGGGAAAGCTGTCTCAGCCTGGGCACACACAGGCAGGGTGAGATGACATAGGGTGATAGAGGGAGGTAGAGGGAGGGAGACAGAGGGAGAGGAGGGAGCGGAAGGGAGGGAGACAGAGGGAGAGGGAGGGAGGGAAAGGGAGGGAGACAGAGGGAGAGAGGGAGAGGGAGGTAAAGGGAGGGAGGGAGAGGGAGGGAAAGGGAGGGAGAGGTAGACAGAGAGAGGGAGACAGAGAAAAGGAGACAGAGAAAGGGAGAGGGAGGGAGACAGAGGGAGGGTGACAGAGGGAGACAGAGGGTGACAGACAGAGGGAAACAGACAGAGAGAGGGAGACAGACAGAGGGAGGAGGGAGACAGAGGGAGGGAGAGGGTGACTGACAGAGGAAGACAGAGGGAGGGAGACAGACAGATGGAGACAAAGGTAGGGAGAGGGAGTGAGAGGGATGGAGAGGGAGACAGAGGGAGGAGGGAGTCCGAGAGAGGGAGATAGGCAGAGGGAGGAGGGATACAGAGAGAGGGAGACAGAGGGAGGAGGGAGACAGAGAGAGGGAGACAGAAAGAGGGAGACAGACAAACGGAGGGAGACAGACAGATGGAGGGAGACAGAGGGAGGAGGGAGACAGAGGGAGGAGGGAGACAGAGGGAGGAGGGAGACAGGGGGAAGAGGGAGATAGACAGAGGAAGAGCAGATGGAGGGAGAGGGACAGAGGGAGGCAGATGGAGGGAGAGGGAGGGAGACAGAGAAAGGGAAAGGGAGGGAGACAGAGAAAGGGAGATGGACGGAGACAGAGGGAGACAGGCAGAGGGAGACAGACAGAGGGAGACAGACAGAGGGAGACAGACGGAGGGAGACAGATGGAGGGAGACAGACAGAGGGAGACAGACAGATGGAGGGCGACAGAGGGAGGGAGATAGAGCGAAGGAGACAGAGGGACAGAGATGGGGGAGGGAGACAGAGGGACGGAGATAGTCAGAGGGAGGGAGACAGAGGGATGGAGACAGAAGGAGACAGACATAGAGAAGGCGACAGACAGAGGGAGGGAGTCAGACAGAGGAAGACAGAGGGAGGGAGACGGAGGGAGAGGGAGGTAGAGGGAGGGAGACAGAGGGAGGGAGGGAGACAGACAGAGTGAGTCCAAGAGAGGGAGACAGAGAGAGGGAGACAGGCAGAGGGTGGAGGGATACAGAGAGAGGGAACAGACAGAGGGAGGAGGGATACAGAGAGAGGGAAACAGACAGAGGGAGGAGGGATACAGAGAGAGGGAGACAGACAAAGGGAGACAGAGAGAGGGAGACAGACAGACGGAGGGAGACAGACAGACGGGGAGAGACAGAGGGAGGAGGGAGACAGAGGGAGGGAAACAGGGAGGGAGACAGTGAGGGAGACAGAGAGAGACAGACAGAGTGAGACAGAGGGAGGGAGACAGAGAAAGGGACAGGAAGGGAGACAGAGAAAGGGAGAGGGAAGGAGACAGAGAAAGGGAGAGGGATGGAGACAGAGGGAGACAAACAGAGCGAGTCAGACAGAGGGAGACAGACAGAGTGAGACAGACAGAGGGAGACAGACGGAGGGAGACAGATGGAGGGAGACAGATGGAGGGAGACAAAGGGATGGAGACAGGGAGACAAAAGGCGATAGACAGAGGGAGGGCGACAGACAGAGGGAGGGAGACAGACAGAGGGAAACAGAGGGAGGGAGACAGACTGAGGAAGGAGGGCGACAGAGGGTGGGAGACAGATAAAGGGAGACAGAGGGAGAGAGACAGACAGACAGAGGGAGACAAGGCAGAGGGAGACAGAGGGAGATAAAGAGAGGGAAGGAGAGAGAGGGAGACAGAGGGGGACAGGGAGAGAGAGAGGGAGAGAGAGGGAGACAGAGGGATCCAGAGAGAGAGGGAGGGAGAGAGGGAGAGAGATAGAGAGATTGAGGGAGACAGAGAGAGAGAGAGAGAGAGAGATAGAGAGAGAAAGAAAGAGATAGAGAGAAAGAGAAAGAGAGATGTGAGTATGCCGGGTCTGGTGGCTCAGAACATGAAGGCGTCCACTACAGGGACCTCTGTTCAACCTCATGGTCACAGTTTTTTTTTGTTGCTCTAGGCCCTCCCCCTCCCCCACTGACCCCACCCCCACTGGTGCGGCCCTCGGACACAAATCACACTGTAAGTTTGCCCCTGAGAGAAAGTTTATGAGTACCCATGGTCTGCAGGGTTGGTAGAAATTCAGATGGTAGTTGATGTATGCTTGTCCCTTGTTGTGGAGGGCCTTGTAGGCATGTATCAGCATCTTGAACTGGCATCTCTTCTGGATGGAGAGCCAGTGAAGGCTTCTGAGGTGGGGGTGATGTGGGTTCATTTAGGGAGGTTGAGGATGAATCTGGCAGCTGAGTTCTGTATACTCTGGAGTCTCTTGAGGAGTTGGGTAGTGATTCCGGCGTAGAGCGCATATCCATATCCAGCCAGCTGGTGATGAGGGCTTGAGTGATGGTTTTTCTGGTGCTGACAGGGATCCATTTGCATATTTTTTGGAGCTTGCGAAAGGTGTGGAAGGAGGTGGAGCAGACAAAGTTGATTTGGCACTTCATGGTGAGATTGCTGTCCAAGATGATGTTGAGGTTGCGGGCGTTGTCTGTCGGTGTGGGTGTTGGTCCGAGCTTGTAATGGCCACCCAGTGTCGTCCCACTGGGAGGTGTTTTCCCAAAAATCAGCACTTTGTCTTGTCCATGTTGAGCTTCAGGCAGTTGATGCTTATCCAGTCGGCGACACTTTTCATGACATTGTGGAAGCTTGTCCTGGAGGATGGGTCTTCCGTGAGCAAGAGGATGAGCTGGGTGTCATCTGCGTGGGATAGGATGTTGAGTCCCTGGGTTATGATGATAGCTACTGGGGATGTTAAGTAGGGTAGGCAGACAAAATATCGTTTTTTTTATATTGACCTACCATAATATCGATGTTTTAATATCGAAGGGACAGAATATAGAAGGTAAGTAATATAAAAAAAATTAATAACGATGTAAGTAATATCGATGTTAGTAATATTGATGTTACTAATATCGATTGTTATATGATTTTTATGTATATTATTATGTATTTAATATGTATTATTGTTTTTTTATGTAATTTAAGTAAATGTTTTATTTAAGTACTGTAGCGGGTTGTGGGTTTATAGGGGAATAGGGTGGGAAGTAATTTAATTATACTAAATTAATTATTAATTTTTTAGGAATCATAAATGAACTTTAATTAAGTGGTAATCAATTGGTAATTTATTTTTAATAATTGATTAATTGATAATTATGTTCTGTAGTGGGTTATGGGTTTATAGGGGAAAAGGGTGGGGAGTAATTTAAATGTAATTATGTATTAATTTATTTTCATTAATTGTTTTTGCTAATTATATTATTGGTAATTAATTATTAATTGGTAAATAATTTTTATTAGTTGGTAATTATTTTAATTAATTGATTAATTGATAATTATGTTAAGTGCATTATTTTATTATTGGCGTTTGTTGTGTGTTAGTAGGGGAATAGTGTGTAAAGTAATTGATATGTAATTAAGTAGTTATTACAATTATAGTTGGATATTGATAATTAATTTTTGGGATATTAATTATTAATTGGTAATTATTTTGTAATAATTATTTATTGGTATTTGTAAATAGTTTAGATTAATTTAATAAATCATTTTTTAAATATTTTAAAATATTAATTTATTTATAAGTATGTTATTTTTAACTTCTACGCTATCCAACACTTTCCCTAATGTTGCACTCTCTGGAGTGGGAATAGTAATTTTTACCCCTACGCTATCCAACACTTTCCCTACTGTTGCACTCTCTCAAGTTGGAATACTAATTTTTACCCCTACGCTATCCAACAACTTCCCTACTGTTGCACTCTCTGGAGTGGGAATAGTAATTTTTACCCCTACGCTATGCAACGCTTTCCCTACTGTTGCACTCCCTGCAGCGGGAATACTAATTTTTACCCCTACGCTATCCAACACTTTCCCTACTGTTGCTCTCTCTGGAGTTGGAATAGCAATTTTTACCCCTACGCTATCCAACACTTTCCCTACTGTTGCACTCTCTGGAGTTGGAATAGTAATTTTTACCCCTACGCTATCCAACACTTTCCCTACTGTTGCACTCTCTGGAGTGAGAATAGTAATTTTTACCCCTACGCTATCCAACATTTTCCTTACAGTTCTTTTTTTTTGAAGTTGGATTAGTATTTTATTCCCTCTGTTACTTAATATTTTTTGTATTGTTTTAGTTAATGTAGTATGTAATTAATTTTAAAAATATTAAAAGTAAAAAAAAAATAATTTGATTGGCATAATTATTTAATTTTTATTTATGTTATTATTTTATGTGTATAGATGAATTTGTAAGTTACAATATTTTTAATTATTTATAAGTTATTACAATAAATTTTAAAACTGAATACTAAAGTATATCATATATTATATGTATATGTTTCATAGATCTTTTATTAAATTATGTATACTACTTATTAATTTTAAATGATATAAAAATGTTTTACTATGTTTATTATATTTTTAAGTATTTTGTAATTCATTTTACATCTTTTTTTAATTTAAAAAAACTATATATTTTTTAAAACAATATTTTTGACTTACCTTGTTGTAGATAGGATGTCGATATTGTTGACATCGATATTATTGCTCCGATATTTTTTGTATCTCAATATTTTGTCAGACATTCGTTAAGTAGATGTTGAACATGGTGGGGCTGAGGGATGTGCCTTGGGGAATGCTGCAGATAATGGTATTGGGCTCCAAGGTGACGGGTGGTAAGCAGATTCTCTAGGTGCGTCCTGTGAGGAAGAATGCGATCCATTTGAGGGAGTCTCCCTGGATGCTGACGTGGTACAGTCAGACTAGCTGCCATCCGTCCCTCAGGTAATTGCGCCACATAGTGTTGTAAACTATTGATTTTCAAATTGTGCATAGTAACCAAATCCTTAAAAAAAAGGACATTATCAGATATTGCCATTTGTTTGTAGCATCTGAAGTTGGCATGTAATATATTCCTAACATAATCAGTGATGTATGTGTTAATTTTTCATGTTCACATATATATCATGCTAAACAATAATTATGGTGTCACTTACTTCTGATGTTGCTAGATCAAGGACCACATCTTTCACCCCACACAGTTAAGGAATCTGGTTCAGCAGCTGACATTAAGGGGATATCAATACCACACACAGCTGTGGCTGGAGTTGGTGAGTTTGAATTCCTCAATGCTATAGTGTGAGCCATCACGCGTAGGTTCACACAAACCAGGTCACATATGGAACATCAGATAGATGGAAAGATTACTTGCTCCAACCCTTGTGTTGTAGCACATGCTATACCATGGCAAATACGTATCCTGTTGCAACCTTTGACTTTCAGGTGCTGAGGACAATGAGTCACTTGAGGAAGTTGGACAACCCACCAGTAGAGAGTGATGGGCAATCCGAGGAGAGAGTCCAATCCTACTCCAAGCAGCTATGTTAGCTGCCATCACCCCCCAAGAAGAGGAGAAGGAGGGAAAAGATGAGGATGAAGAAGACAATCTGCTGCTGGTCACTGAGGAGGAGTGAGATTCTCAAGAATATATTGTTGGCCCACTGGGCAACACACCAAAGCCTACACTAGATTGAGCCAGCGCTGTACCTTGCACTTCACCTCTGAGGATTGCCCATTACCAGCAGTCAGCCATCCAGCCACAGAATTTACCTACCCAGCAAAACGATCAATTCCTCATAGTTTTCACATCCAGACCAGAAGTGTTGTTTCTCTTACACACTTCTCCCATGGCAGTACCTCCCAGGCCTTCTCTCATGCATCTGAGGGACCCAACACCCCTGGTGAGGAGCAGGTATTCGGTAGGCACCAATATCCTCCCCACAGCCTTCCACGTGCCACCCTTTCCCGTGCTGGTGGACCTGGCGATCATATCAGGGTCATCCTATGAAGAGGGGGTTGGCTGATGGTCAATGTGGCCTGTGGGAGGATTAATTTTTCCAACAGCATGCTGATGTGAAGCAGGGTATTTGTGCCATTGGGGCTACTCTGTCTGACATATCCCTCAGATGGTTGACAGACAGACCGGTGTCTTGGACAGAAGTAAGAAATCTTGCCAAGTCATGGCAAGAAGCCAAAATAACATCACAGCACTTTATAGGGAAGACACTGCCTGCCTTGGCCAAGAAGATGATGAAGGGCATGTTGAAACTGTACCAAAGCCTTTCTCCATGGTCAACGAATGGAGGGGATCCAACACACCTACCTGCGCCACACCCCACCCACCCACAAGTATTACAACCTGCATAGGCACCCCTATGTAAACAGGCACCACCCTCCCGTACCTGCCCTGTACGGTTACTTCCCCCACCCAGTCACATCCCCCACATGTACAGGCACCATCACCCCTGTAGAGACACCTCCCCCACCTGTACAGGAATCCTCACTCCCAGGTGTAAATGGAGATGCACCCCTTCACCCACACATAGGCAACACAGTACATGCACCAAGTCAAAGAGATCCACACCACCTCGCTTGCGAAGTCACAAGAGAAATCCCTGTGATCACTGTAAAATATGTATACCCCAAATATATGTAAATAAAAAGATAATCTTCCCAAGTCAATACTGAGTTACGTAATAGTTAGTGATGATCAATTGATTACTCTGGTTGTAGGCTACATGGTGGGAAGACAAAGAGGCTGGTTGGCACCCAGAGGATGATAATGATAATGTAGAAGTGGAGCAGTAGAGCTTGAAGGGTGATTTTGCAGATCAGGATAAGCCTGGGAGGAAGACACCTTCTAGGGCAAGTAGTAGTGTTTCTTCCAGAGGTCTGTCCCCAGAGGAGCTAGAGAGCAGGTGTGAGACCAGGGGCCATCAATTTGAGCTGGAAAGGCTCAGGGTGGAGCATGAAAGGGAGCTCCAAAAGGATAATTTGGCAGTAGAGGAGAGAAAAATTATGCTAGCACAGGAGGTGAGTTTGAAAGACTTGGACTTGAAGGCCAAGTCCAGCACAGATGGTAGAAGCGTTTCATCCAGGCAATATGAGAAAGTGGCGCACTGGCCAAAACATGTGGAGTAAAAGTATACCAAGGGGGATGATATTCAGAGATGGTTTCAGAGCTATGAGGCAGTACTTAACATGAATGGGGTCCCTGAGAAGAATTGGGAGTTGGTAAAATGGAATCACTTCTCAGTGGAGCGGAGGGACACACTGCTGGCCTTAGGCAGAGAACAGGACCTCACCTACCCTGAGGTAAAGGCAGCCATCCTTACCCACAATGGTCTTACCCCTGAGATGTACGGGGATCAGTTTAGACAGAGTAAGAGACTTGATAACCACACATGACTGGAGTGTGTGGATTCTTTTTGCAGAGCATTGAATGGTTGGGCGAAGGGCAGTAATGTAACAGATTACAAGAGGCTGTTCAATTTGACTGTGTGGGAGCACTTGTCTGGTCTGTACTTTGATGAGCTGCACCAGCACCTGATGGAAGCTTGTTCAAGAGGCGGACCGCAGGGTGAGGACCAGGGTCCACAAGAGGGTGTATAGGGGTGACTCGGCCAAAGGTGAGCAGGGTCCCCCCCAGCGGGAGGGACAAAGGTAAAACTGGTAAGTTCTCTAAAGGGCCCCAAAATGATTCCTAGGGTAAGGATTTCCAGCCTCCCACTGACAAGAAAAAGAGTTATTTCCCACCAGGTAGGCCTGGAGGAAAGGGACCCTATATGTGGTATGACTTTAGCCATCCAGGGCACTTCAGAGGTAGTCCCCGGTGTCCCAAGCGGGTACAGGCCCATACCAGTGGGCATTCACTGATGATGGCCAGTGTAGCACTTGGAGAGGAGTTGGTCCCAGGTGGGTGTGGGGAACCAACTGGGGTGACCCTTTTCTCACTAGGGAACTGTGAGATGGTGCAGAGAACCTTCCAGCCTCATAGCACTAAGATGTACAGGCAGTGGGTGACCATCAATGGACAGAGGGTAGAGGCTCTGAGAGACACAGGAGCCAGTATGACTACTGTCAGGTGTCACCTGATGTCTGAATAGCTAGTGGTCCCTGGGTTGTAGTTGCAGTAGACAACCGCAAGCACTTTTGTAAAGTGCTTAGATTCCCTTTGAGTGTGTGGATCTCATGTCCTTTGAAGGCAGCTATGAGCCCATCCATGCCTGTGGATTATCTGCTAGGTAACAACGTGGAGCACACCTCCTGGAGGGAGGTGGAATACAGATCCCACTTGGAGATCTTGGGGTTGCCTGAGTGGGCGTGCCTGACCACATGGTCCACGGCAGCCCAGGGTGATTCAAAGCACTTGGAGCCTGAAAGAGTTGTCCAGGCATCTGCCGAGAAACGGAGGGGCAAGGGGCACAGGAAATCTGCTCCTGAAATTCCCAGGGTCCGGGAGGAGGCTGAAACTGAGGAAGACACCCCTGAACCTACAGGGGAAGAAGTAGCCTTACTGGGGAACCTGCCTGAGCTGACCCATTGGCAACAGGAAGGGAGTCCCACCAGTGAGGAGCTAGGTGCTGCGCAGAAAGAGCATCCTACTCTTGTGGGTCTTAAGCAGCAGGCTGTGGACTAACCCTGGGAGTAGTTCGCGTAGGATCGCTACACGTACCTAAGCAAAGTTCACATTGCACAACAGACGCTTTGCGCAGCTATGCGAACTGCGTAGTGCGGTAGGGAACATGCTGTTCGCACTGATTTCACAGTGACGGATGCTTGTCCGCACTGTGCAATCATTGCAAACTGCATCTTGCACAGTGCAAGCGGTAGTTTTCTGCTGCTCGAGTAGATTTGTACTCAAGCGGCAGCTTTTTCAACGCGGACTGGTAGTTTCTCATTGTGAGCGGTCACGAGCAAACGCGACCACTCGCAATGAGAAACCTGACCTCCCCGTGTTGAGAATGAAGCCGGGAGGTTTATTTTCCATGCTCGCGATTGGCAACTTTATGTTGCTGATCGCGAATGAGGAAAAAGTCTGGCAGGGAATGTGATTTTGCTCACTCGCGGTCGCCAACTTGACTTTGAGGACCACAAGCGAGCAAAAAATGCCTGCTACGCTACCCTACACGTTTTTGCATTGTTCTACGTGCAATTCGCATAGCACGTAGTGCGCACACTGTGCACACTCCTCGAGCGTAGTGTAGTGTTCCGCCCAGGGTTGCTGTGGACCATGCAGCTGGCAAAGTCTCACCTGATCTATTGAGAGAATGATATCCTCTATAGTGAGCCAACTGTAGCTGATCCTGTGGCAGCCTTTGTGCTGGGGGTGCCCCATTCCTTCAGAGCCTTCCTACTGGATCTGGTTCATGATGTGCCACTGGCAGGACATTTGGGGCAGGGCAAGACCTTTGACAGGCTTGTCAACCACTTTCACTGGCTTCAACCGAGGCAAGTGGCAAGAGTGGGGGGAGATGTAAGGTTCCCTTGCAATCATTCCCTGTTGTAAACATCCCTTTCGAGCAGGTGGGCATTGACATTGTGGGCCATCTGGATCCCAAGACAACCATGGGCGTTTTGTTTATGGTAACCACTGTGGCAACCCTTTGATCCAGGGGGGGCAGCCCCGTGTTGCGACTTTCTGCGAACATGGCCCTCAAATGTGGGGCAAGTACCTCTGTCTTCAGCTTGTAGAGTTCGATTGGCAGCCCATTGGGCCCAAAGCTTTACTTTTTGAAAGTGGCCTTTTCTTGCTTTACCATTCCGTGCCTCTGCCTGCCTGTCGAATACACGTCAGAGGGTGTGAGACAGTTGGGTTGTTGTGCATTCACTCAGTTGGGCTGTTGTGCATTCACTCTAGACAGTCACACAAGGGAGCTAAGGTGTGCTCTGCATATCCTGAAGAGAGACCCATCACCAAGCTGATGGGTCTCCATGAGCTAGAGTGGTGGGAGGAGTTGTCACTGACACATCTGAATAGGGCTGTGTCTGTCCTCACAGAAAGCTGTCTCTACCCACCCCGTTGTGTATCTCTAGCCTGGTCTGGGAAAGGCAGGACCTTGTGCATTACAAAGACTTTACTTTGAAGTTTGCCTCCTTCAAATGCAGAGACTGGAGCTGTGACACCATAGCTTCAGAACACTTCTGGACTAAAAGGACATTCTGCCAGGAAGAAGAGTTGGATGCTGTAGGTGGGACTGAAATTGATGCTTCACCTACTTCGTGTCTGTGAAATCGATGCAGCCCTTGTTCTGCCATCACATCGACACAGCACGTCTGTATTTTTGACATATCGTCCTTGGGCACCAAGTTCTTCATTGACATTGCCTTTCAGTAAGGAACCTATGCCACATTTCTGGAGATCAACATATCACCTCACTCGACAGTACAGAACCGACCCATCACCTCCCCTGAGAGTAAGGATCAGATGCATCACCTTCCCTGTGCTGCAGTAAGGAACTGATGCATCACCTCCCCTAGCAGTAAGGAACCGATGCATCACCTCTGCAGTAAGGAACTGACATGTTATTTTTATAAATTGGCGTGGATCTCCTTATTGAGCCAGAAGTATAATTTATTGGTTGTGTGTGTATTTTACAGATGTCTAACATCCCTCTCTGATAAGCCTAAGGCTGCATGATCACACTACCCCCAGGAGAGCACCTTGGGATTGCTAGAGCAAACCCCTGTCCACTAGTAAAGGAATATCGCGACCCTTTGCACTACATACGTAATTTTGGTATATAATGTAAAAGGTCAGCTTCCTGCAGTATGGCTTACAGAGTAGTCTCAAGATGGAATTTATGAACAGAGTGTTAAATGTCAACCAATCATCATTGACAACAGGCTGATACCACATGAAGTCTGTGACACAACTGATTGCTCAAGAAAAAAAGTGTTGAGGAGCTGGTCACATACCTGCATACCCTGCCCTCTATTTTGTACAATGGCATGGTTCCCCAGATTCACACGTAGGTGAGGGTCCAGAGGTATGTGTAAGCCATAATTCACTTCAATGTTGTGCAAGACACAACAGACTTCTATTATCTTGCACGCAACTTCAGGGGAGTATAGTCGCAACCCCCGTATGGTCAAGACATCTGAATCATGAATTCAGGAGACCAAACGTGTGCTCTATGATGGTCGGTATACGTATGTGTGCTTTATTGTACCTATGCTGAGGTTTGGTGGTAGCAGGTCTGTATGGTGTTAGGAGATGAGGGGAAATGCATATGCAGCATCACCTAAGGAGTAAAATCTGGAAATATGTGTACATTTCTCTTGCATCTGTAAGTTCATAATGTATGAAATGGTACATGTAGTATGTTGGGGCCATGTATGTGTCAGAATGATTAGTGATTTATAATGGTTGTGTATATAAAAACAACAATTATACATATCAGACTTGTCTGGTGCTAGAAGTACTTCCCCAGAAGACTCATGTTGCCAAGTTTTCCCGCTGCCATCCACCAGGCAAGAGGTAACCTGCAAAATATGTAGCTGTCATGTGTACTGCCTGATAACACTGCATGGACATCAGTGAAGCAGCCACAGGCATCACACACACCCTGCACATAGATGAATTGCCAACGGTATCTGTTGCAGAAGATGTGTACATCGTGGAGAGGTGCCTGAAGAGCCAAATTAAATCAATCGCTTCTACCACACGTGGGAAGCAGAAAAAGAGGTAGAAATCCCTAACAGACCTTTGCCTTCCTGCCAGTGTATGCGGCATATGTTTATTTATTTATTTATTAATTTATGCGATTTTATATAGCGCGAACTTTACCCGAAGGCGTCAGAGCGCTTTACATAGGACCCAGTTTCAAACATAAGGACTGACGGTACAAAAAGAATTTGCACATTTTTGACTTACATAAGAACCAGTTGAAAACGTACGGACTTAGGTTTACATGCGTTACAAAAAGGTACAAACAGAAAAAATTTCAAATGTACAAGAGATAGAGTCACACAGGGAGGAGATACAAATCGATAAACTCTAGGCATATACTAGTGAAATCTCTATCTACTTAGGGAGGGGATACACATGGATATACTCTAAGAGTCACATAGGCATGGTAGAGAGCAGAGCGGACTCCTGCATAAACTAGTGATTAGAGTTATCTCTATATACACAGGGAAGGGGTAAGACTGGATATACTCTAAAAGTCACATAGGAATGGTAGAGAGCAAAGCGGACTACTGCATATTCTAGTGATTAGAGTTATCTCTATATACATGGGAAGGGATATGACTGGATATACTCTAAGGGTTACATAGGAATGGTAGAGAGTACAAAGGTCTACTGCATACACTAGTGAATAGAGTTATCTCTATATACATTGGGAAGGGATACACATGGATATACTCCAAAAATCACATAGGAGACTAGTCATTAGAGTTATCTCTATATACATGGGAAGGGATATGTATGTGAAGATTAACTCTCCTATTGATACAGCCAAGTACCGGGCACAAGCATTGGGACTGGCTTTCTTGAGAGATGCCCACCATGTCACCGGACACCCTCTGCTAGCATCTTGTCATAGGCTGGGATGGTGGGGGAGTGACATGTCTCAGAGTCAAGATCCTGCTCCAACTCACAAACCATCTCCAAGATGATATCAGGGGGAAGACGTTATCTGGACCTGACATCTTGGCTGTACATCCTAACTAGGTTTATCCTTTGTGTAAAGATCCTCTCTGCTCTCTTCCCCCTCCTTCTCCTCCTTCTCCTCAAGTCATTTTGTTACATGACAAAGGGCAAATTGTCAAACACTTTCAACAACATGTTGAAAGGTCTGAAAGGGTTTGTGTGTGACAACTCTGAGTTTCTATAGGACGCCAGGCTGGGATTGGCTGTTGGACTAACGACTTTCAGCTGGATTCGGTTGGAGGAAGGTAGATACTAACGCAAATGTGTTGTGACGAAAGTAAATTTACTCTGCCCAGAGTGCAGAGATTCTGTTCAAAGTGCGTGAACTCCACCTGGAGTACAGAAACTTCACAATCATATAGTCTTCATAAGCCCCTTTGTGAATATTGAACGTCATAAACTTAGACTTTTGTTCTAGTTTACCTTTGTGAATCGAGACCATAGTTTCTTTTTGCTCATAAGTATTGTTTTGCCTACAGTTTCGTAGCCTGTAAGAACTCACTATATGGATTTTATTTGTCTAATGCTGGGGTGAACTGATGTGGCATGTAGCTTGCTTTTTACATTTGCACATTTCCAATGCATCCTTGTTTGTATTTTATCCGAATTTACATACATTTCACAGTGGAAAATTGTTTTTTTACTATAGTTTAAAGTTAATTCCACATTTTAGTGCTTATTGTTTAAATATTCATAGCATATTTTAGATCTTTTGGATTCATGTCATAAGAGAAAAATAGTGTCAGTGCAACTATACAATAAACTTAGGCACCACCACCAAGCGTGCTGGAGCAGATCAATCACAACAGAAAGCCTTCCGAAGAACTGCTGGGCATCTCCATGAAGAGGAGTGTTTCACTACAGGCAACCAAGGTAGCTTTTCCAATGTCCTGACACAGGGGCCCTATGTGGCATGCCAAAGAGAGGTTGTGGTGCTGAGTTTTGTATCAGCTAAAGATGACAAGTCAAATAATCAGGGAGGCCAGATGATTGCAGTAGTCCAGGCAAGAACCACAATGGCTTGGATCACTACAGAAGATGCATCAGAACGAAGAAAAGGGATGATTCATTTAGCATCCGTAGGTCAAACATCAGGCCAAAATCAGGTTAAAAAAACATTGTTGGTCTTGGGACAGAGAGAGAGTCACAATATGGGCACATAGAAATGGCAGGATGCTGTGTAAAACCCAATCTGGTGGTTCACCAATTTGATGACCACATGGAGAGGGATCGTCTATTTTCAGAAACTCAGGGTCATATTCACAAGGACTTATCTCTGATTTATCTCTACATTCACACATCAAAAGTGGAGATATATAAAACACCCCATACACAAGATGGTGCAAACTTCAGATATCGCCAGTATTCCCGTGATAACTGCCCCAAAATGTATCTCCATGGTGGGCACCACCAACTAACACTAATGAAATGCAGAATAGGCGTTCCCATTCAAAAACAAACGAACTGCAACTTTCACAACAGACTGCCAGATCCGCGAAGCGTACCAAAAACAGGTGATAAACCGCATTAGCACCGGGGATTTTACAACTGCCTTTTGCGGGTGCTAAGCAGGACGACTACCCACAGCATGAAAGGGAGCCCAGCAAAGAGCCACATCTGAGGACCCACAGATGCCATGGAGACAATGATCATACAGCTCCGATACCCATGGGGGCTAGAACACGGACCTCCACTGAATAACATGGAAATCAGAGAATATCCCTGTGTATTGCATTTCAGGTGAGACTTGACCAGGCTGGAAATGTGGGAATAATAACGCGCCTACCATTAAAGAGGAAGCAGGCATCCCTGAGCCGGAACCGGGCTTGTTTTTTGTGACCGACATTCCTACTCATTTCCTCAAAGGACCTCTGTGCTGCTGTCAGGGGAAGTCCATTCCCACCGGACCCAGTGCAGCGATCCTGCCCTCCTGCCCTTTCTCTGCTGCATGACTGCGAAGATTCACTCTGATGCCAACACTTGATGCGAACTCAGCGCCCTTCTGAAGAAACCCACAGCAGACCCCTGTGGTTCTGAAAAATCTGGATTCATATTCTAGTACTGGACTCGAGAATAAAAACTTCGTCGAAATAGGACGAATTTGGTATCAAAAGACCGAGAATGACGAGTACATCAAGTACATGTATTTTCGGCATATTCGAGTGACGATTTCACCTCGAAATCGTCATTTACCTTCTGAACCCTTAGCTGCATGTTGCCCTTTACATAGGCCTTAATCCAGTTGAATTTGATTCCACAAGGACACATACTCCTTAATCGACTTCTCCCTGACCCCAGTACAAGTTAGAACCATTGCCCCAGGCCGAACTCGTTAGGTCAGTTCCCTCCCAGTGGCCGAGCAAGATAGCATCTAGGCCCAACCAGCCATAAAACCATTTCAGCGCGCACACCTGCCATATCTCGCTCACATCTTTCTCCACTCCTTTTCCTCACTTGCTTTATGATGGGGAGGTGACCATTTTTATTAGGGGTCTAGCGATATCTGATGAAATGTTGGGCCTTGCCGGATGATTTGTTATGGGCAGCACGGCGTGAAATATGTACATGTCATCATGACTCTGCTTTTCTTTTGTAATCAGTAACCATAAATGAAATACCACGAATCCAAGGAATGTTTTGCCCAAGGCTGAATATTATGTATAAGAAGAGAAGCCTAACTTCGTGAAAGTGTGCAGTCTCCTGAATATACTCGTAATGTACTTCTAGGACCCTGTCACCTTGGTTGCAGCCAATAAACTAATCTTTGACTTCACCTGGAAGACTCTGAAGTTTCTGTCGGTCTGACTCAAGAGAACCCGAGGTCTCTGGGTGTTGATCCCCTGGCACCGCTGGGTTACCGGTTCTGTGCCGGTTCTTAAAAACCCAGTACCTCATTTGGCGCCCAGCGTTTGGGGCGATTCCAGTGGTACCAATCAGCCTGAAGATCGTGAGGAGCTTCGTGTGAAAATTCCGGAGGAGGGCCCACCACCTCATCGACCCCTGCATGTCGACGTGGTCCGAAGGTCTTTACTGCGAGGTTCCCCGCTTCCCGACGGCTACAAGGACTGCTGCCCTGGCTATCGCCCTGATGTTGGACCCTTGAAATTTTCGGTAGAGCGAAACGTTGAGACGAGTCTTCTGGTGAAGCCATCGATATTTTCAGTTAAGTATAAGTGGAGCGTCTCCCAGTCCTTAGTTGGACTTACTTTGTGGTATCTTGGAGATACATAAAGGTTTTTATTGGTTCTTGCAAGCACCATAACCGAAGGACTCGTGTATTCACGAGAAATATCGTAATCGATAAATCCTTTGAAGTTTTGGAACTAGACTAGAGAGCGAGGATGCCTAGTCTTAGACTCGAGAATTGGTTTTGTCTTGGTAGTAATAATAGGGACTCCCGATTGGAGGACTCATGTCCGGTTCCTCCAGTTGGAACTCTGACTTACGAGCTATACGTTAAACATGGGGTAGGCCCCATCGTTTACAACGAGGTATGGATTAAATACACTAGGAAAGATGGTGTTTTAAAATGGCCCCAATATGGTAGCTTTGATTCTGAAATCTTAGACAACCTTGAAGTTAAACTCTTCAAAAAGAAAGCCCGGCCGGCGATGTTTGACTCTTTCCGCTTATGGCGCAAAGAAGCCAAACAAAAAGAAATTAAATTAGCTAAGAAAATAAGAGAGAAGGAGGACTTTCGGTAATGCAAGCTGCCGTGCAGTTTAAAAATAATGAGGAAGAGCAGATAAATGAGCAGTTGCACAGGCAACGTAAAATGGCAATAGATAAATGTTATCCAGTTTTGCCGTCTCTTTAGCAAGGGACAGCAAAAGAGCGTGAAAAAGACCAATTAATGTCGCAATTATTAACTTCACCACCCCCCTATGCGCAGAATGCCACAGCACCCCCGCAACCTTTAGTTGCACAAGCTGCGCCTCCGGCTCTTCCACAGCACCCACCAGCTGTTCTTCAGCTGGCTCCTACTTTTCCGGTGCAGCCTCCTCCAGGCCCACCAACCACTTCTGTTTCACCTGTGTTTTCTACGATTTTACCTACTGTATTTTCTACATCTCCTAATGCCCCCTCTATGATTTTGCCTAGTACCACATCTATTATTCCTGATACCTCTTCTGCCATCTCTACCCCCGCCTTATCTCACCCCGTTTTTTCATCTGTTTGTCCTTCAGTTTCACCTTCCCTTCGGCAGAAAATGGCCAGCACTGTTACTAATCTTCTTTTACCTCTTTTCGGGTCGCCTGCTACGACCCCTAACATAGGTAGAAAACAGTTGCGAAGTCAACTGCCTGATTATCAAGAGAGAGATTCCCTGAATAGTTTAGCTCGGAAATGGGTCCTGGACACTGCGAAATATGATGTACAGTCTGTCATGGAAGTCTTCCATCAATGGGAAGCAGCGACACAGAGATATGTGTTCGAAGAAATGTGTGTCTTTCTTTGCGAAGATTTAGAAGACAATGATCAAGAATGCATCCCACAAGAGATGTGTCGTGTACGATTTAAATTTGGAGAGGGTATGATTGTAGGTCCCGATGTGGAAAAAGCAGTTGAAATGCTATTTTCATATCGAAGTAAGGGAAGCAGTTCTGGGTCACCATCGGAATTTAGTGCATCTAGTAGGAAAAAGGCACGACAATACCCTATGAGAGAAGTTCCCCCACAGTGGAGAGAGGGTGACGCGACAGCTGTCCCACCTGTCCTGCCCCACTTTCACCGCGTATGGGTACATGTTCCATGGAAGCGAGCTGAAGTTTTAGCACTCAAACAAACACTACCAGATCCGCGTAAAAATCCTGCAGGGTACTATAAAGAATTGTCGCAAACTACTGGGTCATGTATAATGAATTTGGCCGATATCGATATGTTATTCGGGAACGTTGTTCCACAGCCTTTATGGGGAAAAATTTGCCATGTAGATCATGACCAGGAATTAGGTGACACGTGGGTTAATATTACTGCTGCAGATGCACGACAAGTTGGTGGTGCCAAGCCTGAGCCTCTGATAGCGGAATTACCTGGTAGAATAGTAGATTACATGAAAACGATAATGCCTGCAATACGCGTAAATTGGGATAAGTTATCTGCATGCAAGCAAAAGAAAGAAGAAACTGTTTCAGATTTCTTCACCAGATTTGAAGAAACATTCATTGACCACAGCGGTCAAGATATGACCACAGAAGGTGGTCAGAGATTGTTTGTCGATAAATTTGTGCACAATCTACTTCCAGACTTGTGTAGGAAATTAAAAGATTCGGAAAGTTCTTGGGCAGTCTCATCTTCAGCCCAGATATTAGCTACCGCACAGTACTACGAGAATAGAGACAAAGATGAGAAAGATAAAGTAGAGAAGAAAACTAGAGAACTCAAAACGAAGGTTTTGCTACAGCAAGCCTATCCGCCACGTGGTGGTGGTAATAAAAATAATAATGGTCAGAATAACTACCAGAACACTTTTCAGCAGCCTCAACAATATCAGAGAAACTTGCCAAGATTCGATTACAATCAAAACCGCGTAGGTCCCAATCAGTGTTTATAATGCAAACAAGAGGGTCATTACAAATATGACTGTCCTGCCCTACCACAACGTGCAAATGGAATTTCTGGCGTAAGAGGTCGTGGTAGTCAGCAAGCGCCTAGAGGTAGAGGCCGTGGAAACGCCCCTCAGGACGCACGTCCCCTTCCACCACAAAACTCTATGAACAGGTTTGACCAGCAAAATAACGTATCTGACAGGACATCTCAATACTACGTTGACGAGTATTACACAGAAAATGAGCAGTGGGAGAGTAATGATTGCTAGGACAGCCTTAGACAAGGAGAGGGAGTTGTTTCAGTTCCAGTAGATCAGAGTGGACCTTACGTTGAGGTGATTACATCGGGTGTGTCAGAACCTTTTCTGTTGGATACTGGTGCTACAAAGAGTTCTATTATGCACTCCAAACTCCCTGGCGCACCTTTGTCTGGCGAAATGAACGTTTCCGTAGGTTTTTCTGGCGCCCCGGTTAGAAATCCGATTTCTGACCCTTTATCTCTTTCTGTTGGTGCTTGTGAATTCGAAGCACCCCTTATTTTGACAACAGGTTGTGGTGAAAATTTGCTAGGATTAGATTTGCTAAAAAGATTGTATGCGACTTTGTACTGTTCCCCCTCAGGAGTACAACTTACTTTAGGTAAGAAAGTGGTTTCTCCCATGTATTTGTCGAGAAATGCACTTCCAGCAGAATTGGCACTTCTACCAGATATTCTTTGGGCTACTGGTCCGAATGATGTAGGTCTTTTAGAAATTCCACCGTATGTTGTAACATTGAAGCCAAATGTCAAAATGCCACGAATTCCCCAATACAGGATATCCAATGAGGGCGAAAAAGCTTTGCTAGCGATTGTTTACGAATTGATTGAAAAAGACGTAATTGAAGAAACACGAGGCAATGTTTGCAATAGTCCTGTTCTGCCTGTTTTAAAACGAACTGACCCTTCTCAGCCACCTGTGTATAGATTCGTGATTGATCTTAGAGAAGTAAATAAGATAGTGGTGCCACAATTCCCAGTTGTCCCCGACATTACAACATTATTGACTATGATTCCAGCCTCTGCCACCTGGTTTTCGGTGATTGATCTGAAGAATGCTTTCTTCGGTATCCCGATTGCCGAGGAAAGCAGGGATACTTTTTTCCTTTAGTTTAGGTGGTCACAGCTTCCGCTTTAAACGCGCCCCTCAAGGCTACTGCGAAAGCCCCTCAATATACAGTCAAGCTCTGAAAAGTCAGCTTGACACAATGGTTTTGCCCAAAGGTTCCACTCTCGTACAGTACGTGGACGATTTGCTCATCGCTGCGGATACTGAGAAAATATGTAAAATGGCCACGTTGGCACTACTGCGTCATCTATGTGATCTGCATCACAAAGTGTCACTTTCCAAGCTTCAATATTGCCGACAAGAAGTGACCTACTTAGGTCATCTCTTATCGAAGGAGGGGAGGAAACTGACCCCAGAAAGAATTCAGGCAATAGCAAAATTGCATGTGCCAAGAACGCAGAGAGAAGTACGCGCCTTCTTGGGCATTACATCGTACTGTAGACAGTGGATTCCAAATTTTTCGTTATTAGCCAAACCCTTATTGGCACTAACGTGTACAAATACACCCAATCCCATTCCTTGGTCTGATGAGTGTCAGAAAAGTTTTCTCGAATTACGCACAGCATTATGGTCGGCCCCTGTGTTAGGTAACCCCAACTACAGTAAACCTTTCACATTATATGTCCACGAGAAGGAGGGCTGTGCATTGTCTGTACTGACTCAGTTATACGGAGATAGACAGCGGCCATGCGCCTATTTTTCGTCAACTTTGGATCCGGTAGCATGAGCATTGCCAAGTTGTTTAAGGGCCACAGCAGCAGCAGCTGTTTCTATTCGACAGTCTGCAGGTCTAGTAATGAACAATACACTAATCGTGATGGTCCCGCATGCAGTAGACACGTTGTTAAATAGGACCAAGACACAGCACTTAACTAGTGCTCGACTGTCCAGTTATGAATTGACGCTACTAGCAAGCCATGTGCACATAAAGAGGTGCAGTACCTTGAACATAGCCACATTGTTACCAATTACAGAGGAATCGGATGCTTCAGAACAGCACGATTGTTTCCTCAGAACAGAGGAAGAGACGAAAGGGAGAGTTGATTTATTCGACACTCCTCTTGCTGAATGTGATGGTACATTATGGGTGGATGATTCCTGCTTTAAACTCCCAAATGGTAACGTGAATACAGCATATGCTGTCACAACTTTGCACACAATCATTGAAACTGCGCGAATACCACATGGTTCAGCTCAAGCCGCTGAACTCGTGGCACTGACGAGAGCATGTGTGTTATCTAAAGGAATGAAAGTGACTGTCTATACCGACAGTCAGTATGCTTTTGGAGTGGCTCACAGTTTCGGACGATTGTGGAGAGAACGTGGGTTCCTGACTTCGCATGGGGCTAAGATTCAGCATGGTCAGTTGGTGAATGAACTTCTTGAATCACTGACGTTGCCCCTGAAAGTAGCGATCGTGAAATGTAGTGCTCACAAGAAAGTGATTGATGATGTTGGTTGTGGAAATGCATTTGCTGATGAAACTGCTAAGGAAACTGCAAGGAATATGATGAGCCGAATGTATGTTGTGAGCCCAGAAAGATGGACTGGTGATGTTGGAATATGTGAAGACACGATAGAAAGTGTGAAGTCCATCCAAGCTGAGGCCACGGAGAAAGAGTTAAGCATGTGAAGAGAAAGTACAGGGAGAATGGATGCAAATGGTTGTTGGATTGAATCGACAGAGCAACAGAGATGGTTGTTACCCGATGCATATGTGCCTGCAGTGGTTACAATGGCTCATGGGATGGCCCATATCAGCGCGAAAGGGATTTGCGAGTTGTTGGCCCCAGTGTGGAAGAATTCAGGGATTCCCAAGTGTGCAGAGAATGTTGTCAAGAATTGCATGGTATGTCTGAAGCACAATCCTGGTAGGGGAACCCCAACTCCAGCTGGTCATTTTGCACCTCCTACGTATCCGTTCGAGGTTTTGCAGCTAGATTTCATACACATGGAGAGGTGCAACAACTTAAAATATGTGCTCGTGGTTGTTTGTGCCTTCTCAAGATGGGTAGAAGCCTATCCCCTAAGGGACAATACTGCCTTGTCCACAGCGAAAGCCCTTGTGAAAGAGTTCTTCCCCAGGTTCGGAATGCCTAGAATGGTCTGGTCTGACAACGGAAGTGAATTTGTGGGTTGTGTGATGAAAAGAGTGTGTGAAGGGCTAGGCATTAGGCAGAAGTTCCACGCTGCAAATCACCCCCAATCAGCTGGATTAGTGGAATGTTACAATGGCACGCTTAAACTTAAATTGGCCAAAATCCAAGCGAGCACAGGTCTTAAATGGCCTGACGCTCTACCCTTAGCACTCCTATCCACCAGAATGACTGTGCATTCGCGAATGAAACTCAGCCCCCATGAAATAATCTTTGGTCGGCCAGCCAACATATGGGGAGTGCCTAGGCCCACAAAGTTTAGCGAGCTGCAACACCCCATTTTGCTTGACTATTTGTATGAATTGACGGCTAAATTGCGTGTTTTATATCAACAGGTCCACAACACCTTGCCTCCTGTCTCTGAGACACCGGGTCACTCCATTGACCCCGGTTCCTGGGTGCTTGTCCGCAACTTTCAAAGAACAAGAAACGACCAGCCCAGATGGACCGGGCCTCACCTCGTCCTCCTGTCTACAAGGTCGACTGTTAGAGTGGAGGGGAAGGCCAAATGGGTCCACGGGATCCATTGTAAGAAAATACCCTTCCCTCTGCCACATGACCAATGGGTCCGAACAGGAGGCACTGACTCAAAGCGCACAACTTATGAACGTGTAAAAGAAGCTAATCCTGATTGTGAAAGTGAGAACATTTTTCAAGACACTGCGCCACCATCAGAACAATTGAACTCTGTGGAACCTGAGCTACTATTTCTGGACCAGACGGTACCCGGGAAAAGACACTACAAATTGCGACCAAGAAAAACAGACTAAAGTAAAAGTGATTTATTTTATGATCCGAGAGAAAAACATGTGGACTAATAAATGTGTGTTTTTTCCAAAAAATCCTATTTTTGAAAGTGCAGATTCTCCCATCTAGGTAACTTGCTTATTTTTGTTTTTTTCGAACCGCCATCCGGGTTCCGCTGCTAGGGTCGCGGTTGATTAAAGACTTTTGGGTGCAGCTGACAACGATAGGTCGCTGGTTCCAGTCGGTCCAAGGGAGCTGCCCTAGACTGACGGAAGCATCCTTTAGCAGAAACAACCTACCGCCGCGGGCAGCACCTTAGAGAGGATGGAGTTTCCTGATGTGGAGAGGCCTGCCAAACAAATGAACTTTAAGCAGAGACTTTTGAAAACAATGACGAAGAAAAACTTTATAATAATGTGTATTTTTATGCTATTTAGCGTAATGGTCTTTTTGATAAGCTATGTTTTATTCTCTTTTCATGTGACATTTGCGCCCACTACATCACCCATACCTCCTCCTACTGTTTCCTCTCATTCTTTCCACCCTTTGCCTGACCACGAATCAAATAGGAGATTAGAGTTCATTAATAACTCCTTCGTTCAGTTATTACACCAACACCAACTTGTAATGAACACTACCAACTGTTGGGTGTGTGGTCTCATGCCCCACACCACGGATAGAGGTATCCCCTATTTGGTCCTGCCATTTAGTCGCAATGGGTCAGTATGGGCATATAGGACAATGTTCATATATGCACGAGAAATCCAACCCCTACGTTCTGTAAAAGACAACCTCAAGACTAGCGCCCTAGTCAAGGGTATAGTTGACATGATCAAGGAAGTAACTTCTTACGAAGATACCCCGGATGATGAGATACTTGCATATGTAGGTTGGAATGTGACCGGATATGGCACTACATTAAGTGAGAAACAGCAAGCCAAGAGATCGTCCCCTATCTGGATCGTACCCCATCAAGGTCACCTGTGTATGCAAGGTATTGGTAGGAATCCGAGAGCTCAGCTGGGGAAGAGTGTCTGTACAGAAACGTACGTTTTTGGATCTCAGACTTCCCCTGCCTTTTTAGCCGCTAAGGGTACTTATATCATCTGCCATGATAGAGCCTATACATGGTTGCCCCCTGACTTCTCGGGCTCATGTTTTGTTTCATTCCTGTTACCTCCCACCTACACAGCAGCGGCGGATTACCATCGGACAAGGGTAGTTAGAGGTGTTTTGAGTAAAGAAGACACTGCAGGTCAAGAATTTGGTGACTTTGCAATGGGTGTTCTGCCGTTCTGGGGAGCCATGGCTAACAGCAGAAACATAAGGCAATTGACAAGGGTAGTTGAATCCACCGTGATTGAAACTGCTGATGCCCTTAGTAACCTGACTGCTGAGCTCCAGTCGGATCGACTGATGACCCTTCAGAACCGGGTCGCTTTGGATGTAATACTTGCGGACCGAGGTGGAGTATGCAAATTGATCCAGTCCAGTTGTTGCATTTTTATTCCAGATAATGCTCTGACAGTGTACGGGGCCATCTCCAAACTACATAAGATTTCCGAATCTATTCATGTGGATAAAGGAGATTGGTCATTAATGGGATGGTTCTGGGGACTGGTATCTGCCTGGGGATGGAAAATTCTGATGGTCATTGGGATGGTCTTAGCCATTCTTTTCCTGTTCTGTCTATGCATACAGTGTGCTCCTGCAATATGTGGCCTCTGTGTTACATCATGTGTAAGGAAGCCTGTGTCAAGACATGAGCTCAGAACTAGAATGATGTTGCAGCAACATCTCAATGACTTTAGGAATATAGATCTGGACTCAGATTAACATGAGGATAGATTAATTGCCTATGTAAGGGCAAAAGGAGGGTCTGTGGTTCTGAAAAATCTGGATTCATATTCTAGTACTGGACTCGAGAATAAAAACTTCGTCGAAATAGGACGAATTTGGTATCAAAAGACCGAGAATGACGAGTACATCAAGTACATGTATTTTCGGCATATTCGAGTGACGATTTCACCTCGAAATCGTCATTTACCTTCTGAACCCTTAGCTGCATGTTGCCCTTTACATAGGCCTTAATCCAGTTGAATTTGATTCCACAAGGACACATACTCCTTAATCGACTTCTCCCTGACCCCAGTACAAGTTAGAACCATTGCCCCAGGCCGAACTCGTTAGGTCAGTTCCCTCCCAGTGGCCGAGCAAGATAGCATCTAGGCCCAACCAGCCATAAAACCATTTCAGCGCGCACGCCTACCATATCTCGCTCACATCTTTCTCCACTCCTTTTCCTCACTTGCTTTATGATGGGGAGGTGACCATTTTTATTAGGGGTCTAGCGATATCTGATGAAATGTTGGGCCTTGCCGGATGATTTGTTATGGGCAGCACGGCGTGAAATATGTACATGTCATCATGACTCTGCTTTTCTTTTGTAATCAGTAACCATAAATGAAATACCACGAATCCAAGGAATGTTTTGCCCAAGGCTGAATATTATGTATAAGAAGAGAAGCCTAACTTCGTGAAAGTGTGCAGTCTCCTGAATATACTCGTAATGTACTTCTAGGACCCTGTCACCTTGGTTGCAGCCAATAAACTAATCTTTGACTTCACCTGGAAGACTCTGAAGTTTCTGTCGGTCTGACTCAGGAGAACCCGAGGTCTCTGGGTGTTGATCCCCTGGCACCGCTGGGTTACCGGTTCTGTGCCAGTTCTTAAAAACCCAGTACCTCACCCCACTGAACTTAAGAACTACCGTCCCATCTCGCTCTTCCCATTTCCTGCCAAAGTCATCGAGGAAGCCGTCAATAATCAGCTCGCCGCCTTCCTTGAATCCAACAAATCCCTCGACCCCTCACAGTCCGGCTTCCGAGCAAAACACAGCACTGAAACCGCCCTCATCGCAGCAACAGACGACATTCGAACTCTACTGGACAACGGAGAAACAGCCGCCCTCATCCTACTTGACCTCTCCGCAGCTTTCGACACAGTCTGTCATAGCACCCTCATACAACGCCTCAACAACGTCGGAATACAAGGAAAAGCATTAGACTGGATCATCTCGTTCCTCGCCGGAAGAACACAAAGAGTCCGCCTCCCCCCTTTCAAATCAGAGGCCACCGAAGTCATCTGCGGCGTACCACAAGGATCATCACTCAGTCCCACCCTCTTCAACGTATACATGAGTCCCCTCGCATCCATCGCGCGCCAACACAACCTCAACATCATCTCCTACGCAGATGACACCCAGCTGATCCTCTCACTCACCAAAGACCCAAACACCGCCAAAACCAACTTACACGAAGGAATGAAAGAAGTAGCCGAGTGGATGAAGAACAGCCGTTTAAAACTAAACTCGGACAAAACGGAAGTCCTCATTCTAGGCTCATCCCCCTCTGCCTGGGACGACTCATGGTGGCCACCAGCCCTGGGAACCGCACCCATACCTACGGATCACGCACGTAACCTGGGCTTCATCCTGGACTCCTCCCTCTCGATGACCAGACAAGTCAACGCCGTCTCATCATCATGTTTCAACATCCTACGCATGCTAAAAAAATCTTCCGCTGGATCCCCACCGAAACAAGAAAGACGGTCACCCACGCACTGGTCACAAGCCGCCTGGATTACGGAAATACCCTTTACGCCGGAACCACAGCCAAACTACAGAAATAAAATTCCAACGCATTCAAAACGCCACAGCCAGACTCATACTGGACATCCCCCGTCTAACTCACATTTCCGATCACCTGAAAGACCTCCACTGGCTCCCCGTCAACAAAAGAATAACGTTCCGTCTCCTCACCCACGCACACAAAGCCCTCTACGACTTAGGACCCGAATGCCTCAACACGCGACTGTCCTTCTACACCCCCACCCGCCACCTACGATCGTCCAACCAATCCCTCGCAGATATTCCGCGCATCCATAAATCCACCATGGGGGGTAGATCCTTCTCCTACTTAGCGGCCAAAACCCGGAATTCTCTCCCCACCCACCTCCGCCTTACACAAAACCACCTCTCCTTCAGAAAGCAACTAAAAACTTGGATATTCGATAAGTAAAGCACCCCCCCCCTCCCTCAAGCGCCTTGAGACCCTCTGGGTGAGTAGTGCGCTTTACAAATTTCTGAACTTGAACTTGAACTTGAATTGAATATGAAGTCAGATGGTGGTACGTGGAAAGGTCCCAAGCCTAGAAAGTTATTGGAAATAGTGATGGGCATGTTCTCATGGCATCATCACCTGGAGAGAAGATGGTACTTTTCGGACGCTGCTGTGCCCGTCCCGAGGTATCGCCAGCTAACGCCGGAATTACTATCGCCATCGCGATAATATTATCGGCTGTTTTCTCCTCAGTTCCCTGTTTTTATCGCCATGTAGGGCGGGCTTGATAATTCCACGCTAACATGGCGATGAAATACAGGGTTAGGCTGCGTTAACTTTTCTGGCGATGACTGACGTTGGCAATAGTTATCATAGTTCGTGTGAATATACCCCTCAGTCTTTTCATAGTTTAACTCGTGGCTGTTCCTATTAATTCATCCTGCCAGCAAATAAAGACAAGTATGAAAGTTGGTTTGGGGCTTCTTGGCGCTGGGCTTCATTCTGCTCTCTGCATGGTGGTGTGTTCTGCAAAAAGAAAAAACGCCAGTGAGTGAGCGAATAAACAAGCGAGTGAACTTGTAGGTGGGCGAGTGAGCAAGCGAGTGAATAAGTGAATAAGTGAGTGACAAGAAGTAAGTGCGTCTGTGTGCACTAACATTACCTGTCAACACCTTGGAGGTGTTAGTCAATGCAACAATTACTACTTGCTAATGCTACTTAAAAATAAAACTGATGAGCAGGTGGGATGAATATGGCAACACTTCAATTACTTACTGATATCACTGAGTTGAGCATGTCAGTAAACGCTGATGTTCTGGCGGTATTAGCACCTTCAAATATTCTTTGAGGCCGTGAACCAACCACGAAAATGACATGGTGTCAAGATAGTTAATATTCACAGCTCTGCCCTAGGACATTTTATTGTATAAAAGCAGAAATATCTTTTTATAAACAGCTGTGGGTAAAATCTCCGTCACCTCAGGTGTAAAGTGGAAATATAAGGACCAGCTTTCCTAAATAATTCCACCAGTATGTTAACCCGAGCATTGCAAACCTCAAAGAAATGTCCAGAAACGTGAAACCAAAGACTTCATTTCTGCAAGATATTCTGAGTGAGTCTTCACTGCTTTGTTGACTGGAATTTAGGCATGAGAGGAACCAGTGCCCTTTGACCTCCGTCGTTTATCTTCCTCCTTATCTGTTCTTAGAGCAGTTCTGTGAGCTGCTTACATTGTCTGTAATTAGTCACAAAAGACGATTGTATTGTGGCTGCGGCTGCTTTGCTTGAACATACATTCTTTTATGTTTGATTTCCATTGACGGTGATGGTGTTACTGTGGTGACGTTGATGGTGTTGCATTGTACATTCCATGTGTCCCTCCTTAGGAAGAACAGGACTAATATTGAGACCTTGACTTGACATTCTGTATCTGTTTCTACTCTTTGTCTCTTTCAACCCTGCCGCGCTCAATGAGTCATAAGGATATGTTGAACCGGGGTCTCCTTTTGACCTAAGTGTCCCATTTCTCCCCAGTCCAATGTTGCTGTTGTGTCTGGTCACTACTGGAGGTTTGAACAGCGTGCGAAAAAAAGATTTACAAATGCTTCAAAGGGAAGTCGTTAAGTGTCATTCTGCAGCATTATGCTCACTGCAAGCCCTTCGAATTCCATGATACTCTCAGTGGGGTGCAACTGCCTAATCAATCATTACTGCCTCTGTGAACTGATGCAGCACAACATGTCTGGGACCAGGAGTTCCGGGTCAATCAAGGGTTCCTGGGTTTGCTTCATTAGAATCCTTGCCATTTGCCGCTGTTGTCCTTGGGTTAACCCTACTATTGGACCCAAAACTGATAACCCGGTACATCCATATAGCATTTGACTCTCATGGGAACGAAGTTGATTTATCAACGGCTTACTCACAGAGGTGGTGTGGGGTTACTAACTCGGGCTCAGACTTACTAATGTTTCACGCAACGCTGCAAGGCAAGATCCTGCCCTGCATTGCGTGAAGGGGAGAGACCTGGGCTGCATCTTATTTACAAAGATATGGCGCTGTTCAGCTCTCTCACTGCACTGACGCACTTGCAGCTGCATGGTGCCAATGCAGAAACCCTTGGGCCATGGTGCAGGGTTGCCGCATTGTGGGCAAGATTGCTTTTGTGCAGGAAGGAACATGTTCTTGCACAAAGATAATTCTTCAAGACTTTTTTCCTCTTTGTATGTGTGTTGCATTCTGCAGCACACATGTAAAAAGTAAGTAACAAGTAGAAATAAAGATATTTCTCCGTGTTACGCCAATGTCAGGTAGGTGTACCATTTTCGTGCAAACCCAGATTTACTGTCTTGTTTTCCGCTCCAAAGGGGAGTGGAAGCCTGCGCCTTCTGTTCTCTCCACCCGGCAATTCAGCACGGGTTGGGGAGATGTCAGTGCGCATGTCAGTTTGGCCATCCTGAGATGGCCGGCCAAACTGGCATGTGCACTGACAGCAGTGCCCAGTGACCACCACTCCGTTCTGCTAATGGCCCCGCCCCCAGGACTTGGATGAAGGCTGCGTGTTGTAACTGGCTCCTAAAGGTAAAAGAAAATTATATTAAAGCAGTTTTAATAATTGTTTTCTTATCATTTTATTTTAGGGTTTGACCTGCTGCTTCCAGCAGTGGAGCGACAATCCTCTGCCATAATGAAGAAGCCGCCCCTGAGAAGGGCATGCCTGCTGGTGTTGCTATCGGTGGGAGAACACCACCCTGGTTGTGTGCATCTGATGCAGTCTCTGCCCCATTGGGTTCACACTCCTATATGGGGAGTGTCTGTGTCCACCAACCAAGTCAGTTGCTGCAGTGCCAGATCAAGTCTATTGGACGTTGCGTGGGAGTTGTGCTGCTCGCTGTTCTGGTGGTCTTGTGGCTTGGGGTCTTCCTTGAACCCAGTCACAAACCACAACTCAAACAAGCTAGGTGCCCACCCGGGTCACAGCACTCATGGTTTTATGCTGGTGCAGTCTCTTTGCGGCAGTGTAAGTTTGTATAAGTGATCTCTTGTTATTAAAGTGTTACAGCAGTTGGCTTCCCCCACCACCTTCCTTCAGATTAGCTGTAGCCACTTTGATGCAGAGCTCACTTCATCAACTTCCACCCGGTTCCTCAGTAATTCAAGTATTGGTTCAGTTGAATGCGCTGGGGACATTCAGAGAGCTCAAACTTCACCCACTGGGCAGTGGTGCAAGATTCTCCCAATATCACCGACGCAGCATCAAGTCATCTCACCTAGGCTCTTCCACAGCGCCCCACCTTCCAATTATTCTCTTCCATGTGCAGGGGCACCTCCAGCGCACTTCCAAAGCAGTTTGTCATCGTTGTCCTTAAAGTTGTGTTAGACAGTCCCTCCTAGAGCAGGTCAAAATTCCCCCAGGTTACTTGTCCCAAGCTTATAAAGGGGAGCTGATGTTCTAAGGATAGTCCCGGTTTCCACTTGTGTGGGACCCCTTGCTTCTGGTCAAGAAATGTTGGCACACTGACTGGAAATTTCTGCCTCAGTTATATATACTCACGTTGCAGGTAGACTTTGTGTATTCAAACAGTTCAGTGTTGTGGCCAGTTCTGGGCAGTTTTTCACTGTTGCTCTTTCCATGCAGACTGATTCAGCCATTGACTTTGTCTAGAGAGTGAGCAGGAAGGTGGGGTGGAGTCTGGAGTCTCCTGTAAAGTGAAACCTAGAACAAGAGTACAAAAGAATGAGAGCTGTTCCGCTGTTAGCCTCTGGGGGTGGGGTGTGGAGATGGTAGCCTTTACTGAAAACAGAGCGCTAGGAAGGTGTGGGGAAACTCCCTAGCTTTAAGTAACCCACTGGTTCCTCTCCTAAACGCTCTCCAATCTGGTCCTTCCCAAATAACCCGGGAATGTCTGGAAGAATCCTCCAATTCACATCAACTATTTGGGCTTTCTCTGACCCTCCATTTTGGATACAGCTTGGATGTTTCTGTCACATACAAAATGAAAGCTAGTGTGGCCATGGTCACATTCACCCCACCCACTCCGTGCATGCATTCTACTCACATAGAAACGTTCACACATGAAACATCTATGGATCGACAAAGGCACTGGTTCTAGGTTACTGGAAGACACATTTAAAATCACAAGAGAGGCCTTTAGACTGCACTCCTTACCTGGTATAGGGTGAATATTACACAGTGAATAGATATGTTTTGAGTTCGTTTCTGAAGAAAAGATGGTTGTCAGATTTAAGATAGTTGTCAGATTTCTTTGAAAGAAAACCAGAAGTTTGTTCCAGTCGGGAGGCCTGTACATCACGGGATCTCCCTCCCCATGTAGCCTTCTTTCAACATGCAATGTCCAAAAGGTTGGAATTAGATAACCACACAGCTCTGTTGTAGCTGTATTTCTTAAAACATGAGCTTAGAAAGTGTAATGAGCCCACGAGTAGTTCAATAAAATGAAAAAAGCTTTAAATTAAATTCTTCTGCAGTGCAACAGAGGATGAGGAAATCTGTTAGTATATAGAATCATTCTTGTGACTTGGTTCTGAAGAGTTTGAAGCCTCTATATTTGGATGTTTTAGGTTAGTAGATGTGCCAAGTTACAGTAATCTGTTCTGGATCCCATGATGACAGAGATGCAAACTCGTCAACCTTGCTCTGAGTGGAATGGGAGAATCCATCTCAGCTGAAAAATGTAAAAAGCATTAGTGAAAACTACCACTGTAATTTGTGTCATAAGTTTAAGATGTGCGTCTAATTTTACTCCAAGTGATTTCACTCCTGACTTGGGAGAAACAAACCAGCACAAATCTGGCCAGCAGGATGGTGACCATAGCAAGGGACTCTTTCCCACTAAAATTACTTCTGTTTTTTCCATGTTAGCTTTTAAACAATTGTGGTCCATTCACTTTTTTAAAAGTGAATATATGTGATTAATGCAATGTGCATTTAGTTTATGTTATTGTATTTTGCAATGTGATAATCAAACGTATGTGAATATACTAGGAGAATTTCATCTAAATGCTGACTGCTGTATTTAACAGTATTTTATTATTGATTTCTAAGAGTTTCAAAAAGGCTGTGTGGTAAGTTTCTTCCAATAAAGGAAATCTCGTAGTTCTTCAAATGAATAAAGAAGAATTTATTTAAGAGGAAAGAGACTCACGACAGGTCCCTAGACAATACAGGCTTGTAATGACCTCAGACTAGAAAGGAATTCTAGACTCTAGGAAGTCTAGAATTCCACTTACATCATAACTATTTGTAAAACAACAAGTAAAGAGGACTACATAGAATACAACTTACCACACTCCCCCTTCCTATAAAAATAAAAAATAAGAAATCAATAATAAACAAAATCGTCAGAACGAAATGTGGAAGTTCTAATACGAGAACTAGTTCTAAGTTGAACATTCTCGCCAGAACCATTACGAATATTACTGTGGCAGGGATTCTGCTCGTACACAGAACTGTGCATAGAGACTTGGAACCTCAGTGAATTAGGGTGTGCCAAAACTCACCTTAGTTGCCAAAATCCCCTACCAGACTACCAATCAGTGTCCCATTAGTTCTTCCATATCCCCAATGATTATTAGACATGGAACTTAGAATACCTCAGGCAATGTGGAACACATGAACACTCTTTCGTTGTACTCTCATACCAGTACAAAACAGGGAGTAAATGGAGACACGTACAAGTTTGAAATATTTATTTCTAATGCTGTGTTCTCATGCGCGGAATTTTAGCTAATACAAGCAGACATATTATAATCAACAAGGTTATCAGCATAGTTACTATTCCATAAAGTACAAAGGGGGAAAGCATGTTTCAATTCTAAATGGAAACAGGTTAGAATACACCTATACCTCACCTTCCCTAGCTAGTAGGTTATTATATATCTACAGAAGGTCTCTTGGGATTACAAGGGCGGCCCCATACCTCTGGTCCTAGCAGAAATGGATCGCATCAGTTTCTGCACCAGCTCTCTGCATGCACATGTTCTCCAAGTGTGTGTGTTCATGCCTACGCAGTGCATTATTAAACACGCCAAAATCAGAGGTGGCCACAGCTGCATATATGTTATGTCTAGAACGTGCGCTGATCAATCCGAACAACAACCACTGTGTTGAAATAACCTTGAAGGCCTCGGCACTCACTGTTCAGAGAAAGCTTACCAAGCAAGGCTGCTAATATAGAAAAACATATTATTTTCGTGTGCCGCAAAACACTCTGCTAAACTCTAAACATTTATAATAATGTGTGCCGTGTGCAAAGGCAATAGAAAGGAAAAGCAGAGTTCAAGAAGAACAGTCCGAATCAAGTTTAAATTGCCACGGTGAAAAAACGGGAACAAAACTCAATAAAATGAATGTACTTCAAATCAAGCAATTCTAGCCAAGGACATAGGGAAGGCAATAGTCCTGGGTAGAAAAAAAATGAAGAGAAAAAAAAATAAAAAAATATCCGATGCCCAACATTTGACCTTGGTCATGGAAGAGAGAGAAGCGATGACACATCTCAATCCAACAATGTATATGCAAAAAATGTAGCAACAACCTCCAATAGGAAGTCACTGTTCTAATCTAAAAACATTTCAGCCATCCAATTCAGCAAAGGGAAATAACATACATGTACTTCAATTACCGGAGCCTCTAGCACCATCAGAGGGCAACTTGGTGTGTCTTCAATGAAGCTACGTGCCAAGAAATCTTGCGCCGCTGCGAAAACATTCCAACGTCCCAGGACTCCATGTATCACTGTAAAGGCCATAATCCCTCCACCAGAACAAAGCAATTAATGAGCAACTAAGGGGCTCATAAACTGATCATAATCCGCATTGGGAGACACCGTATTGCAGAGACACAAATCCAGGGTCCAGTCATAATCGCAATGAAAGACAGGCTGGACACACGTAAAGAAGGAAAATCAAAACGATAATCCATAAGCCGCACTCAATATAGCAAGAAGCAGCACTCCATAATATTCAAGCATTCGGTTGCGCGCCAGCAACAGCCATGACAGATCTTCGCGCAATACAAGACGTGCATCCATTTTGGAATAAACAAAACAACAGAAGTACGCCTGCCACCAGTGTGAGCATTAAGTGAAATCCACCAACCAGGCTGGAAAAAATCGAATGAAAAAATGCCGGAAACACACCAAATATAGTTTGAAAAGAAGTCACAAACCTGTGGTGGAGGACGCATTAAAGATAGTGTGAATCAATTCACCAAAATGCAAGGGCAAATCCGTATTTAATAAACCATGCACTTCTGTGCGGGCTAGCAGATGTGAGGGCGACTTATTTCTGAGACAATAGAGCTCTTATACGACTTATCTTGTTGAACTCTGCTTTCAAGGTCAGAATCGTCGGCCAGATGGAAACATCAAGCCTTCCATGCGGAGGAGGAAACATTACATTTTTACAACAAACTACACGCTCACTGACCGTAACCACGTAAGGAATTCCGGCTACCGTCCCACAATAATCTTCATTATTTAAAAGTAAATAACTCCCGTTTGCCAGTAATGTGAATGTGAATATGATAGCGGATGCTGGTGTACCTTTCAAAATACAGGCTAAATTTGGCTTGTTCTGGTTACAAGAGCCATGTCATTGGATATTCCTACTCATTAATGAGTGATCTGGTGTTGTAGTGCAATCCTCACCATTCAAGTAAACCTCTTTTCCCTCCCTAAGGCACCTATAGGTAAATGGAAGTGACCGAGCTTCATGAAGATAAGTGGTGCCCAGAGGTTCATATCTGCCTATTGCATAGTACTTCATACATGCCTGGAATTTGAAAATAGGAAAAGGTAAAGGTATTAACCCGTGGATAAGCCACGTAGCAGAATTTGTCTCAGCCACAGAAAATGGTAACGGTTCTAACTTTTCAATATGTAACATAGAAAAAGTTGCATCTTTCATAGACATAAAACGTTGCTTTTTAGTCAAATTAAACAGGGCAAATAACGATGAAGTATGCATGTAGTGCCAAGGCACTTTTCCAGATTTCAATGTCTGCAAAGTCCAGGCAAACTGCATAATAGAACACAATTGATTTTGACCATGGTACAAAACAGACACATCTTCTAGCACAATATCAACAACAGATGAAACTATATTATCCAATGTGTATATGCCGGAAGAAAGCGTGTTAATGCTGTTATCTACAACTGCTAGCACCTTTTCTAAATTTGCTTGATCTATTGCTCTATTGCGGGAAGACGCCTCAATTTGGGACATTTTCCAGACTTCGTTGTAAATAGCATATATCCACCTTTTAGATCTGCTAGAAGCCGGGCCTTTCACAAAATCATTTAGATCAACATCGTCAGTCAATTTAGATAAATTCAGCTTAACTGACGCCAAAGTGGAATGTTTGAGCCAACTCTGACATAATTTGCCTACAGAATAGGTAGTCACAGAATGACCACTTTCAAAACTGGGATCCACCCTTACCTGTGTGTAGCCTGGAGCTAAACCCAGAAAACGATGCTGACAAGAATCTGCACTTTTGTGCCACAGCAACCAACCCATAGGATCCAAACTGGATATGTTAAAGGTAGAATTCAGGAACAGAGGGGCATATTATCAAGGGGGTTTATCTCCGCTTTTTTGGCTTTAAAAGCCAAGAAAGCGGAGATAAAATTATCTCCCTATTACCTAGCTGTCGCTAACACCAGTTAGCGACAGCTAGTAGGAGATAGCGACCATCTTGGGTCCCACTTTGCATGTCAGTGATATTTATCACTAATGACATGCAAAGTGGGCGTGCCAAGATGTTAGCGACTGGAAACAGTCGCTAACATCGCTATCTCCTATTACCAACTTTTGGAGATATTCGCGCTAAGCGCGAATATCTCCAAAAGCTAACACCTGCCCTGAGCAGTTCTTAGCCATGTTATCCAATGGGAGGTGGATAACATGGCTAAGAGCATTAGCTCGGTAATGCATGAATATCGCTGACTTTTCAGCGATATTCATGCATTGCAGCCATTTTTTTTCGCATTTGCGATAAACCTTGGTAATACCAAGGTTTATCTGCGATAAAAATCGCCGCAGCTCAGCGGTAAAATTTTGTCTCTAACCAAGCAATAGCGATAATTATCGCTATTGCTTGGTAATATGCCCCAGAGTATGTAATTCTCTGATGGAAAACTTGGTATTATTATCCCAACCAGAATATTCTTCTAATTCAGGAAAAGATGGAGCATTTAATGTTTCTAGTAGTAGCCAATCCAAAGCAAGTTGTTTGTGAAATTGTAGCATTCAAAAACAACATATGGTTCTCGATGAGGCATGCACGATGCAAAGCCTCTGTGCCTTACACTTGCCAATCTTTAGAACCCCAAACAGATTTAAGATCAATAGTATCTTTCCACAGCTCGTAGCCCCCAACAGCCATGTGGTATAAAAAGGACTTCGAATACAATAATTTTGTGTGGGTAAGTCTAACCTTAGAAGTGGACTTTTCAGTCATTTTAAAATAAAATGCATTGGGATTTGACTGATTAAAATCAGTAAAATAAGTGAATCTCTTTAAAAGAGAAGCAGAACTGCCTTGTACAGGAGCGGGACAATGTTCCCATTGTGTATAATTAACAGTATTCCTCCTGGTATTAGCTTTATGAAGGTAATGATTGCCAAAGTGTTGGTAACAAAACAAATCACCATAATTTGCGGAATCTAGATACAGATCTTCAGCATCAAAGTCATACTAAGAAGAATCGGCCACTCTGTGTAGTCTGACATTGTCAATGGAGATGTACCTTTGTTCTTTATGACCTGGAAGTGGTGGTAAAATGACTGTTCTTGTGCCCTTCACACCAAGTACAGGAACTGGAGCTCGACATGAGGGACCAAATTCTTTCTTGATTTTGATCTTCTCTCAAACTAATTCTCCAACTTGGGGTAGCCAGCCAACTACCGGAATCTGCAACGCAGCATCAGATGTGGAGGGCAAGGGTTCCTTTGCAAGACTGTCTCTCGTCTTTTGTAAATCCTGTAAAACAGGACAATGTTCATCTATGTCAAAGAAAGCAGCAACCGCCGCCTGGTCTAGACCGTCAAGGTCCAAGGTCCGGGACGAACATTTTGATACCAAAGAGCATTTTGTATGGTGTCCGCCCACCCAGAGACCTTCTAGGGAGAATATTAAGGGCACGCTGTATTTTATTTATTTAACCGATTTGTAGAGCGCATGGCTGCCCGTGAGCGTCCCAGCGCTAAGTGACAAGAACCAGATGTAAGTGGAGTCTTATGGGAACAGCCAGGTCTTAAGTGCTCTGCGGAATGAGAGGAGGGTGGGTTGGGCTCTGATGTCTGGGGGTAGAGTGTTCCATAGTTTGGAGGCGTTGTATGAGAACAGTCGACCGCCAGAACGGGCTTTCTTGATTCTAGGAACAGAAGCTAAGTTACAGTTTGAGGATCGGAGCGTTCTTTTGGTGGTGTGAGGTGAGCTGAGGTTTTGTAAGATAGGTGGGGCTTTACCATGTAGGATTTTATACGTTGTGCAGAGTGCTTTGAATTGTATTCTCTCCTGAACGGGCAGCCAGTGCAAGGTGTTCAGGGCAGGTTTGGCTGAGCAGCGACGGTGGGTTCCTGTAAGTAGGCGGGCGGCAGTATTTTGTACTGTCTGGAGTTTTGACAGTACTTTTTTGGGGGCCCCCAGGTAGAGGGCATTGCCGTAGTCCAGGCGAGATAGCACAAGACCATGGATAAGGAGTTTTTGGGATTGTGCTGGGTGTAGGGGCAGAATTTTTCTAGCTGACCGTAGGAGGCCGTGACACACACCAGCCGTTTTCCTTGCTTGGGCAGAAAAATTGAGACCGTCATCCAGCCATATTCCAAGGCTCTTGATTTCCGGTTTCGGGACGGGTGGGGTACCCATGCAGGATGGCCATAGGGATTTGGAATGGTAGAGGGATTTATTGCCCAGGATCATTATCTCTGTCTTGTCGTTGTTCAGTTTAAGGTGGGAAAGGTTCATCCACTTAGTTATTTCACTTAGACAGGTTTGGAGATTAGGGAGGGAGTGATCTTGCTGACTCAACGATACCACCAATTGGGTGTCGTCGGCGTAGGTTAGGAGCTTGATCCCGAAGGGGGTGACAATTTTTCCAAGGGGGGACATATAAACATTAAAAAGGGTCGGGCTCAAGGATGAGCCCTGGGGAACCCCGCAACTGATGGCAGTGGGCCTGGACGTGAACATGCCGTCTGCTACCTGGAAAGATCTCTACTCAAGAAAGGATTTGAGCCAGGCCAAGGCCATTCCTGTGATTCCAAGCTCACTGAGTCTGTGTACCAGTGTTGCGTGGTTGACGGTGTCGAAGGCCGCGCTCAGGTCCAGGAGGATCACTGCCACTGATCCTCCAGAGTCCATGATTTTCCTTGCCTCTTCGACCACCGCCAACATCGCAGTTTCAGTGCTCTGGCCAGGCCTGAATCCCGTCTGGGAAGGCTCCAGGAGCCCATTGGTTTCAAGATGGTGGGATAGGCTGTAGTTGACGTGTTTCTCAGATATTTTACTAATGCCTGGGAGCAGGGAAATCGGCCTGTAATTGCCTAGTTCCATTGGGTCCAGGTGGGGTTTTTTAATCAGTGCTTTCACCGTTGCTTTTTTCCAGCTGGGGGGGACGATGCCGTGGGCGAGTGAGGTGTTAATCAATTTTGTCAGGTGTGGAAGGATGGTGGGCGCAACTAGTTTAAGGATGTTGAGTGGTGCGGGGTCAGTAGGGCTACCACTTTTGATGGAGTTGAATATAGGGAGGAGGGTGTCTATTGTCAGAGGGGTGAAGTGTGCCAGTTGACAAGCTGTGGCTTGGTGTGTACGGCAGGGCTGGTCGCCATCAGAGGAGGCTGGCGGTGGAAGGGAGTTGATGATGTTTTTTAATCTTCAGATTGAAAAATTCTGCAAGTTCATTGCAACGGATGACTGACGCTTCTACTAGGGGGGGAGGCTCCGGTACTCTGAGGAGTTTCTTTGCTATTTGAAATGTTTCTCGGGATGAGTTGGTAGATGACCTGATTTTCTCCTCAAAATACTTGGCTTGGGCAGTTTTGAGTGCTTTTTTGTAGTTGAGAAGGGTTTTTTTATATTCGTTTTTTTTGGGGGGTCAGAATTTTTTCTCCAGTCTCTTTCTGACTCCTTGCATGCTTTCTTTAGAAGCCGCATTTCCTGGGTGAACCATGGGGAGGTAGCTTTGCCCCGAGGCTTGCCAGAGAGTTCTTTTGGAAGCGTTTTTTCCAGTGTCTCTCCTATCCAAGTTGAGAATTGTGCGTCGGCGTGGATAGGGTTGGCGTCAAGTTTAGGGGGGGATCGCTCTAGCTGGAGTTTCCATTTTTCTGGATCAAGTTTAGACCAGGTGCGCGTGGCCTTCTTAGGTAGGGTTGTGGGACGTGAAGTGGGAGTCAGCTGCCAATTTAGTGGGATTAGAAAATGGTCAGTCCAAGGTACCGGGATGGGATCCAGGGCCGTTAAATCATTGATATTGGAGAAGATCGGGTCCAACAAATCGCCCAGTGAATGGGTGGGTAGTTGACTTAGTAGCTTTAACTGGAGATTTTCGAAGTCGGCTATTAGGTCAGCTGCAGGTTTGGCTTCCTTTTTATCGAAGTGAATGTTCAGATCACCTAGGATCATACAGGTGGAGTGCGTGGTGGCCAGTGTGTAGGTGTGTTCCATAAGAGATTCAAAGAACTGGCCTAGGGGTCCTGGGGGGCGGTAGATGAGGAGACCTGACATGGATCTACATGGGGAGACTTGGATTGTGAACAAGATATTTTCACAGTCTAAGAGGACTGCCTTGCAGTCGGCAGGAAAGATGGTCTTTATAGATTATGGCGACACCCCCGCCCTTCCCTTTGGAGTGATCCATATGATGGATTAGGAAGCCCGGTGGTAGGGAGTTTACAATGTCGGGAGCAGAGTCTTGTCCTAGCCAGGTTTCGGTTAAAAAGAGAGCGTCAAGCTCATAGTCTTCCAGCGACTGGTAGATTTCCAATGAGTGCTTGGGAAGGGATCTACAGTTGATCAGAGCCATGCGCATTGGGGTGGGGGGTGGGTATTCAGGCGCAGCGGGTGTGAGTCTATATGGGCAGTGGGAGCAGCGGTTGAGGGGGTGTTCCCTGGGTACGGAGTGTAGGCAGGGGCCCTTCAACTCTCTATTAAGGTGTAGTAGTGCATCCCTTGAGTATCTGCGCATGGGATAGAAGGTGTTGTGTATAGTGTCTGGCTCTGTGCTCTGCCTAGCGCGGACGAGCGCAGACGAGCTTGCCTTAGGCGCGCCTTCGGCGCGCCATCGTCGCGCCCGCTGCGCTTCCGGCATAGACACATGAGTTATGGTAGATGCTCTGGGCGTTGGAGGGGGGGCGTGGCCAACAGAGGTGGGCGTGTCTCGTGGCTCTCTCAATCAGGTAATGGCAGCAGAAACAAGGGTTTTGCCGGAACAGCGTTCAATCTGCTGCTCGGCGAAGAATTAGGTAAGTGCCAGGGGGTCAGTGCGAGTTGTCTTTAAAAACACAGTAACAAAGTAATACAAGTTGTACGCTATTGAGATGGGCCAGCCAGTTCCTGCCAGTGCCTATTACTCTGGTTGTCAAAGGCTGCTTTAAATCTCGGTTCATTCGTTCCACAACACTATTACCCTTAGGTCTGTATGGAGACAAAAACTTGACTTGGACCCCCAACGAATTCATGGCATCCTTGCATGCCTTAGAGGCGAAAGCAGGACCCTGATCCGAATGGAAGGTACCACACGCAAAAATCCCTCCAAAGACACGCAAGTCTTGTATGAAAGTTCGCGAATCAGCGCTGCGGTGTGGCCACACCCATACAAAGCGCGTGCAAGAATCAACTGTTACTAAGATGTACTAATATGCAGTATCAGAGGAAAAAGGACCGCAGTGATCTAAATAAACACAACCAAGCGGTCTATTAGAAATGTACAACTGTGTCTGGGGTGGACGCATAGCAGTTGAAGGCTTAATCTGCTGGCAATTGTCACATTGAAGGACATAATCACGCATCTGTTTGTACAGTCCCCGCCACCAGAAACGTTGTTGCAACTGAGAGACAGTAGCCGAAAAGCCTGCCTGTGCAGACGCAACACCCTCGTGGGCTGCTATAATCAGCGTGGACCTGCTGTCCGTGTTGGGAATCAATCTTTCACCAACGTCCGGTATTTTCACATAAGGAACTTTATCAGGACTTAAATTTTAAAAGAATACTTTGAAGGGAATCCTTTATAATATTTACTTCCCTTCTCAGTTGTGGCTACAGCCGCCACGATGTCATCATCAATCTTACTTTTGGAACGTGTAACTGCTGCAAACAAACAAGTCGATACTGCTGATTTAGCGGCCTCATCGGCCAAACTATTGCCAAAAGCGTGAACTTCTAGGCGCTGATGACCGAGAGTATGAATTACATACACGAGTGGCAACTGCTCCCTAAGCTCAGCCACTCAAACACGATCATTTTATGTTTTATCGTGCTACCTTTGGAATCACGAAAATCATTCTGAACCCAAAAGAATAGGTTTTCATTGTAAGACTGGACACAGTAGTAAGAATCACTAACAATAAGAGTCGTCACACTAGCATGGAGCTCTGCCAATTGTGCGGTACAGTCACCTAATGTCTGCGTATGCACGACATTGGACTTGAATTCATCGTTCACCATGGTACCTACCACAATGGCGCAAGCTGAGACGTATGCGTGTTTAGAACCATGCACAACTTGCGCTGATCCATCAGTGTAAATGATACAATGGAAATCCTCCAAAGGTCGCATAGTCAACGGCACAGGATGAACAAACTCATACTGCAGATACTCTTATGACTGTAAGGAGGCATAAAAAATAAACTTGATGCTGCCCATTGTATCCACAGTGGGTGCAAAGCTTTAGAATTTGGTACACTGGCTTTCGTCATTGCCTCTAGTGCAGGATATGGAGTAACAGCCAACATGTGTTTTCCCTGCGACAGTGCACGTTCCTTAAGAATCGCCAATTGCACTGCTGTCAAAACTTTTTCCACAGTGGAAAACCGCATTTCAGCCGAAGTGTACAAGTGTGACTTGTAAGCGATAGGCACTGTGTCTCCTTCGTTAAAAGTAAGGTAAGTGAAACCCACCTCCTCAGGGATGATTCATATCACCAGGTTGGTGTGGTTATCACAAGTCAGTAAGAATTTAGATTCTAGTAGATCAGCCTGCAAAGATTGCAAAATGGCTGAATGTTCAGGCAGCCAGCATGATTTGGTAAAAGCAGGTTGTATCAAAGCATACAAAGGCTTGATACGCTGGGCACATTCGGGAATTTAAGTACGCCCGAAATTCAAAAATCCCAGCAAGGACTGTAACTTTTTCAGTGTTGTACGAGCGCGTAACTGTTTGCATTTCTCCTAGAAGTGAGGAGCCAATCCTCGACCTTCATTGTTGAGCTCGTAGTCCAGGAGCAACACTGTGTACTCTGCAATATGAGACTTTGCAAAGTTGAATTTGTAACCGAAGTCCGCAAAGTTACAAATAATGCAACACAGTTGCATGTTAACGCGACACAGATGCGCCCAAATTTCGTCATCTGTGAGATAGATATCATTCACATACGAACACGCATCTGGATCAACTCTCTCTAAGAGAGAGACGATACGGGCGGCAAGCACACCTGGACTATTCTTATAGCCCATGGCCAGGTGTTTAAATTGGCTTTGTTTGCCGCCACTGGTAAAACTGGTCCATTGGGAACTTAAACCATCCATATTTTGGGCAAAGAAAATGTTGGATATGTCAAGTGTGGTCTTAAACCGTTTTCGCACAAGACCATCCACCAAAGCAGAGCCGTGGGTATTCTGTACTGCACAGGTACGGCAATGCGAGTTCAAATGTCGGTAATCCAATACCAAATGGTACGAACCGTCAGGCTTGGCCACAGTAAAAAGTGGGTTATTCATCAGTGACACGCAAGTTTCAATCACTCCTTGATATTGCAATTGTTCAAGGATTTCCGCAACAGAAGCCTTAGCTTCACGCCGAATGGGATATTGAGGTTGAGGCTGTGGCATAGACCGCAAGGGAATATCGTGGTGCGGAGAAAATTTATCCCAACCACAGTGAGTACGGTACAAAGCCGGCGCAAGGGCCTTAGCCCACTCTTCTGCAAAATTCAGCGCGTGCTCCTTAGACACTGTGTGCGTGAAACTAGGGAAGATTATCTCCTCCCCTCTTGGAGCTGCGAGAACAAAAGGTGGGGCCAGTCAGCCTCCGCTAACAAAATGTCATAGGTAGTTGTAAGATTCTCCCAAAATACCCCTTTTATTGTACGTTGTATGTCACCTTCAATTAAAAGGACAATTTCAAAAAGCCTATCGGGGGGGGAGCTACTCTAGTATCAGCTGTCTCTACAACAACATATTGGCCAGTCGCTGTCACCTTCAGTAGTGGACGCACTATGGTAATCTCAGCCGCGCTGTCCAACAACGACAACGCCCATGTCTGATTCCTAAGCTGCATTCTTCTGTGGCATATCTCGCTGTTAAAGTGGCAACTTCCTTTAATGAAACTGGGGTCTTTTCTGTGAAGAATCGTCCTGCTTGCCTTTTCCGTCTTTTGGGCGGATCTGGTCGCGACTCTGCTGGCCACCCCTACCTCTTCCGCCGCTTCCACCACCGGACGAAGAGGTCGATGTGTCTTGTAAAGAACAAGGAGAGCGTTGATCAGGAACCTGAAATCTATCTGGCGACGTAATCGTAGTGCGATCATACAACTCATAAACGCACTCCGTAGATGCAGGCACTGGTGATGGAGGACGGGACTCCTGTTTATGTTGCTGTTTCCCCTATTTTTTATTTCTGTTCCATTTTTTCTTTGGAGCAGTGGGCTGAATGTCCGTTTCAGACTTCAAACCCTGAGGTTGCTTTTTTATCTTTAGCAGAAAAGAGCTTGACACCTAAACTATTGCGGCCAATGGTTTTATAAACCGCCGTAATAATTCTCTGTAACTGTCTGGGTTTGTCGGCATCGGGCACATCACGTAATGCATTAGCCACTTGGAAGTTCACTGCATCTCCCTTTATATTAGAAAGGACCAGATTGGAAACTACGTCAAATGTACCAACGAGACCCATTCCCAATTCAACCGCAGCCTCAGGTCCGTGTTCATCCTTAACACGTTTAATGACCGTCGGAAGGGCAGACATTGACGGAGTGCCGAAGCACCTCATGTAAACTGCCGCAAAAATCCTACCCCATGACTCACAGTCACCGGCTTCTGGTACCAAGTCCTTGGGCAAACTAATTGTAAGAATCCTGTGTTTTTCAATGGGAGTCGAATTAGGAAATACTGCTTCCAGCTGGTCAAACTTCTCATTTATGAAAAGTGACGCATCGCTGCGTGAAAGCAGCGATGCGTCACTTCTCAGTGCACACTCCTTGCGACATACCAGATGCGTCATATTTAATGTATGACGCATCATGTCGCAAGGAGTTACAGATACGTCAGTATTTCTGACGTATCTGTAAGCGCAAAAGTGACTAACTTTAGGACTCCTAAATGCCTTCTGTGAATACCGAAAGTCTTAAAGTTAAGATTTTTCTCAGGTTAGGAGCCCTAACTTTACTACTCCTAAAGTTAGAACTCCTAACTTCTGTGAATACCGAAATGAGTAAGTGCCTTCTGTGAATACCAAAATAAGTAAGTGACTTCTGTGAATACCAAGATGGTAGTAAGTTTAGGATTTTGTCTTAAGTTAGTTCTGTGAATAGGCCCTGAGTGCTAAATCCATTACCTCATCTAATGAAGGATTTTTACATGTAAGAATTCTTTCTTGGATCTTCTTGTTATAACAATTAAAAACAAGTTGATCTCTCACAGCAGTATTCAAATAACCACCAAATTGACATTTAGCTGCAAAAACTCTTAAAACAGCTAAATAATCCTCAATAGATTTGTCTTGGTTTTGTTTGCGTTTGAAGAATACATGACGTTCAACCATAACTGATGGTTCGTCAAAGTATTGTTTACCTATTCTGGCAAGTGCTTCAGAAAATGCATCCCAATTTTCAACTCTAGCTGGAGCAGGAAGAGGAGGTAAATTATCAAAAACTTCCAGTCCAGCATCTCCTAAATGATTAAACAAAAGAGCTTGTTTTCTTGATGCAGAGTATTTTAAAGTATCAATTGCTTCTAAATAATTGTCAAAGTTACAATATCATTTATGCCAAGGAGTGTTAGGTTTACCTAGTTTATCTAAAAATGGAGGAGGTTGCATAACAATATTAGTGGAATGTCGACATTATGCAAAGGTAATTAAGTTGTAATAAATACTAATTAGACTAGATGAAAGTAAGACTACAATATTAAACTTCCTTAAAGCATATTCATAACTGCAGTTGAGCAATGATAATAATAACGATAATATAAATAAACCAAAACAAAAATGTTCAAAGTAAACTGTAAATAAATGTACAGTACATTTGTAATATGAATACATTCAGGGCAGCGCTGAAAGTAAATCCGTGAAGCAGGGCAGCTCTGAAAGTAATATCCTTGAAGGAGGGCAGCGCTGAAAGTTATATCTGTGAAGGAGGAGTAAAAACAAACAGTCAAAATCAATCACAAATGAAGAACAGTTGCTATGACAACTGAAAACAAAATGGAGTCCGACATGAAAAAGGTGACGAAATCACGTTCACGTCGTGCGTTGTAGCCAGAGAGTTTCTACAGGCGAAGGAGCTCCCGAAGGCGAAGGAGCTCTCGATTCCAGAAGGAAGTAGCAACGTGCAGTGGATGAAACGTGGATTCCAAGAACGTGAAGACAAAAGAATGTCTTTTGTAAGATGCAGAGTCGTGCAAACCGGGTCACTGTTCAAGGACAAACAACATGGCAACGGGCAACATCAAGGTAACGAACTTTCCGTTGTTGAAGAAATGCCGGTGTAATTATGCCATGTGTTGAAAGTTCCATATACCAAATACGTTATCCCAGAGTATCGCAGCTTTCAACTCCAGAGCATCACGGCATGCAAGCGAGAGAAATCCAAACAAAATCACAATCTCCAGTGTCAGATCTGTTTAGATCGCAAACCTTAGTGTCAGATCTGTTATGAAAATTATGCAGGTAAATCCTTCAGGTTCGAAGCAATACACTTCTAAATCCAATGTATCCGGAAAAAAAATCAAAGCAAAATATCCACAAGGGTTAGTTGCCGAGGTATGAATAAAAATAATTAAATTAATCCAAATTCTTCAGATTTTGAAGAAGCAGGTCGGTGGGTCAAGACATACATCGTCGCCAAAATATGTGGTTAGTTTCTTCCAATAAAAGAAATCTCGTAGTTCTTCAAATAAATAAAGAAGAATTTAATCCAGAGGAAAGAGACCCACGACAGGTCCCTAGACAATACAGGCTTGTAATGACCTCAGACTGGAAAGGAATTCTATACTCTAGGAAGTCTAGAATTCCACTTACATCATAACTATTTGTATAACAACAAGTACAGAGGAATACATAGAATACAACTTACCACAGGCTGACAATGGCGTGCCTTGTTTATTGTTATTATTTAAAAAACATAGCCTCGCAGTTCCTCGGAACCCCTGTCGCAGATGTACTGGAGAAGGGGCATGGACTGGAGCTCCCAGCAGGAACGGCTGATCTTTGAGGCCTGGGGCTGCCCCCGGAACCATGAAAAGATCTGGGGCAAGTGGTGGGAGCACCAAGGGAAAGCTGTTACGACTTCTTCTTAGATATATATTTCACCTAAAGCATATGAAGTGGACATGTAGAACCAGTCAATGTGTGTCAGTAAAGTTGTTTAATCCAAAATCAATAAATATTTGTGACAAAAAAACATAAAAATATTGTTACTATTTTCAAGTTTAATAAACTTTTTAAATGTTCTCTATATTTTACCATATATTTATTTTAACTAATATTTTTCTATAAAATAAATTCATTTACAATTATTTTCATGAAGTTTAAATTATTAAAAAGGCTACCTAAATTAATATAATTTGCTGTTGATAATGGCAAAAGAAGTTGTCCCTTTCTAGCTCGGCATGGATGGCACCGTGCTAAACCTATGCTTGAAAACTTTGCTAGAAAAACAGACATTTGTAGAGAGCAGATTCAGAGTGTTGCTGGTGTTGCAGGGTTCTCTTTACAGGAGCTGCTCCCCACTTAAACTTGGGCACTACCCAGAGTTCTCTGCTTCTTTTTTGCATATATATATATATATATATATATATATATATATATATATATATATATATATATATACAAATATATTATGCATAGGGTGCTCTATAAAGGAGACGCTCTCCACCTAAACTTGGGAACTAGCCAGAGTTCTCTGCTTCTTTTTTGCATATATATAAATTTAGAAGAACAGTTTGCAAATAGGAATGGGCTTACTCCTTTGATGGTGGCTGCACGTCCCTATTTAAACCCCTCCCTAACCCTTCTGTAACCCAAATCTTCAGTTCCCTTAACCAGTGACAGCTGCCTCGGGACAGGGGTGGTTGAGCGGGGGGGGATTGGATTAAAAATAATTGAAAAAAATAAACGTACTTTCTCCGCTGTGCCGCCGCTCACCTCTCCTGCCACAGCACACCTCTCCTCCATCCTCGGTCTGCTGGAAGCACCAAAAGCACTCAGGCTTCTGTACTCTCACAGCCAATCATGGTGATGCAGGAGCAGTGTCTTGATTGGTCTGAGCATCCTGTTTCAATGCTCAGGCAGTGCCTGGGAGCCTCGGATCCTGGTCATGTTCTCCACTGGGCTGTGCAAAACAGCCCAATGGAGAACATGCCAAGTGCACATGATGGTTTGGGTGGCCCTAGAGAGCCGGCCAAACCGTCATATGCACTTAGAGGAGTGCAAAGAACTCGTTCCCCTTCTCTGTTGTCACAGAGCCCAGCCCCACACCACCCCACCTCGCCCCAACTCCCGCATAGACAAATAAAATGATAATACCGTTATGTTATTATCATTTTAGTAACAAATTTTGCCCTGCTGAAATAGTAGTGGGGTGGAGCTCCTGCGACTTAGCGGAGGAGCCACTACTGCCCTTAACCCCTCCTTACTGCTTCCATAATCTCTCCCCCTTTAGTAGAAAGTATTCCTATTTTCCAGCCACTCCTCCCTGTTCCTCCAACATTTACTACTAAGAAGTATACTTGTGTGTACCAACACTCTGCAGTTGGGGCGGAGATCTCCGCACATAAAACTCGGGAGAGGCAGAGACCTACGCACATAGGTATGTTTATAGCATTTTGCAGTACCTTAGTAGTACTATTATAGTTCTACTATACGTACCACAAAATGCAGTTTGTGAGTACCCCCCCTTTTTTTAGGGCTCGGGCGGAGCCCGAGATCCTATTACTACAGAAAGAAAAAAAAGTGTGTTAAGGCCTAGGGAAAGACACATTCCTGAATTTTTTTATTATCTGAATGGTCATTGGTGTTCGCGGTGATGTATTTTTAGTAGTCTTGATGCTATTGGGCAGTTGGAAAGTTCGGGCGCCATTTTGGGCATATTTCGTGCGGTTACGTGCTCGAAAGTGCATTCATCTTAATTAGGAGCTGTCAGGGTGGCCGTGTAATGCATTCCAGATGGTGTGCGCGCGTTCACCATCTAGCAGTGTGTTTGTCGGGCGCGCGTCCTCCTCACGTGCACACAGGCATAGACGCCGTGTGCGGCTCCTTCCTGCCGGCCCGGGGAGCTGCTCTGCCGCTCTCTGGCTCACCCCCCATCTCCCCGCCTGATTTAGACATCACCGGCTCGGGCTCAATTACCAGTCCAGGACCCGGGCAGCGCGCTGCCTGGCTCCCTTCTCTTCCATTACGGGAAGTTCTGATGTCTAAATTCCGTCAGGCTACCAATTGACTCAAGAACACACACTTGAAACTTGTGAACTTGCATATTGGTCTGGACAGTTCCTGCTGTTATTTATCGCAATGTAAATAGAGAAAATCACTGGCACTATGTGCAGCTTCCCTGTTTATTAGAAAAGGGCCAGCCATTCATTGCTTTAACAGCTCTCTTCGTATGTGCCAAAATTGTCTGCTTGGATAAACTGTAAATAATACTGACACATGATTGTAAACACGGTTATGAGAAGTTATCAAAGAGCTGATGTGATGATATAGACCCTCAAGTGTCAGTGTTGTTAGTTGGTATTTCCTCAAGTGCGATTGATCCGTGATTTTTAAGAAAGGATTTCCTCACCTCAAGCACGACTTTAAGATGGTAAAAATATACAAAAAAAAGTAAATGTCTATGGAATATCGCGAATTCTTCCAAATGAGCAGCCTGGGAATCTGGAGTGATAACACCCGACTGTCATTATCGCCTTTTTTCTCAGCGTAATTGAACAATGCATATTTGGCTAATTTATAACTATTACCCATGTCGCATTATAAGGAATTTATACACGAAAAAGTACAACGTTTATTTTTAATAAAACTTAAGCAGCATATTTTAAAATGCAATTTTGACCCGACAATTAAATGTTCCTAATACAAACTGCTCAAGGCAGCATTTAAGATTTAGAACAACTGAACTAAATTCTCGTTCATAAAACACCACGTCTTTTTACGTTCTTTAATGGTACTTGTTGTCAGTCTCACTGCCGCTCTTTGAGTAGCTCAACATGTATTCCTATGAAAGGTACTTTGAGAATGAGAAAAGTTCCATCTCATTGCTAAGTTTTCCTTTGACGCATTTAGTTTCACAATTGTTATACACTGGTGAGGGCAGCCTTTCACTTATCTGAATAAATATAATATTGTAATATATTGAATTTAAGCGCGTATATGATGACATGCATCACTGTACCCTGACAGTGACGCGCAGTCAGAGCTATATATATATTTATAGCTCTGACTTGAGCTTATTTTTAATTCAGTTGTAGTATTGTTGAGACGTGTCGATGTTCATGGACTATGTAATACATTTTGTGGAATACACAGAAAACAGAGAGGTGCAGGTGACGCATGCGGTGAGGTGAGCACGTGAGCCACAGTGATAGATCCAAAGGCAGAGAAACAAATGAAAGCAGCCAGAGGGAGTGGCAATACGCATAGATGTGTGCAAACAGCTAACATTAGATGGATGAATGGGTGAACAAATGTCTCTGCTGGCAGATTTTATCGCCCCGAGAAAGGCACTCTTTTCCTCCGAAAATAAATATATCATACACAATAAAAAAGTGTCACTCCAGTCCCAAGCACAAACAGATCGTTCATCTCCCGGCCACTCAATCCCCAAGTTTGGAAATAAGCGACTAGGGCATAATAGGAAATTAAGTGTGTGTGTGTGTGTGTGTGTGTGTGTGTGTGTTGAGGATGGGGGCAAGGAAAGCACTCGCAGGATTTCGAGGAGCATGGCACATGCACCTATAAACCCGCACAAAAAGTTACGGTCTTAACATTTTAAACATAAATATATTGTCTACTGAGTAAAAACCAGCGAGAAACTGCACATTCAAACCTGTGCCCGCCCTGCTAAGGTTTCAGCTGACCGAACCTGATAAATGAGTGAGAAATGACCTAGTTTGAAGTTTAAGTGTGGGTTGAGTATATTTCTTGTACTTCTCCATTTTGCACCTGTCTCGGGGTAAAGACGGACCCCGCGCATTTTTTTTTAAATCTCTCATGCCTGGCTGGCCTTTCCATCTTTAGCATTTATGACTTTTAGTAACTGTATGCACCTTTTGGTATGCGCTGGGGATCTCTCAGGGGAATTTCATACGAGGCTCTTTACACAATCAGTCTTACAGATTGTACGGCTCTAGGAGGATAAAAGCCTGAGTCAGCCCTGCAAGGGCTGCACTTGTGACTCCAGGCTGTTGAGGGCGTCCACAGCCGTAGCTTAAAATAACCGATCCTTCCCCCAGGCACAATCCTCCTCAATTGTCTATTTTTTAAGACCAGAAGAACACATTTCCGTCTTGCAATTATTAGCGCTGCTAACAGAATCTTGTACTTAAGACTGCGCGGGCGATTCTTCATGGCTGGACATTTGTGGTGTTTGTTTTCTTGCAGTTTTAGGATTCTCCGTGGTGACCTGTTGTTCTGCCTCGCTGGTACCGCAGCCGGCTCGTAGTGAGTGCAGAGTGAGTGTGCAGAGTAGTGAGTGCAGAGTGAGTGTGCAGAGTAGTGAGTAGTGAGTGCAGGGTAGTGAGTAGTGAGTGCAGAGTAGTGAGTGCAGAGTAGTGAGTGCAGAGTAGTGAGTAGTGAGTGCAGAGTAGTGAGTAGTGAGTGCAGAGTAGTGAGTGCAGAGTAGTGAGTGCAGAGTAGTGAGTGCAAATTAGTGAGTGCAGAGATGTGAGTGCAGAGTAGTGAGTAGTGAGTAGAGTAGTGAGTAGAGTAGTGAGTAGAGTAGTGAGTAGAGTAGTAGAGTAGTGAGTAGTGAGTAGAGTAGTTAGTAGTGAGTGCAGAGTAGTGAGTAGTGAGTGCAGAGTAGTGAGTAGTGAGTGCAGAGTAGTGAGTGCAAAGTAGTGAGTGCAGAGATGTGAGTGCAGAGTAGTGAGTAGAGTAGTGAGTAGAGTAGTGAGTAGAGTAGTGAGTAGTGAGTGCAGAGATGTGAGTGCAGAGTAGTGTGTAGAGTAGTGAGTAGTGAGTAGAGTAGTGAGTAGAGTAGTGAGTAGAGTAGTGAGTAGAGTAGAGTAGTGAGTAGAGTAGTAGAGTAGTGAGTAGAGAGTAGAGTAGTGAGTAGTGAGTAGAGTAGTGAGTAGTGAGTGCAGAGTAGTGAGTAGGGTAGTGAGAAGTGAGTAGAGTAGTGAGTAGTGAGTGCAGAGTAGTGACTAGAGTAGTGAGTTGTGAGTGCAGAGTAGTGAGTAGAGTAGTGAGTAGAGTAGTGAGTAGAGTAGTGAGTAGAGTAGTGAGTAGTGAGTAGAGTAGTGAGTAGTGAATAGAGTAGTGAGGTGAGTAGTGAGTAGTGAGTGCAGAGTAGTGAGTAGTGAGTAGAGTAGTGAGGTGAGTAGAGTAGAGTAGTGAGTAAAGTAGTGAGTGCAGAGTAGTGAGTAGTGAGAAGAGAGTAGTGAGTAGTGTAGTGAGGTGAGTAGTGAGTAGTGAGTGCAGAGTAGTGAGTAGAGTAGTGAGTTGAGTAGTTAGTAGTGAGTAGAGTAGTAAGTAGAGTAGTGAGGTGAGTAGAGTAGAGTAGTGAGTAAAGTAGTGAGTGCAGAGTAATGAGTAGTGAGTAGAGTAGTGAGTAGAAAGTAGTGAGTAGAGTAGTGAGTAGTGAGTAGAGTAGTGAGTGGAGAGTAGTGAGTAGTGAGTAGTGAGTGCAGAGTAGTGAGTAGTGAGTAGACTAGTGAGTAGAGTAGTCAGTAGAGTAGTGAGTAGAGTAGTGAGTAGTGAGTAGAGTAGTGAGTAGAGTAGTGAGTGCAGAGTAGTGACTAGAGTAGTGACTAGAGTAGTGAGTAGTGAGTAGTGAGTGCAGAGTAGTGAGTAGTGAGTGCAGAGTAGTGAGTAGTACATCACAGGCAGCAGCTGTGCAAGCATCTTACACTCACAAGGAGACCACAGGCAGCTGAGGTGCAAGCTTCTCCCACTCACAAGAAGGACATCACAAGCAGCAGCGGTGCAAGCTTCTCACACTCACAAGAACGACATCACAGGCAGCAGCAGTGCAAGCTTCTTACACTCACAAGGAGACCACAAGCAGCAGAGGTACAAGCTTCTCACACTCGCAAGAAATACATCACAAGCAGCAGTGGTGCAAGCTTCCCTTACACACTGACAGCAGGTACTGTGCCAAGGCAGCAGCAGCAACAGAGCAAGAGTCCCTTACAAAGAACAGGAACAGCACAGAGATGCACAATGCAATCTTCTCATACTCACAGGCAGCAGCGGTGCAAGTTTCTCACACTCACAAGAAGGACATCACAGGCAGCAGCTGTGCAAGCTTCTTACACTCACAAGGAGACCACAGGCAGCTGAGGTGCAAGCTTCTCCCACTCACAAGAAGGACATCACAAGCAGCAGCGGTGCAAGCTTCTCACACTCACAAGAACGACATCACAGGCAGCAGCAGTGCAAGCTTCTTACACTCACAAGGAGACCACAGGCAGCAGAGGTGCAAGCTTCTCACACTCGCAAGAACGACATCACAAGCAGCAGTGGTGCAAGCTTCCCTTACACACTCACAGCAGGTACTGTGCCAAGGCAGCAGCAGCAACAGAGCAAGAGTCCCTTACAAAGAACAGGCACAGCACAGAGATGCTCAATGCAATCTTCTCATACTCACAGGCAGCAGCGGTGCAAGCTTCTCACACTCGCACAAAGGACATCACAGGCAGCAGCTGTGCAAGCTTCTTACACTCACAAGGAGACCACAGGCAGCTGAGGTGCAAGCTTCTCCCACTCACAAGGACATCACAAGCAGCAGTGGTGCAAGCTTCTCACACTCACAAGAACGACATCACAGGCAGCAGCAGTGCAATCTTCTTGCACTCACAAGGAGACCACAGGCAGCAGAGGTGCAAGCTCCTCACACTCACAAGAAGGACATCACAGGCAGTAACGGTGCAATATTCTCACACTCACAAGGAGATCACTGGCAGTACACACCACATGAACACACTCCATAACACATAGCAACAATACATTGGCATTTACAATGCCATTAGCTCAAACTCAAATAAATCCGAGCCCGATTGCATTTCTAATGCTTGTTTTTAAAGTGAGCAGGGTAAATTTGTATCTGAAAACTTTGCAGGTTTATGGTCTTCCTGGACAAAGGTATGGCCAGCTTGCAGAATAATGGAATCATTATTGTTTTCAATACTTTTACAAAGAGTGTTGCTTTTGCCTTAAAAAAAATGGGGGAGAGTTTTCTCATCAAACTCTTTAATTTCCAGATAAGCTAGAATCGCCGGAGTAAGCTCACAATCTCATACATGCTCTTAAATGTTTTCTTTTTGTATATTGGTTAAGATAAAGATGAGATCAAATGTACCCATTCATATTTTTGGGGATAGTAGTCTCTCGCTTCAAAAAGCAGATACACATGATGTGTTCCTGTGACTAAATAAGCTCATTCTGGGTTTCCCTCCATATAATTGGCTAAGAGAAGCACATTCTGTTTACAGCCAGGCAGAGGACGTTTCTCTGTCCAACAATGCCTTTAGTTATGGATCCGTAAAAACTTGCACGGACACACCTTGTATTTAGTTGGCATCCGCAAGGATTTTATTTTACCTCCCTGCATGAATCTAGTCTGTGGAGGAACTAAAATAAAGTAGCTTATAGCACCTCAGTGGACCACAAAATGCTCAGGAAAGTTGCAGGCTGCCCAAATTGGTGATGTCTGCACCTTCCAGAACTCTCAGTATTTCAGAAAGACAGCATTCTAGAAAGGCAAGGTGGTTTGGTGGGCAGGACACCAGGGGCCTCATTTATGAAAAGTGACGCATCGCTGCGTGAAAACAACGATGGATCACTTTTCATTGCGCCCTCCTTGCGACACCAATGATGCGTCATATTTACAGTATGACGCATCATGTCGCAAGGAGTTACAGATACGTCAGTATTTCTGACGTATCTGTAAGCGCAAAAGTCACGCATTGCTGGAATGTGTCACAAAAGTGATGCAACCCCAGCAATGCGTCCTTTCACATGGGGCAAGCCCCATGTGAAAGGGCCTGCGTCAGTCTTACGCCTGCTGTGAGGCAGGCGCAAGATTTTGACGCAACAGCGTCCTAAAAGTGACGCAGTGAAATCTCATAGATTTCACTGCGTCACTATTACGAGGCTTTCTGCGGGGGAACGCCCCCCTCTGCATACATTATACCTGGCGCAGGTATAAAGTAGCGCAGGGGTTTACAAAGTGACACATCTGCTTAGATGCGTCACTTTGTAAATGTGGTGCAACAAGGCACATTTTTTACTCCACTGGTGCGTCACTAAAAGTGACGCACCAGCGGCGTAAAAGTGACGCAAGGGCTCATAAATGAGGCCCTAGGTTACTGGGAATCACTCTGCAACCAGTAGCATATTATTTCATTTGCGTACCATTTTCACATTCTTGGGCCCTCATTTATGGGAATTTGGTGTAGGCCAGAGTGCTGCACTGCCATATGCCAAAGTGAAGGGGCAAGAATACACTGTATTTATGCAATACTGTATACCTGTCCTTTCCCCCTGCTCTGGTACAGTTTCGGCAGCCTAGTGCCAATGCAGGCACCCTTTCACCATAGTGAAAGGGGGCCTGTCTTGTTGGCAGAAATGTTTTGTGCAGGAAATGGCACAAGGAGAAATATGGGTATTTCTCCTTGTTACGCTTCACCCGGGAGACATATGGTTTTGGTGCTTCTCCACGTTTATATGCTCTTGTAAATATTGGGGAATGTCAAAATCCATTTGTGTTGCATGGGTACACGCAGCGTAATGTCCATGGTATGCCTCCTGAGCACAGAGTGAGGCAATGCAGACATTTGCGCTGCCTTGCTGTACTCCATATCTCTGAGGCCACTCAAAGCCATAGTGGCTTTGCGTGGCCTCATAGATATGCTTTTGTGATTTGCAGCGTCCGAGCGTCACAAAAAGTGACGCTTTGGTAGCACAAGGGGCACATAAATATATCCCTTGGTGTCCATGCAGGTGAAAGTAGATTCTAAAAAAGGTAGATTCACTTGGTGATTTACTTCTGCAGTCTGCAGACAGAAAACTGGTAATTGAGCCCACCCGTATCGCTTAAGCACATGATTGGTTTTACTGAACAAGTCTGGGACTATCAATATGTTAAGCGAACAGTAAGCCTTCATGACATATGTCGGAATTACATTTGCATCAGTTCACTTATTAGTGCGTTCATCAAGATTCAGAGACACATTAATTACATGACAATATTTAGAAACTCTTTATATATTCCCTCAAGAAACAATGACATACTACAAAAGAATTAATTCACCATGACAGAGGACGTTTTGTCCTAACTTTATGGCCATTACATTCAACATGTTTGAGGTTGAACAACTATAATCAAGCAATATATATATATATATATATATATATATATATATATATATATATATATATATATATATATATATATATACATACACAAACACACTCACTCAGCTCCAATGTCTGTCTAACTCTTTGTGGTCTGTTACCCATCTTCTTAGGGTGGTCATTGTCATAGGCTGTTAAAGTGAGCCCCTATGCAGACCGTGGTGGTTGGTTGCTGCTTTTTGTTACCCTTAGCTTGGTGCCCATGCCAGGCATGGCAGATGCGCGTGCTTCTCATCTCTGTCCAGTTATCCCTTTCATCTCAGCCGTTTCGGAAACTTCTTCGAAATGCCATCGCCCAGATAGTAAGGGTAGGTTCCTTCACTCTTCTACAGCCACAGCGCACACACCCCACAGACCACTTCCACCCTCTGTGTTGAACATGCATCCACATTTAACATCATGTTAACCATTTAATTTGTTTTTTTTATTAATCTTTGCTGTGAATCCTTGGCACAATAAGATATAGCAATATTGATGTCCTAAGTGCTTTGCAATAAGTCACGGTGGACCAATATATTTAATTACAAATTGTCTCTAATTGCTATTGGGGAAGGGTAGCATGTAGTGATGGCTGCCCTGGAATAATTTCTTGAGAAGCTTCTGAAGTCTGTAACCACCGCTCTAGAGGCCGCCCACATGCACTGCTTCAGAGGGGGGGGGGGGGGTGTCGGCTGTGATCTTTAGCTGCCATCAATATTCAGCGATGCAAAGGATCGGGGGCTCACGTGTTCCGCGCTGGCTTCTGATGCCGAGTTCTCATCAGGTCTGCAGAGCTCATGCTGCTTCCTGTTTTATTTGTCACTGTTATAGAAAATTCACTCATGGCACTTATCAACATTACCACTGTGCCTAAGAGGCTGCTTTTGATGACTGTTTTAGATGCCGCAAATATAAATTAAATAGCTCATTTGCATACGATTGTTAAGCTAAAGTTATACTGATAGCTCTTGTCACAAAACAAAGGAAGCCTTTTCTTCTTTTCTTTTTAATTTGCTCCAAACACTTCAGATCTGATGGCTGGCTCTCTCAACAGAGGGCGGGAGCTTCAAACAGTGGGAAGACTAGTGTAAAAGAGTTCAGACTACACAGTGAAACAGACTAAGCGCCAAGCACAGGAAGCGCATATCAAATAAGTGCGGCGTTATATTTCACAGACAGACAAAGGCATGGGCACCTGGGTGTGGCGAGGGTATTGAAAGAAAAGATCAAGGATAGCAGGTAAAGAAAAGTTTATTCAGCCCTGTCTAAGATCTCTCATATGCATCCAACAACGTAGATAACTGCAGTGTCCCATAGGGAGCATGGGCGTAGGAAGTGTGGGGGACGCGGGGGATATGTCCCCCCCAGATTTTGGAGTGGGGGGGACACGGGGGACAAGGGTGGGGGGACGAGGGGACAACATAATTTCCCCTCTGCCTTCTGTCATTCGCAGGGCCATTAGCGCGCAAAAGCGCTTCCTAATGGCCCTGCACTTGACCTGCCTGGAGTCAAAGAGGCCATCAGGCCAGCCGCCCTCTGCCCTTTGTTATGCTGCAGGAAGGCTCAGCGTTCTGGGAAGGGCAGAGAAGGGGAAAAAAAAACTCAGTTTCTTTTCCTTCATAACCCGGGAGAAGGCAAGGACAGTGTCAACTTCTCCTGCTCTGCCTCTGGCAGCTGCCCTCCTCCCCTCTCTCTCTTTATTCCTCCATCTCTTTCTGTCTCGCTCCTCCTTAAGTTCTGATTTCAAGAGCTCTTACGTACTCTCTCTTGCCTCTCCTTTTCAAATACCTATATTAAGCAATACAGAGTGGTCAGCAGACAGGCCAGATTGCTATTTACACCCACACACATTAGCGCCACTTTACAGAGTTTGCCAGTGAAAGTGCTTCTTTCTTTCTTTCTTCTTTCTTTGAACAACATTGTTTTCCCAGGGTGGGGAACCATTCCTAAAGGGACTGAAATACCTGGTTGATGGATGGAGTGGAAATGTTTAATATGATTATTTTCAACTGTTTTAATTATTTTAGCTTATAAAATGTGTACTGCGGCTCTGTGTCCGGGGATGTGTTCTTTTTTAAACCAAACTGCTTACATTTTGAAAGGATATAAGCAATGGACATTGAAACAGGCCCCTTCCTGGTCCTGTAGCCATGTCTTGAATTTTTCAGGCAAAATCACTTACTGATTTCTGAATAATGAGTTTTAAACTGTTACGGTAACCATGTTGCTCCTGAATACATTTCACATGATTTGCTTATTCTTGCATTCCTTATTAGTGTTTGCTTTTTCTAGGGTGTTATTAATTTTTTTCAGGCAGTATTTTACTGTTGTCTAGTGCATAATTTGAATTTAGTCGCAGCACAATTGAGTTGTAGCTGAAGGCAGTGCACGTTTCTCTCAGTGGGGCAGTATGGTGTTCAGTGTGGGAGAGGATGTGGCACTCTGGCCAGAGCTGCTGAATTCGGAACTGGAGCACCATTTTCAGCCTTCATGACCAGTCCACCAGACCACACTCCTGACAGAGCTCATTCCGATGCTACACCTTAGAAGGCCCGATAGACCTTGGAAGCCCTCATGTCTTAGCACTGGCAGGTGGACCCTAAGGGTGGCAAGTGTGAGTTAACCTTGAAGGCCTGTCCACCAAAATCCATATTGCAGTTCACCATCAGTCTTGCGAGCAGGCATACGAAGAAGCACACCCTAGATCGACAGTGACACTGAGGTCACAAGATCCTTGAGGCCAGTCCACCGCACCCATTGGTACCTCCATTGCCCTTTTTCAGCAGTAGTGGTGCAATTTACCAGGGGTTGGCAATGTAGTATTTGCATGCACACCAAACTTAGGGGGTGATTATAATGGAGGTGGGACCGCCACGTCACCCCGTCAGTGGTGGTCTCACCGCCATCGGTGACTGCATCACCACCAACCATATTACAAAGGCGGTGGTTCCCTGGCGGTCGGAAAGACCAACCGCCACACACTCGACTGGCTCCTTGAGCCTGCCAGTGCAGCGGAGGGGCTTGTGGTTCCTACAATGCTGGTGGTGCCTTCCAGGCACTACAGTAGGGATTATGATACCTCTTACCCGCCAGCCTATCCATGGCGGTTCACCCACCATGGAAAAATTGGCGGAAAGGGACATTGGAGGCCTGTAGCAGGCCCCTTCCCCCCCAGCCCCAAGACACGGGACCTGGGGGGGCATCTAAGAAGCCCCCCTACATATCACTTCACCATGTGACAGGCACCGCATTGTGTCTGCCACGTAGTGCAGTGATATATGTAACATGTCAGTTTTTACATTGCGGCATATGATGCAGCCAGCAACACCTGCTGCAATGTAAAAGATAGGGACTGCGCACGCCATAGTGGCGGTCGCATTGTAATGCCTATCGTGGAGCCGCCACCTTGGAGGCCAGCAGTCCCATTCCCCGAATCGATAGCGGACGGACTGAAGTCCACCTGCCATCGTAATCAGCCCCTAAGTTTGCAAACTTCATGGTCTCTGCTTCATGCACAAACACTTGCAGCCTGCTTTCGGACTACTGGAATTATGCAGCAATGGAGGCCAAAATTATGTTGCAGTGTTGACTAAATGATGCAACAATAAAAAGGCTGCAGCGTAATGCAGTGCATTTTATGATATGTTATTATTTTGACATACTTATACATACTAACAGCCTCTGCAAAGCTTTTGCCTCATTAGTACATGTGTAACGTACAAATGTAGCAGAGTTAACATCAAATGTATCTAGTGAAGGGTGGATTGCCCACTTCTCTTATATTTTTTCCACGAATAGAGTTTTAGAGACCTGTCCAAATCAATGGGCTGTTTTGCCGCTTGATATCTCTGTTGAGGAGGTTGAAAGTGGTATACGTAATAGCAAAGGAGGGAAAGCCCAGGGCCCTGATGGGGTACCTATAGATGTTTACAGGGCAGCCCCAGAGGTATGGGGACCGCTCCTTACAACTGTCTTTAATGCAGCCGTATGCACTGAGTCCCCTGCAACCTGATGCGAGTCAATCATAGTACCTATTTATAAAAAGGGTAGCAGGTCTGATGCAAAAAGCCCAGTGCGGGGTCATTACCGCTGCGGTGGTTGTACAGATTGCCCTTAGCAATAGACATCGGAACAGCTAGACCGTGGCGGTTGAATAACCATACTAATTGCAACTCAGAAAAATTGATTTATATGATTACGTGCCCTTGTATGCTGGCTTACATCGGCCACACCACCAGGAAGATCAAGCTACGGATCAGCGAGCACAAGAGCACGATTCGTTGCAATAAACAATCGACCTGCCTAACGAACCACTTTTTGGAAAAGAAACACAAGGCTGATGATTTAAGGTGGGTGGTCTTAGAGCAGCCCTACATCCCTGCACACATTACCTATGTCTCACGGTTTCTTTTTGTCAAAGAACAACGTTGGATTTTTAAACTTAAGACCGACGTTAAAGGGCTGAATAATAACATTCCATGGGTATCAATCTGATGAGCACACTTACCATCCGGTACCTTTCTGACCTGTCACAAGAGCCTATTTTTTATAACAACACTGGACGCTTAAGTTGTAGTTAAATGATGAGGTGGTATGGATATATTCTTTCACATTCTCATTCAACATATGGTTCAGACGAACTCGCTTTGAATTTCCAGTACAGAGCATACACAGATTAGATACAGCGCCGCGTCAGGATGCAAGCTTGTTTTTTACCAGCTTCACTTCCGTTTTCCGGCACGAGCGCGTTCAGTAGTGTCTGAGCTCTCTAGCGATATTATCTGCGCATGTGCGCCAGAGAGACACAAACGCTCAGTCAGTATTAGCGGACTATAGTGCGCGCACGCGTAGAATTTCCTTATTCGGCGATAGAGCCGATTCAATACCAAATCAACGCCAGCTGATTGCAATTCAAATTAGTTTCCTCCAATCAGCTGCAGTATAAATATGCTTCCTCTCCCTACCGTCGGTGCCTCCCCTTCGGCTTTGGAGTACGCCGAGAGGTACCGAGGGATAGGTAAGAGCTTGCTGATTACTATCTTTGTTACTCTGTGAACAGTAGCGCTGGGTATCACTGTAACGGCGTGAGATTACTCGCAGTTCTAGTTGATACTTAGAGCTTATATTTAGACCCATTCTAAGTAACTATCATCATTTAGAAGAGCCCCTAGTAAGATTTACACGAAGGCTATCTAGAAAGGTTGCTACTTCTATCACAGGGTTAATGTAGCATGCTATATAGGGGGATTGACCTATTCTAGACATGCAAGAGGATCGTTTTTCAGGTACTAAGCATGGAATGTGGTTACTACCTTGGTCCCCTCTGCGCAGCGGGCTTTTTGGGCTACTTTTTTTTAAAAACCGAGTTTTTAAGAACATATTTTAACATACTGTGGTTGTGACATTTATCATGCCCCTGAAAGTGTCCTTGTTTATGTGTTTAGAGCGGGGCCTCATTATCCGAGCCGTTGCCGGCTGAGGTGAGGCTATCTTCCCACATATAGCTGGGTAAGTCCTATTAAAAATTATCCTTTATGAATTCACAGATTATTTGATTGCGACTGTTAGAGCGCATATTAAATATTATGGCCGTCACATGTATGACTGGCAAGCTGAGTTCTCCTGACTATCACTTTGTTGTGCACTAGAGTGTTCACAAATCATATATCATTGTGCTTTTATTTAAGTGGCTTTACTTTTATGACTGTACTTTGAAATAGCAAAAGAATTGTGTTTTTCTGATTTTTTTCAGGAATATCATCCTCCTAATTTACGTCAATCAAGAGGATACGGTAGGATGGTCCATTTGACCATATCCACTTTCTACAGACAAGTTTTTGTCTGATTCATTTGTTCACGTTAAGTATCATCACTTTCAATAGTGTATTTTTGCAGTAGCATATTTGTTAGCTTGGCCCTGAAGAATGCCGGTGAACCTCCACCTAACGACAGAAACATGTTGGCCTCATTAATTACCAAGCAAAGTTTACAGTGATTATTTCACACTGATTTTTAACCTGACGTCCAGGTGAATATGATTAAACTTTTTCATTTGCCTTGACCGTCATTTTAAACACCACTCACTTTTCATTCTTTCACTGCACTGCATTTCATCAGCACCGCTAGTGGCGAGGACACTTCTATCCTCTGAACTATGGCCTAGTGACACAACGCCGATACATCAGGGCGTGGGCACATAGACCTAGCTCAAGAGGTCCTACATGATGAGGCTCCGCCAGATGGGTGGGCTGATAGGACTTATATCAGTACCTTAAGTGTCTCTCCATCACGTGGTAGTTGATGCACTGCACTTTCAGTGTGTTACTTTTAGTGATGACCTAGATTACTCAGCTTAATCCAGACCTTCAAGTTTCTTTTGTAGTTTACATAGTTTTGGTAGGGGCCTTAACTTGGATGGTCTTTAAACATAGTCCCTTAGACCCTCCTCTGAAAGTTGCTATTTTTCTTTTATGGTGGCATTGCCAACAAGATTCAGTTAACACTGCTTCCGTGCAGAGGTCAGAGGTCGTAAACTGGGAGGATTTGCCAGGAGTCTCGGCAGACATCCGGGTCAGAGGCTGTTTTTCATTTTGACAATTTAGTGACTTTCAGCAGCATGCAGTTTTAACACATTTATATATTTTGTTTTAAAAATTCAGGTGACACAAGATAAAATGTTTGGCATCGCATTTAAATGTTTATATTTTCCCTTGAGTGTTACAAGTTATACAAGTCATGTATGCAATTTAGTTTTAGTTATGTTCGTTATGGCAATGGTACATTTTGTCAATTTATAGTTGCAACATGCAATTTATTAACAATTAACTTTACCTGCAACTTTGCTGACACGTAGTTGCTGAGAGCTTTCATATGCCATATGGGTTGCATATTTTTGTTACGTACTTGACAGTATGTTTTCTCTGTCTATGTATACCTTTCAAGGGGGAAGGGATATATATAATGCTGTACGTTTTGGCGCCAAAGAGATTGATAAAGGCTTCCAGTAAGCCGAAACGCATCTCTTGTCTCATGGGTTGAGGGTGACCTATGACATTAAACTAATGCCGTATCCTGATAGCCTGAAGTCCGTGCCTGTTTTCATGGATGTTTCTGTGTCAGCTGGATGTTGTTCTTATATATATATATATATATATATGTATATATATATATATATATATATATATATATATATATATATATATATATATATATATATATATATATCTCCAAACGACCACCTCCTGAAAGCAATCGACAAGGCCACAGAGGGGAACATTGTGGGAGACTCTTTATTCACCGGTTACAGCTATGCATAATGCATTTCGGCATGTCCGCCTTCATCAGATGCTGCTGTTACCCCTGTGGTCACCTTCTCCCTCTTTTGAACATCCTGTGGCGCCCCCATTGGTGGGAGATCAGCTGATCCTGCTGCAATGAGGACAAGGCAGTCAAATGGAAGACTGCATTTCCCAACGTGCATCAGAAAGGTAAGTGCAGCAGCAGGAATCGATATTGCTCATGTGAGCGCTGTTTAGTGCCAAGCAAAGGGGGGCAGTGTAGCAGCTGGTGATCACGTAATTGATGGCGTTCAAGGCTCCCTCAAGTCCCCTACGTCCAGCCCCAAAATTGAAATAAACCGGGCCGTGAGGTAAGCTGAAATCACGCTCACCTCCTCGTGCAGTCACAGGCTGCCATTAGCAGCAGCCACTGGCGTGGTTCGTTCTCGAGGCGGTCCTGGATGAGTCAATACCTTGATAAAGAACAGTAAATGTGCCAGTATACTCCAGGACGCTTGATAGACGGGCCTTGTTTCGTGTTACTGGCAAGCGCGACAAATATCTCCAAATGACCACCTCCTGAAAGCAATCGACAAGGCCACAGCGGGGAACATTGTGGGAGACTCTTTATTCACCGGTTACAGCTATGCATAATGCCTTTCGGCATGTCCGCCGCCTTCATCAGATGCTGCTGTTACCCCTGTGGTCACCTTCTCCCTCCTTTGAACTTCCTGTGGCGCTCCCATAGGTGGGAGATCAGCTGATCCTGCTGCAATGAGGACAAGGCAGTCAAATGGGAGACTGCATATATTACCTACTGGCGGTCGCCAGTAGGTAGATATAGTGAGGACCTAGTTTCCATAGGAAATCCGCAACATTCTATTGGGAATAACTTTGGCGCCGTTTGATGAATCTTTGTGAATTTCTCAAAGAAGATGGCCCGCTCCGCTCTGCTCCTTCCCTGAAAGTTTTGGGGGGATTCGTGAAGTGGGGGCTGAGAAAAAAGGAGGGTCCCAAAATGTGTTTTCCCCATGTTACTTTCCATAGGACGATTAGACACGGCTGAACGGAATTACAAGAAAGTTGGCAAAATGGTAGAGTCTGATTCGCAGATCACCCTTTTGTTTAAATGGTGTAAATCCCTCCAGTAGTTGTTGAGAAAATCGAATTTGAAAAAATGTATATATCTATAAGCGCGTACCGTACACGTACCGTGCGCGCACCGTACTCGTACGGTAGGCGTACGGTACGCGTATCCCGCACTTTAAAAAAAAAAACATTTGTTGGGCCTTGGGGGTCCTTGTGGGACCCCCTGAGCAGGCCTAGAGAGGCTCAGGGTGCTTCTACCCGGTGCTTCTACCCAGGGTGGAGAAGCGTGGCTCAGTGGTTAGAGGCGGCAGACCCGGAAGCTGAGATCAGCCGTGGACCAGGGTTCGATTCCCCGCCTCGGCGGGTCTCGGGCTCAAAAATTCCACGGACTCAACAATTCTCGCTCCGGTGCCTACTCGACTCACGGGGTCACACTCTGCGACTCTGGGCAATAGCTTGCTAGCTTGCTTAATCTCCACTACGGCCCCTCGCGGCGGGATGCCTGGCTTTCACCTTGTGAATACCCTGCCGGGATATCTCACAGGGGAATACCAGGACGGGTTCCCTAAGCAAGCGCCTTGAGACCCCTGGGTGATTCGTGCGCTATATAAATCGAAATACATTTACATTTACCCTGCCCCTTTTTTGAGTTCTACACGTTTGTTTTTCTGCTTTCTTGTGCCTTAGTCTACCGAGGCACAAGATGGTTGCCAACAATTTCTGTTTTGGAGTGTTGACAGACAGTGGCAGCCAATCAGCACGAGCTGCATGCTCATTGGCTTTCAACACTTCAAACCAGGAAGTGTTGGCAGCCATCTTGTGCTAGGTAGACCGAGGCACAAGAAATCAGAAAAACAAACGTGTAGAACACAAAAAGGGGGCAGGGTAGAAACACCCTGACCCCCTAGGCCTGCCCAGGTAGTCCCACAAGGACCCCCAAGCCCCAAAAAATGTTTTTTAAAAGCTGGTCTGGTTTTTTTCAAATTACCCCCTGGGGGACCAAATCACGTGGGCATAGTGATAAAGAAGTGTGGGGGCCCCAATCCCCCCCCCCCACACTGCCCCGGGGACCGCTGTCCCTGAGGCAAAGCAACGCAGCCCCATGACGCATACTGGAGGCTCCTTTTGGGCTAGTTGGCACCCAGGGAACCCCAATATGCAAGGGGAATTAGTTCCCCCTCTGCAAACGCGCCCGGGGGCTGCGTTGCAGAGAGGTGTAAAAAGGGTGTGGCCTCATTACTCCTCTCTGCAATGCAGCCCCCTGGTGCATACTGGAGGTTCCAGTTAGGCTAGTTGGCCCCCAGGGACCCCCAGTATGCAAGGGGAATTAGTGTCCCTTCTGCAAAAGCACCAGGGGGCTGCGTTGCAGAGAGGTGTAAAAAGGGGCATAGCCTCATTACACCTCTCTGCAATGCAGCCCCCTGGGCCATACTGGAGGTTCCAGGTGGGCTAGTTGGCCCCCAGGGACCCCCAGTATGCAAGGGGAATCAGTCCCCCCTCTACAAACGTGCCAAGGGGCTGCGTTGCAGAGAGGTGTAAAATGGGGCATAGCCTCATTACACCTCTCTGCAATGCAGCCCCCTGGGGAATACTGGAGGTTCCTGGTGGGCTAGTTGGCCCCCAGGGACCCCCAGTATGCAAGGGGAATTAGTTCCGCCTCTGCAAACGCGTCAGGGGGCTGCGTTGCAGAGAGGTTTAAAAACATGGGCTTTTTTCAATTTATATTAAAAATATGTAATGTAATTTAAAAAATAAAATATCTAAAAATAAATGATTTAAAATAACGTAGTAAATCAGTATAAAAAATATAACAATTAATACATTTAAAGATTATCATTTACAAAACCATTGAAATTCACTCAAAAAACCATAGGTTTCAGCCACGTTATAGTTAGAAATTACCATTTAAAAAACCTTTGAAATTCCACCGTTACAGTTAGTTGTACTCACTATAACTCGCGCGCCCGCAATCCACTACTGATGATGTCACATATTACATCATTCATGACATGGTCAGTGACATCACTCATGACATCACTGATGACATCTCAAATGACATCACTGATGACATCATCCTTGTGAAAGAGTGGCAGACCTCCTCCCAGCGTAATATACCCCTTGATAAACACATTCAAAAATAGAAACTAAAATTTTCAAAAAATTGAGATACCAATTCCAGTTAGAACAACCTATTCAGTAATTCCAAAATCTACATACACATCCAGTCAGTTCTATATGGGCACTCATACATATACTCACTCATCATATGTACTCATACACCTATACATCTTATTACACATGGACACTCATCTATAGAGTTACTCACACACAAACTCAGAAGAATCCTGTGGCTGCTGTTCTGCCATTTTGATATGAAAAAAGCAGGAAAAAGGTAGAGATCCTTCTCTCAGGAAACCAAAAGAGATAGGGAGGGAAGTGGGTGGGGGTTTTCAAGATTCTGGAAAAGAAACTACTATAAACCAATCAAAAGTGTTGTTTTCATGTCATATGACTTTACGTGCACGCAACGTGTGCGCATGCATGCGTGCACGTTGCGCGACCGTCGCATATAAATGACGTTTTACCCGATTTTCGTAAAAGCTTTTAAAAACGTGAAAAGGAGGCTGGGAAGAGACTCCCAGACCCCCTAGGCCTTCTCATGGGGTCCCTGAAGGACCTCGAAGGGCAAAAAAAAATATATATTTTTTAAAATCGCGAGGTGCGCGCACTTTGCTCGCACCCTCTAGGCAGAACTGAGTCAAAAACAATAGTGGAGAAAGTGAAAAGGGGGCAGGGTAGAGACTCCCTAACCCCCTAGGCCTTCTCAGGGGTCTCTGAAGGACCCCGGAGGACAAAAAAAACATTAAAAAAAAAGAAAATCATGAGGTGCGCGCACGTTGAAAAAAAGAAATGTAATTGACAAATTTGACTGTTTATATTTTGATTGAAGATGTAGACTATACTGTTTAACTTTATGATGTCATCAGTGATGTCACTGACCATGTCATGAATGATGTAATATGTGACATCATCAGCAGTGGATTGCGGGTGCGCACGATATAGTTAGTACAACTAACTATATTGGAGGAATTTGAATGGTTTTGTATGAGTGAAATGTCCAGCTAACTATAACACCCCTAAAATCTACAGTTTTTTCTGTGAATTTCTAAGGTTTTTTAAATGCTAATTACTAACTATATACCTATGGTATTTTTCAGTGAATATATATATATATATATATATATATATATATATATATATATACAAAAACAAAGGTTGCCCTTTTAGAGTTCCCCCTCGCGGAAGGCACTCCCTTTCTGCGCCGAGGCAGCACATCAATCAGCATTCAAACTCCAATCTCGCATGCTTGGCCTTACGCGTTTCGGAGAAGGTGTCATTGATCACGAGCCTCAAAGAAAGGAAACAGCAACAGTGACTGTAGACCTTCTGCTTTAATGAATTTCAGCCCCGCAGGGCGTGTGCGAATGTCCTGCCCAGATGGGCGTGTGCATCAAAGCACTCTGGTACTTGCAGTGTCTACCTTCAAGAATTAAAACCCATGTGGGTGTTACTGTGTCCATAATAAACAGTCCATTAACTTCCCCAGTGGGTAGACAGGAGCTGAATTAACTGCAAATGTTGCCCTTTCACCCTTGGCGATGGGCCTTCTGTCCCAGGTGGCATAACATCAAACACGTCGCCACAGGTCCGCCTTAGCAAGCTGCGGGGCGTCCTCGCGACCAGGCAGGCCGCTACTATATCCAAAAACAAAGGTTGCCCTTTTAGAGTTCGGCCTCACGGAAGGTACTCCCTTTTTGCGCCGAGGCAGCACATCAATCAGCATTCAAACTTCGATCTTCCATGCTTGGTCTACGCTTTTTGGAGAAAGTGTCCTTGATCACGAGCCTCAAAGAAAGGAAACAGCAACAGTGACTGTAGACCTTCTGCTTTAATGAATTTCAGCCCCGCAGGACGTGTGCGAATGTCCCGCCCAGATGGGCGTGTGCATCACAGCACTCTGGTACTTGCAGTGTCTACCTTCAAGAATTAAAACCCATGTGGGTATTACTGTGTCCATAATAAACAGTTCATTAACTTCCCCAGTGGGTAGACTCGGCGCAGAAAGGGAGTACCTTCAGTGAGGGCGAATTCTAAAAGGGCAACCTTTGTTTTTGGATAAAGTAGTGGCCTGCCTGGTTGCGATGTCGTAGCAAGCCCCAGCCAGGCCTACCATCCGTGTGTTAGCATAATTAAAGTTGGACAGAGGGTAAAAGGTTAGTCCTAATCCTATGACTGCCTCCTCGCTCTGTGTTAACTTGATGTCAGTCAGATTGATTTCTGCGTTGGAGTTGGCGGTTGGACTGGGGTTCAATTTTGAAATCGGTTCCATCGTCCCCTTACCACTTTCTTTCCTCCGCTTCTGTTTTCTTTTGTGGCACTTGCGTCTCTGGCCTAGTTTGTGATTGGCCCTTTGGTTTTGCTACCAATTGGTACTATGGGTCTCAGCATGTCCCGACGATCTTGGCAAAGGCAGATTACCTCCTACGCAAGGGACAGCTTTGTAAACCCCAAACTTGTGGTGTCTCCTTCAGGGTCACTTTCAGCAGCAGAGCTCAAGTCTGTGGATGAGGCTGTTACTGAAATGTCTTCATTGTTTTGTGACAAAGTTTTGCCTGTTCGTGCTTTGACAGTATCATATCTGCGTGCAAATGTGAAAACCTGTCCATTTTGGTAATCTACATGATCACGCTCAAATTTAAAGGCTTTTCTTTTCTTTATCACTTCCTCATCCTTGCCCAATCTGATCATCATATCTTCTCTCAGTTTTGTGATTTGCTCATTTTTGTCAAGTTTTGCAATTTCTACTTCCAGTTGTTCAATTTCATTTTGAATCTTAGCGTGGTCACTTCCCGCGTATTTGACCAAAATAGCCATAAGCCTGCTCGAAGATTCTAAATTGGTATTTGCCCACTCAGCCAGCATTGCTGGATCCGGATTGTCATAGCTTGCGGCCAATGTTATGCGAAGCCCCCTTGGCACTCGTCCAACCTGTAAGTAGCGGGACAATGACTTATGTTTCCACCGCTCAGATTGTTCTTTCCGTATCAACTTCTCTAAATTTTTAAACATTTCCCTCGTGGTAGGACTTCCGGCAGCCACATTGGTGTGCTTTGACGATGTCGACTCTCCCGCAGGGGAGTCAATAAACATAGACTCAGCAGCCTCTTCCCGATGCCGCAACACGTCAGCAGACGTGATTGCTGCTGTGATGTGGCAATATTGCACTGCACTTGAAACAGAGTACTAGCGATCGGTACAATGTCCACGCTTACCCCTGGCACACTCCTCACTAGAAATTCTGCATAGGTCCTACCTGGACAAGACTGTCCGCGCTCTCTCTGGTCAGCCAACACGGTTGGCGTTGACTTCTTCAATTCAAGTAAAACGATCAGCAGCTCCCAGGGGCTTTCTGCAGCTTGCTCCTCGCTGGAGTTTCGTTTTTGGGTTCCGGGTTACAGAACCAACAGCTTTCTGCCGCCAAGCCCAAAAAGAGGAGGGGTTCCGCTTGTACCGCTGAAGCTTTCTCGGTACATCAATATAAAAGAGTTTCGCCACTGCAAACAACCTTTATCCAGGTAAAAATGACGATGAGCAGACCCATATAGCTGGTGCCAAATTACAAGTGCTTTATTGTGCCAATCGTTCGCCCAGCAAATCCGCCATGACGCGTTTTGCTTCTCACACGAAGCTTGATCACATGACGAGTTGCCAACATAATGGAGGGTATTTAAAGTGCTGGTGCCAGGAAGTGACAGTGCATTGTGCAAAAAATGCATGTTAACTGAAAACATACTATAGAGTAATTCCACATAGCATAATATATATATATATATATATATTTTAAACAATGGCCCTTAAGCAGCAAAAGGGCACACAACAGCATTCCGCCCTCCGGCCTCATAATGCAATCCGCCTCTCACAACCATTTTCGATTCAATTCGCCGACGCGTTTCAAGGCCATTAGGCCTCTTCTTCATGGGCTGCCAAAAACCACACAGCTGACACTCACGTTTGTTGAATTGCTGGCTTTATTCACTCCCATGTCCGCCTCCAGTGGGCATATGCTAAGTGCAGTATGCTAAGTGCATTTTGGGGCATGGAGTCCGACAATGTGAGCATAAAAATAAACTTTAAGTAAGTTCAATTGTGCAGTTCCTTTCAGGCTTCTTGTTCACCTTAGTAGGTGATGAATGTGAAGACAGATTAATTGCGCATATGAAATGCTGTGCTTTTCCGGTCCCACATAGTATGGAACCTCAGCCTCTCTCAGCTTGCATTAGCTTTGCTCACATGCCAATGATGGTGCTCCTCTCTGTGGTATATATATAGATATATATATATATATATACGTACACACACATGCACACATGTATATATAAATATATATATATATATACGTACACACACATGCACACATGTATATATAAATATATATATATATATATATATATATATGTATATATATATATATATATATATATATATATGCATGGATGTGTGTGTATATATATATATATATATCTGTAGAAACACTCCATTCAAAGGAAAAGAGCAGGAACCCAGGGGAAAGGTTGAAGAGATTTATTTCTTCTGCATTTGTTCCGGTGGCGGCGAATGCATTTCGGTCAATCCCTTCCTCAGAGCCCAAGCACCGGACCCATGCAGCAACATCTATTCCAACTGCCTTAAAGATATGAATCACGTGGCCACCGCCCCTCCTCCGCTGATGAAAACAATGTTCACCTGTTGTAGTCCGTCATCATTCTTGGAGCACAATACCCACAATGCTATGTGGTAGACATGCAGGTTGGTGAAATTTGCGGGGATTCATTGAAAGTTCACTAATGCGGTGCCACTGGAATTAGACAGGGACGGTGCTGCACTTCGCCCAATGTCCAAAAAACATGCCTCTCCTCGAGTCCCCTGTATGCCACAGCCATCAGTGTTAGGAATCCCATTGGCAGGGGCAAAACGCAGATCGCAATTTCGCCCAGGAGAGGTAAATACCTCTAACTGCTCCGTTTTTCCTTCCACCAGGGCGGGTCCAGGCTGAATTCGTACCCGAATCAAAAACAAACAGCCGGAAGGCTTGCCAGTAAAGTCCGGACCCAGAAACGTGGCAGGGTTCCTGAAATGCGCTGCTGGCCAACGCAGTAATGTCTGTAGAAACACTCCATTCAAACGAAAAGAGCAGGAACCCAGCGGAAAGGTTGAAGAGATTTATTTCTTGTGCATTTGTTCCGGTGGCGGCGAATGCATTTCGGTCAATCCCTTCCTCAGCGCCCAAGCACCGGACCCATGCAGCAACGTCTATTCCAACTGCCTTAAAGATATGAATCACGTGGCCACCGCCCCTCCTCCGCTGATGAAAACAATGTTCACCTGTTGTAGTCCGTCATCATTCTTGGACCACAATACCCACAATGCTATGTGGTAGACATGCAGGTTGGTGAAATTTGCGGGGATTCATTGAAAGTTCACTAATGCGGTGCCACTGGAATTAGACAGGGACGGTGCTGCACTTCGCCCAATGTCCAAAAAACATGCCTCTCCTCGAGTCCCCTGTATGCCACAGCCATCAGTGTTAGGAATCCCATTGGCAGGGGCAAAACGCAGATCGCAATTTCACCCAGGAGAGGTAAATACCTCTAACTGCTCCGTTTTTCCTTCCACCAGGGCGGGTCCAGGCTGAATTCGTACCCGAATCAAAAACAAACAGCCGGAAGGCTTGCCAGTAAAGTCCGGACCCAGAAACGTGGCAGGGTTCCTGAAATGCGCTGCTGGCCAACGCAGTAATGTCTGTAGAAACACTCCATTCAAACGAAAAGAGCAGGAACCCAGGGTAAAGGTTGAAGAGATTTATTTCTTGTGCATTTGTTCCGCTGGCGGCGAATGCATTTCGGTCAATCCCTTCCTCAGCGCCCAAGCACCGGACCCATGCAGCATTACTGCGTTGGCCAGCAGCGCATTTCAGGAACCCTGCCACGTTTCTGGGTCCATATATATATATATATATATATATATTTTTTTTTTATGTATGTGTACATATATTTACTGATGCAGTAACTTTACGAGGCCTTCTTCTCTTTTGATGTTTCTTTTTTACTTAATCACATTTAGCATTTTAAATATGTGTCATACACTTGGGGTCACTAGCATCGAAAAAGGTCGATTGCCGAAATGTGTCTGTCATTGCGGGTGTGGGGGGGTCTGTGCACAAATAAACAACTTTAAATAAGGACCTGTGAGTGCTCTCCTACTTATACCGCTGAAGTTGCCATGGGTGTGGATGAATAAATAGCGGCTCACCACCGCGGAGATTGCACCCGAGAAAAGAGGAGTGCTGATGGTGAGACTTGTGTGTGGCCGTACTTCGTACCCTTTATCGCCTGCCCCAACGTCGAAGCTTTGAATTTTTGTATTGTCAATAGCACCAATAACAAGCAGAATCACAGGAGAATTCCTTGGGTCACCGGGTGACGGGATTGAGTAACTGCCGAAGCGCGGCTCCGACTTCGCCTTACCGACGAGTGCTCTGTCTTCTCTTTTCTTGGCTCCCCTTCATATTTGTGTTCCAACATCTACCTTGAAGGACCTGAGGTACCAACATTAACAAGAGCACATGCCCCCACTGCCAAGTTCTTTGACACCAATACTTGTTCCGAAGTCACCATGTCCACGGTTACTGAACGTGAGGAGGCCGCTATGGACATTTTTAAACAGGGAACCTGAAGACCCGGCAGGGATCCGAAAGAACCTAATGCACTGCCAATACCTACAAATAATTTTAAAAATACAGGGGCATATTATCAACGATTAGCGATATTTATCTCTAACGATGCTTAGCAACAAATTTTTTAACGCTAAGCATCGCCGGAAATTATCGCAGAGATAACTTGCTATTAGCAAGGTTTATCTCAGAAGTGATAAAAATCTTCGCGCTAACTGCCAAATGAGAGATTATCGCTGGAAAACCAACGATAATCTCTCTAAGTTTGGCGTTAGCTTGATGATAGGGGTTCACAAACTTAGCCATGATATCCACCTTCTGTAGGATATCATGGCTAAGTCAGGAAAATACCAGAGGGCAGATTTATGAGGCCCTTGCGCCACGTTTACGCCGCTGTTGCGTCACGCAAGGCGGCGTAAACGTGGCGCATCCCTACGAACGATTTACAACGTGACGCATCTAGGCAGATGCGTCACGTTGTAAAGCCCTGCGCCGCTTGTGGGCGTTCCGGCGCAGGGTGGGCGTTCCGGGGCAGGTGCGCCTCGCAAAAGTGGCTGAGTGAAATCTATAAGATTTCACTCAGTCACTTTCAGGCCAATGCTGCGTCAAAAGCCTGCGCCTGCTTGAAGCAGGCGTAGGTCTTGATGCAGCATTGGTCAGATAGGGCACCCCCGAGCCTTGCTGGAGCTGCGTCGCGCTTGCGACGCAACTCCAGCAATGCGCCGCCTTTACGGCACAGATGCGTCACGCATCTGTGCCGTTTTTGCCCCATGGTGCGCCGCATTGTAAATGCGGCGCACCATGGGTGGCGGAGCTGTGGCGCACTGTGGCGCAGATTAACTGGCGCATCCCTGGGGATGCGCCAGTTAACATAAATCTGCCCCCAGGTGTAAAAAAAGCAGTGCTAACCGCGGTTAGCGCTGCTTTTTTTATCACTAACAGGGTTAGTGAAATCCTTGATAATAGGAGAAATGTCGCTTAACAAAATTTCTCCTATTATTTTTCTCTGGAACGCCCCCTTGGCATCTCGTTAGAGATGCAAGGGGAAGCATAGAGAAAAAGGGTGCTAACATGCGAATTGGCGTGTTATCACCCTGTTGCTGATAGGGAGATAATTTTATCTCCGCTTTCTTGGCTTTTAAAGCCAAAAAAGCGGAGAGAAATCCCTTGATAATATGCCCCACAGTTTTAAAGCCTGGAAAAAGCCCACAAGAAAGAAATTCGCAAGTGGTGGAAGGCAACTTCCTTGGAAAGATATCTGGAAGTTGATTGTATCCCAAGGGGCCTACATATTTTCATAGTTCCGTCATATGAAAATCCGGATCCGGAGCTGTTAAAGGACTAGTCAGATCACACAACAGAGTCAGCCAAAGGGATGGTCAGAATCCTGATCAAATACGCCTGGAGTGATCAAACTACATTGTTAGAAGAAATTAAAAGGCTAAAGGAACTGATCAGCAAAGACAAAGATTTGAAACAGAGCGAAGAATTAAAAACAACAATGATGAGAAGACTTAAAGAATATGAGAATGGGATATGCAAACGAAAACAAATGAAGTTTCAGAGAGATGAACAAGATTACCTTGGAGGTCGTGTCCTAACATTTGCTCACAAGTATGACATTCCCAGAAAAAATCTCTCACAACAGCAAAGTAAAGGAACAGCGAGCAATAAAGATACCTCAGAATCAGAGGTGGAAGTCTAAGAACTAAAGAAGGCGAACAAATTACCACAGAGGACAACCATTCAGCTACTGGGTCCATTTATTTTTAGGAGTACAAATTAATCCACGAGAACCACCAAAGACCAGCGCAACGAACCCATCCACCGGCCCAAAAGTCAAAACAAAGCATAAAATGAGGAGGGGCAGGAAAAGAAGCCGAAGAGGCGCCATCGCCCAGAGTTACCAGGAGCAGAGGCAAACGAGGCAGATGGTAGCTACAAAAACAGTTATTAACCTCTCAGATCGAGTACTCAGTGAAGCAGAAACAGGAGTACTACAACTAGGTTGCACTTTCTGCCCCACCTGCTAACTTTGACTTTCTGGAAACAAGAGTGGACTTGTTCAAATACAAGAGAAAACTGAAATTACAAAAAATTCATTTGCTACGTCCTAAAACAACCTCGAATGATGAGACTGTTCAAACCAACAACATGGATTTACTTATTGTCTCGGACTTAGATACTCTCTTGACTTTGCAGTTATTAGAAATCTCTGAATCAGATACGGACACTTTTGCGCAGTCAGTTGATGATAATGATTCACAGATAGCGGGGATCACACAGACTGGTGGAAGAAGTGGTCTAAAGAGACAATCAAGGAAAACACCACAGACAACATTTGATGCAATCAATTTCTTTAGTGACGCTGTTGTTACTGATCTCAAGAAATTGAGAAATGAAAAGTCACTCAGAAATAATAAAGATTACATCATTCCAAATGAACAATGGCAGGCTATTCAATCATTAAGGAATGATGACTCTATTGTAATAAAACCCTCAAATAAGGGTGGTAACGTTGTTTTTTCTAAAGAACTCTATGTCACAGAAGCCTTAAGCCAGTTGAAAGACACTGATTGTTATCAACCAACTACTAGAATTATGTACGCTAATTGTATAAAAACATTTCATTAACTACTGATGACATGGCGAGGGGAGGGTTTGATCGACACAGATGAATACAACTTCCTATTCTGTGAATATCCTGTAGTTCCTACGTTCTACCACCGCCGTAAAATCCACAAAAATGCCAGTAGACCACCAGCGAGAACAATTGTTGCATCTATTGGGAGTTTACTGTACAACTGCTCTACCTACAAAGATTTTTTCTTGGCACCGTGGGTGAGAGATCTTACTTCCTACATTAAAGACACTGGCGATTTTTTAAGAACAATTGAGGGTGTCATTTGGGAGGATGACATGCTCCTCATCACGTTAGACATCACCAGCCTCTACACATGTATCAGACATAAGGATGGGGTGGAGGCTGTCAAGTGGTTCCTCACTAAACGACCCCTCAAATATGTTAGAAATAAATGAAATGCTTTTGGCCCTGCTTACTTTTTGCCTTGAGAATAATATTTTTATCTTCTCAGGGCAATTATATCAACAACATCAGGGAACAGCGATGGGCATGTGCTTTGCCCCCAGCTATCTGATTCTTTTTGTTGGCTGGTGGGAGAAGCACATGGCCTGGCGGGATTCGCCGGCACGATGGCTTGACCACATCGTATTATGGACCCTCTACGTTGATGATTTATTCATTGTGTGGAAAGGCACCCGTCTAGCTGCAGAAGAATATGTTACCTCCCTGAATAACAATAACTTTGATTTGATGTTTAGCGGCCAAATCAGCAACACCAGTGTCTGTTACCTTGATGTGGAAGTCTATATAGACAGTGCTAAGATTGCAGCTCGCCTATACAGAAAACCTACAGAGGGTAATGCCCTGCTTCATGCCAACAGTGCTCACCCTAAGAGTATGATCAATAATATCCAGTATGGAGAACTTCTCCATTTAAAGAGGAACTGTATGGTCTTTGGAGAATATGAAAAGGCCAGAGATGAGACTCTCCAAAGATATAGATATAGAGGTTATTCCTCGGGGGTACTACAGCAGGCATCCCAAAAAGTAGAGAAAGTAGATAGACTGCAACTTTTAGTACCTAAAATTAACAAATCTGTCAATACATCCATAGTCACCCCTGTGAGAATGATCACACGCTATAATGTTAAATCTTCCAGAGTAGTGCACATTTTAAAAAGAAACTGGCATATTCTTTGAACAGATCCAATTCTAAAAAAAAGTAACTCCAGAATATCCGTTGATCACATATAGCTGTTGCAAATCAATTGGCGACCATCTAGTACACAGTCACTTCCTGTCATCAATACTACCAACTAACATGTTGAGAGGGTTTTTCACATGCCTTAACTGTAAGGCATGTAAACAAAGCCACAAAGTATTGGAATATGAAACCTTGGAAAGTGAGGTAACTAGTAGAAAAGTCAGAAAGATTAATCGCCTGCTGAACTGCAACTCAGAATACACAGTATATGTATTAGAATGCCCCTGTCCTAAAAGATATGTGGGCAGTACCATCCATCCAGCAAAGAAACGGATTCTGGAACATATGCAGGCCATCACTAAAAAAGATCAGACTTACTTGATGGCTCGCCATTTCGAACTAATGAATAAAAGTGATCCCAAACTGCTAACATTCTTTTGTATTGATTGGGTGGCTAAGGGTGCAAGAGGAGGAGACAGCACAAGGGTAGTGAGGGCCTTAGAAGCCAAACATATAATAGACCTCCAAATCATTGTTCCCCTAGGCCTCAATAGCGATGAGGAGGTGTGGTCCCACTTAGATTAACTGGATATGTAATTATTCTTTCTGTACTCCCCACTTTTGTTTGTACTTTTTATCCTTTCCCCTGTAATGCATTGACTCTATGAAAACAAGTGAAATGATTAACTGTTAGTTCCCACTTCCTAGAATACTTAAATGAATTGTTTTTAGGTTCTCCTAACCTTCATGGCTTTGTTTTGGTTTTGGTTATTTGCCCATTCAGGACGCAATTCTGTTTAGGTCACAGTACTTTGAGTGGTTTTGCCCAATTGGGTTATAATTGAGTCAGCTTGCCATTATTTATTTTAGCTACTAAGCGGTGAGATGAATTGTCATCTAGGCAGGATAAGGGTATTCGACTTTGCCATAATCCGCTACGTTTTAAAGTCTGACTTAGCTGATGGTAGAAACATGGAACATCAAGGAATTTTCCTATGAGATTGTGATTTAAGATCTATTCCATCATAAAATGTGTATATATGTATACATATTTTCTTTCTTGTAAATAGTTGTATATAATGATATATAATGTTTTAGTACTGATGATTTTACATTAATTTGCACCAACTTTGGAACAAGTTCTAAGATGGCTGCCATGTATTCTGCACAATGCAGTAACTTCATGAGGCCTTCTTCTCTTTTGATGTTTTGTTTTTACTTATGTAATCACGTTTGGCACTTTAAATATGTGTCAGACACTTGGGGTCACTGACATCGAAAAAGGCAGATTCCCGAAACACATCTGTCAGTGTGGGGGAGTCTGTGCACCAATAAAGAACTTTAAATAAGGACCTGCGAGTGCTCTCCGACTGTGGTGAAACGTGAAGGCATGTTGCTGCTTACAGCCGGATGGCAGGGCACTGTCGAGTGCTTTCCTAGATGCTACAAGGCATTTTTGTTGATTCATATTTGTACACGTCAGCCTGGTCGTGTGGGAGGCACCATCGCCTTCTGTGACGGAGATGCAGGTACCAGCTGTGCGAGGCCGTAGCACCAAACTGCTTGGTACCGGATCGGCACAGTGTTCATTCATGATTTCAATATGCCATGATCGTTTTAATATGCAATACAATTAATGAATGAACTCCTGAACTTACTAAAGAAAATAATGTTTCACGTTCATGGACTCTTAGCCCCATAATGCACCAGTATGACGTCGCACTAAGCATACGCCTATTGGGGGGTTCCCAAAATGCTTCCCAAAATTCACAAAATGAACAATCCTGGCCGTCCCATCATCTCTGGCAATGACACCGCCACTGAGAGACTATCTTTATTAGTTGACCTGCACCTCCAGCCCATTGTACAGGAACTTCCATCATTTGTTAAAGATACCAGTCACTTCCTTCAGATTATTGAAAAATTAAACCAAACCTACACATTTGATGATGATACTCTTCTGGCTACATTTGATTTTACATCATTATACACCAATATACCACATGAGGATAGGCGTATGGCGTTATCTGAACCTCTTAGTAAAAGAACTGTGAAAAAACCATCAACAAATGTGCTTACCAACTTGCTAGAGTTATCCTTAAATCCAACAATTTTACGTTCAATGGTGAACACTATCTGCAGATACAAGGTACTTCCATGGGTACTCGGATGGCTTCATCCTATGCAAATATCTTCATGGGCAAACTAGAGAACAGTATACTTGCTACTTCTAGCATCAAACCACTGGTATGGCTACGATACATTGATGACATATTTATAATATGGAATGCAGGAAGTAGAACATTGGAACAATATACAGCTAATATTAACAATATCCATCCTACCATCAAATTTACCAGCAGCAATACCAAACAGAAGCATCATCTCGCTTTCCTGGATGTGCTAGTCACCATTCGTGAACACAAAATTACAACTGATCTGTACCACAAGCCTTCAGATGCTCATTTGTATCTAAACTGGATTTCATGTCACCCTCATCACACTAAATTGAGCATCATCTACAGCCAAGCACTCAGAATAAGGCGCATCTGCAGCAATGAGGAAACCTGTAAAGACCATCTACAGGAGCTTGCTACATTATTTAGAAGGCGAAGCTATCCTCTGCATATCATACAGCAACAAATTGACAAGTCTTTGCAGTTACCCAGAGAAGCACTTATTTGGAATACCAACGCCAGAAACAAAAGTGACAGACCTCCATTTGTAGTTGATTATCATCCATCAGCTCCCAACTACAGAAATAAAATGCAAAAAAAATTTCCCTTACTGTCCACTTGTGAAATATTGCAAAAGGTTTTTCCAAAACCGCCAGTCATTGCTTACCGCAGAGCTCCAAATTTACGATCTCTTATTGTGAGAGCTGAACTCAAGCAAGCTGTAACAAATGCAGGGGTTCATTGCTGTGACTCTAAAAGGTGCATCACGTGTAAATACCTTTTACAAACATCATCAGTTACTAGTTATGTAACCAGAAGGACCTATGCAACAAGGCAGTATCTTACATGTCGCTCAACATGCATTATTTATGTGATTCAGTGCCAACGGCAAAGCTGTTAAAAACAATATGTAGGCCAAACAGTGAATGACCTCCGCGCACGATTCAGGAACCACAAATCAGCAATAATTAATAAGAAAATTGACCAGCCTGTATGCAATCATTTTAAACTTGTGGATCATTCACTATCAGATTTGAAGATTTTCCCCGTGGAACATGTCTCAAAGGAACAACTACTGGACTCCAGGGAAAACTTCTGGATGTACCGTTTAAAAACATTGCATCCAGATGGGCTGAACATAACTGACAATACAACCTGATTACTGCATATCTCAAGAACTCTCAGGACTGCATTGATTCCACATTCCAAATGGAATCTTCACTCATGATGCTTTTTGAAAATTCAGCTGTGTCATCTGTGCAGCCACTGAGCTTACCATCTTGACACTACCTGAGGAAGACGTGTGGTACTGAAAATTCTGGACCTGCGTCATAAACATCGTCGTATCATGACGATTTTGATATCAGCAGACCGAGAATGACTAGTAGACTATGCACAAACATTCTCGTCATATTCGAGTGACGAAATCACCCTGAATTCTGAGTTTTCGCCCTGAACCCTTGGGTTCCATTTTGTGAACGGCAGCCATTTTGTGATTGCCCTCACATAGGCCGATGACTAAGGCCAAAAACGAGTCTGAAGGACACGTACACCTTTGCTGACTTCTGCACGACCTGGGCAAGCTGACTCCACTGCCCGGGGCCAAACCTGTTCGGTCAGTTCCTCTCCCAGTGGCCGGTCGAGATAGTATCAAGGCACAACATGCCATAAACCTTTCATCACACACAAAACCTTTCCTAATCTTACACACACCTGCCTCTGTTTCTTTCTTTATGACTTACTTTACGAGGAGGCGGCGCCCGTTTTTATTGGGGTTTCGTCGATATCTGATGAAAATACTGGGCCTTGACGGGTAATTGATTGTGGGCTGAACAAACTGAAATATGGGCTTGTCATCATGACTCTGCTTTTTCTTTGTATTGAAAATATGTGAATGGTCAGCTGTAAAATAAGGAATGTTTGCCTGAAGCATAATATTTTGTATAAGAAGAGAAGGCTGGCTTTGTAAGATTGAGCAGTCTCCTGAGAATATACACCGTGTTGTACTTCTAGGACGCCTGTTACTTGGTTGCAGCCAATAAACTCGATCTTTGACTTCACCTAGAAGACTCTGAGTGTCTGTAGTCTGAAACAGGAAGAACCCGAAGTCCTAGGGTGTGTCCCTGGCACCGCCGGGTTCTGAGAAACCCAGTACTTCAGTTGGCGCCCTACGTGGGGCGATTTCAGCGGTACCTGTCCAAGCCAGAGGTTCGTGAGGAGCTTCGTGTGAAAATTCTGGAGGAAGGCCGCCACTTCATCGACCCCTGCATGTCGACGTGGTCCGAAAGTCTTTGCTGCGAGGTTCCCCGCTTCCCGACGGCTACGAAGGACTGCTGCCCTGACTATCGCCCTGTTTTGGACCCTTGATGATTGGTAGAGCGGAACGATAGACGAGTCTTCTGGTGACGTCATCGATACCTCAGTTAAGTATAAGTGGAGCGTCTCCCAGCCCTTAGTTTTTAGTTTGGGTATCCCCTTGGGATCTTTGATTTGGAACTTGCAAGTACCAAAGTCGAGGGACTCGTGTATTCACGAGACTATCGTATTCGATAATCCTTTGAAGTTTGAAGCTAGACTAGAGAGCGAAGATGCCTGGTCTTAGCAGACTTGGAAACTTGTTTTGTCTTGGTTGTAATAGGGATTCCCGATTGGAGGACTCGTGTCCGGTTCCTCCGATTGGAACTCCAACCTATGAGCTCTATGTGAAACATGGCGTAGGCCCAATCACATATAATGAAGTATGGATCCGATACACCAGAAAGGATGGTGTTTTAAAATGGCCCCAGTATGGTAGCTTTGACACGGAAATCTTAGATAATCTCGAAGTTAAACTTTTTAAGAAGAAAGCCCGGCCGGCGATGTTTGACTCTTTCCGCCTATGGCGTAAGGAAGCCAAACAGAGAGAAATCAAATTAGCAAAGAGAAATAAGAGAGAAAGGGGTATCTCGATAATGCAAGCTGCTACGCAGTATAAAGACAACGAAGAAGAACAGGCAAGTGAGCAGTTGCACAGGCAACGTAAAATGGCGATTGATAAATGTTATCCGGTTTTGCCGCCTCTTCAGCAAGATGCAGCAAAAGAATTTGAAAAAGACCCCCTAATGTCACACTTATTGAGTTCAATGATGCAAACGTGATTTATTTATTTAGTGTATTTTGGTATCGCGCACAGCTACCCCTTTAATATTATTTTTGTTTTTTCCCCTCAAATAATCACACACTTATGTTATTTATTTACAAATAGCTGTCACATATGACAAATACTAACTAACAACGGAAATCTGTTGAACAACAACACAACCGTCTAGGGTAGTCTGTTTTCAGTTACTGTGGATCACATGATCGTGACCAAGAGTGCTGATACAAACAGAAAGGCGTACACTCTTGTTAGTGGTGTTTTCAAGCAGAAGCAAACCGCATCGCGGCCACTAAGCTTTCCGAACTTGGATTAAAGGTCAGTGAATAAACAGACAATACCCCATGATTATTACTGTGTGAAGCGAAGCTGAGATAGTCAATGACGACTTCCCCTTTTCATTTACCCCTAGCGTTTAAATTCAACACGAACGAACACAGGCATGTAAGTTATCTTAATCATAATATATTCCGTTTTTTCAAATTGCACCCGTTTATTCTGGTATTCGTTATTAGACTTCACTTATACTCGTTTTCAAACTCATATGATGTTATGTTTCACAAAACTGCATATATATTTGACGTACTTGATACTTTAGATCATGTGCCTATAACTATGTGATATCATGTTATTTTATTTTCTTTAATAGTATTATTCCCTGATGAAGGACTAATTGTTAGTCCGAAATGCATTGGATACAAATTATAATGATGATGCCTTATCCTTATGAACAATGGAATCATGTCAATGAACTTTTTTGAAAGAGTATGCAAATCGTATAAATAAATTGATGAATATCATGAACAAAATTGTGTGGAATCCTCTGATATCATAAGAGGAGAAATTGGTGTTCCCACGGGGATGGTCCCAGTGACTCGTTGGAATCACGTTTGCATCATTGAATAAGGGCGTTTTTAGGGGTAATAACGCCACCTGCGGTGCACCCGGAATAGATAAATTGACTTTCAAATAGCTGTCCATCTATCCAATTCACTTTCTTTCACACTTATTGAGTTCGCCACCTCCCTATGCGCAGAGTGCTACAGCACCTCCACAACCTTTGGTTGTGCAACCCCCGATTATTGTGCCTCAGATTCTCCCACAACCGCCAGCTCCTCTTCAGTTGGCTCCTACTCCTATAGCGCAGCCTCCTCAAGGGCCGCCGACTTTGCTACCTGCTCTATCTGTACTTCCTACGATCTTGCCTACTGCATCGACTACCCTTTCTGGTATTCTTCCTGATACCGCCTCTGCGTCTGCATCTGCGTCTACCCTGCCTCACTCTGTTTTTCCTCCTGTTCTCTCGTCGACTTCTCCTTCTGTTCGACAGAGAATGACTGACATTGTTGCCAGTCTCCTATCTCCTCTTTTTGGGGCAGCGAGTATGACCCCTGTTTCAACGCACAAACAGTTGCGCAGTCAACTGCCCGACTCTAGAGAGCGGGAAACATTGGATTATTTAGCACATAAATGGGTTACCGACCCGACAAGATATGAGCTAGAGTCTGTTATGGATGTCTTCTATCAGTGGGAAGCACCAAAGCAGAGGTACGTTTTTGATAAAATGTGTACTTTTCTTTATGAAGATTTAGAGGAGAATGATTTGGAGCCCAATCCGCCTGAGTTATGTCGTGTACGGTACGAGTTTGGGAAAGGCACAATTGTGGGTTCTGATGTTGAAAAAGCAGTTGCGACATTATTGTAGTTTAGGAGTGAGGGTGTTTCCCGGTCATTATTTGAGCATGATTCCTCCGTTAAAAGGAAAGCGAGACAATATCCCATGAGAGAAGTACCTCCAGTATGGAAGGAAGAAGTAGCGGCTGGTCTGAATAATGTTCCCCCAGCTATACCGGCACACTTTCAGCGTGTTTGGGTACATGTTCCATGGAAGCGCGCTGAAGTATTGGCCCTTAAACAGACATTGCCTGATCCCCGTAAAAATCCTGCAGGGTATTACAAGGAATTGTCACAGACTGCAAGCTCTTGCATTATCAATTTAGCGGATATAGACATGTTGTTTGGAAATGTTGTTCCACAGCCTTTATGGGGAAAGATTTGTCATGCGGATCATGATCAGGAGTTAGGTGATACATGGGTTAATATTGCTGCTGCTGATGGCAGACAAGTTGGTGGTGCTAAACCCGAACCTTTAGTGGCAGACCTCCCTGGTAGGATAATTACGTACATGAAGACTTTAATGCCTGCAATGCGAGTGAATTGGGACAAATTGTCTGCGTGTAAGCAGAAGAAAGATGAGACCGTGTCTGATTTCTTCACCAGGTTTGAAGAAACGTTTATCGACCACAGTGGTCAAGATATGAGTACAGAAGGTGGTCAACGGTTGTTCGTTGACAAGTTCGTGCATAATTTGCTTCCCGAGTTGTGTAAGAAGTTAAAAGATTCAGAAAGTTTGTGGGCTGTTTCCTCTTCAGCACAGATATTGGCTACTGCGCAGTACTACGAAAATAGGGACAAAGATGAAAAGGATAGAGCAGACAAGAAAACGAAAGAGTTAAAAACGAAGGTCCTTTTACAACAAGCGTATCCGCCACGTGGTGGTCAGAGTAACTATCAGCAACCTCAACAGTTTCAGAGGAACTCGCAAAGGTTCGAGTATCCTCAACAGCGTGTTCCTGTAGGTCCCAATCAGTGTTCATATTGTAAAGAAGAGGGTCATTTCAAGTATAGTTGTCCTATTTTGTTACAGCCTATGAATGGTGCTTCTGCTGCAAGAGGTCGAGGTGTTTCACAAGCGCCTAGAGGTAGAGGACGTGGAAATTTCCCCCAGAACGTGCGCCCATTTCCACCTCAGAATTCAATTAATAGTTTTGATCAGCAGGATAACGCGTCTGGTAGGACGCCTTAGTACTATGCTGATGACTACTATGCGGAAGATGAGAATATGGAAAGTAATGATTGCTAGGACAGCCATGGACAAAGAGAGGGAGTTGTTTCAGTTCCAGTAGATCAGAGTGGACCTTACGTTGAGGTGATTACATCAGGTGTGTCAGAGCCTTTTCTGTTGGATACTGGTGCTACAAAAAGTTCCATTATGCACTCGAAACCCCCTGGCGAAATGAATGTTTCAGTGGGTTTTTCTGGCGCCCCGGTTAGAAACACGATTTCTAGTCCTATATCCCTTTCTGTTGGACCTTGTGAATTAGAAGCACCCCTTATTCTGACAACAGGTTGTGGCGAGAATTTGTTAGGATTGGATTTGTTGAAAAGGTTGTATGCGACATTGTATTGTTCTTCTTCGGGAGTACAACTTACACTAGGGAAGGAAGTAGTCTCCCCAATGTACTTGTCAAAGGAGAAACTTCCAACAGAGTTGTTGTCTCTTCCTGATCTTCTTTGGGCTACCGGTCCTAATGATGTGGGTCTTTTGGAAATACCGCCATATGTGGTGACATTGAAAGCCAATGTTAAAATGCCACGAATTCCCCAATATAAAATCTCTAGTGAAGGTGAAAAAGCGTTGCTAGCGACCATTTATGATTTAATTGAAAAAGATGTAATTGAAGAGACAAGAGGCAACGTTTGCAATAGTCCTGTTCTGCCTGTTTTAAAGCATACTGACCCTTCTCAGCCACCCGTTTACAGATTTGTGATTTATCTTAGAGAAGTGAACAAAATCGTTGTGCCACAATTTCCAGTTGTTCCTGATATCACTGCCCTATTGACTATGATTCCAGCTTCCGCGACTTGGTTCTCGGTGATTGACTTGAAGAATGCGTTCTTCAGCATCCCGATTGCCGAGGAGAGTAGGGATATTTTCGGCTTCAGTTTAGGAGGCCGAAGCTTCCGCTTCAAACGCGCCCCCCAGGGCTACTGTGAAAGTCCATCAATATATAGTCAAGCTTTAAAAACACAGCTTGATACGATTGTTTTACCTGATGGCGCTACCCTTATTCAGTATGTTGATGATTTGCTTGTTGCTACAGATACTGAGAAAATCTGTAAAGAAGCCACGTTGTCATTGTTGCGTCATTTGTCTGATTTACATCACAAAGTGTCTCTTTCCAAATTGCAATATTGTCGACAAGAAGTGACCTACTTAGGTCATCTCTTATCGAAGGAAGGAAGGAAACTGACCCCAGAAAGAATTCAGGCAATAGCGAAATTGAGTGTGCCTAGGACACAGAGAGAAGTGCGTGCTTTCTTGGGCATTACATCTTACTGCAGACAATGGATACCAAATTTTTCTTTGTTGGCCAAACCTTTGGAGGCATTAACTTGTAAAGATACGCCGAATCCCCTCCCATGGTCCGAAGAGTGTCAGAAAAGTTTTTCCGAATTGCGCAAGGCATTATGTTCGGCTCCTGTGTTGGGTACCACCGACTACAGTAAGCCCTTTACATTGTACGTCCACGAGAAAGAAGGTTGTGCATTGTCAGTGTTGACACAGTTATTCGGAGACAAACAGCGTCCATGTGCGTATTTTTTGTCAACTTTGGACCCGGTAGCTAAAGCATTGCCAAGTTGCTTAAGAGCCACAGCGGCAGCAGCTGTTTCTATTCGGCAGTCTGCTGGTTTAGTGATGAATAATACATTGGTTGTGATGGTTCCACATGCAGTGGACACGTTGTTAAACAGAACCAAGACACAGCACTTAACTAGTGCTCGATTGTCAGGTTATGAGTTGACACTTTTAGCGAGTCATGTACACATAAAGATATGCAACACGTTAAATCCAGCTACGTTGTTGCCGATTGTAACAGAGACAGATGCTTCTGAACAGCATGATTGTTTTCTCAGAACAGAAGAAGAAACGAAAGGGAGAGTAGACCTTCAGGACACTCCTCTTGCGAAGTGTGATGGTACCTTATGGGTGGATGGTTCATGCTTCAAGCTTCCGAATGGTGATACGACTGCGGCATATGCTGTTACGACTTTGCATACGATTGTTGAAGCTGCACGTGTCCCACATAATTCAGCTCAAGCAGCAGAGTTGATTGCACTTACAAGAGCGTGTGTGTTATCAAAAGGAATGAAAGTAACCATATACACTGACAGCCAGTATGCATTCGGTGTGGCCCATAGTTTTGGACGATTGTGGAAAGAACGTGAGCTAAGATACAGCATGGCCAGTTGGTGAATGAGCTTCTCGAGTCACGTACGTTGCCCTTGCAATTTGCGATTGTAAAATGCAGTGCACACAAGAAGGTGACTGATGATGTTGGTCGTGGAAATGCATTTGCTGATGAAATCGCAAAAGAAACAGCGAGGGATGTGATGAGCCGAATGTATGTTGCAGGCCCTGCGAGATGGGTTGGTGACATTGGAATGTGTGAAGACACGATAGAGAGTGTGAAGTCTATTCAAGCTGAAGCTACAGAGAAAGAATTGAGTGTGTGGAGAGAGAGTACGGGTAAATTGGATGCAAATGGTTGTTGGGTTGAATTGTCAGAGCATCAGCGATGGTTGTTACCCGATGCGTACGTGCTTGCAGTAGTTACAATGGCCCATGGAATGGCTCACATCAGTGTGAAAGGGATTTGTAAGTTGTTGGCTCCAGTATGGCAAAATGCTGGAATTCCCAAGTGTGGAGAGAATGTGGTCAAAAATTGTATGGTGTGTCTGAAATTCAATCCTGGTAGGGGAACCCAAACTCCAGCTGGTCATTTTGCGCCTCCAACGTATCCGTTCGAGGTTTTGCAGCTAGATTTCATCCACATGGAAAGGTGCAACAATTTGAAATACATACTTGTTGTTGTTTGTGCCTTTTCGAGATGGGTAGAAGCATATCCCCTGAAGGACAACACTGCCTTGTCCACAGCTAAAGCCCTTGTCAAAGAATTTTCCCCTAGATTTGGAATGCAGAGAATGGTCTGGAGTGACAATGGGAGTGAATTTGTAGGACAAGTGATGAAGAAAGTATGTGAAGGGCTAGGCATCCAACAGAAATTCCACGCTGCAAATCACCCCCAATCAGCTGGACTAGTAGAGTGCTACAATGGCACATTAAAACTAAAATTGGCCAAAATCCAAGCGAGCTCTGGTCTTAAATGGCCTGACGCTCTGCCTTTAGCACTCCTATCAACCAGAATGACTGTGCATTCGCGAGTGGGACTTAGTCCCTATGAAATTGTGTTCGACCGTCCGGCCAACATATGGGGAGTGCCAAGGCCGACGAAATTCAGTGAGATCGAACACCCTGTACTGCTTGATTATTTGTATGAATTGACGGCTAAATTGCGTGTTTTACACCAACAGGTTCACAATACTCTGCCTCAGGTCTCTGAAGCTCCAGAACATCCTATTACTCCTGGATCCTGGGTTTTGGTGAAGAATTTCCAACGGACGAAGAATGATCAGCCCCGCTGGACAGACCCCTACCTAGTCCTGTTATCAACAAGATCAGCCGTGCGCGTGGAAGGGAAAAAGAACTGGATCCACGGCATACACTGCAAGAGGGTCCCTTTGCCTCTGCCGTACGACCGGTGGGTCCAGGAGGGTGTTGCTGACTCTGAGACTGAGACTGTGCCTCGTTTTCTGCCTTTCAGCGATGCACGTGTAAAAGGAACAATTTCTGAACAAGAAAGTGACAATCTTTTGCAGGAAGCTGTGCCACCGTCAACCCGATTGGACACTACAGAGCCTGAACTACTGTTCCAAAACCAGACATTGCCTGGAAAAAGATGCTATAACCTGAGGCCGAGAACTATGGACTAATAAACTTTCTCTTTCCTTTGCTATTTTTGAAAGTGCAGCTCTCTCATCTGAGAAACTTTTTTATTTTTGTTTTTCGAACCACCATCCGGGTTCAGCTGTAGGGTCGCGGTTGCCCAAGTCTTTGGAGTGCAGCTGAAGACGTTAGGTCGACAGTTCTGGTTGGTCTAAGGGAGTTGCCCTGGACTGACAGAAGCATTCCTTAGCATAGAACACCCTACCATCGCGAGCAGCATTTAGAGAGGATGGAGTTTTTCGAGATGGAGAGACCTGCCAAAGAAATGAACTTTAAAGCTAAAATATGTAGAATGATGACCAAGAAAAGTTTTTTGATATTATGCATTTTTATGTTGTTCAGTGTACTGATGTTTTTAATAGGATATGTTTTATTCTCTTTTCAAGTGACATTTGCACCCACTACACAGTCCATACCTCCTCCTACTGTTTCTTCGCATTCTTTCCACCCTTTTCCTGAACATGAGTCCGTTAGGAGATTAGAGTTTATTAATAACTCCTTCGTTCAGCTTTTGCACCAACACCAACTAGTAATGAACACGACTAACTGTTGGGTGTGTGGTCTTATGCCTCACACAACGGATAAAGGTATCCCTTATCTGGTCCTACCATTCAGCCAAAATGGTTCTGTGTGGGCATACAGAACAATGTTCATCTACGCACATGAAGTCTACCCCCTGCGTTCTGTGAAAGATAATCCTAAGAATAGTGCTCTAGTTAAGGGTATAGTAGATATGATTAGGGAAGATACTTCCTATGAGACTATCCCGAGAGATGAGACACTAGCATATATTGGATGGAACGTGACCGGATTGGAGTTACTCTGAGTGAAAAACAGCGAGCTAAGAGATCCTCCCCGATTGGGGTTGTACCCCATCAGGGTCACCTATGTCTGGAAGGTACTGGTAAAAATCCCAGAGCTCAGTTGGGGAAAAGCATCTGCACAGAGACATATGTTTTTGCGTCCTAGACTTCCCCTTCGTTCTTAGCAGCTAAGGGTACCTATTTCATTTGTGTGTTCAACAAGGAGGGAGAGAATGATCCGATGGGATCGGTAAGGGCGTAATTACCACTCACCTATTTCATTTGCCATGATAGAGCCTATACATGGTTGCCCCCTGACTTTTCGGGCACATGTTTTGTTTCGTTCCTGTTGCCTCCCACCTACACCGCTGCAGCAGATTACCACAAGACAAGGATAGTTAGAGGTGTATTTAGTAAAGAAGACACTGCAGGACAAGAATTTGGAGACTTCGTGAAGGGTTTTCTGCCGTTTTGGGGACCCATGGTTAACAGCAGGAACATAAGGCAATTGACGAGGGTGGTTGACTCCACCGTAGATGAAACTGCCGGTGCCCTTGGTAACTTGACTGCTGAGCTCCAGTCGGATCGTCTTATGACCCTTCAGAACAGTGTAGACGTCATACTTGCAGACCGAGGTGGGGTATGTAGAGTGATCCAATCGAGTTGCTGTGTTTTCATTCCAGATAACGCTCCAACAGTGTACCAGGCCATTTCCAAACTGCATAAGATTGCCGAATCTATTCATGTGGATAAAGGAGATTGGTCGTTGATGGGATGGTTCTGGGAACTGATATCCGCCTGGGGATGGAAAATTCTGATGGTCATTGGGATGATCTTAGCCATTCTTTTTCTGTTCTGTCTGTGCGTACAGTGTGCTCCTGCAATATGTGGCCTTTGTGCTACATCATGTGTAAGGAAACCTGTATTGAGGGACGAGCTAAGTAATAGGATGATGCTACAGCAACATCTCAATGACTTCATGAATATAGACCTGGACTCAGATTAGCATGAGTATAGGTTATTGCCTATGTAAGGGCAAAAGGAGGGGCTGTGGTACTGAAAATTCTGGACCTGTGTCATAAACATCGTCGTATCATGACGATTTTGATATCAGCAGACCGAGAATGACTAGTAGACTATGCACAAACATTTTTGTCATATTCGAGTGACGAAATCACCCAGAATTCTGAGTTTTCGCCCTGAACCCTTGGGTTCCATTTTGTGAACGGCAGCCATTTTGTGATTGCCCTCACATAGGCCGATGACTAAGGCCAAAAACGAGTCTGAAGGACACGTACACCTTTGCTGACTTCTGCACGACCTGGGCAAGCTGACTCCACTGCCCGGGGCCAAACCTGTTCGGTCAGTTCCTCTCCCAGTGGCCGGTCGAGATAGTATCAAGGCACAACATGCCATAAACCTTTCATCACACACAAAACCTTTCCTAATCTTACACACACCTGCCTCTGTTTCTTTCTTTATGACTTACTTTACGAGGAGGAGGCGCCCGTTTTTATTGGGGTTTCGACGATATCTGATGAACATACTGGGCCTTGACGGGTAATTGATTGTGGGCTGAACAAACTGAAATATGGGCTTGTCATCATGAATCTGCTTTTTCTTTGTATTGAAAATATGTGAATGGTCAACTGTAAAATAAGGAATGTTTGCCTGAAGCATAATATTTTGTATAAAAAGAGAAGACTGGCTTTGTAAGATTGAGCAGTCTCCTGAGAATATACACCGTGTTGTACTTCTAGGACGCCTGTTACTTGGTTGCAGCCAATAAACTCGATCTTTGACTTCACCTAGAAGACTCTGAGTTTCTGTAGTCTGAAACAGGAAGAACCCGAAGTCCTAGGGTGTGTCCCTGGCACCGCTGGGTTCTGAAAAACCCAGTACTTCAGACGGAAGCTGAAATGTTGTAGTGGAAATATATTTTTGTTCTTTGGTGAATCTATCTATTTGAGTCACTTCTTTCTTGGATATTTTATTTCTTTGTGACTCATTGTATCCTTTGGGATCCAGATTTTTGCCCTGGCTGGCTGTTGTTTTCTTCTGATCCTTCATCTTCAAGTGTGTATATATATATATATATATATATATACACATATATATATATATATATATTCAATGAAAAAACCATAGGTTTGAGACCATATATAGTTAGGTGAATATTTTAATCATACAAAACCAATGAAATTCCCATATATAGTTAGTTGCACTAACTATATATTTCGCACACCCGCAATCCACTGCTGATGATGTCACATATTACATCATTCATGACATGGTCAGTGACATCACTGATGACATCACTGATGACATCTCAAATGACATCACTGATGACATCTCAAATGACATCACTGATGACATCGATGACATCTCAAATGACATCACTGATGACATCACTGATCACATCTCATTTGACATCATTGATCACATCACTGATGACATCATTCATGTGCTAATACGATGAACCTCTTCAGACTCTAATATAACCTTAGATACACTCAGTGTATACAGACACTCACACACTGTCACTCATCCATGGAGTTACTCACACACCTAGTCAGTCATGCAAAGAATCAATCTCACCTCCATTTCCTCAACTATACAGTTATACACACCTTACTTATTCAAACATATACTAACACATATTTACTCTCTTATACAATCCCTGATACAAGTTCACAATGATCCATACAGTCACTCACACATTCACTGGCTCTCATGCACAGTTATTTATATATGCCAACTCTCACATGTACTGTGTTTTACATATGTACTTACTATGACATGTAGCATTGAGATATCCATTCACTCATCAATACACTCATGCACACAGTCAACCGCCCATGTAGCTGTTTCCACATGCACTCTTGAACTCATACACCTAGTGAATCAACTGCTCACACATCTATGCACAGAGTCACACACCTCCCAGCCACCCCCACACACACTCAATCTCCCATACAAATACTTGGGCAACCAATCAATAACACATATAACCTCTCGTATAGCTAATGATCAACACATGCAGCAGTTTACACCACAGCTGATGCACACATTCAGACAGTTTAGTCACTAACCCATGCATTTAGTACGACACATTTATTCACTCACTCATACAGTCAGTCACGCACCTACTAAATCCTTCATCCAGACACTTATACATCCACTCATTCTTCAATATGTAAAACATATTTAAACTTTACAGAAACACACAGTCACTGGATGATGTCATCAGTGATGTCATCAGTGATGTCATCAGTGATGTCATTTGAGATGTCATCAGTGATGTCACTGACCATGTCATGAATGATGTAATATGTGACATCATCAGCAGTGGATTGCGGGTACGCGAAATATAGTTAGTACAACTAACTATATAGGAGCAATTTCAATGGTTTTGAATGAGTAAAATGTCCAGCTAACTATAACACCACTAAAACTTATAGGGGCAGATTTATGTAGGGGTTGCGCCACGTTTACGCCGCCGTTGCGTGACGCAACGGCGCGGAAACGTGGCGCATCCCTGCGACCTATTTACAACGTGACGCATCTAGGCAGATGCGTCACGTTGTAAAGCCCTGCGCCACATGAAACCTGCGTCAGGTTTCATGTGGGCGTTCTGTCGCAGGGTGGGCGTTCCCTCGTAGGAAAGCCCCGTAAAACTGACGCAGTGAAATCTACAAGATTTCACTGAGTCAGTTTTACGATGCTGCTGCGTCAAATCCTTACGCCTGCTTGAAGCAGGCGTAAGGAGTGACGCACCACGTTATGTATGGGTGGCCTCTGTACATTGAGGGAGTTGCGTCGCACTTGCGACGCTACTCCAGCAATGCGCCGCCCGTACACCACAAGATGCGTCACGCATCTGCCCTTCCTTGCACCATGGTGCGCCGCATTGTAAATGCGGCGCATCTGTGGTGCCGCAAGGAGGGAATTGCGTGACGCATCAGTTCTGGCGCATCCCTGCTGATTTGCAGAGATGCGCCAGAACTCATAAATCTACACCATAGTTTTTTGAGTGAATTTCAAAGGTTTTGTAAAAGCTAATTCCTAACTATATAACTCCTGAAACCTATGGTTTTTTCAGTGAATATATATATATATACCTCATGTCATCAATGAAGTAATTTAACTTGTCTGGAGTGATATAATATGTGAGTACATTAGAAGTTAACACATTTCAAATTAGTTCAGTAAACTATAACGGGAATTTCTATGTTTTTTAGTTTTTTAAACAGTAGTTTATTATTTCAAGAGCTAACTCTAACATCATTTTAGCTTTTGTTTTTTTAGTGATTTCCAGTTTTTTTTAACATGAGGTAAGATATATTTACAATAACATGTGAGAAGCTTATGTGATCACCATTATCCCACAGCCAACAGTCCTACATTCAAGGTAGTTTAGGAAAACAAAAAACCTGTGACGGGAGCACTGCAATTAATTGTAACCATTCAATCTTTTGTCTTTGTGTGTGTTGTATTAGCATGTCTCTCCTAAATCTCTCCTTAAATTCCACCTAAGGGAAACAGCCACTACAACGCGGCCGTTTCCACACATAACCTTAACCACGCATGCACTACAATGCATGCGTGGTTACCACGTATAGCCTTTACCACGCATTCCTTTACTACGAGATACTTAGTAAAGGCATGTGTGTTAAAGGCTATATGTAAAAAAGGGGGCTTGGGGGGTCTCCTATCCCCCAAAAAAGTGTGTGTTACAAAAAAGGGGATTGGGGGGTCCCCCCCCACAAAAAAGAAACGCACCTGTTTCTGTTTGTGGAGGCAATCGGCGTTGTTAGAGGACACAGAAAGACACTTCCGCTTCCTCTTTACGATGTGCGATGCACCACGGAAGAGCCGGAAGAAAAGAGGACGTGGAGAGGTAAGGGGGATTAAATACAAATTTTAAAAAAAGGAATGAGGGGGTGATGTAGCATAGGGGTACATTTTAAGGGATCCGTGGAGGGGTATTTAATAGAAGGGTTTGTGGGTGGGGCAGAGGGTCGCACAAGGGTACAGGGAAGGGGTATTATAAAAAAAAGATAGCTGGAGGGAGAAGGGCACAGGGGAGCAGTGAAAGGAATTAGGGCAGGGATCGGAGATAACCTATACCAAGAAAATGTCATTACCATGCATGGCTTTACAACGAAAATCATTGTAAAGGTATGCGTGGTAAAGACATATTCGTGGTAAAGGTTATGCGTAGCAATGACATTCGCGTTGTAATGCATGCATTGCAACAGAATGCATTGTAACATCATACAGCCCCACCTAACCGCTCCCATTTTTATGTAATTATTTACCATTTTCTCTCAGCTCCACCTGGTCCCCTCACAGGAAAGATAAGAGAGGGAGAGGTCTCCGAATGAAGTTTTTTAAACTGCATTTTGTAGTATGAGAGTAGTACTCCTATAGCACTACTTTACACATTGCAAAATGCAGTTTGTGAATCAGACCCTAAGGTGCAGTAACCTGTAATAGATGATAAGTCTGTTCTTCTGTGGCTCTAACTTGACTGCAAGAGGTATGTACAGCCATCCAGTTATTACTGGTGATATATTTAAATTTGTATTTACAGCAGAATAAACAGATATCCTATGCCTGTAATTTAACACAAATAATAATATGTTGCCTCGACCACCTAGTACTGCTTTCAAGCACAAAGGTGACATTTGTGATAAAACTGTTTCATTCTCTGCAGTCGTTTTTTCTGGGATCCCGTCTCAGCACCTCAGACATTGCATATACACACGCAATCCAACCAACCCATCATTTCAGCAAAAATGTATATGGTGCAGGCTGCACTGGTAGTACCAATGAGAAGCATAACATTAAATTGACATGTCAAATGCACAATAGTATGTTATTCTGTTGCCAGCGACCTTGCGTTGTTCCGTGGTGCTAGTGAATTAATTAGCCTGCAGTACTGGGCTGAGAATTAGATGAGCCAATCTATGAGGTATAGAAAGCCTTCTTCTCCCAGAGGCACACAGGCCTATATTACAAATCAGCAGGAGTGCCTGCTAGGGAAATGCAGTGGTCGGGCGGGGCATGGGGGGGATTACAAAGAAGAAAAGCTCACTTACCTGCTGGTCGCCGCCTCTCCTTCACCCTCCTCTGTAGTCTCTAGGAAGCTCACAGGCTCCCAGACTCCCCTAGCCAATCATGACAGCTGTCACCAGCATGACAGCAGTGTGGGGATTGGTCTGAGTGCCCTGATTCAGTGCTCAGACAGGGAGTTGGACACTTTGCATGTTCTCCACCCGGCATTGCAATACAACAGAGTGGAGAACAGGCTAAGTGCACATGATGGTTTGGCCAGCCCAAGACTGCCAGCCAAACCAGCATGTGCCCTTTTATGGTGCAGAAACCACTCCTCCTCCCTCTGAGGACAGCCAAGCTTCGCCCTGCACTATCCTGGCTCAGGCTTCGTACAAAAAATATAATGATAATAACGTAACATTATTAACGTTCCAGTATTATCATTTTATTTTTCCTTTGAACTCAGTGGGACGACACTCCTCCGCCTTAGCGGATGAACTGCTGCTACAAATAAGGTTGAAACTGGTACACTGCACCCTATTACAATATTACACTGAATGTACTATTCCCAGTGCAGGTGTGAACCTGTGCCTGCAGTGGTCACAGCTCATTAGTGAAAGGTAGACTGGCTGCTTGAAACCTCTGTTCCGCCTTTCACTATACAGGCAGCAACCAGCCTTCGATTCAAAGGGGGACAGAGATCCCTCTGCTGGCAAGTGCAGTGAGGAACTACACCTGTTTGCAGTGGGGGTACTGGGGTCGGGGGGTCCATAGGACCACTTATCTGCCACTCCCAGGGCGTGCCCTTAGGGGTGCACTGACAGTGCGCCACCTCTAGGTGGGCGCCGTCAGCACAATGAGTTGCCTCATTTCCATGTCGCCACACACCCATGGAAACGAGAATGTCCCCTTGTTATCTCATAAGCTCAAACTATGTGCTAATGGGATGTGTATAATGGAAGGGGCTGTGCAAGTATCTGGAGCCTATTCTCTAACACCAAGTCCCCTTGCGGAGCAAAAATGGATGCAAACACGATGTGGGCATGGGGCACTTACTGTAATATAGTGTAAGAGGGCCCCCAGTGCACATTCTGCTGCAAAGTCCACCTTATTGAACTTGCCCCATTTTAGAAGGATTCAGATTTAGAATGTACAGTAAGGAGTTTTGAGGCTCCCTAACTTTTCTTTGTTTTGCTCAGTAGAGCATGGGACTTGTCAATCAAGCATTCGGTGGATGTTTTTACGAGTAATTAATCGTATTAAAGATAAGTACATACATTTCAATCAATCACTTTTTATTTTCTCAGTATGGGAGTCCCAAAGCTTCCTAGAACTAAAGTGACACCAGACCGGTACATCTGAGGTTGTTGTGCTCCCTATGGAGAGGTAGGTGTCCTTGGAATCACAGCTGAACTATTCCAGGCTAAAAACAAATTGCTCACGATTTCTTTTTGTCTACAGTGGTGCAATGGGCCATCACAACTGGAATGGAATGCTGTATAGAGTAATTACCAATAGTTCCAATTAATTCAGTAATTTCCATCCATCGTCTTTTGCTTTTCCCAGTGAGTCACACAATTTGGCATAGGCAGGCTCAGACAAAGGTCACTTCATGTTGTGATGTAGGGACCCAAGTCACACCTTACAGACCAAGCTGAAATATTCCGGTTCAGGGGGTCGTGTAGCCTAGATGGATTTTGAAAATGGCTGGTTCCAGTCAAGATTACAACCCAGAATAATTAAAAATGGTTACAATCAATTGAATTGTTTCCATTGTGATTAATATGGAACCTGCGCACACATATATAGTCATTGATCCAATGATCACAATTTTTTGAGAAGCAATTAATACAGTCCAGGCAGTGGAATCTTTGTTCTTTATCTTGTCTGTTTTTTAATCATGTGGATGATATAATTGTACAAACAGCCAGCCGACACGTGTTTCGTTGTGGAAAACAGTGTTCAACAACTCTTCAGGCTCTATGGCTGGATCCAAAACTTTGATGGGCCTTCCTCCGGTGATAATTCCAATGCGGCGGGGTAACCAAAAGACTTCTAGCGTTGAACGTATTGATGGTAAGGATACAAGCTATAAGTGAGTAGCTCAAAATATGGACGCTGAGTAATCCAAAACGGGTAGGGTGATGTTCAGGATCGGTAAATTTCAACGTGAAATCACGGTGCAAATGCGGAAGAAAAAAAACGGTAGAGTCCCGGCGTGGCACGGGTACGTGCCCTCCTGAAAAGCCCGCCTCTTGTCAGTATGCGGCATTCCCCTCGGCGTCTGGTTCACAGTCTTACAAGATTTTGTTTTCCTAACTATCTTGAATGCAGGACTATTGGCTGTGGGATGATGGTCATCACTTAAGCTTCTCACACTAGCACCAGTACGCAAGCGCAGATCTTTATTATTTGTCTCAAGGCACTAGGATTGCTGAGGGCGTGGCCAGCTCAGCCAAGATGGCGGACAGGATTTAGAGGAGCGTCACCCTTTCCCAGAGGCCCCATTTCCTTCCTGCCCTCTCAGCCCCTGACATCATGCACTGGGCTGGGGCAACCACAGAGGGCCTCCTCTGCTGCTCAGCGCAGGCAGACGTCACTGGACCAATGGGGCAAGTGTGTTTGAGCAAAGGTACAGTGTGCCGATTTCCCTCTATTAATCAACTGGGACCTCCGCTTCTTTCACCCCATACTCCGCTACTCACAGAGACACTATCTGGACTGCTGTTGCCCCCCTTTTCACGAGGAGATTTCAAGGGTGAGGCAGGTCCTGCACCGTGACTGTTTAACTGATCTACAACCAGGAGATATCCCAGCCCTATCGGGCCTCTGAGGGCTGTCACAGATCTACCCTTTCCACCTCACCCAATACATTGAGACTCTGTAGGACTGCTCATGCTGCCCCCTTGATCTGTGTGGAGGCAACTGGTGGCTTGGCCTGCAGTAGCGGTCGGCAGTAGGTGTTTCTGTAGGGCGGTGACGTGGGCAGGGTGGGGGGTAGTAATGTATGGATTACAGAGTTTTACACGTAAGTAAACATTTAAATAAATAAAACGAATGGAGATGCAGTGTGCGCAACAAAATTCGTTTTATTTATTTAAATGTTTACTTACCTATAAAACTCCGTAATCCATACATTACTACGCCCACCCTGCCCCTCCCCCTGCCCACGTCACCGCCCTACAGAAACACCTACTGCCGACCGCTACTGCTGGCCGGTCTTTATGTGGATTTGCTGCTGTTGGAACCTTACTAGAGGGGAGGATTGTGTTTGTGGGTCCCTACCCATCAGGGTGCGGAGCAAAGCCATGGGAAGCAGGGGTGAAGTGGGTGTGCAACAACAGAATGCCCAGTCTGGTGAGCATGTGAAGGCACCTGGTGGGGCCTCTGTAGGACTGCTCATGCTGCCCCCTTGATCTGTGTGGATGCAACTGGTGGCTTGGCCTGCAGTAGCGGTCGGCAGTAGGTGTTTCTGTAGGGCGGTGATGTGGGCAGGGGGAGGGGTAAGGTGGGGGGTAGTAATGTATGGATTACGGAGTTTTACAGGTAAGAAAACATTTAAATATATAAAACGAATGGAGATGCAGTGTGAGCAACAAAATTCATTTTATTTATTTAAATGTTTACTTACCTATAAAACTCCGTAATCCATACATTACTACCCCCCACCCTGCCCCTCCCCCTGCCCACGTCACCGCCCTACAGAAACACCTACTGCCGACCTCTACTGCTGGCCGGTCTTTTATGTGGATTTGCTGCTGTTGGAACCTTACTAGAGGGGAGGATTGTGTTTGTGGGTACCTACCCACAGGGTGCGCAGCAAAGCCATGGGAATCAGGGTTGAAGTGGGTGTGCAACAACAGAATGCCCAGTCTGGTGAGCATGTGAAGGCGCCTGGTGGGGCCTCACCGCCAATCAGGTCGCGGACGTAAGAACAGATGGATCTTAAGCTTGACCAACTACTCTCTGTAAATTAAGATTAAAGGCAAGACTTATGCAACAGAGTGGATGCAGTGGTGATTGAATTGGGGCTCATTCACAAAGTTCAGTGCAAACTAAAAAAACATGAACATGAAATCATGAATATATCGTCCGTCCATGCAGGAGTTGGAAAGCAAGGTCCGTTCTCTCACTACCAAGGTCCAGGAGCAGGAGGCCCAGGGAGGGAACTCCGAGGGACGCTCTCGCCGGAATAAACTTCGCATTGTGGGCTTTACGGTGAGTGCAGAAGGTGATGAGCCAGTGAAGTTTTTTGAAACCTAGTTTTTGCAGGTGGTGGACCCAAATCAATTATCCACTCACTTTCTGCTAGAGTATGCCCACCGCATCTGAGAGCGGCCGCAGCTAGTGGGGGCTCCTCCCAGACCTATTGTAGCCTGGGTTCTAAACTACAGAGATAGGGAAACTCTGTTGCAGGCTTCCAGGATGACCTCCTCACTCATATTTGAATATACAGGAGTATTTATGTTTTCAGACTACAAAATGTCGGTACAGCGTCGCAGGGCATCCTTCTTGGGAGTGAAAGTCATCTGAGCCAGCTATGCCCGTGCTATACTCGGCTCTTTCCTGCCAGACTTAAAGTGATGGTCAAGAATTATAGGTACTTCTTTACAGAGCCAGAGGATGGCTGGGACTGGGTGGAACAGGGTCGTTATGAGACCCCTGCCCCCTCATCACCAGCATGACACAGACCGTCATCGAGTTCCTTTAAATGCCATAACAGGAGATCCCATGATCCTAGGGCCTCTGACCTCCAGAGGGCCCTTACTCTGGAACATGCCAGGGAGGAACAGGCTCAGGGCTTGTCGACGGTGACAGCACATCCTTTGGAAAATGAAGATTCAGATGTGGACTCAGCTCACTCCATGTGCATTGCGAACTTGTCCGTTCTATTAGTCATAATGTCACTAACAGCTGATAAGTTTCTATAAGTGCATCTGGAGACAACACAGTAACTCACCTCAAAAGTCCTCCTGCACTTGAATATCAAATTGCATAATAATGGATCTCCCTGACAAACTTGGTACAGGTACTTATAGCAGCCAGGAAAAGGAACGATCCAAAGATGCACTGGCCACCATCATCGTCGAAGTGCATAACCATGCACCTAGGAGAGCCCCTGGTATGGCACAGTTTTTTACATGTTTGGGCGATCAATGTTTTTGCATTGCCCGGGGCGGGGAGTTATGGGTTCTACTTTCAGCGTTTGCAATGTTATGCGGCACACTCATATACCACTTTCTGTGGGTCATTACTACTGTGTAGCAGAACACAGTCATAGTTCCGCTGCTAAATTTAGGGGTTTGGCTTTTTTCTGCCACCACTTAGATAGCATTACAAACAACAATCACCTGGTCCGTAAAGGCAGTGTTTTATATTTACTTCAACAAGTGTACATCATGTTGCACTAGTTTACAACTATCTCCCCTCCCTTAATGAACATTGGGGTAGAGCGTACACTGTAGTCACGCCAAAACTAAAAGGCCTCCATCCCTTCTAAGGCAGTCAAGAATCCTGGACAACACTCAACACCTTGTATTGTGAAAAAATGTGGAAAAGCGAGATGACCCCTCACGGACGAACCACCAACGGGAAACCTGGTAGGTACTCACCAGTGTCGGCCTGTTCTCATCATCGGCGGTCATCAAGCTTTTAAAGAAAATGTGTCCAGATAACATAAATGTGTAAGTGCGATTTAGAGTTCAGTGAATAAAAGTGCAAACACACACAACAAACAAATAGTGTAATCCGGCGAGATAGGAACTGCACGTATATGTGACCTTTATTTTCCTTTTTCATGCAGCCTATCTATTTAAAATAAGCAGGGAGTGGCAGATAATTATATAGCCACAAACCACCAGCCAACATGTTTCATTGCCTTATGTACTGTAGGCAATTTCTTCAGGGCATATAATATTTACCACTGCATCAAATAACGGACACACCTTTCTTCATGACTGTCTATAATTACGTGGAATGTCCATAGTATGGGGAAACAACGTTTACAACGCAACTTTTACAACGCACTACCATTACAATGAAAATTTTACAACGCAAAAACTATTACAACGCATACATTTACAACGCATGTTTTTACAACGCAGATACTTTTACAACGCATACCATTACAACGTAAGTATTGGTAAGTATATAATTATATTTAAAATGTTATATGTTTTTTTTTTGGGTAAAGGGGTATTTTTAGGGTTCAGGGGCAGTTTGGGGTTTTTGGGTAAAGGGGTATTTTTAGGGTTCAGGGTCAGTTTTAGGTTTTTGGGTAAAGGAGTATTTTTAGGGTTCAGGGTCAGTTTTGGGTTTTTGGGTAAAGGGGTATTTTTAGGGTTCAGGGTCAGTTTTGGGTTTTTGGGTAAAGGGGTATTTTTAGGGTTCAGGGTCAGTTTTGGGTTTTTGGGTAAAGGGGTATTTTTAGGGTTCAGGGTCAGTTTTGGGTTTTTGGGTAAAGGGGTATTTTTAGGGTTCAGGGTCAGTTTTGGGTTTTTGGGTAAAGGGGTATTTTTAGGGTTCAGGGTCAGTTTTGGGTTTTTGAGTAAAGGGGTATTTTTAGGGTTCAGGGTCAGTTTTGGGTTTTTGGGTAAAAGGGTATTTTTAGGGTTTAGGGTCAGTTTTGAGTTTTTGGGTAAAGGGGTATTTTTAGGGTTCAGGGTCAGTTTTGGGTTTTTGGGTAAAGGGGTATTTTTAGGGTTCAGGGTTAGTTTGGGGTTTTTGGGGTACAGGGGTACAGGGTAAAAAAAAAAATTAAAATAAATTAATTAAATGAAATTAAATTAAATTATATTAATTTTACTTATATTACATTAAAAAAATCATTATATACTTACCAATACTCACGTTGTAATGGTATGCGTTGTAAAAGTATATGCGTTGTAAAAAATTGCGTTGTAAATGTATGCGTTGTAATAGTTTTTGCGTTGTAAAAGTTTAGTTGTAAAGGTAGGCGTTGTAAAAGTATGCGTTATAACGTCATACATCCATAGTATGGGTACTTCTAGGAACAGGCATGCAGTTCAACAATATTTGAGCCAGTGAGGGGCACAAATCGCCTTTTTACAGAAGACTCATGTGGGAGATGGGGAGGACGTCAGCTTGCAAAAGTGTTGGTGAGGGCAATGATTTTCCACAACGTACTCTTGCTTCGCTAGGGGCACATTGATCTGGATCCATCCGGGGGTCCCTTTTTGGCCCCTGAGAGCTGAGATGGTCCCTGAGGGGAGCTATGTGCAGGTGGAAGGGCAATTGGATGGTAGCGAGGTCCTATTAGGAAGCATATATGCCGCAAATGTAGCACAAGCCTGATTCGTCTCTCATCTCTCCATAACACATACGAAGTGGGCTCATATACCGTGGATTCTTGGTGGCAATTTTAACTGTGTTTAGACCCGAGTCTGGAACATTCACACATGCTTCTTCCCACATCCCCAGTGGTTACCTTTGCGGCCCAACTCACACAATGGATACAACACTGATCCTTGTTAGATTGTTGGAGATCACTCCATCGGATCACTAGGGATTATTCCTACTACACCCCTCGGCAAAACCTGTATGTCCACCTTGATCAGATCTTATGTGATCCAGCCACCAGGCTACTGATGACAGGCACAGAGTACTTAGGGAAGACTTTTTCTGGCCATAATCCCTTGCAATTGCGATTGATATGGAGTGCGGGCGGCCGCCGATCCCCATCTGGAGACTGCAGCCTTCTCTGTTGGAGGACCAGGTCTTCCAGGATATGACAGTTGTGACCCTCTCACAATACCTGGTTGAAAACTGAGGCACATTTTCTTCCAGACATATAGATTAGAAGGCAATGAAGGTAGTTCTTCAGGGACATCGCATCCACAAAGTCATGGGGGCCAGGGCTCTCCTACATGGATAGTTATTACGTATTGAGTCCTGACTCAATTAGAAACTGATGCTTGTGAGGACCACACAAAGCAGAATGAATTGATGGAGGTTCTGGATGAGCATGCCCGACGACCAATTGCTAAATTTTCGTGCATACCAGGTCAAGATGCACGTGGATGGAGACAAATCGGGCTACCTACTGGCCTGATTATTGTGCGGTGCTAACCCGACTTTGCCTATCACAATAGTCAGGAACCCTCAGGGAACACAGGCCGTGGATCAGGTGAGCATCCATGAGGCATTCACTATGCATTACCAAGCTCTCTATGACCCTCCATTTGTGGACCGCCATGACTCAATGCTCTTTCATGGACTCACACAGCTGTCTCCGTTAGACAGGCATGAGCGCAATTCTGCTCTCACTGTTCTGGAGGATATAGAGACCATTAGGGGAATGGCGACCAACAAAACTCAGGGAATCAATGGCCTCCCGATTTAATTGTATAAAATATACGAGCATCACTTGGCTCCTAAATTATTAGAAATACTCCAAGTCAAGTGGCTGCCCCCCAACCCACACTCCGTGAATCATTGAAAGTATCCCTCCCAGAAACCAGACAAGGACCCATAAAACCTCACCTCTTAGCGACCATTATCGATGCTGGGTACTGACTATAATATCTTGAGTAAAATCAAAGCGTGTAGATTATACAAACACATTCCCCAACTGGTACATCAGGATCAGAGCGGTTTTGTGCCTGGGAGATCCACTACCTTAAACATCTGCCGGCTGCATCGAGTGATGGAATTTTTCAAGGTCCAGTGGGCACTTGCCGCATGCATGGTGCTGAACTTGGAGAAAGTCTATGATATAGAAAACTGGGAGTATCTGTTTTCAACACGAACTCCCTTTGGCATCCAAGACAAGCTACATGGCTGGATCTGGCTTCTATATACCGGACCCATGGCATGAGTAAAAATCAGATAATGCATCTTTCCTTCCTTCTTCATGAGTAGAGGGACATAGCAGGAGTACCCACTGTCCCCTCTATTTGCCCTGGCAATGGAACCTCGGGTACAGAGGTTTTGATGCCAGGGCCAGGCCTGGGACCTTCTGTTGCATGATGAGAAGCATGTTGTTTCATTATATGTGGATGATGTCCTCATTTACATACATGATATCCGGGAGGAAATTGTAGACATTTAAGCCATATTACAGGAACTCTGGGCTGCCTCTGGGTTAGGTGTGAATTAGATGAAGTCCTGTTTATTTCCCTTGCACACAGACTGCCCTGGACAAGATCTTCTAGCGGAATTACAATTATTGCACTGGAAATCCTTCACTTTTCGCTATCTGAGAATTAAGATCTATCATGCAACCCAAGTCTAAATAGATGCCGATCTAACTCATGCCATGGCCTTGCTGTGCCCCCAGAGGAGATTCTGGAGCACCTTGCCACTCACAGTGCAAGGCAGGATCTCCTTATCGAAGAGGGTAATGCTCCCCCGGCTGCTTTATTACTTTCTTACCCTTCTGGTCCAAATCCCAAAATCTACATTTCGTACTCTGCACTGGGGAGTTTCATCTGGAACAAGAGAAGGCGGCGAGTTGCACACCACAGATTACAACTACTGGTCGAGAAAGGGGGGGGCTAGCGACTCTGAACTTTAAACATTATTACTTAGCAGGGCAACTGCAGTGGCCAACGTGCTGGTTGGTGGACCACCTCACAAAGGAACTTGGCCTTCCCGCACCTGATTGGCCACATAGTCTGATCCATAAGCTAATCCTACCCCAGGCCAAACTCCCACATAATGCCAATGGGTTACCAAAGATTGCATATAGTAGCCTTCAGTGCAGTCGGCGGCTCATGCCGCGGTAGGAGATCTCCCTAAATTCCATAACCCTGTTCACTGAATGGTTAGGCATGGCGGTTGTTAGACCTGGCATCCTTGGCATGGTTTTTCCTTGTCTTTTTGCCTCTGCCTCCTGTATTTTTTGCTGTGTGCTGGATTTCGTTTTTGCTGGTCTTGATGCTTTGGGCACTTTGCCACTGTTAATCAATGCCAAAGTCCAAATACTCCCTCTGTAAATTGTGAATATGGATTGATGTTTCCATGATTGGCTTGTTTGACTTACTACTAAGTCCCTGGTACAGTGCACTGTATTTGCACAGGGTCTGTAAGTCAAATTCTGCTAGTGGGCCTGCAGCACTGATTGTGCCACCCCCACAAGCAGACTTCCAAAATGGTCCCAGACCTGCCACTGCAATGTCTGTGTGCAGTCTCTACTGCCATGTCAACCTGGCAAGTGCACCCCTTGCGAGGCTCTAACCTGCGCTTTAATTACATGTAAGTCTCCCCTAAGGTAGGGCCAAGGTACCCCATTGGGCAGGGTGTAGTGTATGTGAAAGGTAGGACATGCATTGATGTGTGTGACATGCCCTGATAGTGAAATACAGTGGGCCTCATTTATGAGCCCTTGCGTCACTTTTACGCCGCTGGTGCATCACTTTTAGTGACGCACCAGTGGAGTAAAAAATGTGCCTTGTTGCACCACATTTACAAAGTGACGCATCTAAGCAGATGCGTCACTTTGTAAACCCCTGCGCTACATTATACCTGCGTCAGGTATAATGTATGCAGAGGGGGCGTTCCCCTGCAAAAAGCCTCGTAATAGTGACGCAGTGAAATCTGAGATTTCACTGCGTCACTTTTAGGACGCTGTTGCGTCAAAATCTTGCGCCTGCCTCACAGCAGGCGTAAGACTGACGCAAGCCCTTTCACATGGGGCTTTCCTCATGTGAAAGGACACATTGCTGGAGTTGCGTCACTTTTGTGACACACTCCTGCAATGCGTGACTTTTGCGCTTACTGATACGTCAGAAATACTGACGTATCTGTAACTCCTTGCGACATGATGCGTCATCCTGTAAATATGACGCATCATTGCTGTCGCAAGGAGGGCGCAATGATAAGTGACGCATCGCTGTTTTCACGCAGCGATGCGTCACTTTTCATAAATAAGGCCCAGTGTATTTTGTTTTTCATTATTGAAAGGCTATCTGTCACATAGGATAGAATAGGAGTTTATTCATAACATCTTTATAAGTATAACTTCCCTTTGGGACGAGATAGAAAGATGGAATTTAGTATGCCAGAACTATAAAAATGCATCTTTTAGTAAAGATGATTTTTATATTGTGCGTTTGAAAATACCACCTTTTAGAAAGTGGGGATTTTCTTCCTTATACATCATGTGTGCCTCTGCTGGTTTGTGGAATGACTGTCTGGCTTTGGAGTGACAGGGGCTGGGGATGTGCATTCACTGTAGACAGCCACTGGGGGGGTGAAGTGTGTCCTGCTCTTCCTTGATGAGTCAGGGCAGGCCCGAATAAACCTGGGCTGTATTTAGAGTAGTGGGAGGAGATTTTCTTGCACCTGAATGGGCCTGGTCTGCCTTACCCAATGCTTTCTCCATCTCCTGCTGGAAAGCTGGACCAGGGAGGACAGAAGTGATTTTGACTGAGCACAGAGCCTCTCTGCCACAAGAGAAAAAAGAGAAAGTGAGTATAAATATTGGGGCCCAGACCGAAGAATGTGAGAATACTTCTGGACTCAAGAGGAACCTCTGCCAGGGTAAAGAGCTGGGAAAGCTGAAGGAGAAGCAATTCCCCTTTGCTATGTGCTGTCTGGGGTTGGCCTGCAGTGGCTGTTTCTGCCAATGTGTGGATCAAGACTTTGCTGTGTACTGTGTATCCTGTTTGAAGACGATCTCCAAGGTCTAGGTGAAGAGCTTGTATCCTGTTTTGAAGACTCAGGGACACAAAGGGGCATATTTACAAGCATCTATCACCACCACAGCGTTGCTTCTAGTGATGTTGTGGTGGCAATAGGGACTTAGCCTTATTTTCAAGGCAGTGGTAATCCACTTAATGTGGCTTAGCGCTGCCTTATAAATAAGGGCCCCTTTTACGCTGCACTTAGCATGAAAGGGTAGGGCAATGGGTGTTGCTGTGAGCGTTCCACTCCAACACCCATTGATTTTGATGCTGCCCCATATTTACAAGGGCAGCGTATATATGGGGCAGTGCCAAAATTAAGACCTGGGAAATCCTGGCTATACCCTGGTGCAATGAGGAGAAATGTTTAATTTCTCCTCGTGTTGTCTGTTTTCATGTGTGCTGCGTTGCGCAGCACACATGGAAACAGCAAAACGCCAATGATTGTTTATGACAGTAAGGTCCCCCTTTCTGCACATAAACAATATATTTTTTTTAAATTCCGTTTTGCAACTTCTATGTGTGCATTAAGCAGCACACATGGAAGTTACAAAACGGCATTTAAAGAAGGGGAACCTACCTGCACATGAACAATCTTCCCTTCAACACAGGCACCCTTGTACTACGGTGCAAGGATGCCTCCGTTGGTGCCAGGCAGCTAAATTTAGTGCCAGTGCAGGGGGAAACACAGGGCTGCACCATATTCTTGTGAATATGGTGAAGCCCTACGTTTCTAAAGTGATAAAGCGTGGGGTTAAGCTAAGGAGGCTAATGCCACGCTCCACCACTTACCTTGTAAATATGCCCCAAAGACTTCATTTCCTCTGTCCTCCTGCACCTGGAACAGCTGTTTCAGCTGCCACATAGGGAAATAGCAACACTGATGCTGGTGAGCGACATCGCAACCTGCACCAAAGCCGTGGGCACACCTCGTGATGTGCACAACGCACCATCCCAACTTACACCATAGCCCCAATGCTTGCTGACTGTGCACCTCACTGACTCTGACGCCATTACTAAGGCCGCTGCCTGCACCGGAGCTGAGGGCTGAGGGCACTGCTTGTGACTTTCACAATACACCAACCTACTCGCACTGCAGCCCCGATCTCACCGATGCTGGTGCTTTATCCTCACGGAGCAGAAACCATGGGTGGTTGCGTGGGAGTGCCCAGGATCCACCCTTGGTATGCCCCTTGGCGCTAAGTAATGCAAAGCAGCGCTATGGGCTGCTTTGTGTTACTCTCATGTTATTTCCAGCGCTGAGCAAATTTAGCGCTGGAAAGTCAAACGGAAAAAAAGATTTGCTCTAAATTGCATCACATTTGTGACACAAAAATGGCATAAAATCTTAATAAATCTCCCCCTGCCCCCCCCAGTGAATTATTTCAGGATGGAGTGCTCATGCCCTATGACCATTTGCAGAAGGAGTAGGAACTTCCGGCTGGTCACTTTCTGGCTATGGCAGCCTATTGGATATACTGGAGAGCATGTGGGTCATAATTCGACATGGAACCTGACCAGCATCCATTACTGCACATGCTTAATATAATGGGCAGCTGGTGTATACTTATAACATGGTTTTTACGGGCCCTTACATATACTACACATGATCCACTTGTGGGACCCAAAGAGGTTGGGAGGGTGATGTAGGTAGAGCCCTGTCACACAAAGAATGGAACAAGTTCTCACCTACCCCAGGAAAGTATTGTGAAACGAGAAGTTCCAATATATCCAGCATTATATCCTTCACAGAGCTTACCATACCCCAACGTCTCTCTATTGTGTATTTGGGACCCCTTCCACATGTCCGCGCTGCCTATAACAGGGAGCTGATCTGGAATTGTCTGGCCGCCAGAATGCTATGGGATGTGATTTCTGAGGCACTAACTTGAGTCACCGGCAACAAAGGGGTAAGCACCCTAGAGCCCTCATTACTAGGTCTTTTTAAATTCCCCAAAGCTTACAAAGCTATAAATAGATTTATTGACTTATTATTAATTACAGCAGGCTTCTGGCCATATAGTAGAAAGCACAGGCACTGCCCGGAGAGGCTCACTCACTGGTGCAGAGCGACACTTAAGTAGGGACGGGAGGAGGCAGTAGTGCTTAGGTGGGAAGAAGCCTGTGGTCTGCGGAAATATCCCATAGATGCAGAGTGGGACACCCTATTAGCAAGTCTGCAGGCTTTTAGTGAGGGCCGCCCGGGCTAATGCGACCTATTGCTTTGTCAGTTGATGTATATTCTCCCCTATCAATGCCTGTATATGTATTTTCCTTGTTACTGGCTGTTTATCCTGATACTGCAGTGCCTGCCTATATTTCCCAGTTGCAACAAGACTACTTGGATGTCAATATACGATAATCTATGGACTAATGGTAGCATTGTGAATATTGTGATTAAACTCCATTAAATGTGTACTTGATGCACAAGAGAAGTGACCAATCAATCAATCAATCAGGGATTTATAGAGCACACTATTCACCCACGAGGGTCTCAAGCCGCAGGGGGGAGGGGTGCGGGTAGCTCCGTGGTCATCTGAAGAGCCAGTTCTTGAGATCTTTTCTGAAAAGATGCAGTGTCGGGCTTCATCTGATGTGAAGGGGGAGTTTCTTCAAGGTCTTTACCGTGATGTAAGAGAAGGATCTGCCAACCGTTCTGGCCCTGGGCTCACGGTGGACCGTGGCTAGGGCTAGATCATCAGAGCAGAGGTTTCTCTTGGTTGCATGGAAGGAGATTCTTTTGTTGAGGTATTGGGGTCCGGTGCTATGGAGTGCCTTGTAGGCATGTGTGAATAGTTTAAAGGTTATTCTTTTGTCGACGGGGAGCTAGTGGAGATCGCGGAGGTGCTGGGTGATGTGGTCATGTCGTGGGATACCTAAGGACAAGTCTGGCTGCCGCATTCTGGATGGTCTGGAGTTTGCGAAGGAGCGTTTTGTTGATTCTGGCGTAGAGAACGTTTCGGTAGTCCAGTCTGCTGGTGATGTGCGTGGGTGACGGTCTTCCTGGCATCAAGGGGAATCCATTTGAAGGTCTTGCGGAATATGCAGAGCATGTTGAAGCATGTGGAGGACACAGCATTGATCTGGCGGTTCATGGTGAGTGAGGAGTTGAGTATGATGCCGAGGTTGGGGGCGTGGTCCATAGGGATGGGAGGTTTCCCAAGGTCAGGGGACCACCAGGTGTTGTCCCATGTGGAGATAGTGGAGCCAAAGATGAGGACTTCAGTTTTCTCTGAATTCAGCTTCAGGCAGCTGCTGCTTATCCAGGATATGACGTCCTTCATCCCTTCTTGGAAGCTATGCCTGGTGATGTCAGGTTCCTTGGTGAGGGAGAGGATGAGCTGGGTGTTGTTGGTGTATGAGATTATGTTGAGTCTGTGTTTTCTGACGATAGTTGCGAGGGTGGCCATGTAGACATTGAAGAGCATGGGGTTGAGGGAGGATCCTTGGGGTACCCCGCATCTGATCTCTGTCGGTTTGGAGAGAAAGAGCTGGAGTCTTATTCTTTGTGTTCTGCCTGAGAGAAAATATCAAATCCAGTCTAAGGCTGTTTCTCTGGATGCCAGCATTGTGGAGTCTGGTGGCTATTGTGCGGGGGGAGATGGTGTCAAAGGCTGCTGAGAGGTCTATTAGGATGAGGGCTGCAGTGTGACCTTGATTGAGGAGGGTGCGGATGTCGTCAGTGGCTGCTATGAGAGCAATCTTGGTGCTGTGGTTGCTGCGGAATCCGGATTGAGAGGAGTCAAGGATGCGGTAGGTTTCTATGAAGTGCGTTAGCTGGGTGTTGACGACTTTCTCTATGACTTTGTCCGCACAGGGGAGAAGAGAGATGCGCCTGTAGTTCTTGAGGTGTGTCGGGTCTGCGGAGGGCTTCTTAAGGAGAGGTTTGACTTTGGTGCGTTTCCAGTTGTCGGCGAACGTAGCTGCTTCAAGGGCGTTGCTGATTGTTCATCGTAGTTTGGGTGCAATGGCGGTGGTGGGCCTGTGGAAGATGTGTGGCGGGCAGGGGTCAGTGGATGCTACAGAGTGGATGCTTTTTATAGTCTTTACTGTGTCTTCTGTGGTGACAGGGGTCGAGGTGAGGGGGGTCGGCTGGGTAGCTGCCCTAGTGGGGGGGTGTTGGGTCGGTGTCGTGGTCTTGGTCATCGAAGATGTCGTAGAGCGTCCTGATCTTGTGGTGGAAGAAGGAGCTGAGTTTGTTGCAGAGGTCTTGGGAGGTAGGGGCGTCGGTAGTTTTGCTGTTGGGTCTGGTGAATTCTTGTATGATGGCGAAGAATTCTTTGGAGCTGTGGGAGTTGAATTAAGTTTCTCTTAGTTTATTTGATGAATTAGTGGTGTACCGTGGTAGCGGCCTTGTAGGTGGAGCGTGCTTCCGGGGTTTCGCTGTTCCTCCATGTTTTCTCCAGTCGTCTGCAAGAGCGCTTGGATTCTCGGAGGTCCATGGTGAACCAGGTGGCTTTTGCATTGTGTCGTCTAGCAGAGTTCTGGAGGGGGATGGGAGTTTTGGCGCAGTTGGCAATCCATTGGTGAAGGTTGTTTGCTGCTGTGCTGGCGTCCGTCATGGTAGGGGGAGGAATGCAGCTGAGGGTGGAGGTGAGGTGTTCTTCGCTAATTTTGCTCCAGTTTCTGCATGGGAGGTGTGTGCGGTGGGTTTTGAGAAGGAGAAATGGACACAGTGGTGGTCCGTCTAGAGCAGTTCTGTGGTGTGACTGAAACAAACGTTGTTTCCTCCGGCGAAGTTGGGGTCGAGAGTGTTTCCTGCCGTGTGGGTGGAGATGAGTTGCTTCAGTCCAATGTTGGCGAGGTTCTCTAGGAGGACGGTGGAGTTGGGGTCTCTGAGGTTGTCTAGGTGGAATTTCAGGTCTCCAAGCAGTATGTAGTCCGTGGCATGAGGGACTGGAGAGCAATGTAGTCCGCGATAGTATTGGCGAACAGGGAGCGGGGACTGGGTGGTCTGTAGGCGACTGTTCCATGAAGCGTCGTTCTGATGTTGGGCTGGATCTGGAAGTGGATGTGTTCAATGGGGGGGGCGAGGCGTCGTCCGAGTTGGTGGTTGTCAGTCAAAGGGCGCTTTTGTGAATGATGGTGAGGCCACCTCCGGGGCTGTTGGGGTGGGCTTTCCTCAGGATCTTGTATCTGTCGGCGATGGCGGTAGCAATGTTTGGTGCGGAGCTGGTGTTGGTCCAGGTCTCTGTGAGAAAGGCGAAGTCGGGCGAATGAGTGTTGAGGAGCTCCTAAACTTCTACTGAGTGTGCAGGGAGCACACATTGAGGAGAATGCAACTCAGGGGTTTGTGTACGCTGGCGTACCAGTGGTTTGGTGTTGGATGTCTGGGTCCGGAGGTGGGTGAAGGTGTGGCTGTGGTGTTGGCAGAACGGGCCTTGGGAGTTGCTCGGAGTCAAGAGCAGGCATTTGCTGTTGCATCCAGGGTCGACAAGGATGGGCGCAGACGGGCTTGCCCTTGGCGCGCCTTTGGAGTGCCAGCGGCACGCCCGCAACTGCCAGTAAGTAGGGGGAGAGGGATCAGCTGTGTGGCGGGAACATGCTGGGGGAGAGGCCACGGGTGCAGCAGCAGCAGGAAAGAAAAGCAAGAAAAACAGAGGCAAACAGAGAAAGGCAGAATAAAAAGACAAAAAACTGAAAACAGAAAAAAGGACAGAAAAAACAGCCAAACGTAAAAAGACAGAAAAAGGCTGACACCCACAGAGCGGACCAGTAGAAGAGGAGGCTCTTCCACTGGGCCACCAGGGATGAGGCGCAGGCAGGAGCCTGCGGGTGGAGGAGGGCCTCGAACACCTACCTGGGATGGGAAACAGCCATTACAATGCGGCTGTTTCCATGCATGTTATTACATTACTACGCCTGCCATTACATTGCATGCGCTTTTACAAAGCATGCGATGTAATGGCGATCCATATCGTTGTGAGGAAACTGAGAATGTTTGGTTTCCTCACAACAACGCGCACCGTGCAGACGACGTGAAGCAGGAACAAGGAGAGAGGAAACATGAGGGGAGAGAGGTAAGGGGGATTGGGCCAGGGGGTTACTTTTTTAGGTTTTAGGGTAGTGTCGGGGTAGTGTTATGGTGTTTGTGTAGTGTAGGGAAGTGTTTTAGGATTTAGGGTAGTGTTGGGGGGGGTCGTGCAGGGCAGTGTTTGAGAGTAGGGACCGGCCCGGGGGAAGGGGGAGGGTGTAGGAACTGGACTGGGGAAAGGGGGAGGGTCGTGCTGGGGGTTGTGTTTTAGGGTTTAGGGTAGTGTTGTGATGTTTGTGTAGTGTAGAGTACTGTTTTAGGACTTAGGGTAGTGGTGGGGGGTCGTGCAGGGTAGTGTTTGAGTGTAGGGACTGAACTGGGGCAATGGGGAGGGTCCTTCTGGGGTAGTGTTTTAGGGTTTAAGTTAGTGTTGTGGTGTTTGTGTAGTGTAAGGTAGTGGTTTAGGGAAGTGTCGGGTCGTGCAGGGTAGTGTAGTGTTATTGTAGGGAGATGACTGGGGTCGGGGAGGGTCGTGCAGGGATACTACATTAGGGTTTAGGGTAGGGTAGGGTAAAGTCACTTACCTTGCAAACTTTTACCATGAGTATACCTTTACCACGCATGCCTTTGCGTTGTAATGGCATGCCTAGTAAAGGCATAGTTGTGGTAAAATTTTGCGATGTAATGGCATGTCGTTGTCATTGACATCTCTTAGTAATACCTGCGTTGTAATGGCAAGCGTGGTATTGGTATGTGATGTAATGAGACATATTCACCTGGGACACCAGAAGGTGCTGGGGGCAGTGCCTTAATGATGAAGCTCCTCGAGGTGGAGGTCAGAGGTCTTACTCCGAAGAGTTGTTTTATCTTTTAATTTTTTTAGCCAATACCTCGGAATGTCCCGCATATCAGCAGTGTTGCTGCATGTTCTTAACTGTTCAACTGGTTATATAAGGTGATGATACGAGTCATGACTTCCTTCGTTTTTTGTACAATGACACACTGATCCTATTACTGAGATGGATATATACCTATGCCATAATATTACGCACATTTGTAACATTTTATGGTGCTAGTATGAAAATGAAACAAAATGGTTCCAAAAGAAAAAGGCACTAGGATTGTAATGCTTCTCTCACAACTTATTCTCTCATTCATCAGCACAGTACACATGAGATACAACTTTCCCTGAAAGAAGACAAACAAACACCACTTTCTGGGTGTAGGTCCACACATTGGAGGTTTACCATCTGCTTTTGAGAGAATCACTCAAGCAGGAGACAGACCTTCTCAGTCTCAGAGGAATCAGTTAGACTCAGCCAAGCATGCACTGCTTGTCATGCTCACTTATGTCACCTTAAGACAACAATCATACACACTCAGGCAAATCAACAGGGGTCCTCATATAGTGAAAAGTTAATCTGGGTGTATCCACTCATTCTATGCACCCCTACAGTGACATTTGAAGTACATGCTCGCACCCATCTCCAAACCTCATGCACTCTGCACATCATGTCAGATATAGGCCAAAACTACACCCTTTCAACGTGGCACTCTGCAGAGCGCCCAAGAGCCCAATCCAATTTGGAGCCCTTCAGAGCGTAAAGTGCTATATGCAGGGCTCGAGTCGGGGTACCACATGGGTGGACGGCGTCCTCCCACTTATTTTACCGGGTTTTTACTGGGTGGACGTCGTCCCCCTGCCCAAAAGCTGGACTTCACTCTTTGGCCTCTCTGGGGTGAGATCGGAGCTCTTTCAGAACGTCTGTCTACCTGTATTCACTGCACGGGGATTAAAGGCAGGCACCGGCAGCCACCGCAAGGCAGGGTGCAGACCACCTTGCATCGAAAGGCATATGGATACCCATGAGATTCCTTTCGTGTCGTCACTCCCGGTGACAGCGTCCCCCCACTTCTATTTTTTAGGACTTGTGCCCTGGCTATGTGAATGACACAAGCGAAGTAACCACTTAAGTCAGAAAACACTTAGGGTGTCACAGGGGATGAAAAGTGATAGACACATACCAGTACATTACAATACAATACCAGGCCTTGATGTCTGTGATCGTCTTCTAAAGCAACTGAGTAACAAAGCAAGGAACTAAAGGTACCTTCCCAACTCAAGCTACATGACAGCGTCCTTAGGACTCCGAAGTTTCCAAAGGAGGTCCTAGTTTACTGTTTTGCCGGTGCTTTGCGCTCAGCTTCTGTGAGCTATTCTGTTTCGTCACCGGTTTGAAGCCCTGCACATGCGCGGAGAGGTCCCTTCCAGCCTTTACACATAGAGGCACTCCTGCTTCCTTACCGGCCCTGCTCTGTTTCATAAAAACGACGATGCTTTCCAGTGGCGGCTGACACCCCCTTCACTAACGCAAGGTCATAGGACAGTAGACCGCGCTGCAGGATTTCCCCTGAACGTTTGCCCATTTAGGGCTCATTGGTTTAGCATCATCCCTATCACTAGAGTCTGTCTTAAGTGTTTCTTCAGAAACTTGCACTAGTGTAAAAGCTAAAGTGAAATATGTCAGAGAGTACCTGTCGCCCTCTCTCGCTCCCCATCCCCTACCCCTCTCAGATACCCTCACGAGAGCAGACCAGGTGAACTCTTGGTGCAGGGTGGAGAACAACATGGCAGGTTCCAGCACACAGATGAATGGCCATTTTAGTTCTTGAGTATTCTGATCAAGGCTGAATAGAAGAGGCAAGGGTGGTGCAGCGTCAAACTCGCTTTCACTTCAAGACTCCACCCCCCCCCCCTCCCGTCCGGCACTTATTCTCTCTCTAGGCGCTGCATGTCAGTGGTGACACACGCCAGGGTTGGTGTGTGGGTGGGTGACTGTGTGCGTGCGCGTGTAGACGTCTTGTAATCCACCTGCCAACCTTTTGTACCACACTGGTGATGGCACAATTCACAAATGCCATGCCGACTGCTTCTCTACCAACGGACTTTTAGCAAGAGGCAGGTCAAAGAGACAATATGAAGCCTCTCCAAGGGAAGAAACTAAACGACCATGTAAATTACTTTACAAAAGCAGCCTTCAAGTTTAAGAAAGTTCAGTTTCTCCCCTCGAGCAAGATGTTTCTGAACTGGCCCATCTCTCAAACTCTGATGTGCAGGGAATAAATGCTCATTAAATTAAGTGCACCTATGGGATTCCACTGGATGTGAAGGGAACATGACTGATCCCTTCCTCTGTATCCTTAATTAATTTATATATTTAATATTAACAGTGGCAGCTGCTGGGGAAGAAAAGTGGGAGGGGCAGCATGAAGAAGCGCAAGAAGAACCAAGGGGGAGAAAAATAATAAGAAAAAAATAACACTTACCGCCACCTGCGCTTCAATGGTCTTCCGCTCCTCTCAGCTATGGGAGTCCATTCACAGGCTCCCAGACTCCCCATCCAATCCAGATGCTGCTCTCATGCTATTAGCAAGCATGAGGTACAAAAGAGGGTGGTGATGGACGGAGTATCTGAACCTATCAAACACTCACACCCAGTCAAAAGATCTGGGTTTGATCCATCACCGTTCTTTAGCCCACTCTGCCTCCCCAGTTCAGACATGGCTATATGCAAATCAGTCTGACCCTGTGCCTCATGGGAACAATCCAGCCCGAACTGCCAAGCCATGCCTTCCCTGGACCGGAAACAAGATTCCGAGGACCGGTTTCTGGCATTACAGCCGTCTTCAGCCCGGCTTGTTTGAATCCAGTGGCAAAGTGAGCAAGGGACTCACGTCTGAGCATACCCTGCCACACTTAAGGTGGCCAAAGCGGTACAAAAGGGGGTGGTGATGAACGGAGCATCTGAACCAATCAAACACTCACACCCAGTCAAAATATCTTGGTTTGATCCATCACCGTTCTTTAGCCCACTCTGCCACCCCAGTTCAGACATGGCTATATACAAATCAGTCTGACCCTGTGCCTCATGGGAACAGTCCAGCCCGAACTGCCAAGCCATGCCTTCCCTGGACCGGAAAAAAGCTTCAGAGGACCGGTTTCTGGCATTACAGCCGTCTTCAGCCCGGCTTGCTTGAATCCAGTGGCAAAGTGAGCAAGGGACTCACGTCTGAGCATACCCTGCCACACTTATGGCGGCTAAAGCGGTACAAAAGGGGGTGGTGATGGACGGAGCATCTGAACCAATCAAACACTCACACCCAGTCAAAAGTTCTGGGTTTGATCCATCACCGTTCTTTAGTCCACTCTGCCACCCCAGTTCAAACATGGCTATATGCAAATCAGTCTGACCCTGTGCCTCATGAGAACAGTCCAGCCCGAACTGCCAAGCCATGCCTTCCCTGGACCGGAAACAAGCTTCTGAGGACCGGTTTCTGGAATTACAGCCGTCTTCAGCCCGGCTTGCTTGAATCCAGTGGCAAAGTGAGCAAGGGACTCACGTCTGAGCATACCCTGCCACACTTATGGCGGCCAAAGCGGTACAAAAGGGGGTGGTGATGGACGGAGAATCTGAACCAATCAAACACTCACACCCAGTCAAAAGATCTGGGTTTGATCTATCACCGTTCTTTAGCCCACTCTGCCACCCCAGTTCAGACATGGCTATATAAGTGGGCTAAAGAACGGTGATGGATCAAACCCAGATCTTTTGACTGGGTGTGAGTGTTTGATTGGTTCAGATGCTCCGTCCATCACCACCCCCTTTTGTATTAGCAAGCATGAGAGCAGCGCTGGGATTGGCCTGAGTGGGCTGGTTTGACTCACACTGAGGCACATGGAATCTGTGCCATTTCTCAGATGTGTTGGAGAAACCTAAGTGTGCATGTCGGTTTCGGCATCCTAAGACGGCCGGCCAAACCGACATGCGCACTTGGAGCAATGCCGACCACTCCTCCTCTCACAGCATCAGCTACGATGGCCCAGCCCTGTCCCCCCTTGAATCAGCCTAGCAAGGAAAAGTAAAATGATAATAATCTATTTCATTTTATTTCATTTTTTTCACTGCTGAGAAAGCAGTGGGGCGACACTCCTCCCCTCGCCCCGCCTGAATGTTAATTTATATTTTGTCTTTTCTTCTCATCTCCTTTTCTTTCTCCTGACAATGCCCCCCGCAATCCCCTCCCTCTCCGACCACAGACTTATGTGGAGTTAAAATACACCTCTCCTGTCACTGGCACGTCACCTCCAAGACCCCCTAAATGTATCTCTTCTGTCACTGCCTACCTCTCTTCTTACTGCTAAGCACTGACGTCATTCTCCACCTCTTCCTTCAGTGTCCTTGTCTCTGTCGATGGTGCCACATGTTGTAAAACATTAATATGTAACTCAGAACAACATAAAAGCATATTGAAGGTTTCAAGGATAGCAGCCAGGCGAACCATTGGCTCACTACATGGTGAGAGCTTCATTGTGTTCACTTAGGCCCACCACCAAAGCACTTTCCACATAGGTCACTCGGCAACTCAATAATCTTCGAACAAAGCACTCCTCCATAGTGTAGCATGCTATCTATCTGCCATTGAACTTCAGCGCCTTGCCTCAATATGAAACACTATATATATATATATATATGCAATGATGATACATACAATGACGTCAGTCTTTCATATCTCTACCTCTTCCACAGAGACTCATCAAGCAGGGATCTAAAAGTGCAGTTAGTTCTTTTGCTGTCATGAAAATAATGTGAATCAATTGAATACATATTTTCATAATGTTCCTTTCCTCAGTCAGTGCCTAGGGTAATCTCTCTAATGCAGAGAATAAGTGAGGCAGGCCAATACTTGCCCCTACACGCACACCTTAGACTCTTAATGCGAATATCCCGCTTTTCCCCGCATACCATTACCCGCATGTTGTTACTACGTGATCGTTATAACGACTGCGTTGTAACAACGCATTCCATTATCCCGTAAGTCATAACAACGACTTTCGGAGGGGGAGCGCTGGATGTTGGAGTAGTAAAATTTACTATTCCAACTCCAGTCTGTGCGGACTGTAGGGTAGGTGTTGGCTTTAAATCCAACACCTTCTCCCACTCCGCAAGTCGTTGTAATGACTTGCGGGGTAATTTTATACGTTGTCACAACGTGGTCGTTGTTACAACTGCGTTGTAACAGCATGCAGGGTTACGGATGCGGGGTGACGGCTGATTATCCATTCAAACTAGATTTGAAACAGATTAGTTTATAGTATTTTGACCCATTTTAATTGTGGACTATTTTTTATAATTTTACAATAAGCATTTGACATAATTATTTATCTTTTGTCCATGGTGTGTGATGTGACTTATTTTATTAAATGTTCATCCAAACAGATTTGGACTTTTAAGTTCTTTATATCTCAACTGTATTGTTGTTGACCAGTTACCGAATGCCTAAAAATACCAACTTTCTCTGCTTGAAATAAAAATTCCTTGGAGTGTCATTTTAAGCTACATCTAAAGTGAGGCTCTTTTAACCCTTACTGCGCTGTTATTCTCAGGTTTTCTGCTGGTAACTGGTTACTTATTTTAGATGCAGTTATTATTACTAGGGGAGGTGCAGCACATCACTGGAGACTGAACGGCCTTCAGTCTCCCGGATCATTTCATTGAAGCAGCTGAGGACAAAGCGGGGGAGTTCTTGCAATGTAATGTAATGTAAGGTGGATTTGTAGAGCGCTGCTTGCCACCCGTGAGGGTATCCAGGCGCTGAGTAACTCTCCTATACTTTAGGTCGTACCAATCACCATTCAGAAGGCAAGAGAGGTGCTTTCCATGTCTGAGCGGTGTGCTGGAAAAGAAGACTAAAGTTCACATTCTTGTGTGGAGCAGAGTCTGATGTAATGCTGCAGAAATGCAGGGACTTTCACCAGAGAAAACTGTTTTAATAGTTAAATAGAAGCATATGTTATTTACAGAAATGATGAGCTAGGTGACAAGTTATGATGACGATGAATATTATTATTATTAATGTTGTTATTATGGATACTATAGTTAATAATAATAATAATAATAATAATAATACTAATAATAATAATAATAATTATTATTATTATTATTATTATTATTATTATTATAATTATAACAATAATCACTATCATGATCATAATACATAATCAAGTCAGAGGTAAGAAGGTGCTAACCCTGGCATTTTTCCATCTGACTGGGGAAGAGAATCAAAGTCTATATTCATCAGAATGAGATTTCACCTACGCTCCAAATCGTACAGTGTGACATGTTACCCGTAACAGTGTGGCATGTTACCCGTAACAGTGTGGCATGCTACCCGTCCACAGAAAGGGAGGGTTGTGGAGCGATATACAAATGTAATCGTAAATCAATGTATCTGGAATAATGCAGGAAATGATGCTATGTAACTATCGAGGCTGAATCATGTAAAAGTAAAATGTATTATCTCGTGTTCTGTGTGACTGATTGGAATGAACTACTGTAGACGAAACATAATAACCATTTTTTTTGCATAAGGTCATGAGAAATGTGCTATGCACCAACAAGAGTCATCATCTAGTTGGATCTGCCCCCACAAAGGCTATGTTGGCTAGTGCCTTAAAGAAACAAACCAATAAGTATGGCATTGGCAAGCTGGAGTGAAGATTATTTATTTTAATTTTTTAATTTTAAGCATATTCCACAAAATGTACAAAAAGAAAACATGGCGCTGCTTAAAAGTAGCAACAATAAGAGTGCTTCGTAGCAGGAATGTATACTTAGAAAAGGTATAAAACCCTTCTTCGTTTTGCTGCACATCACAGAAAATTTCGATTTTTATTGGTGCAAACAAAAGGTTCTATTTGCTTTGAACTTCTGCAACTTTAAAACTTGAAGACATAATTTAAAGTTTAAACACACTCTAGCCAATGTGTGTGTGTGTGTGTGTTTGTTTGTGTGTGTGTGGCCAAGTCCTGTGGCCAAACCACCCGGAGACAGCTAACAGCCCTGCAGGAAGCCAACCTCACTCTGCACACTACCGTCCTTCATGCACAGCATGGGGTTGACCTTACAGCCTGAACTGCAGCCAGGCCCTTCAGGCTGTGTGGCCAACCCACCTCAAGCAGACATCCGGAGGTGGTCAAACCCATGCTGCACATAGCTTTTGCTTGTAAGTGGTGTTGGGTTAACCACAACTGCCTGTTTTGCAGCCATGCCATGCTTCCAACTCCTCACAGACAGTCAAGCCCAGGCTGCGCACAGCCTTTAGCCGTGCGCAGTGGGGGGTTGATCATAGGGCTTGGCCTACCACCAGGTTCTGACCATCTAACCAGCCCAGATTTGTCGCTTTTTGATCACCTGATTTCTGACCATTTTACCGTTGGAGAGCCTCATAACCTGGGACTCACCCTTGGTAAACTCATGGTAAAATGGACGCGCATGAATACTGCCAGGGTCCGCCTTGTGAGATAAGGCTACTACGACATAGCTAGGGTAAGGGGCACTGGGCTGGTTACATGTGGACACATGTGTACACACATTATTATTGTGTCTTTTAAAAAGCGCGCAGCTACCCCAACGGGGTGTCTCGGCGCTAAATGATTAACAGCAAGTCCCAGGAGGCAAACATTTATAGGCAGAAAAGGTGAGTTTTCAACGCCCAACGGAATTCGGGCTCAGATTTAATAGAGCGTAGGCCCATTGGCAATTTATTCCAGCGTAGGGCGGCTCTTAGCTCGAATGTTTTCCCTCCCGCACGAGATTTTTTAAATCTTGGGATGGTCAATAGATGTTGCGAATTGGAGCGAAGGGCTCTGCTGTTGCAGTAAGGACGAATGGTTCTGAGATGGGCAGACCCCTTCCCCTGAGTAGAGCGGTAAGCTAATATCATGGCTTTGAAATCAATTTGTTTATTTATAGGCAGCCAATGCAATTCACGAAGATAGGGAGAAATGTGCTGCCTACGTGATAGACCTCCAATCAGACGAGCCGCAGCATTCTGGACCGTTTGAAGTTTATGGCAGAGGCCAGAGGATAAACCTAAGTAGAGTCCATTCGCATAATCCAGATGCGAGATAATTAATGCATGAACAATCGTTTTCCTATTTGCACTGGGGAGATAATTTATAAGTTTTTTCAGCGTTTTGATCTTGGTAAAACATGCAGCAGAGACTGATTGGACCTGAGACCCGAGAGACAGCTGTTGATCCCAGCGGACTCCTAGATTTCTAACTGAGTCCTTCGGTGTCGGGGCTTGGCTAAAATCTTCCGGCCACCAGATATTGCAGTCAAGAGGGGATGGCTGATTAAAAAAGAGCACCTCAGTTTTGGCTGCGTTCAGCCTCAGAAAATTAAGATCCATCCAATCAGCAATATCTCTAATACAAGATTTAAGAGGGTCAAAGGTGGACAAGGAAGGCTTCTCAAAGGTAAAAAGCAGCTGTATGTCGTCAGCATACGACGTGGTTTTAATACCAGACTTAGAAATCAAATCAGCTAACGGAGCAAAGTAAACATTAAAAAGAAGGGGACTTAATGAGGAGCCCTGAGGGACGCCCCATTTCAGTGGTCTAGGTGTAGAAGTGAAGGCGGGGGGGGTATGAACACATTGCGTACGATTAGTTAAAAAGGAAAGGACCTTGCCCTGTATTCCCAATTTCCTCAATCTATCCAGCAGTATGGAGTGAGAGACGGTGTCGAATGCTGCTGACAGATCAAGTAGCACCAACACCGCCCTCAAACCCTGATCCAAAGTCCATCGGACCGAGTCAGCCATCTCAATTAGGGCCGACTCCGTGCTGTAGCCTTTACGGAAGCCATGCTGGGAATCATGGAAAAGGTCATGGCTCTCGATAAAAACCGCAATTTGTTGGTGAGATAGTCGCTCCAAGATTTTAGCTGGAGCGGGAAGAAGCGAAATCGGCCTATAATTGGCCGGATTGTCAGGATCCAAATTGGCCTTCTTTAGAATCGGCACTAGGGAAGCGTGCTTCCATACTTCCCGGTAGATGCCTGAGCTCAAAGAAGAGTTCCATATAGGGTTGAAATAAGGATTGAGGAAAGAGGCTAGTACTTTAAACTGTTTTATCGGCCAGGGGTCCCTGGGGGCACCTGACCTGCATCGAAGTAGTTCCTTGAGAGAGGACTCCTCAGATATTTCAGTGAACTCCGAGAGGATAGGGCCATGAATATACACATCGGTCGGTTGAGCAAGGGGTCCAGCGCTCTCTCCACCAGGAAAGGAGGCATAAATCTGAGCTATCTTATCCTCAAAAAATTCTGAAAGCTTGGAACAAAGTTCTTGAGAGACAGGGTGTTGACGAGTCAATGCCTGAGGGTCAGTAAATGTCCTAACGAGGGAGAAAATTTCTCGCGGGGCATTACTCGCTTTTTCAATTTTCTCAGCTAGGTAGTCTCTTTTGTGCTGAACAATCAGCTTTCGATACTCCTGAAGGGCTCTACGATACTCATGTTTGTTCTCTATAGTGCACCCTGATCTCCAGCGCCGTTCCAATACTTTACAGGCTGATTTATGATGACGTAATTCGTCCGAATACCAGGGGGCAGCTGGTGAAGCCCTAAAAGTTTTTATCGGCCTAAGAGGAGCCAGTGAGTCAATAGCATTACCTATCCACTCATTAAGATTGGAAATGCGGGAATCCAGGTTCTCCACCTGGGGGGGGACAACTATCCTTGAGATACTCAGAGAGAGAGCTATGAGAAATCTTGCTCCAGTTTCTTCCCATCAACCGCGGCGTCGACGTTGGTTTGTCTATGCGGGTCAAAAGGACGCAGAAAGGAACAATAAAATGATCCGGCCATATAACAGGGATAGGGTCCTCAATGGAAATCTCCGGAAGATTGGAGCAGATAAGATCTAAAGTATGCCCGGCTTTGTGCGTGGGATGGCCCACTAACTGGGGCAATCCACATGCTGCCAAGGAGGATAGAAAGTTAGAACTGGTGGGGCAAGAAAGGTTGTCAACATGCAGGTTACAATCTCCAAGGACCGTAAAGTTGGCGTAATGAGTGCAGGATAGGGTAATGTAATCCGACAGAGCCGGTAAGTAGAAGGGGCTGGAATTAGGGGGCCTATATAGTAAAAGACCCGAAAATGCCACAAAAGCTGAAAGATTTATACAAAAAGGAAGCCCCTCAATGGTATCAATGGGGTCAAAATGTGAAGAGGCGACTGTCCACTTGTTTTTATATACAATGGCCACTCCACCTCCCTTCTTGCCGCCTTGTCGATTGGCGCAGATAATGCTAAAACCCTCAGGGACCGCAATGGCAATAGCAGGATTAGTTTCTTCAATAATCCAGGTTTCGGTCAAAAACAAAAAATCCCAGTCATTATCAGAGAGGGATTGCCAAATGTCAAGAGAATGCTTGACTAAAGACCGGCAATTTATCAATGCGAGTTTAATAGGAATGGTCAATTTAGGGCCCCGTGAGGGCAACCAGGGAGCGAGTTTACAAGAGTAGGGAAGTACATTAGAGGAAAAACCACAGTGCACGCATAGCAGGTCCGTGCGCCCGTCAACAAAAGGATTGACCCGCTCAGGAAAGCAACCGCTGGGACGTAGCGCTAGTAGGTCACTGCCAGAGTAACAAATCCTTTTCAGGTCAGTGCCACGTCCACCAGATCCGGCCGCGATCCGGTCGCGGACGGGCGCAGACGGGCTTGCCTTTGGCGCGCCTTTGGCGCGCCGCCGGCACGCCCGCTGCGCCCGCCCGTTGCGCGGACGGGAAGTTCCTTCCATAAATAGTAGAGGAGGGTGGGCGGGAAAAGCAACTGGTCCGCGACCCAGCCCCTCACCAAAGATGGCGGCTCAACTTGACAGCGTCACCCGTCAGCACCTAATCGTCTGCGGGGACTGCAGGGAGAATGAAGTAGAACAGTTGGCACATTAAATACAACAGATTAAAATGATTATTATTGTGTCTTGTATAAAGCGCGCAGCTACCCCAACGGGGTGTCTCGGCGCTAAATGATTAACAGCAAGTCCCAGGAGACAAAAATGTATAGGCAGAAAAGGTGAGTTTTCAACGCCCGACGGAATTCGGGCTCAGATTTAATAGAGCGTAGGCCCATTGGCAATTTATTCCAGCGTAGGGCGGCTCTTAGCTCGAATGTTTTCCCTCCCGCACGAGATTTTTAAATCTTGGGATGGTCAATAGATGTTGCGAATTGGAGCGAAGGGCTCTGCTGTTGCAGTAAGGACGAATGGTTCTGAGATGGGCAGACCCCTTCCCCTGAGTAGAGCGGTAAGCTAATATCATGGCTTTGAAATCAATTTGTTTATTTATAGGCAGACAATGCAATTCACGAAGATAGGGAGAAATGTGCTGCCTACGTGATAGACCTCCAATCAGACGAGCCGCAGTATTCTGGACCGTTTGAAGTTTATGGCAGAGGCCAGAGGATAAACCTAAGTAGAGTCCATTCGCATAATCCAGATGCGAGATAATTAATGCATGAACAATCGTTTTCCTATTTGCACTGGGGAGATAATTTATAAGTTTTTTTTAGCGTTTTGATCTTGGTAAAACATGCAGCAGAGACTGATTGGACCTGAGACCCGAGAGACAGCTGTTGATCCCAGCGGACTCCTAGATTTCTAACTGAGTCCTTCGGTGTCGGGGCTTGGCTAAAATCTTCCGGCCACCAGATATTGCAGTCAAGAGGGGATGGCTGATTAAAAAAGAGCACCTCCGTTTTGGCTGCGTTCAGCATCAGAAAATTAAGATCCATCCAATCAGCAATATCTCTAATACAAGATTTAAGAGGGTCAAAGGTGGACAAGGAAGGCTTCTCAAAGGTAAAAAGCAGCTGTATGTCGTCAGCATACGACGTGGTTTTAATACCAGACTTAGAAATCAAATCAGCTAACGGAGCAAAGTAAACATTAAAAAGAAGGGGACTTAATGAGGAGCCCTGAGGGACGCCCCATTTCAGTGGTCTAGGTGTAGAAGTGAAGGCGGGGGGGTATGAACACATTGCGTACGATTAGTTAAAAAGGAAAGGACCTTGCCCTGTATTCCCAATTTCCTCAATCTATCCAGCAGTATGGAGTGAGAGACGGTGTCGAATGCTGCTGACAGATCAAGTAGCACCAACACCGCCCTCAAACCCTGATCCAAAGTCCATCGGACCGAGTCAGCCATCTCAATTAGGGCCGACTCCGTGCTGTAGCCTTTACGGAAGCCATGCTGGGAATCATGGAAAAGGTCATGGCTCTCGATAAAAACCGCAATTTGTTGGTGAGCTAGTCGCTCCAAGATTTTAGCTGGAGCGGGAAGAAGCGAAATCGGCCTATAATTGGCCGGATTGTCAGAATCCAAATTGGCCTTCTTTAGAATCGGCACTAGGGAAGCGTGCTTCCATACTTCCCGGTAGATGCCTGAGCTCAAAGAAGAGTTCCATATAGGGTTGAAATAAGGATTGAGGAAAGAGGCTAGTACTTTAAACTGTTTTATCGGCCAGTGGTCCCCGGGGGCACCTGACCTGCATCGAAGTAGTTCCTTGAGAGAGGACTCCTCAGATATTTCAGTGAACTCCGAGAGGATAGGGCCATGAATATACACATCGGTCGGTTGAGCAAGGGGTCCAGCGCTCTCTCCACCAGGAAAGGAGGCATAAATCTGAGCTATCTTATCCTCAAAAAATTCTGAAAGCTTGGAACAAAGTTCTTGAGAGACAGGGTGTTGACGAGTCAATGCCTGAGGGTCAGTAAATGTCCTAACGAGGGAGAAAATTTCTCGCGGGGCATTACTCGCTTTTTCAATTTTCTCAGCTAGGTAGTCTCTTTTGTGCTGAACAATCAGCTTTCGATACTCCTGGAGGGCTCTACGATACTCATGTTTGTTCTCTATAGTGTACCCTGATCTCCAGCGCCGTTCCAATACTTTACAGGCTGATTTATGATGACGTAATTCGTCCGAATACCAGGGGGCAGCTGGTGAAGCCCTAAAAGTTTTTATCGGCCTAAGAGGAGCCAGTGAGTCAATAGCATTACCTATCCACTCATTAAGATTGGAAATGCGGGAATCCAGGTTCTCCACCTGGGGGGGACAACTATCCTTGAGATACTCAGAGAGAGAGCTATGAGAAATCTTGCTCCAGTTTCTTCCCATCAACCGCGGCGTCGACGTTGGTTTGTCTATGCGGGTCAAAAGGACGCAGAAAGGAACAATAAAATGATCCGGCCATATAACAGGGATAGGGTCCTCAATGGAAATCTCCGGAAGATTGGAGCAGATAAGATCTAAAGTATGCCCGGCTTTGTGCGTGGGATGGCCCACTAACTGGGGCAATCCACATGCTGCCAAGGAGGATAGAAAGTTAGAACTGGTGGGGCAAGAAAGGTTGTCAACATGCAGGTTACAATCTCCAAGGACCGTAAAGTTGGCGTAATGAGTGCAGGATAGGGTAATGTAATTCGACAGAGCCGGTAAGTAGAAGGGGCTGGAATTAGGGGGCCTATATAGTAAAAGACCCGAAAATGCCACAGAAGCTGAAAGATTTATACAAAAAGGAAGCCCCTCAATGGTATCAATGGGGTCAAAATGTGAAGAGGCGACTGTCCACTTGTTTTTATACACAATGGCCACTCCACCTCCCTTCTTGCCGCCTTGTCGATTGGCGCAGATAATGCTAAAACCCTCAGGGACCGCAATGGCAATAGCAGGATTAGTTTCTTCAATAATCCAGGTTTCGGTCAAAAACAAAAAATCCCAGTCATTATCAGAGAGGGATTGCCAAATGTCAAGAGAATGCTTGACTAAAGACCGGCAATTTATCAATGCGAGTTTAATAGGAATGGTCAATTTAGGGCCCCGTGAGGGCAACCGGGGAGCGAGTTTACAAGAGTAGGGAAGTACATTAGAGGAAAAACCACAGTGCACGCATAGCAAGTCCGTGCGCCCGTCAACAAAAGGATTGACCCGCTCAGGAAAGCAACCGCTGGGACATAGCGCTAGTAGGTCACTGCCAGAGTAACAAATCCTTTTCAGGTCAGTGCCACGTCCACCAGATCCGGCCGCGATCCGGTCGCGGACGGGCGCAGACGGGCTTGCCTTTGGCGCGCCTTCGGCGCGCCCGCTGCGCCCGCCCGCTGCGTGGACGGGAAGTTCCTTCCATAAATAGTAGAGGAGGGTGGGCAGGAAAAGCAACTGGTCCGCGACCCAGCCCCTCACCAAAGATGGCGGCTCAACCTGACAGCGTCACCCGTCAGCACCTAATCGTCTGCAGGGACTGCAGGGAGAATGAAGTAGAACAGTTGGCACATTAAATACAACAGATTAAAATGATTTAAAATGTTAAAAATGTGGCTGTGGAATAAAGTGCAAAAACGCTCGTTTTTTTCCTTCAATAGTTTCAATAACATCAGCAGTATAATGAGCCTAGTTTCCCCGGCTTTCCGCCTCAGGGAAATGTGCAAATCAGTGGGGGCGCTGAAAGAACTGGCATTTATACCGGGAGGGCGGGCGGGAAAAGCAACTGGTCCGCGACCCAGCCCCTCACCAAAGATGGCGGCTCAACCTGACAGCGTCACACGTCAGCACATGGAGATGTCTGCTGTGTGCAGCCCAGAAGCTGTACACAGATAGCCTCGCACAGAAGGGCCTATGCAGGGGTTGGGTGGTGACCTGGAATAGGCCTTATAATGGGGGGGGTGTACAGGTAGGGAACTCAGTGTTCTTTACTGTTTCAAATGTAGTAACAGTTGATTATCCTCCTATAGGAAAGGCTGCTTATTAAGGTGCAAGTCCAGTTCTTTGGGGTTCAAAAACTCCAGACTCACACCAATGTACACTGTAACCTGTGTGAAAAGAACAATTCTGTAAAGTCAAAAAGCATATCTATACAACTAATGGGTCATCCAGAAGTGTCATATTCTCAGCTCAGAAGCAGAACACACACCTTGTGTGACCCTGCCAGACTGGATTAATTACTTTCTCCCAAGTTGCAGGAACAAAGGCTTTGCCCTTCAAAGCAAGCATTTGGCAGTGCTTATCTTGACTTTCCAGGAGGAAGGCACTGGGCAAAATTGCTCTGAATCAATAAGCCAACTGTCATCCTCTGCCAGACACCAGCTCTGTCAAGGGCCCCTTAATCAGGGATGGGACTCCTTTACAGCACCCAAAAATTACTGTTTTTTTCCCAGTTTTGGCCCATGGGGCCTATGGGGGCAGGGTATCCCTACCCTGCTCCCTTATACCTTTTTCCCCCTAACTTCAGGACAGTGGACTAAGAGCCTGATTACGAACCTATGCTGGCGATCCGACCACTGCCGCAATGCAGGACCGCTCGCAGTATTACGACTGCGCCGGTCAGACCACCACATGACCGCTGCGACTGTCAGGGATCCAGGATCCTGCGGTGTTCACGCATCGGTCAGAGGCAGAAATATGCTGGCATTGCGGCAGAGGAACCGCGAAGCATATTTCGAGTTACCTCACCGCCACCCTTTTCATGGCAGAGGGCCAGGGGGGCACATGTAGTGCCCCTCTGGATTAGCACCCTCAGTTCCTACACGTTGTGGCATGTATGCCACACCGTGTAGGAAGGTGCAGTCCGCCCACTGAGAGTGGCAGTCTTCTATGAGTTTAACAGATTGCCGCTGTCAGACCGCCGCACGACCGCCAGCCAGACCAGGATTGAAGTCTTAATCTGGCAATCAGTTGCACCGTGGATTTTGTGGCCCTACAGTGGATGACACATTGCATCGTCTGCTGTAGGACTGCCAAACTCATAATTGGCCCCTAAGTCCTGAGTCCTGTAACGGCTGTCAGCAATATTTTTCTGATGTTGCTGACAACCAATCAGAGTGCTCACTCCTGCGGGGAGCGAATTGACCAAAGGGAAATGAAGCACCCTACCCAATCAGAACGCTCTATTGAAGGCACTCCCACAAGAGTTTTGAGAAATTCTCGCAGACCTAACCATACAGATATGCAAATATTTTTCCTTTTAATTTTTAAAAAACTACTTAACAGATTTACACCAAATCACATAAAGTACAGTCTGCGAACCAAGATCTAACTTGCTGCCAAATCTGGTGTAACTTGGTTCAGCAGTTTTTATTGTAGCCCTTCTTAAAAAAGTCTATGGAAAATGCACAGGGATTTAGCATTTTGGCATCCCCTTTTTTCTCATGCCCCACTTGACGGATCTGCCCAGAGCTTTTCATGACAAACTAGGCAAAAAACAGCACTTTTTTGGAAAGTTTCATTGAGATTCATTAAACTGTGCCAATGTTATTAGCAATCCAATCGTTTCCATAGCAAATGGACTTTTTGGTTTACTTACAACTCCGCTCCATCCTGAATAGGGGTGGGGGGCAAAACGTGCTTTCCGCCTTGCAATTTTCTGCAGAAAAATTAGACACAGCTACAGCCAAAATGGCTGAAAAGAATTGCACACAATTTGGCAGAAAGCTAGCTCTTGATCCAGAAAGCATGCTTTTTTTGTGGTTTGTTGTGAACATTTACATTTGTTGCTGGCTGCAGAGTCTGCAGGGGCTGTGGGGCCCATAGACCTCTCCCCACTGCCTGCAATGATGGTTATGTTGTAAGTTCCATTGGTGGGATCAGATCACCCACTGTAAAACAATGGCTCTTGGCTCCCAAAATATGTGCTGACTGGTCAGCCGGCAGGGGTCGCGGAGCCTTGAGGCTCAAACCGCACACCCAACATTTTAAAATGTGTGTGTGTAACCTGGGTGGCACTGGGACACTCATGGTAAATGAAAATGTCCAACTTACAGAGGCACTCAAAATTGGAGCTAGCCGGGGTCTTGGGTATCCTCCTGTGGCTGCAATGTTTGCCTAAAATGTGGACGTCCCGGGCGGAACCGGTACACCTACAAAAAAGTAATAATAAATGAGCAACAGGAACTGGCAATTTGTTATTCACTGCTCCAGGTAAAAATAACTCCATAATGCCTTGTGAGGGCTTTTAAATTATATTTTTTATCCTGGTGGTTCCCCTAGGAGGGGTAGAGGCACCACCAAACATTTTTTTATATTGTGGAGGGGTGTAGGGAGCGCAGCAGCCCCCCAGCAACATTAAAATATCTCAGTAATTTCTTGGGTCATTGAATCCATCACCACAGGAGAGCTTATCATTATTTTTAAAGCATGAACAATCAAAAAGAAGATGACAGTTTGTAACTTCTATGTGTGCTGCATTAAGCAGCACACATAGAAGTGACAAAACACCATTTGAAGATTGATTATGTGCAGGAAGGGACCCCTTGACTATGGAAGGATGTCAGGAAGATTTGCACAATTATCAGTGAGGCATATGAGGTGCAATATGTTCCAGGTGTAAAAAACGTAACAGCTGATTTCTTGAGTAGAATGTCACTGCCGCTCACAGAAATTGATCAAGATCCATAAAGTGAGTATTGTGTGACAGGATTTTTTACTGATGGTTGCAGTGGCAGTTTACAACACAAAAGACTGGATGGATGCGTACAGTAAGGAGAAAGTGTTGAAGATAGTTAAAGACAAAAAAATTGAGAATGGTTGGGGTGATTCCAGAAGAGGCGGAGATGTTGATGAATTGAGAGCGCTCCAGGAAGAGCATGATGAGTTAAGTGTTGATGGTGAGTTTGTTTGCAGAGTGTGAAAAAATATCCTACCTTGTGATATGCGCCAGAAATTTGTTTCAATTGGTCGTGAGGCACATTCGGATATTACTCGCACCAAAAGCAGCATTGATGAAGATCAGCAAAAATGGTCAGGCGATTTAGTCGATGTTTCTTAAGTAATTTTGCCCGGCGTTAAACGCCTCTAATACCTTATGAAGATTATCAAATAAAGAGGCAGGCGCTGGAGACAGGAAGACAGGAAACACGTTTTATTCCGACGGAGCAGAACACATCAGATCGGACAACAAGGTATCGTCTCGAGGTGCTCTCTGACAGCCTCTCTGAGACCTGGCCTTTTATACACTGGTTTACGACATGTGACCATTCTTTATTACAATAAAGACATTGTGAAGTAGCGAAAGATGACATCCTCGGTACCCCCCAGTTCCGGCTTATTCCAACACGTGGCTACAGTAGAGGTCCTCACCCCCCATACAACAGGAGGGGGCTATCACGCAGCTGAGTGTTTCGCCGATTCCTTTGGAATGTGTGCGCCTGATCGAATCTCAAGGGGTGAGGAGGTCATGATCAATAGTAGCTCCTTTGAAAAGGGTCGAGTGCATACAGTAGTGGGCAATAAACTGTATCCTCAGGCCAAGGGATGACCAGCGGTTCGTACAGACAATCGAGCTCAGAGGAAGGGGTCATCAAAAGAGGGGTATTCATGGAAGCAAAGGAGGTGTTGGTCAGGCGCAAGGTGTGATTTCCAGAGACAGATTCATGTGGAAGGGGAGGTCATGACTTGTGCATGTGAGAGCGGGGGCAGCCAGGGTGCATGGGGGAGGCTTGCAGGGTCAGGGAAGTGTGCTGATGATCGATCGTGAACAGGGAGACCATGGTACCTAAAATGGCTGTCGTGTATGTTCATACGTGAGTCTGAGGAATGGGCAAGATGGCGCAGATGATGTTCAGTTCATAAACTAAAATTCCACAGTCCTCCCTTTTAACATGTTTCGCCAGCTTGTCAATTCGGATCTATCCCCATAAGACCACGTATTTCTATCTCATAGAGGGGACTCATGTGTTCAGTTCTAAAGTCCAAAGTCTTAGGGCACATACAGTTAGAAATGAGTGAACACAAAGGTGGCAGACATTGAATACCTAAGCAGCACCCACACAGTACCACAACTGGTATCAGTATAAATGTAAACAATCTCCATCCCCAGTCCTTCAAAGTGTCCCAAAACCAGCTTCCAAGCGACCACCCTTCTTGCTCTTGGTGAACCTCTGAGGATAGTCTGTGGAGGTGTTCAATTGCTTTGTAGACTGAAGGCGAGTTATCTGGCACGTGCAACAGCTGGAGCCGATGATGCGGCATGCTCCTCCACGGTCGACCAGAATCACATCTAGAACAAGGCGGTTTTGGAGGGCCACCAGGCGGACTGCCTGAAGCTCAGCCGTGTTGTTAGCGAGGATGCCAGCCGTGATGTTAATGGTTGTTTCTACTGCCTGAGTCAGGTGTCGGATAGCGCGGCTGTTTGCCATTGGTCCCCACAGAGGAACAAGTCCCTTCGCTGCATCCAGGAACTGTGCTCCAGTGGAGTCGGCTTGTCCAACGTCTCCGGCGCGCTTTTGCCGGTGATGGTAGGCTGAGGCCACATACGTGGGAGGAAGAATGAAGGCGATGTAGCACGTACCCCTCCAACCTTTCGGGAGCCAGGTGTAAGCTTTGGTGCCACAAACAAAGTACATATTCGGAGAAGCAACAAAGGAAGGGGGATCAACTGAGACCAATGTTCTGGTGATGCGGCAGGAACTGTGACCCACCAGCTGCGTTCCCTGGCCTTCGAGACACACGAGTCCTGTGACATTGATGACAGACAGGGCCACGGTCAGGGTGGCAGCCGTTTGCTTCCGCAGGTGGGAGAAGGTGGGTCTGGCTGGATTGTGGAGCACTTGCATTTCGACTCTTTCTTTGGCAGGGATGTTCATAAGGAAGGCGGAACCTGAGGCCATAGGACAAACGGGGGCAGACGTTCCTCCTGTTTTGTTCAGCCAGAACCCATAGTAGAAGTGTGACACTGTCTGACCAGAAGCGGCGTTGTCCTTGTGGCTCTCCTGCAAGAGGATCAACCAGGCGAGGCAGGAGCCGTGAACTGAGAAAGGAGAAGGGATGAAAGGTATGGAGTGTTCAGTGGCATGCGGGAGCAACCCGCAGATCCAGCAGTTCGTGGCATTTGTAGCAAGGTTGTGCTGGTGCAACAGTTGCACGAAGGAATTGTTCCAGAACTCCTTACGCCTTTCTCGGAGCTGAGGCGAAAGGGAGATCAGGTGATGTTCTTTCACGGTGGTTGGTTGTACAGTGGCCAGCAATATCTGGTGAGCGGGTGTGCTGTCCTCCAAGATCCAGAAGGAAGTCATGAGGAGGAGGCAAAAGAGGAAGAGGATGAAGAAGGCGATTGTCTTTGATTTGTGCAAATTGTCAGTCTTTGGGTTCCTGTAGTGGGTATTTCCGGTTGCGTCCATCATCTTCTTATCTGGCGCTTCCATCATCTTCTTGTCTGGCGCTTCCATCATCTTCAAGGTGCTCGGTAGTGGGCAGAACCACAGACTTTGTTTAGCTTCTCTCCGGGTGACCCTTGGTTGTTTTAGGCCACCGTTCTGAGATTTTAACTTAGTCCGTGGTCTACTTAGCCGAAGCTCCCCCCTTTCGACGCAGGAAATACCCTTCCCGGGATGGCACAGTGGGATCAGAGAATTTAGCAAGTTCAAGTGCCTCGGTATCAGGATAGCAGTTCAGTGATGGCCGGTCTTTGTTCAGGAGCTCTTCTTGGGTGTCGACGTTTTCTGTCGTGGCCAGGGTCGAGGAGACTTTCTTGCAATGATGGGCGTGCAGCCAGTGCCTTTTTCCCTCCACTCGAAGAGCCGTCTGAGTGGTGATCAGTACTTGCCAGGGGCCCGTCCACCGGGGTTCCAGACTCTTCGCCCGTTGAAAGTTCCGGACTAGAACATAATCTCCCGGTTGGATATCGTGACCGGGGCCCCTGGAAGCATCGGGGATGGCCTGCTGCACCTCTTGATGAATGACAGACAACGTTTTAGTTAACTTGCACAAATAATCTGACAGCAGGACGTCGGGGACATCGTGAATGGAGGTTGGTTTGGGGGCAGTCCAGGGGTTCATTGGTCGCCCAAACACCACCTCGTATGGGGGTCAAGTGGTGCTTAGTGGGAGTGGAGCGCATCGATAGCAATGCCAGTGGGAGGGCATCTGGCCACTTGAGTCCTGTGGTGGCCACTATCTTTGACAGTTTCAGTTTCAGTGTAGCATTGTGTCGCTCAACTAGGCCAGCGGATTGGGGATGGAAGACCGCATGGAACCTTTGCTTTACCCCCAGCCCCTTCAAGATTAGTTGGATAACTTCAGCTATGAAGTGGGGGCCATTGTCGCTCCATAAAATTCGACAAAGGCCGTAACGAGGGAAAAACTCTTTCAGTAGTACTTTGGCAGTAGTCATGGCTGTGTTATCACGGGTTGGATAGGCTTCCACCCATTTGCTGAAGGCGCATACAATGACTAGTACATACTTCAAGCCTTGGCATCTCTCCAGCTGGATGTAATCCATCTGAAGGACTTCAAAGGGGTGGTCGGGGGTCCCAAACCCTCCCCGGGGTACCACAGTTCCTTTCCCGGGGTTGTGTTGTAGGCAGATAAGGCACTGCTGGACCAGGCGTTTGGCTGAGTCGGGGATTTTGTTGTTGTGCCAGACTTTGGAAATGAGTTCAATCATGGGGGCAGAACCTATGTGTGCAGGGGAGTGTGCCATAGTCAGTATGGGGATCAAGTATGAGTCAGGCAGCAACCACTTGTTTGTGTATTTTGTCCGCCAGCAGCCTTCGTCGTCCTTTAAACCCACCCATGCCCACTCAGTCTGTTCGTGAGGTGTGCTGGCCGACTGGATGTCCCTAATCGTTTCCCTAGCATCAGTCCATTTTTCTGCTTGTGACCTGGTCACATACATGCGTGTCGTCGTCCTATTCTCAGCTGTGGTTCGGGCAGTGATGTCGGCCAGTGTGTTTCCCTGTCCAACTAAGTCCGTCATCTTCTTGTGTGCCTGGCATTTGATCACTGCTAATCGTTCGGGGAGGAGAACTGCTTCAATCAGGGCGGAGACTAGATCTCCGTGAAGGATGGGCGTGCCGTGAGATGTCAGGAATCCCCTTTCCCTCCACAAGAGCCCAAAATGATGAACCACCCCGAAGGCATACTGGCTGTCCGTGTAAATGTTCACCGTGGTTCCTGCTGCTATGATACATGCTCGTGTGAGGGCAATTAGCTCTGCCGCCTGTGCGGATCGTTGTGTGATGCGGGCGGTTTCAACTACTGTTCGGGCTGTCGTCACCGCATAGGCAGCTGAGGTGGTGCCGTCTGGGAGTTTGATACAAGAACCGTCTACCCATAGTTCTCCATCAGGGTCTGTAAAAGCAGTGTCTCTAAGGTCAACTCTACTTCTGGTCTGTTCATCCGTGAGGGTCACACAGTCGTGTATAGGGGGCACATCGGGGTCATTTTCAGGCAAGGGCAGCAGTGTAGCAGGATTCAAAGTTGTGCATCTCTTAAGAGTAATATGGGGTGCAAGTAGAGTCAATTTGTATCCCGTCAGTCGTGCACTAGTCAGGTGTTGAGTCTTGGTCTGGTTCAAAAGGGTGTCAACTGCGTGGGGTACTAACACCGTGAGAGAGTTTGAAAGTACAATTCCCTCACTCTGACGGATAGAGACAGCAGCGGCGGCTACTGCTCGAAGGCAGGCAGGTAAAGCTCTGGTGACTGGGTCAAGAGTGGCAGAGAAATAGGCACAAGGGCGTTGTTTGGAGTCGATGGGCTGAGTTAGAACAGACAATGCGCATCCCTCCCTTTCGTGAGTGAAGAGAGAGAAGGGCTTGGAGTAATCTGGTGTTCCTAGGACGGGTGCCGAGCAAAGGGCATCCCGCAACTCCTTAAAGGACGCTTGGCATTCGGGGGTCCAAGGGAGTGGGAAGGGAACATCTTTGGCCAACAGGGAAAGTAGGGGTTTTATGATGAGACTGAAATTTGGTAACCATTGTCGGCAAAACGAGGTAAGGCCCACCAATGAACGGACTTGCTTCTGTGTTTTTGGGATGGGGGTGTCTAGGATGGTTTGGATTCGGTCGGGTGTAAGTTTCCTCCCTTCTTTGGACAGGAGATGGCCTAGGTATGTCACTTGAGGTTGGCAGAACTGCAGTTTCTTTTTGGAGACTTTGTGGCCATTCTCCGCAAGAAAGTGCAAGAGTTGGATAGTGGCTGTGATTGCAAGAGGAGTGGTGTCGGCCGCCAAAAGGATATCATCGACATATTGGATCAACACCACTCCATCTGGTAGCTGGACGGCGTCCAGCTGTCTTTTGAGGGCCTGGCTGTAGATGCTGGGACTTTCAGTGTAGCCCTGGGGAGCTCTACAAAATCGATACGAACGGTTTTGTAAGGTGAAGCCGAAGAGATAACGGCTGTCTGGATGGATGGGGATAGAGAAAAAGGCATTCTTGAGATCAATAATGGTGAAGGTGGTGGCAGTGGACGGGATGAGGGTCAGAATGGTGGTGATGTCTGAGACTACGGGGTACTGTGGCACTACCACTTTGTTGACTTCTCGCAGGTCGATGATGAAGCGGTACGCTTTCTCATCTCCCTCACCTTGCTTCTTAACAATGGGTAGGATAGGGCTGTTGCAGACATTACTAACCACTTCCTATACCACTCCTGCATCTACCAGGGACTGAATAATCGCTACCAATGCCTTCTCGCCTACGGGCGATATCCGGTACTGTCGGAGTTTCGGGAGTATGGCGTCTGGTCGAACAGTTATGTGCACAGGATCGATCATCATTCGTCCTACATCCGAGTCGTTTCTGGCCCACAGGTACAGGGGTAGGGTGTCAAGCAAGGTTAGGTCAGCATCAGTGATAGAGTACATATGTTGTGCGGGGCAGGATCTGGACATGCTTGGGTTGTCGTACAGGATGACTCGGACTCCATCTGGGGAACACCTAATAGTAGCTCGGAAATGTTTTAGTAAGTCAATACCCATAATGGCGTCAGGGGAGTTGGAGGAGAGCAGAAATGTTGTGTCCGTGGGGTTGTTTCCTAGGTCAAAGGAGATAGGTACAGACAGGGGATTAGTGGAGGGCGTTCCATCGACACCTATCGATGTAATGTGTGAGCCAGACAAGGGTGCCCTTGTAATCAGTCGCTTTGATAATACACTACGTGTCGCTCCAGTGTCTACCAAAAATGGAGACTTTGTACCCAGGACCTTAGCGGTGACGTAAAGACCTTGCTGGTCAACACAGAGCTCGACTGGATCCCTTCCTCGCCCTTGGCGGTCCTATGCAAAGTCGTGAGCATTGTCGCAGCCGGACTGTTGGCACTGATTCTGTCGGGGGCGGTCAAATGTGTTCGGTCTGTCAGGTTGGTTACTGTTGGTGTCGTGGGTGTGCCCTCGTCCCTGCCCTCTTGTCCTGGGGCCATTTGCCATGTCCCTTGTCTCGTTATTCTTAATCGCTTCTCGGAGGACCGGGCATTGAGACTTCCAGTGGCCAAATCCTTTGCAAAACGCACACTGGTTCTCATCGAGGTCTATTCGTGGAGCGCCGGGTGTGGGTGTACGTTCTCTAGGGGGTGGATTTCTAGGGGCATTCGACTGGTAGTTTCTCCTATACTGCTCCCTTCCTCTAGTCACTCCCTGTAATTGAGCAATCATCACTCGTTCTTTTAAGTCCTTTTTCTTTCTCTCAGTCGCCCTCTCGTTCTCGTTCTTTTGGTGTTCGTAATACTGAGCCATCTGAAGGATAGCTGCAGGTTTGGAGGCCCCCCAACTACTCTCGCTCGTCTGTAACTTCTGGGAGACCTCTTGTAATAGCCCCTTTACGTAGTTTTGCACGAATAGGTGCTGTCCGGTTGCGGTGGTCATGTCTTGGCCACTGTAATCGGAGAACACTGTCTCAAATCGGGAGAAATACTCTGATACGTCTTCCTGGGGTTTCTGACGGCAAGCCGTGACTATCGACCAGTCTACCTTTCTCTCTGGGATCAATGTCTTTAACTTCTGCACTATTTTGTCCGGGAGTTCCAGTATGTCTTTTACAGGTTTCTTACCGGGCTCTCGCTGCCTATCTAGTTCACCGAGTTGATTCCAGGTGTGTCCGAACAGATCTGTGTGGTTGGCCTTCTGGATTTGCTTCCACACGTCAGCCGGCAGACATAACCCAAAAAACAAATCAATGTCCGCTAGAGTCATTATAGTTGAGCCCAAGGCTGTACTTAGTTCGGTATAAAATGCTGCCGGGTTCTTTCTTAAATCGGGCAGGGTTTGCCTAAAGGTTAAAATATCTTGTCGATCCCATGGTTGATAAACCCAGTTGTACACAACCCTCCCTTTTGCATCTGCGTGATTAATATCGTCGTTTGTTCCCTGACCTCTTGGGGGAACCCAGTAGGGGGCGGCTTCTCTGATAGGCATCATAGTGTTGGCTACTTCTAATGGGGGCTCAGCCGTTTCAGAGACTGTGATCTTAACCTCTGGTTTCTGTTCAGTGAGGTGGCGGAAGACCTCAAGCGTTTGCATGAAGAGGTCCGTCACATCATTCTCAGTCCCATCTCCAACATGGATCTTTCTATATAGAGCCGTCAGCTTAGCAGGACCCTTAGTTTGATACCTATCCTCATATGCGTTCAGGGTGTGGAAGCTGAACCGTAAAATGAAATGCCGTTTGTGGCTACCGGCATGTGAATTGTACATATCCATCGCATATTCTTCGCTCTCTTTCCGTTCTACCAGTGTCTTTGCTATCTTATCAATCCCATCCCGCTCATCTTTGCTCAACCTATTTGGTCTTGCCGTTAGCTGCTTGCTAGTCTCGAGTTCATCTGATGTTGTTACCGATGTGGCCGGTGCGAAGGCCGTAAGGGCCGGGGCACTAGCGCTAGGGTCACCCTCGCCCGCACTCAGAACTGGTAGGTGCTGTGCCAGTGGCTGGCAGGGGGCATAAGGAGGGGGCATGTAGATGATCGGAGGACCTAGCAGTAACTCGTTGTTTGCCCGTTGTTTGGAGGGCATCTCTGGGTAGAGCGTAGAGGGGGTCCTAACAGGGCATTGGCCTGTCGACCCTGATTCTTGCGTTTGTCTAACTTCCTCTCTCCTTTTTATCTCTTCATCTAGTTCCTTCGCTACCAGGTGGGCTGCCTTTCGTAATTCTTTCCCTATTTTTGTTTCTTCTCTTTTCCTTCGTTGCTCTGCTTCTTTGCGCCACATGCTGATACTATCGAGCATAGTGGGTGTTGCCTTATTTATTCTAACAGCTGCTTCTAGCGCTTTTATTTTATGATCATCAAAGGAACCTATCAGTGGCCACTGACTTTTGGGGTCCTTTTTCGTATATTTATGCCATAACTTACTATAAGCTATAGCGACTAGTCCTTGTTTAGTGAACATGTCCTTATTAGGGGTGCCTTCCAATGGAGCTGGATGGTTCATCTCTAATAAGCGGTCCGGGCTGATCCAACTACTGACCAATGGGGAGAAGATAGGCATGACGGGTTACAACGGGGACAAAAGTCTGCACTACCTATCCTTCACTACTTCGCGAAGACTAGACAGAATTTTACCCAAAGAGAGAACCAATATCGAACAATTAATGTTCGTTCAATCAAACAATAAGTGGCGAGAAAGAAATAGGCACGACGGGTTACAACGGGGGCAAAAGCCTGCGTTACCTATTCTTCACTATCTGCAAAGGAGGATAGAATACTTTTTACCCTTCCCCGTTTGTAGACTGAGAATTCTCGAGAAAAACAATCCTCGAACAAACAATGTTCGGGCAAACAATCAATCAGTGGGGGAGAAAAGATAGGCACGACGGATTACAACGGGGGCAAAAACCTGCGTTACCTACCCTTCGCTGCATGCAAAGGAAGAGAGAATACTTTTATCCCTCTCAGTTTGCAGACAGAGAATCTCCAAGAGAACCAACAATTCGTAGAGAAATACTAGTATTTTCTAATCAAACAATCAAATATTTCTTAGTTTGTCGTGTTACACGACCTTACCCGGAACGCATGGACAGTTTCTCGTCTTCCGCTTCCAGCGCCGATCGTCCTCTGCTCTCTGCTGCTACCGTGGCACTCCTGATGGTTCCCAGTCAGGACCGAAGATCACTCGGGGAGAGGTCTGCTCGGAACCAGTGAAGTTCAGATGATCGGCTGTCAGACGAGGGTCTATAGGACAGGAGCTCTTCCGATCGTTGCAGTCGTTCACTCTGTCGTTGGGACCTCTCCCACCGGATCCACGTGTCGCTGATGGGCCCCACGTTGGGCGCCAATTGATGAAGATCAGCAAAAATGGTCAGGCGATTTAGTCGATGTTTCTTAAGTAATTTTGCCCGGCGTTAAACGCCTCTAATACCTTATGAAGATTATCAAATAAAGAGGCAGGCGCTGGAGACAGGAAGACAGGAAACACGTTTTATTCCGACGGAGCAGAACACATCAGATCGGACAACAAGGTATCGTCTCGAGGTGCTCTCTGACAGCCTCTCTGAGACCTGGCCTTTTTTACACTGGTTTACGACATGTGACCATTCTTTATTACAATAAAGACATTGTGAAGTAGCGAAAGATTACATCCTCGGTACCCCCCCCCCCCAGTTCCGGCTTATTCCAACACGTGGCTACAGTAGAGGTCCTCACCCCCCATACAACAGGAGGGGGCTATCACACAGCCTAGTGTTTCGCCGATTCCTTTGGAATGTGTGCGCCTGATCGAATCTCAAGGGGTGAGGAGGTCATGATCAATAGTAGCTCCTTTGAAAAGGGTCGAGTGCATACAGTAGTGGGCAATAAACTGTATCCTCAGGCCAAGGGATGACCAGCGGTTCGTACAGACAATCGAGCTCAGAGGAAGGGGTCATCAAAAGAGGGGTATTCATGGAAGCAAAGGAGGTGTTGGTCAGGCGCAGGGTGTGATTTCCAGAGACAGAGTCATGTGGAAGGGGAGGTCATGACTTGTGCATGTGAGAGCGAGGGCAGCCAGGGTGCATGGGGGAGGCTTGCAGGGTCAGGGAAGTGTGCTGATGATCGATCGTGAACAGGGAGACCATGGTACCTAAAATGGCTGTCGTGTATGTTCATACGTGAGTCTGAGGAATGGGCAAGATGGCGCAGATGATGTTCAGTTCATAAACTAAAATTCCACAGCATAAAAATGTTATATTGGTTGCTCAGGGTGGATTTAGAAATTCTGAGTTTTTTAGGGGCATGTGTTAATTACGAGAATGCTGATTAATCTCAGAAACTCCAAAATGCTCCCATGTCATCTTTGGGGTGTCCAAGTTTGCCTAGGGTCGAAGTAGCACTGGATATTATGGGGCCAGTTACGTGGTTGGATGGCACTTGCAAGTATGTTATTTTATTGGTGGATATGATCTCCATTTTGGATGAGTTGGAAGTAGTGAGTAAAACGGACACTGCTACGGTTATCCGATTTTTGGACGAGGGTTTTTCTGAGAGAAGGGCTGGGATTTTAACAGAAAATGGTGTGCAATTCAAGTCAGAAGAGATGCACAATTTGCAGGGGTAGCACAGAGATTTACTGCATTATATCATCCTAGAAGAAATGCTGTTGTGGGAAGGGTGAATAGAGTTGTGTAAGGTATAATACAGTTGGCGAGCAAAGACAAGAAAAACTGGGAATATGAACTAAAAAGAATGATGTGGGCCTATAGATTGACACCACATTGTAGAGTCGGTGAGACTCCCTTTGAATTGATGAGAGGCTGTGTACAACATTCCAAAGTTAATCCTGTCTGGATGGAGAGGAGTAAGAAGTTGCAGTGGAATACTGATGATGTGAGAAAGTGTATCCTGAAGTCGCAGGATGGAAACAAAGAGTATTTTGATGTCGAACAAGGTACTAAAGAGGTGCGTTTGGACAGAGGCCAATGGTTCAGGGTGAAGTCTTTTATGAAGGTGGCTAAAGGAGAAAGCAAGTTTGGCCATCCCAAGCAGATGGTGAGAGTCATGAAAAATACAGTAAAACCAGATGAAGGGAGTATTTGTCACATAAAACGCTATGCCCTTGCTAAGCAAGATAGAGGTAAAGAAAGTAACATGAGTTATGTGGATGGTTATGGCAGTAACAGATTTATTTATGATTTATTTTAGAGTTTCATATAGCTCTAGCTAGACCCGAAGGTATCAGACCACTTTCCAACAGTAAATGTTCACATCAAAGATAACAAGTCTATACAGAGCATCTGAGTCAGAGCTTTTTATTACAGTAAATGTTCACAACATAGATAATAAGTATATACAAATTAGCTAAGTGACATCAGGTCAAATCAATTAATCATGGACATTACATATATAAACAACAGGGGATTACATATCCCTACAATTCCGTACATGACCTTTTAAACTACTTCCGCATATTGAAACTTCAACAGAAGCCAAAATCATAGAAAAGTTGAGCATAAACTTGCTACATATTAGAAAGCACACTAGTTTCATTTAGGGTCACTGCTACGCATGGAGCTTCCATGAATGACATAATTCTGAGGGCCTTCAAAACTGACCAAGCAGCAGCAGCCTCTGTACTCCCCTAACACTCTGAACCAATGGCTCTTAACCTGTGGTCCGAAGTCCCTTGGGGTCCGCTAGGCCTAAACGGGGAGTCGGTGACTGATTTCCAAATTAAGAAATACATTTAAGATGTGAAAACTTTTTCTATATTTTATTGTGATTTAAACAAATGATTTCAATGTTTGAACATTTGTTTGGTTTATACCTGTTTTTGTATTTCATTATTTTTTTAGTTTCAAATCAAAGAAATTGCTTGGGCCATGGGTCCTGCAGCTTCCAATAACTGAGTTGGGAGGTCCCCGGATACCAGTAATGATTCAGTTGAGGTACACAGATGTCAAAAGGTGGGGAACTGCTGCTCCACACAAATGACACTCAAAAATGAAAAATAACATACTCTGGTGGTTGCATGTCACATGGGAATCACAGACATTTACAGGCTAAAAAATGTCTTCTACTCGCTGCCCTTCATTGCTCACACGTGCCCTTTTAAACAACATATTTGGGAAATTCAGAGCTCTCTTTCAAATGTACACAGACCTGTAGATTTTCATCTGTCACAGAGGATCTGGAATCCAGTATAAAACAGCAAATTAAGAGCTGTCTAGGCCCAAGTGGCTAGCTAACATAAATACTGCTGCTTTATCAGCAGTGCCACATACCACTGCAAATATCAGTGACCAGGGAAATGTCTCACTCTCCCTGACGTTGCATGTCAAAAGTGGGGAGTTGTGTTCAAGCCTTAATATTCAGAACTCTTTAAGGGGTTCTGACGGGCGCCACCCCACCTAGGGGGCGTGGCGCCGTTAGGGGCAGCAAAGGGCCTGGCCAAGTGTAGGAATCCCTTCCGGGTCGCTTGACCCGGAAAGGGAATACCATCCACAAGCGGAAGTTAAGGAGACAAGCAAGACCGACGACCCGGAAGTAATTGAGTGGCGTGAGGCTTGAAAAGCCAGCGAGCCAGTGGGCAACCCCTCTTTGTCCACTTGCCTGCCTGGGGGTCGGAGCTCGCACGAGAAGTTACTGCGGGAGGAGCCGTGTGCGGCATCGCTGACGTTGAGCCAATTGACTCTAAAGCGCAGGTGAGCGGGCCTCACAGTGTGCCTGTGGATATGATTAAATTAGTTTAGTTTATCTATTTAGGCGCTATTGTGGACCGTGGACTGTGAGTACCGCATGCGAGTGCGGGTACATGTGTACGAGGGATTATTTCCCAAGAGCGCTGTAGGTTGCCTATATGTGTTTTGCTGCTCCGGTGGGCGCTTAGCCATCCGATTGAGGGGTGAGTGACCGTAACATGACGCGATCGGGAGATGCACGGTGGAAGGCTCCGAGGGCGTGTCTGAGCCATGTGAGGGTGCGCAGCGCGTGCAGACGGATGCGGGCGGCGGACATGGCCTTTTGGAGAAGGGTTGTTGCTTGGTCGCGTATAGCGTAGCCTCTCTAAGCCTCATCGCATCCTCGGCGCGATATGCGGCATTTACCAATATGAAAGAACCCTGGCGGTGCCACGGCGTATTGGCCGTTTGGCGTCGGCATTAGATTTCGGGAGCAGCGCAGGGAACGGTAAGAAGTGCGAAAAAGGGGCATGTCGGGCACGATGAAAATGCAGGGAAAGGGGCATGTGATGTATAGGAAATTATGCAGCGGTAAAACTAGGCGCTAATTCCAAATCATAAATAATTGTGTTGTGGGGAACTAACTTTTCCATTTCATTAAGTGCAGAATGCCGCCTAAACGGGCAACGAAGGGCAAAGGGGCCCAAGCTAGAAAAGATGATTACTTGGCATTGACGGAGCTTCTGGAGTTCACGAAGGAAAAAGGAGTCGACTGGGCGCTAAAGACATTGAAAGAAGGGGCAGGAACAGATGCGCAGGAAGAAACAGGACGGGGCAAGCGAGCCCAGCGCACACCAGAAAGATTCAAAGAGGCGAATAGAGAAAAGCGTCCCAGAACCGGGGGTTCTCAAGCAGCATCCGCAGGTGAGAAAGGGGTGCTTGAGACAACAGACTTGGTTTCGATTCCTGAGCAAGACAGTAACACCCCATCGACAGGGGCGAGCGGGGGAATCAATACACAGAATAATGTTTCGCAGCCGGCGTTGGCCCCCGTTGCAAATGCGGAGGGGCCTTTGGCACAGAGAGCCGCGCCCCCAGTAGTCGCACATCCAGGCAGCGGCATAGCACAAGTGTGGGTCCAGTCTGGGGGAGTTGCCCAATCCCCGGGTGTATTAGCAGCAACATCACACGGGCAAGCTCTCAATAATTACTTATGCTAGCGCAATGGTGCCTACAGCGGCCTACCCCGGGTTTTTTGGGCCAGTGGTTATGGGGCAATCACCAAGTGTACTGACGACGCCAACACAAGGGCTGACAGGGAACACCGCTGCAACAGTCGCAGGAACACCAGGTCTCTCAGCCCAAGTGCCAGGAGGGGCGGTAGTAGGGGGTCAAGCCGCATTAGCCTACAGCCCGCTGATTTACGGATCAGCGTCCATGGCCTTATCACCCTCAGCTGAGATAACATGGCATGTGCCAACGGAAACCAAAGAGAAGATTTTGAAAGGAGAATATATTGATGTATTTGATCTCATTAATGCCGGGGTGGTCCCGGGTAAAGCCAGGGTAGGCAAAGAAGGGGAGTACCAACACAAGAAGGTGTGGGTCGACTGGTCAATAAAGAATTGGATCACAGGTTTTGCTATCTATGCAGCCATTATGGCCGAGAGGTACCCCGCAGTGGCACCCCAGTTGATTAGCTATATTTCACTGATTCACGGGGCGGCCTCTGAGTTTCCAGGGAACGGGTGGTTGCAATATGACACGAAGTTTCGCCAAATGAAGGCGGTGCACCCGGGGATAGCTTGGGACCAATAGGAAATTAATGTGTGGCATGCCGTATTTTATTCAGCGGTGCCTGCGCCCGCAAATAAGACCAGTTACCCGGCTCACAATCAGTCCTTTCGGGGTGACAGGAGAGCTGGAGATTAGAAACAGGCCTGCTGGCTGTATAATAAGAATGAGTGCACTAGGGGTACAGGGTGCAGATACAAGCACTGTTGTTCCTTTTGCAGGGGACCATCTCACCCAGAAATCAGATGTTTCAAAAAGTCAGGGAGGCCAAAGGAGCAGCCGGCCCATACATCAGCCAAAGGACGGCCACCCCAAACATCCGAAAAATCTGCCAACACCCATTAAACTGCATGTGCTGACACAGCTCCTTAGCAAATATGACAAGTTGCAAGATGCCCAATTTTTACAAAATGGCTTTAACTCTGGTTTCCGCATCCCATCCTCAGCTACTCCCACCAATGCTCCCCCACGCAACCAAAACTCAGTGCAGCAGAACATGGAAGTGGCAGAACAAAAAATCATGAAAGAAGTGGCCCTGGGGAGGGTGGCGGGTCCATTCCAACAGTCACCGAAGCCAGACCTGGTGTGCTCACCCCTAGGTCTAGTACCTAAAAAAGAGGAAGGGAAGTTCCGTTTGATACATAATTTGTCAAGCCCCCCAGGTTTATCTGTCAATGACAAGCTTAACCCTGATCTAGGCACTGTGCGTTATACAAAATTCGACATTGCAATCCAGAAGTTACAGGCGCCGGGCAGGGGAGCCTTAATGGCTAAATCTGACATTGAGGCAGCATTTCGACTCTTGCCAGTACATCCTGATGATACCAGGCTCTTAGGTTTCACCTTCAGAGGGGAGTATTTCATTGACCTTTGCATGCCCATGGGTTGTTCAATCGCTTGTGCAGTGTTCGAGACATTCGCCAGGTTCCTGGAGTGGGCAGTCCAACAATTCCTAACAACAGTTACATCCTATGGCGTGGTACACTACCTAGACGATTTTCTGTTCATGGGCCCCCAGGGATCGCAGTCATGCAGGAAGGCCCTACTGGGCTTCCAGCACCTCGCAAAAGCACTGGGCGTGCCGCTGTCCTCTGAAAAGACGGAGGGGCCAACCACGTGCTTAACATTCCTAGGCATCGAAATAGATACTAGAGAAGAAGTCTGTAGGCTTCCAAGGTCAAAGGTGACTGCCTTCAAGGCCGCCATCGACTCCTGCTTGGGGTCACGGAAGGTGACACTACACCAACTGCAAGTGCTCGTGGGTCAGTTGAACTTCGCTTTAAGAGTGATACCTATGGGCAGGGCCTTCTCCAGGAGCATTGCAATGGCAATGTCTGGGCTTCGCGCCAAGCACCATCGCATTAGGTTGTCAGCAGAAGTAAGGAATGACTTGTACATTTGGAAAGATTTTTGGGAGAATTTTAATGGCTCTGTAATGTGGCAAATGCCGAGTAGTTCCAACGCCGATTTAGAAGTGTTCACGGATGCGGCAGGCAGTGTAGGGTTCGGGGCAGTACTAGGTCACAAGTGGTGCATGCAGCATTGGCCAGAGGAATGGGCACGGCACGGTTTGACTTGGAATATCACTTTTCTGGAACTCTTCCCAATCGTTGTGGCTCTGCACTTGTGGGGGGATATGTTGGCAAACAAGCACATTGTATTCTGGTCTGACAGCATGTCAGTTGTGATGGCGATCAATAATCAGAGAGCGGCATGCCCATGGGTGTTGCGCCTGTTGAAGGAATTGATATTGCAATGTTTGCAGCGCAATGTATTTTTTACTGCTAAGCATGTACCAGGGGTAGACAACTTAGCGGCTGACGCCTTGTCTCGTTTTAAGTTGGCAGAGTTCCGCGCCCACTGGCCGCAAGCAGACAGAGAGATGACGAACTTCCCGTCAGGCCTATGGAAGCTTGGTGCCCCACAGCCCCTGAATTGATAACGGCGTCTCTGGCCCCCAAGACAAAGAGTATGTATGACAGGTCTTGGCAGTTATAGCAGGATTACTTAAAGGGGGCCGGGATTGTTGAGGGCTACTCACCATTCAGCGTCCTGGAGTTCATAGTCCATCAGAAAGCTAGCGGTAGGTCAGTAGCAATGATGAAAAGACAATTGTCAGCAATCGCATTCTATGCGGGTTTACAGGGGGTGGCAGACACAACTAAGGATCCCAGGGTGAGGAGAGCTGTGAAGGGCTGGGAACGTTTAGCCCCTGGGGCGAAAGATAGCAGGAGACCCATTGATGTAAGCAGGTTAATGGCCATCCTGGACATACTGCCCGAGATATGCTTTTCCCCTTACGAGACTCAATTATTCAGTGCAGCGTACGCATTAGCCTTCTTTGGGGCATTTAGGATTTCAGAATTGCTCCCTGCCTCTAAGGCGGACAGGGAAGGGGGATTACAGTGCGAAGACTTAATTATGTTAGAAGGGATGCTGAAAGTCAGGGTCAGGAAGTCTAAGACAGACCCACTAGGTAAGGGAGCATGGTTCCAATTAGGAGCAGTGGTGGGAATGACTTATTGCCCGGTGAGACTGGCTAGGGAGTTTCTACGAATCAGGCCGCAGGGAGTTGATAACAGAGTTCTCATCCACAGCAACGGCATGCCCCTAACCAGATTCCAATTCACCAGGGTATGCAAGCTTGCCTTGATAAAGCTAGGCGTATACTCAACCGATTTCACTTCCCATTCATTCCGTATAGGGGCAGCCACGACAGCGGCGGGCTTGGGGCTCCCAGTGGATACTATTAAGCGGCTAGGTCGATGGAAGTCAGCGTGTTACGAGCGTTATGTCCGTCCGCAGCTAGTTTGAGTGTCACCGCCGGTGCCCCAGTCGTCCGCCGTCCTGTGTTGATTGTCTTTTCATCTTCAATTACCCTAGGTACCTCGCCTCAGAGGCTCCAAATATGCTGGTGCGGACACTCCTTTATCCGCAGGGCGGGGTTGGCCTTCAAGAATTCGTGCCATGAAGGATGGCAGGAGGCGAAAGGATTTTTCCACCATTGGGTTGGGATAGGTGAACAACACCTAGCGGACGTGCCTAACGATCTGAGGGAGGCCATGAACGGAGGCATGCCCACCCCTGATCTATTAGTGTTACACTCTGGAGGTAACGACATGATCCCGGCGGGAAGGAGGGGCATTAAAGGATCTTTGTTCTCGGTGCTGGCGGCAGTCAGGAATATGCTGCCCAACGCGATATTGCTATGGTCAGAGGTCATACCAAGGCTAGTGTGGGCTCGGGGAGCGCCTCCGAAGGCAGTCAATAAGTCAGTGAAGAGGTTGAATCAATCAGTAGCGGAGATCCTACGGGAATCTAGCATCAGGACCATTAGGCACAAGCTGATACAAACTTCAAGGTTAGAATTGTACTCTGCGGATGGGGTGCATCTGTCCGAAGCAGGTAATGATTTGTTCATACAGACTGTTCTAGGAGCCATTACTGAAGCAGTTGAGCGTGGTGGGGGAGGTCGAGTCCGCCAGTAAGCACCTCGCCCTGTGGCGGGGTCCTGGGCAAGAGGTATGACAGGGACTCCTTTGGTCGGTGCCATTTTTTACCCCAGAACAGATCTTGGAAATCATATGGGGCTCCAGGCTGGCGAGGGATTTGGGGCTGCCCTGCTGGGGGCTCTGGATTCTCTAGCTCTACCCTGGAAGCCGTGGTTTGTCACAAGTGGTGGCAGATTATGTACCTGCGGCTCTGCTGACTGGAGGGCGGTCAGCTTAAAGAGAGCAGGCTATCTTGGTTGTGGCCTGCTGGCACAGCCCGAAGGTAAAGCAAAAGACCCCGTGGGTAGCGGGTTGTAAATATAATAACAACGTATATTTGATGGCTTGTTTGAATGCTGTGATGTTTATAAGCAAAGTATTTTAAAGAATTTCTACAATAAATAAGAGAGGTCAATGGAGTAATTGGCCAGAAATGTAATCTAATAAAAATACACACTGTGAAGACCAAATTGACTCAAGTGCTTCTATGAGAGGGTGGAGTAAGGGTCGGGGGAGGGAAGTGCTCTTTGTATGCCACCTATGACGGGCGCCACCCCACCTAGGGAGCGTGGTGCCGTTAGGGGCAGCAAAGGGCCTGGCCAAGTGTAGGAATCCCTTCCGGGTCGCTTGACCCGGAAAGGGAATACCATCCACAAGCGGAAGTTAAGGAGACAAGCAAGACCGACGACCCGGAAGTAATTAAGTGGCGCGAGGCTTGAAAATCCAGCAAGCCAGTGGGCAACCACTCTTTGTCCACTCGCCTGCCTGGGGGTCGGAGCTCGCACGAGAAGTTACCCACCCACCCATCCCTGAGGTTAAGATTTTTGGGTCAAGCGGGGGTCCTGGGCAAGAGGTATGACAGGGACTCCTTTGGTCGGTGCCATTTTTTACCCCAGAACAGGTCTTGGAAATCATCAGGGGCTCCAGGCTGGCGAGGGATTTGTGGCTGCCCTGCTGGGGGCTCTGGATTCTCTAGCTCTACCCTGGAAGCCGTGGTTTGTCACAAGTGGTGGCAGATTATTTACCTGCGGCACTGCTGACCGGAGGGCGGTCAGCTTAAAGACAGCAGGCTATCTTGGTTGTGGCCTGCTGGCACAGCCCGAAGGTAAAGCAAAAGACCCCGTGGGGAGCGGGTTGTAAATATAATAACAACGTATATTTGATGGCTTGTTTGAATGCAGTGATGTTTATAAGCAAAGTATTTTAAAGAATTTCTACAATAAATAAGAGAGGGCAATGGAGTAATTGGCCAGAAATGTAATCTAATAAAAATACACACTGTGAAGACCAAATTGACTCAAGTGCTTCTATGAGAGGGTGGAGTAAGGGTCGGGGGAGGGAAGTGCTCTTTGTATGCCACCTATGTATCAAACGGCACATATAAAAGCCCCGGAATGCTAAAATGTCTCCCTTGTAGGGATTCCAACAGAGGGCAGAAAAGTGTCACCTCTCCTAGACTTCTAACAGGCATGTACATAGGTCACCAAGAACCTACAAAACAGGCTTCTGCTGGAGAAGAGGAAAAGCATTAATAAGTATGTACCTCACAGCTTTCTTACTGGGCATGGGATTCAACCAATCCAGCTCTCCGCTGCCTTTTTGCTAAATGCACGCTATAAAAATTCCATATACATATCAAATACATATCCAAGCAAGCCAATTGAAAATGGGAAAACATATCCAAGCAAACCAATGAGGTATTAAAGACAGACATTTAACAAAAATGCAGGCAGCTGGCAGGTAAGCACCCACTTATGTCTGGCCTGTTAGCTGTTCATTAGCTTCAAGCGCCTTAACCTTGGCTGCAGCTACCTGGGATTCAAGGCACAAGAGCTTGGAATGTTATGAACATCTCGGGGCTCAGATTTAGAAAACGGTAACAAACTTGAGCTTCAATTTACTGATGGTTGTAGGTCTTGCAGTGTGGTGAGCAGAGGGGTATGGGGAGGTGAAGTGAAGAGTGTGAAGAGAGGAGTGGGGCGAATGTGCAGAGGAGGACGGGAGAAATCAGACCAAGTGATGGTAAAGAGATTGTGGAGTGTGGAAATAGAACCAGTGCTTGGAAGGGTTATTAAGAAACCAAAGAATTTGGAGAACTATGTTTGTGAATAATTTTCTTTTTTTATTTATGAAGGGGAATTGTTGGGTTTTTGTAGAATATAAGTTTAGGCATGCTTGTTTTATTTGCAGAATCAAGCTTATTTTTACATTTTAGGAAAAGGGGTGGATTGTAATGCATGCTTTTTTTTAAATTTTAGGAAAAGGGATGTGTATTCATGGGTTTGTTTTATGGCAGCCGGGTGTGGTGTCTATTTTAATAGAATGAGGGCTATCGTAGAATGTAGGAATGTTCTGATATATATATGAGGTCATGGAATGTGGTTGCCAGATAGAAGCCGGTTCTCAGACTTTGCGGCTGTGTGCATTCTTGTAAAGCGAGACGTACAATAAATCGTTATTTGGATTACATTGTGTGCATTACTACACTGGTCTGGTCCCGCTGTTGCGGATTTGGAAAGAGCAGACTGCTGAATTGCCAGGTTGCCAATGTTCCTCTCATGGTTTCACCATGAGCTCACAAACCACTGCTGCAGGAGGCGGCATTCAGCGTCTGTGTGACTTACACCTGTCCACATACCGTTCCACGGGTCTGCCATTACCTCGCATTAGAGCTCGGAAGCCAGTGAGTGACTATCCTTTGAAACCATGACGACTTGAAATATACACTGGCTCTATCAATCAAAGGCTCCTTGCAGCTCTGCGCACCTGTCACGGCGAGGACATTCCCGTTTAACGGTTTCAAATACTTCCTACTGATTACAGCGCGTGAGTTTTTGGCAATAGGACCATGTATGTCCGTCTAAAAAAGAAGGGGAACTTGAGTATTCAAACAGACCCCACAGGCTGTTTTGGACTTTAATGGTGAGAAGCAAATAGAATTAACTGGCATTTTCTCCAGAGCAATTACTTGGATTCCAACTTGGTTCTGTTTAACTCAAGCCCCAAGCACATGACTGTGAGGATTCGGCTGTGATGGTTTCATGATGCCCTTGTGAAGGATGGCTGACGCACTAGACATTGGGACACTGGCACCAGAGAGACCTTGAAAGGGCGGTGGGCAGTGCCCCTAGGCACACCACTCTAGGTGGGAGTACAGATTACACGGGGCACGCCCTTCACGCTGGTGCTTATAATTTACCCTAACCTCACATGACCAGCTCGTCAAAACCTTGTTTACCCACTGTTCGCACCCAAATCAGGATTACGAGTAGCACAAAAGTAATTGCTTGACGTGCATGAGTCCTAACACCTCAAAAGCAAGAAATGCTGGTTGTTGTGGCTTACCATTCATTATTACACACTTTTAGCAATGATTGTCATCGCAATTCTAAAAATATGACCTTCACCTGGCTTTTTTGGATGGTTTGTTTGTTCTGAGTGGAATGATTCGATGGCCTAGTTGTGCAGGAATTACCAGGGGCCTTATTTACAACAGTATGATGCAGCGCGGCGCCACAAGCCGTTTGGCTGCGTTGAGCCGTGTCATTTTATAAGCACAGGGATACCTCGGGGCAGATTTACAAGCCCGTTGTGCCACTTTTGCGTCACTTTTAACATGGGAAAAGTGACGCAAAAGTGGCGGAACGGGCTTGTAAATCTGCCCCCTCATATTTACAACGATATGACGCATCTCTGTGCTTTCTCCTGAGCTGGTGCACAATTGGCTGCCATGCTCCAATACAGGCACCCTTGCACCAGTGCAAGGGTGACTGTGCTGTGGGAATGATTGCACAAAAACAATCATTAGTGACGTTTTCCTCTTTCTAGGTATGCACACGCATAGAAAGAGGAATAAAAGTGGGGCTTATTTACAAGCCCATTACGCTGCCATGGCGTCACCTTTTTGATGCACCGGTAGTGCAGTGGGCCTGCACATATTAACAAGGCCATGTACAGTCACCCTGTGTGACTTTTCTTGACCTTGTAAATATGTTTCCCTTTCACGCATAACTCTGCATGAACGTGGTGTTCCCTGGATGTTGTTGTGGTTGTTCCCAAACAACATTCATGAAACTTGACGCATTCCAAGATTTACAAGCTTTTTGCAAACCTGGGAATGCGTCAGACTCCTACACCACTCTATGGGAGGCTTAGGAGTGGCGCAACGAGCAGAAATACTTTTTATTTCTCCTCGTTTTTTCCTCTTTCTATGCATGCTGCAGCACACATAGCAAGAGAAAAATGTCATCAATTATTGTTTTTGTGCACTGAAATAGTGTCTGATGCAATGCTACAGAAATGCAAGGATTACCTATGGTAAGTGGGAAAATATTTAGAAAATTGTGATTGGACGAAAGCATGTCCGCAGAATCAGGCCTCCCTACCTCTCCAGGAAACAGTCCCTCTTTCCCTCTGACTGGAAGAACCCTCACCACAGTGAAATAAACACAGATCAGCACCTAGTCGTTAAACAGGCCCTAACTGGGCTTTATCTTTTAATGTATCTTGCATCGGCTGTTGAGTGTGTGTGCTTTATTGTGGTTGTGTCAGAGGGTGACTGCAGCACTGAATCAGTAGATGCAGAAACCAGACCTGTTGGCATTGCCAATGCTTGTATTGACTTTCCATGGCCATCTCCATCCCGCTGCTGCTCCAGAGGCCTTGGGTTTACCTTCCATGGAGAGGTGCTGGTCTCCCTCTGAGAGTCTCCATGTTGCTCCTGCCTATTGGAGCAGCAGAGGTGGTTTATTGGTGATGATGGGCATGTCTTATGCTCCTTCTGTGTAATGGATGCTTTTCCTGGTGCCTGCTTGGCCAGATTCCCAACCACACCCATTGATTTTCCCCGACAGAGGAGAGCATTCTGCAGGCAGGGCGTCTTTGGCTTTGGGCAGGGGTGGAGACCAGGAGACTGCCTATACAGGAGTTGTGACAGTCGACCCTGGAGCAGCATCAGAGTATTGGGCTGAATTTTGGTGCGTCCAGTAGGTCTAAAGTGGTTGCCCCAATAGGAAGAGCTCGGCAGCGGTAGGGGGCGCAAGCATGAAAATATTTTTTGAGTCGAATTTCACTCTGACTGTGCCATCCTGTCTGCCCTGCTCTAGCGGTTGGCTTTTCTGGATTGTGTGTTGCTGGGGGCCTGTGCAGCACAGAGAGTATCTGGGGTGGATGCAGTCTTCTGCATGGACGTCATTTGGGGGTCGCCAGGGGTCGCAGCTTCAGCTCCTGGCTTGTCCCTTGCTACCCCTGGCACTGCATTTGCGACCCCTGGCCTCAGAGGTGGCAAAAACAGTGCCTGGAACACAGGAGCAGCTCATCCTAATGGACGTTGTTAGAAGCTCTACTTTCATGGTTTTCTGTCAATTGTTATTACACGAAGAATATTATTCACTATTGGTGTAATAAAAAATTAAGTATAATTAGCTGGATATGACTGTATCTGACATCTATGGTAAGACAAAAATGCTTTTAAATGTATGTTGTACGCATGCTTGCAGGTGAGTGTGTTTCATTGAGAGTGTAAATGTGTGTGTGTATGTTTAAGCATATGTGTGTGTGACTCAAAGTAAAGGTCAGATGGTGTGTGATGTCACTTCCACTACCCCTGGCATTTTGGTGAATCCACGCCCATGGTCTTCTGGTGAATATTTGCTCCAATGCTGAAGTGGAGTCTTCATTATCTGAAGGTGACACACGGATGATCCTGCAATTTTCAGGAATGTGAACCACCCATCCTTATCTTATCTTAATGGGGTCTTCTATAGCGCTCTGTCACCATAAGTTTCCTGGCGCTGGGTGGGTTGCTGAGGGATGTAAAGGAGGGGAGCTAGCTAGACTGTGTGAAAAGACTGGTTTTCAGAAGTTTTCTGAATTCCAGAAGGGAATTGGAAGATTTAAGCAAAAGGGGCAGCTGGTTCCAAAGTTTGGGAGCCAAGTGAGCAAATCTACAGCCACCATATTTTTTTAAACTTAATTGGAGGTGCAGCCAAGAGTTGGCGATGAGAGGACCGTAAGTTACGTACCGGACAGTAGGGAGTGACTAAGGATTTGAGGAAGGCGGGAGAAGTTCCAGAGATAGCTTTGAAAGTCAGGCAGCCGATCTTAAATGCGGCCCTCTGTTCGAACGGCAACCAGTGGAGTTTGCGGAGTAGTGGTTTTGCAGACTGCCACTTCGGGATTTTATAGGCCAGTCTGGCCACCTGGTTCTGCACAATTTGAAGCCTATGGAGAAGATATTTGGGTAGGCCATGATACAGGGAGTTGGAAAAATCCAGGCGGAAGAGCACCAGGGCGATCAGGACTTGTATCAGGGCCTCGGGTGTGAGGAGATGGGAAACTTTCCTGATTTTCCTTAGCTGAAACATACAGGATGGCACAACAGCACCCACCTGAGGCTTGAGGGAGAGCTCTGTGTCTATGATAACCCCGAGACTCTTTGCAGACTTCACCGGAATAGGTGGGGAGCCGAGCTCCAATGGCCAGAACTGTGGGCCCCAATAAGTGGGGCTGTTGCCCGGGAGGATTAGCTCTGTCTTCCCCGGGTTCAACTTAAGCTGGTTGAGGTTCATCCATTGCTGGATGTGTAGCATGATCGCCTGACAGTCAAGGGCTGCTTTAGGGGTATTAAGGGGAAGATGATTTGCAGATCGTCTGCCTAATTGAAAACGGTAATGTCCCACCTCTTCAGAGAGTGGATGAGCGGGTGGAGATAAAGATTGAAAAGCAGGGGGGACAGAGAGGATCCCTAGGGCACTCCGCAGATGGATGGTTCCTTAGCGGCCATAAAAGGGACTAGACGAACCGCCTGGGTTCTGCCTGTCAAAAAAGATTTGATCCAGGCCAGTGTCAGGCCCCGGATGCCGGCTTGTTCGACACGGTGGAGAAGGATGTTATGGTCCACCGTGTCGAACGCTGCCGACAAATCCAATAGGATAAGCGCCTGAGGAGACCCTTTGTTGGCATTGCCCCTCAGAGAGTCCATGACTGCCAGAATCACAGCCTCGGTAGAGTGGGCAGGTCTAAAGCCGGCTTGATTGGGTTCGAGGTAGTTGGAACACTCGATAAACTGAGAGAGGCAGCTGGTGACGTGTGCCTCCAGGAGTTTGGATAGGTAGGGCAGGAGAGAAATAGGCCGATAGTTGGCAAGGTCCTCCGGGTCAGCTCCAGGCTTTTTCAGCAGAGGTACCAGAACAGCCTCCTTAAAGGAGTTAGGTACCGAGCCGGCCTCAAGGGAGGTGTTTAACAGAGGCAGAATGCAGTCCGGCAGAGCCAGACAAATGTCTCCGAGAACGGAGGGGGGACAACAATCGTTGGGTGAGCCGGATTTGACTCGAGAAGCGAGTTTGGCCAGGGTAGAAGAGTCGAGGACGGGGAAGCGTGATAGTGAGAATGGAGTTCCAAGAGAGGAAGCTGGTTTAGCAGCGAGAGAAACGGGAGGGATGGTATTCATAATTTTAATAATTTTTTCTGTGAAAAAACTATTTAAGGTGTTGCAGGACTCTTGGGTGGGGACCTGGGAAGGGAGGGTTCTGGCGTCAGACGTCAGCTCACCCATGATTCTGAAAATCTCCTTAGACTTATTAGGGGCGACGAGAATCCTTTCAGAGATGTGTGAGGATTTCGCTGCTATAATTGCGCTTTTGTATTTTTTTCGTGCCGCGACATATGCCTTTCTGTCAGTAGGCGAATAATTACGTCTCCACCTACGTTCCGTCTGGCGTAGTTCAAGCTGCTGGGTTTTCAGGGAGGTATTAAACCACCTGTGTGATTTGCTGTGACGGGAACGAGGAAATCTGGAGAGAGGGGCAAAAAGGTCACTAGCTTTTGTGATCCAGTTGGAGAAATCATCCTCCAGAATCTGGACAGTCGCGGTGCAGCGCGGTGGAGGTTGGGTATCAGCCAGGAAAGAGAGAAAACCTTGAGAATCAAGGGTACTCCATTTACGAGCGACCCCACCTGCCAAGGGAGGAGCCTTAACACGGCCCCTGACTGTGATCACCGTGTCGATCATATGATGGTCCGACCAGATACAAGGGGTGATCACAGGACAGGAGAACGTGAGGTTGTGGTTCCAGATATGATCTAATATATGACCCCTGATGTGGGTGGAAGAGGAGACAAGTTGGCTCATGTTTAAGTTGGAAAGAACTTCGAACAGCTCGGCTGCATGGGGGCCGGCGTCGCTATCATTGTACCAGTAGTTGAAATCGCCAAAAATAGCGACTCGGGCAGATGAGGTGATCAGATTAGCTAGCTGTTCGCTAAAGGTGACAGGGAACAGAGGCATGGAGTAAGGGGGGCGATAGAGGACAATGAGAGTAAGAGCTCCCTCCCCTGTTTCGAGGCTGATAATAAGGTTGTCTACTTCGGCAAGGGTGAAGGAAGACGTAGAAATAAATTTGAACTCCTTTCGTATGACAGCTGCCACCCCTCCACCAGCGCGCCAGAAGGCCGGTTCATATTAAGCATGTAATAGGCAGGGGATAGTGCTGCCAGAATATCAGGGAGAGAGTCGTCTGTCAGCCAGGTTTTGCTGATTAGGAGGATATCGGGGCTTTCGTCGGTAAGTAGGATGAAGAGGTCAGCCTGATGTTTTACGAATGAGCGTGTGTTTAAGTATAATACACGTATGCACGTGTCACTAATATTCGGGCGTGCTGAGGGCTGGACAGTGGGACATGAAAGGGAAGCTATGCGCGCGATGCCCAGTGATGAAATACGATCTAGGCAGACAGAAGATAAAGCACAGTGTGCGGATTGTAGATTTCTCAGGACAGAGGGATTGTAAGTAAGAGAAGTGACAGCATCCCTGGTCCCGTCCGGCCGCGGACGGGCGCAGACGGGCAGGACTCTGGCACGACTCCGGCGCAAGTCAGGCGCGCCCGCAGTGCACGTCCGCTGCGAGGAGGCATGGACATCCCCTTTTATGTGTAACTAGAGCGCGGTGAATCCAACCCACACAAAAGATGTCCGTCGCTATTCTGTGCCCGGGACCGGCTCCACAGCGTCAATGCTCGGCTGGGAGTGGCCCAGGGCAGCGGGAAAGAGGGGGAACGGAGTCAGCAAGTACAGCTTCTTCGATCAAGCTATTTTAGGCAGAGTTGCGATTTAGTAAAAAAAACGCAGATTTTTGCAATTTTTCAATTTAAGAGCAAGTAAAATTAAGCAACACAAAGTAACACAGCCTCCCGGCTTCTGCCTCAGGAGGGACTCAGACACTCACACAATCGAGCGCTGGGTCGAGCGGGACCCCTTTTATGCGCAACTAGAGCGCGGTGAATCCCACCCACACACAAGATGGCCGCCGCTATTCTGTGCCCGGGACCGGCTCCACAGCGTCAATGCTCGGCTGGGAGTGGCCCAGGGCAGCGGGAAAGAGGGGGAACGGAGTCAGCAATTACAGCTTCTTCGATCAAGCTATTTTAGGCAGAGTTGCGATTTAGTAAAAAAAATGCAGATTTTTTCAATTTTTCAATTTAAGAGCAAGTAAAATTAAGCAACACAAAGTAACACAGCCTCCCGGCTTCTGCCTCAGGAGGGACTCAGACACTCACACAATCGAGCGCTGGGTCGAGCGGGACCCCTTTTATGCGCAACTAGAGCGCGGTGAATCCCACCCACACACAAGATGGCCGCCGCTATTCTGTGCCCGGGACCGGCTCCACAGCGTCAATGCTCGGCTGGGAGTGGCCCAGGGCAGCGGGAAAGAGGGGGAACGGAGTCAGCAATTACAGCTTCTTCGATCAAGCTATTTTAGGCAGAGTTGCGATTTAGTAAAAAAAATGCAGATTTTTGCAATTTTTCAATTTAAGAGCAAGTAAAATTAAGCAACACAAAGTAACACAGCCTCCCGGCTTCTGCCTCAGGAGGGACTCAGACACTCACACAATCGAGCGCTGGGTCGAGCGGGACCCCTTTAATGCCAACTAGAGCGCGGTGAATCCCACCCACACACAAGATGGCCGCCGCTATTCTGTGCCCGGGACCGGCTCCACAGCGTCAATGCTCGGCTGGGAGTGGCCCAGGGCAGCGGGAAAGAGGGGGAAGGGAGTCAGCAATTACAGCTTCTTCGATCAAGCTATTTTAGGCAGAGTTGCGATTTAGTTAAAAAAATGCAGATTTTTTCAATTTTTCAATTCAAGAGCAAGTAAAATTAAGCAACACAAAGTAACACAGCCTCCCGGCTTCCGCCTCAGGAGGGACTCAGACACTCACACAATCGAGCGCTGGGTCGAGCGGGACCCCTTTTATGCGCAACTAGAGCGCGGTGAATCCCACCCACACACAAGATGGCCGCCGCTATTCTGTGCCCGGGACCGGCTCCACAGCGTCAATGCTCGGCTGGGAGTGGCCCAGGGCAGTGGGAAAGAGGGGGAACGGAGTCAGCAATTACAGCTTCTTCGATCAAGCTATTTTAGGCAGAGTTGTGATTTAGTAAAAAAAATGCAGATTTTTGCAATTTTTCAATTTAAGAGCAAGTAAAATTAAGCAACACAAAGTAACACAGCCTCCTGGCTTCCGCCTCAGGAGGGACTCAGACACTCACACAATCGAGCGCTGGGTCGAGCGGGACCCCTTTTATGCGCAACTAGAGCGCGGTGAATCCCACCCACACACAAGATGGCCGCCGCTATTCTGTGCCCGGGACCAGCTCCACAGCGTCAATGCTCGGCTGGGAGTGGCCCAGGGCAGCGGGAAAGAGGGGGAACGGAGTCAGCAATTACAGCTTCTTCCATCCTTGGACGCCTGCACCTCTATTTGCCAAAGTCCTTGTGCACGTGGTCATGTTTCAATCTGTGGTATTTCTAAGCTTGGCGATAAAGGGTGAATAGTGAATTTAGATTTTATAGGTAGTATATGCTCGCTGTGTTTCGTGAAGGTTTGGGGAGTTCTTATCATTTAAAAAAATTATAATTATGTTTCTACGTTTTGTTGATTTACTAGCTGGTCTTGCCATGTAATGGGAAGTGGTCACATTCAAAGGCATTCATGGAAGAATCGGAGAGGTAGCTCTTTTATTTTTTCCTCTGGTTTTCTTCCTGGGTGTCTCCTTGAATTTTATATGAATGTGTCATTCTCTTTCTGTCACATTATTTGTCACGTTATTAGTAGTTTACATGGATATGTCATGGCTGCTGCCTAGCTTCTAGCATGTGAATGCTACAGTGGAAGAAGCCTTCCCTGGGCGTAGTTGTATCGGGCTCTGGCTTGGGTTCAGATTTTCAGCCCTAGTTCACCTGTTCCAGTCCGCCCGGTGCTGGCAGCTATGGACTTTATCTACTGGCCATTTGGCTTGATAAGTGGAATAAACGTGGGTCTTGCTGCTACACCCACTGTGTTTGGCACTAAGGGGCATATTTATGAGTTCTGGCGCATCTCTGCAATTCAGCAGGGATGCGCCAGAACAAATGCGTCAAGCAAAACTACCCTTGCGTGACGGTGGATGCGCCGCATTTACAATGCGGCGTGCCGTGGCGCAAGGGTAGGCAGATGCGTGACGCATCTCGTGATGTAAGGGCGGCGCATCGCTGGAGTCGTGTCGCAAGCGTGACGCGAGTCCAGCAATGCTCGGGTGTGCCCTATACTTAACGTGCTGTGTCAGTCCTTACGCCTGCTTCAAGCAGGCGTAAGGAATTGACGTAGCAGCGTCACACAAGTGCCTGCGTGAAATCTTGTAGATTTCACGCAGGCACTTATGCGAGGCGCACCTGACCCGGAACGCCCACCCTGCGCCGGAACGCCCACATGTGGTGCAGGGCTTTACAACGTGACTCATCTGCCTAGATGCGTCACGTTGTAAATGGGTAACAGGGATGCACCACGTTTACGCCGCCGTTGCGTCACGCAACGGCGGCGTAGACGTGGCGCAAGTCCGACATAAATCTGCCCCTTAGTGTGATACAAAGGTAGCTGGGCTTTCTTGTGAAAAGTGCATTTTACCAGACACGTGGTTTGCTTACGACTGGAAGACTATTCCGAATTACCTTATTTGACTGCCTTAAAAACAAGCAAAGGAATAAGTAAAGAAATTAATCCAGAATCAACACCTGCACTTAATTTGAGCCACTGCCACAAATTTTTGGGGACCAGCACTTATTTTTCTGCATCAAATATTTTACTGAGAGGAAAAGAGGGAGAAACACACAAATCAGAATGACACGAAGAGAAAGGCAAAAAAACTGCCTCAAAGGGAGAAAGCATGAACCTGCAAGAGTGACATAAAGGGGCATGTCGTGTCTGGTAGTGGATTAAAGAGGCATGAGTTGGATTTAAGACTACTTGCCTTGCTATTTGACAAGCCAATGTTTAATTGCACTGGCTTTGGGCTTCTGAGTAGAGCTGCGGGCAGCATCACTCTTTCTTTTACAAATTGTGCACTGGTCCACACAATGCTTTAGATTGAGGCTAAGATTGTTATGTCCAGATGTTGTGTTGTTTAAATGAATCGCTTTAGGTGGCCCTGGTATGCCCAGAGGCAGTTCCTGGGTTTGTTATGGCGTACAAGCTGCACTTCATGGGCCTTATTTATGAAGGCCTTGCGCCGCCGGTGCGTCACTTTTAAAATGGGAAAAAGTGACGCACCGGTGGCGCAAGGCCTTCATTAATAAGACCCCATGTATGCAGGCAGACATGGGCATCTGCAGACACAGCAGCAGAGGCTACGAGATCATGGTAGGAATGGTGGGAGCGGGAACCCATGTATCTGGTGGTGGCAAGCCCACAGGTAGCTGGAAGGGGGTTATTGAGGTCCTCTCATTCAACCTGGTGGCAAGGGGTGTTGAGGTCCAGTGGTACTAGTTGTTGGGTACATGTGGCCAAAGGTGTAACATGGAGGAATCAAATAATTCTTAGAAATCTTAGAGAGGGGTGGAACTGGGTTGAGGACATGTTGGAAACTGCAGAGGATCTTTTCTGATGGGCTGAGTGCCAAACTGATCTTTCTTGGGACATGTTCGACTTTAGATGTGGTAGTGAGGATGCCTTTTTTCTTGCATGCAGGCGTGAGATTCTGTATGGGGACTGGTTTGGGCTTGGGGTAGGTGGGCGGGTTGCTTGGAAGGTAGGAAGGGCTTCATCCTTAGTGGATGGATGGAATTGAGAAGGATGTGCCTTGGGTTGGACTGGGATGACGGGCTAGGAGCATCATCAAAGTGAATAGTTTGGTTCAAGAGTTCCTTTTCAGGGAAAACTGCTGAGAAAGCCAACAGACAAGCCATATTTAAGTTAGTGTCCATGCCTTACATATGAAGCCAATTTCGAGCTTTGAGGAAAATCTTTCCAGTGCAACAGGGCAGACTAGTTCACTCCTCTGTTTTGCCATGAAGTTCAATTGTGGTACGATCTGCTGTGATGTGAATGGCAGAGTGGACAGGGTAGGTAGTGGAGTTTTAAGAGGTTGTGTTCTTGCTGGTGATAGTTGCTGAAGGCTGTTCCCTGTCGTTGGTGCATGAAAGTGAATGTAGAGCTTTTTTTAAAACTGACATGTATTGAACTGTTTCCAAAATCTGTAACAATTATCTAACAGGTTTTTGGTGTGTTTAGTTTTGTTCTAGAGGTTTTATTTTTATTCTTTATGTTTGCAAGCATGCTCGCTCTTTCATATGAAAGAGCTACACACCACGGTTTTAAGTGGTTTGTGGGAAAGAATATGGTGTTACCATGTATTATATGGATTAAAGTACCCCTTGGCGTATATGATAAGGATATTGCAAGTCACCTCGGAGTTCCATAACCTTATAAAACAACTCAGTCTTCAGTCTCATTCCTCTATATGGTTATGGACTCCTCAGTGACTTGCAATATCCTTATAATGTATGACGGGGCTACTTTATTCCTTATAATATTGCATGCATCAGTTTTTCGTGTTTGGTTCTTGCCGAATGAAACCTGAATTTTCATGAAAGAGCGGTAAACATATTTTTGTCAAGCAGTCCCTAGTTTTCAAAGCAGTGAACCAGTTTGAAATCTGTTTACATCAATCTCCTGAAGGGCAGCTGTGGGGCGGGGTTGGCCGTGGATTCAATGTGCGGTGAAAGGGGTTTCCTTTCTCCCTCTGCAGAGGGGCTTGCTGAGTGAGAGGAGATTTTGGAACACATGGATCTTCGTGTGTTTTTTGCTCCAGATGGGCTGATAAGCGGCTTGAATGTGTGTGAAAGGAAGTGGGACAGGAATTCCTTTCGGAAGGGTGACAGGCAATCTTACCAGCCCCGAGCCAGCTCAAGGCAGAGGTTCCTGGCAGAAATCTGCTGAGTGCGTTCGAAAACATGAAAACCTGCCAGAAGTGAAATGGGCTTTTTTTGCGGGACTTTTGCTCCAAAGATGATTTGATTTTCTTTTTGACCAAAATACACAAACATGCCGGGAGCAAACTCTTGGCCAAAAGTAAAACGCCCTGCATGCATTGATTTACAGGACACATTGTTATTACCACTTAATGCTTGCTTTATTGGTGCACTGCTTCCGCCCTGTGGGGTTTCCTTCCTGACCTAACCTCCACTTTTCACAAGTGCAGGGCTTAAAAGCTCACTTCTGAGCTCTCTTTTGAGAGTCTAAATGAATGGCAGTGCTGTAGTCACTGTGATTCCCTTCCCTTCTCAAGTCTCTGATAGTACCTCACTCACATACATAATGTTCCATCTCACACATCACAAAAACAGATCACATACCTTTCAGATTACGAAAAAATGCTGCACACGGGAGGGGTTAACTTTCGGGCGATCTGGGCGTTCAGCAGTTTGTTACACTTTAGTTGCTGACACCCATCCTGAATACCACACCGGAACCACTGGTGGTAATAATATTTTTGGTAGTACATCGACTTCCGGCGCCCCATGTTTTGAAAATGGGGGTGTGGCCCACCCAGTTGCTTAGTTGTTGCACCCATGAACCACAGAGCGCTTAAAAGCCAGTTGTCTGGATATTATTTGTTCTTTATGTCATGTGTACAAAGGGTTTTGAGGTGCAGCAAGTCCTACGCGGTCGTGATTTGTTTGGGGTGGACCAGCTGATGCAAAGAAATATTGGGGCATATGCTCAAGGACTCATCGCCAATTTATCGGCACTTTAGCACCGCAAAAGTGGCAATAGATTTATCGCCCTATTCCCAAGCTGGTGCAAACTGCCGACATCGCCTGTTTTCCAGTGAAAGCTGCTGTAAAAAAACATTGCCACGGGTGAGAGAGATAACTAACAGTTAGGAGATGCAGAGTAGGTGTTCCAGTGCAAAAACACTCAAAAACACAACTTCTCGACATTCTCAATGACCAGCCAGATCTGCGATGGGATCCAAAAACAAACTATAAGGCGTGTTAGCAGCAGGGATTTAACACCTGCCTTTTACTGGTGTTAAGCAGGAGGACAACCTGCAGTATGAAAGGGAGCCCAGCCCAGAGCCACATCTGAAGACCAACACATGTCATGGAGCTACTGGTCATGCAGCTCTGAGACATAAGAGGGCCACAACACCCACCACCACCATCCCCAGGACCGCCCCTCCGGACCGCCTCGCCCGGACTACTACTGAGGCAGCGCAGAACAAGACAGCTGACCTTCCGAAAACGGTATGGACCTCAGCCACACATTTGCAGAATGTGGGGAGAGGTGGGAACCAAGTATCTGTGAAGGAGGCAAGTCACCTATAAATAAGGATGTACACAATGCCAAGTGGGGCGGTGATGTGCTGGACAAACTTCAGTATGCAGAGCACAGACATGTCCATGTGGACATATACTGCTGGTGTTCGTAGTGTTGGGGACTGTGGACGCAACCTAGTTACCTCAGGCAGTGGGGAAGACCTCGTTTATGTAGCTTTGTCCCCCCCTGTAAGCGTAAGCGGAGTGGGCTGGTCCGGCATCTGCCAGTCCTGCGTAGGAGTGTGAATAACTAGGCCGGGGTTCTGGGCGTGGTTCCCTGAGGGCTGGCTTACACTCATCCCACACCTATACAGCACAGGCATCACTAGACATGTGACCCTGGTAATAAAAAGGGGTCAGGCGCACATGTCTGTAGCCAGTCCCACTATCTATCTAAGTGTGTCCGTGTGGTCATTATGTATGCATGATAGCCCCGGGCCCTACCACATTCATTGTGCTGTGGACAGCAGACGCAACCATGTCACCGCAGGCATTGGCTAAGACCTTGGACATGTAGCTTTGTCGTCCCCCCTGTAAGTGTAAGTGGAGTGGGCTGGGCCGGCATACGCCAGTCCAGCGTAGGGGTGTGAAGAATTTGCCTGGGGCACTGGGCGTGGTTCAGTTCTGTCCTGGACAAGGAAGTATCTAATGCATGTGTCTCTGTTGTAGTGTCTGCGCCACCCGGCCCTTAATCGACAATGTTGCAATGTAGCATGCACCCGGAGGGCGGGCTCGCACGAATGGAGATATGACCGCTCTGGGTCTTTGCTCATACATGCCAAATTTGTGTGTATCTGTATGGCGGCAGCATCAGCCAAATGCCTAGCCCTACTCGCAGTGCGAGTTCAGCCAGGCATGAACTCTACATCTGTGTCCACCCTATCCTTACCATAAGCCTACACTCACGTGGCCGCCCACCTTCAACAGCCAACATCACTGTGCCATTGTCAGGCTTGTGGACATGCGCAGACAGGCATGACAATGATGTGCAGTAGGAGTGCAAGTGATGATACTGCGCAGTGCACACAAGTAAATAGGCTCGGGGAGGGAGGAGCAGCTGTGAGACAATGTAACACACAGTGATGCCGCACATTTGCCACATGCTAGACATGTAAACATGAATCCCAAAGTCGCACACACCCCACCCCCAACAAGCTACTTGACAATTCCTGAATGCAAGCAGATGACGAACTAAAATTAGGGATGAAAGCTCCTTTGTCTGCACTATCATGCGGGAGCACATCTACACATCCGACCTCGGAATTGCATGTGCCCAGCACCCCTGACAGATACTATATCAGCTGACGACGACTCCCACACTATGCATAGCCCGACAAAGACTAACGTATACACACCCCACAGACAGAAGTCCTTGCTCAAAGTTATCTTGCATGGAATGGCCTTCACACTTACACCCACACCATCCCAGGCGTACAACCGTTGCACACTAAAACAACCCATTTATCTGAGCTGTGGCATTTCATCCACAGAACTGGCGCAGGTCAGATCAGTGCCGCTTCAACCAGAGCCACTGACACAATGGCAGAACATCCCGGACACATACACAACCCCTGTCACGTCGAACTGTACTGTGCACGTATGCTGCATTTACTGGGGGCACTGCCATTGGCAGTGCTGCGGATCAGTTACCGGCTAAGCTTCCGCCTTGCCAACGTCACCTGCATTCAGCCTGTGTTGCATTGTCGATCATGCATATTCGAGTGGTGCATGGATGTCTCCCTATCCAACAGGACAGTAGATGTACTGGATTTTGACATGTGTGTGTGCCCTCTGTTGGCAAACAACCAGGAGTGTCACTGAGATACCCGTTCATTGGATGCCTTTATTTGTACAAATATATACCACTTACAATTTTAAAATATATAGATATTTAAGTCTGCTTAACAAATGTATATATTAGTTATAGTTAGAATGTTTAAATATAAATATATATGTAGGCATTATTTCATGCTTAATATGTATATAGGTCATTGCATATATTTCATATAAGTTATTTGATTAAATGCTTATGGGTCTCTGTTTATTCTATTTATCTATCACAATAAGTAAATATGATTAAAACAATTGCATCTATACATGCTTCACTATTACAATATTGAGGAAAATATCAAATACAAAAAAGAAAACCTTATAAAAATACACAAATTAATTACCTTTTGCGTACAGCCGAATCTGAAAGTCTGAATTTCTAATTATCTATCCACACTTGCACATAAGGAACTTTATGCAATCCAATTTTATATCTCTTTATTATTTTCCTTATACATGTACAGCCTTTCTACATAGTTATGTATCTATATATTTATTACTGTACTCCTACTATAGAAAGAAAGAAAGAAAAACGAAAAGAAAGAATCCTTTAGCTCCCTCCAATAAACTACTCTATGTCTCATCATATACCTCTCTTAATATATCCTCTACCTCCACTTTCTGATTCATCCCAAACCTCATTCTATTACTATGATCTCCCTAAGATCCTTTCTTAACCCCTCCCTCCTCTATCCCTCCTTGACTCACCTCAAACCTCGGCCTACTACCATGATCTCCCGTATAACCCTTTCTAGACTCTTCCCTCCTCTGTCCCTCCTTGACTCACACCAAACCTCATTGTACTACTATGATTTCCAAAATAATACTTTCTAGACTCGTCTCTCCTGTACCCCTCCTTTGACTCATCCCAAACCTCATCTGACTAACATAAATTCCCAAATAGCACTATCTAAACTCTTTCCTCTTCTATTCCTCCTTAATCCTAGTCAGTCAAACTAACAGACTCACATGCCCACTACTCAAATTAACAACTTAGATTTCACTATACTAATCCACCACTAATCCTTTGGGCTCCAGTGTAGTGTGCTACTCGCAGAGCAGTGCTTTAATGATTCAACAGGGGTAGTAAGTGCTTGATAAATGGTTGGCAGCCCTCTCCGGCTTTAGAAGGAGTCCTTGAGACCAAAGACTATGCTATGCACAGCTATCAGGCAATCATGCCTCAAGAGTTATAAATAAATCATTTTACCCAACATTTACTGATGTTTAAACACAAACATTTTTCACATTTATTTGTAATTATTCACGTAAATTCTCTGAAACATAATAACACAGTATTCTCAGTAGTTAATTTGTAAAGTCAAAATCAAAATCAATGAGTCACAAAAATAAAAAATTAATCAAATCAAAAACAACCCAATGCATTTCGGGTTCAACAGAACCCTTCTTCAGGGGTTATGATAAGGCTTCTATGTTCAAAATTCTCTGTGCTGGTTCAGGTAACGTATCTACAACAAAAGTATAGCATCCATATATGTGTAAATATTAATACATGTCACATATTGATAACAGCTAGATAACAACTTCAACCTTAAGGTTTGCATTCTCCTACAATACCACAGTCTCTGTGTAAGATTTATAGAGGCCAAAGATTCCAAGAACCAAAGTAGAAAAGAAAACTGAATAATAACCATGCTGTGGTTTACATATATAACTTAAAAATCAAGTGAGACAGATCCTAACCATTGTGAGTCATTCATGTAAACGATGTTCTTAAAGGTTAACTGGCAACAGGAGTTAACGTACTCTGTAAACTATAACATGACAAGCCAAATAAATAGCTACCTTAGTTCCTACACTGTATTGAATTATTGAAGTGAAATCGTCCGGTCAAGGCTGAAATGATTCTGTAAAAAGACACAAACCTCATTGAGAGTCTGCATAATGTGAGCCCTGATTCCTAACAAAAGTGAAGTAAAACGCCTACCGTGTTGAATATAAGCCGAGTGGGATCTACTAGATTATGTGATGCTCCAAAGTAAGCCTCCTGAGTCGATACCTATTGCAAAAGTTACAAACTGTGCAATGTAACCAGTGTTGGTACAATAAGAAAAATAATAGACTCAACATCGGGAAAACATTCCCTTCTTACCGATGTCGGCACGATACAGGAAACATCCACGTTATCAATTTTAATTTAAACTCGCTCCCGGCGAAAGATCACCTAAACAAAACGAAGACACTGTTAAAAGTGAATTCGTTTTCGACATCTGCTCATTACGGCAAAACAAGTGATATTATTAAAGGTTCTGTACCTTAGGACGGATCCTGCCTCCAGCATTGTAAACTCTGACTCCACCGTAAAACGACTCGGTCAAACTACGCGAGTCTTTCAGTGCTTAACGTGATGTAAACCGAGTGTGGACATAAAGAAAGGACTGAAATTGAAAACAACCAATTCCAATATGGCGGACCGTCTAATTTCATCAGTGCAGGGTTCTAGACTACCCTAACCTGTTGTGAGCTCACAAGAAAAACGCTAAAAGTATAAATCAAATGAAATACATAAAAATAAACATTAATAAAAACTGAAATTCGAATATACACCTCAATTAAAAATTAATGAGTGAAATAACACTTCAACCTGATATAATGAGAGAATGCAATATTACCCTGTACAATCTCAAATCCCTGTGAAAATCAGAAGAAGCATAACAGTTCATAGTGGTCATTTAGACCCCCCGGGATTATGGTCCCCAATTTTTTTATCCATTCTGTCTCTTTGCGTGCTAATGTGGTGTTAATGTCCATACCTGAGTGTGATGTGATGTGTTCTAAGATGGTAAAACGTAGTTGTGGAATGGTATGTGTGGCATTAACCCAATGTGCAGATAGTGATGAATTCATGTTTTTATTCCTGATACGACTTTTGTGCTCTATAATCCTTGTTTTAATTTTTTCTGCTAGTCCTGCCAATGTAAACTAAGCCACAAGGGCATTTGATTGCGTAAATTACATTTTCCTGTTGTGCAGTCAGATGTATGTTTCAAGGATATAGATTTTCCTGTCTTGGGATGTTGAAACTCTTTCCCAGTGATCACATTTCCACATTGACCACAGTTGTGGCATTTTCTCATGCCTTTAAATGTCTTGATGCATTGTTGTGTTCCGGGCCTTTTCAAAAGTTCTCGTAAGTTCTGAGCACGGGTGTGCGCAAACAATGGAGGTTGCATGAAGATGTTCTGAAAATCTGACTCATTTTCTATCAGTTCCCATCTTTTCCGTATTATGGACTTTATCTTGGGAGCCTGAGCTGAGTGTTTAAGGACATACACCTCTCTTTTGACTGAAGATTTGGTCTGTTTTTTTAAGAGATCATCCCTTTTCTTGGTGGACACTGTCCTTTTGGCTTCGTTGAGTATAGATTCAGGGTAACCTCTCATCTTGTATTGTTTTATTTGTGCTTCAATCTCTTGTTTGTATGTTGTGTCATCTGAGGTGATTCTCTTAATCCTCATTAGTTGTGAAACTGGTAGATGTTGTTTCAACGTTAAGGGGTGGGCACTTCAAAAATGCAACGCACTGTTCACATCAGTAGGTTTGCGATAGACTCTTGTTTCAAGATCATTAACTGTTTTTAAAATTTCAATATCCAAGAAATGTATCCTGTTCGTATCAATCTCTGACGTGAATTGGATTCTATTGTTATATGTGTTAAGTTCAACCAAACATCTTTCCAATTGTTGTCTAGATCCTTTCTAAATTACAAGGATGTCATCGATGTATCGCATGAATAAAATCGTGTGTTCTTGCCATTGAGGATGGTTCAGTATAAACTGATGCTCAAAGTATGCCATATACGTATTCGCATATGCGGGTGCCCCCGGAAAACCCATTGAGGTACCCGTCCTCTGCACAAAAAATTTATCCTGCCACTGAAAGTAGCTATGGTAAAGAGCAAAGTGGAGGAGTTCAAGTAGAAACACACTTTTGTCACTTGAGAGGTCCGAGTTCAATAATCTCCATTCCGTTGCCTCTAGTCCTTCTCCATGGGCAATGGACGTGTACAGCGCCACTACGTCGATGGTACATAAGAGTATGTCATCATGAAAGTTCCCCTGTACTGCTTCCAGTTTTTTTAAACAGTATGTCGTATCTTTCACATAAGTCGTCCACGTTTGTACAAGTGGTTGTAAGTGATAGTCAAGAAAATATCCTAGGGCTTCATGTATTGATCCACATCCTGCTACAATTGGGCGAAATGGAGGATTCTCTCTGTTCTTGTGTACTTTAGGAAGCATATATATTGATGGAATCTGAGGATATTGGTTATACAGAAATTGTCGTTCCTTCACGTTGATCACTCCCAACTCTAAACCTTTATCCAAGATTCTTATTAAGATCTGTTGAAATTCTTGTGTTGGATCGTATGTCAACTGAATGTAAGTGTCCTCATTTTGAACATGTGTATTCACGCCTTGATGGTAAAATTCAGTGTCGAGTATTACCAGGGCTCCTCCCTTATCAGCAGGTTGAACAGTTATCGACAGATCTTGTTTCATTTTGTTGAGTGTTCTTCTTTCCAACGGGGTAAAGTTGCAGTGAACCGGTGATGTATATCTTACTTGCTCTAAATCCTTTTTGACCAAAACTTCAAAGTTGTCCAATGTTTTGTGCGAAATAGGAGAGAGAAATTTACTTTTCGTTTTGAACTGGCGTTCTGAAGGGGATGCTGTTTCGCTGATAGTCTGTGTAGAAAAGAACCAACGTAATCTCAATTTCCTCATAAATTTAAATAACGACACTTCGGTCTCTAGCTCATTTGTAGTATAAGTAGGTACAAAAGATGCTCCTTTGTTAAGTATCTGGAGTTCTGTCTTGTTAAGCGTCTTCTGAGAAATATTGATCACCAATGATTCATCCAAGCTCATTTCTTCACATCTCTTCTCGGTCTCCCTGTTTCTGTCTGTGTGACCTTTTTTACTTTGTCCCCTGCGGGTCCTCCGTCTCCTGTTGTTGACTTGTCGGGAGGTATTTTGGCCGCCTGGCCTGCCTCTAAAAAAGGCTGTCCTGTAGATGTACTTGCAGGTGTCTCTTCCCTTGTTTTAGCTAGGTTCTGTGCTACTGATGTTGCACTTGGTCTTTGCATAGACAAGTCTTGGTCTGTCGCGACACTCTCCTCTGATGAGGAGGTCCCTTTTTTTTTGAAGACTCTTTTCTGAGCGTAGTTCTCCGCCCACGTATAGACCTCGTCCAACTTGTAGTCTATAGTGTCTCTTCTGAATTTGCGTGTTTTACGATCATGTACCTCTCGGGCATGCATATCCAAGGTCTTATTGATATTTTCCAGAGTCTTCGCCCAGTCCTCTTCTTCTACTCTGTTAGATGTTTAATCTTTTAGTTTTTCAATATCCATTGTGAGTTCCCTAAGAACATTCGATATTTCTTCAATAAGCAGTAAGATCAAGTCAAGAGAACACTTGTTAAGGATAGCGTACCAATGTGCCATGAACGCTTTATCGAATTTAAATAGCATGGGGCGTAGGGCGATCCATAGTCCTCGAGGAATCCTTTTGACCTTGTGATATTCAATTAAGGTCGTTGAGTGCAAACGCTGATTAATTTCCTTCTTCATGAGGTATTCGAGTTGTCGAAGTTGGTTTGTTGTAGATGCGGTTGCTGAGCCAAACTCCCTGACCCCCTTGACCAAGGCATATATAGTGTTGGCCTCTTCAGTGGAATAAGCTTTTGTTGCAGCTTCATTAGTGGTTATACTCGAAATGTCTTGCCACATGTTTATAGGGTGCTAGATCCACAAGAGTGGTACCGAATAGGTAAGAAATGTGAATGTGGGTGGGTCTGCACACCTGAAAGTAACCAATGTACTCAAAATGTAACTAAAAAAATTCTCAAAATCTGTGCGCGCGAAGCATAGGGAGAGGGTACCACAATCCCTAGGTACAATGTTTAGAAGGAGTCCTTGAGACCAAAGACTATGCTATGCACAGCTATCAGGCAATCATGCCTCAAGAGTTATAAATAAATCATTTTACCCAACATTTACTGATGTTTAAACACAAACATTTTTCACATTTATTTGTAATTATTCACGTAAATTCTCTGAAACATAATAACACAGTATTCTCAGTAGTTCATTTGTAAAGTCAAAATCAAAATCAATGAGTCACAAAAATTAAAAATTAATCAAATCAAAAACAACCCAATGCATTTCGGGTTCAACAGAACCCTTCTTCAGGGGTTATGATAAGGCTTCTATGTTCAAAATTCTCCGTGCTGGTTCAGGTAACGTATCTACAACAAAAGTATAGCATCCATATATGTGTAAATATTAATACATGTCACATATTGATAACAGCTAGATAACAACTTCAACCTTAAGGTTTGCATTCTCCTACAATACCATAGTCTCTGTGTAAGATTTATAGAGGCCAAAGATTCCAAGAACCAAAGTAGAAAAGAAAACTGAATAATAACCATGCTGTGGTTTACATATATAACTTAAAAATCAAGTGAGACAGATCCTAACCATTGGTTCTTTTCTACACAGACTATCAGCGAAACAGCATCCCCTTCAGAACGCCAGTTCAAACCGAAAAGTTAATTTCTCTCTCCTATTTCACACAAAACATTGGACAACTTTGAAGTTTTGGTCAAAAAGTATTTAGAGCAAGTAAGATATACATCACCGGTTCACTGCAACTTTACCCCGTTGGAAAGAAGAACACTCAACAAAATGAAACAAGATCTGTCGATAACTGTTCATCCTGCTGATAAGGGAGGAGCCCTGGTAATACTCGACACTGAATTTTACCATCAAGGCGTGAATACACATGTTCAAAATGAGGACACTTACATTCAGTTGACATACGATCCAACACAAGAATTTCAACAGATCTTAATAAGAATCTTGGATAAAGGTCTAGAGTTGGGAGTGATCAACGTGAAGGAACGACAATTTCTGTATAACCAATATCCTCAGATTCCATCAATATATATGCTTCCTAAAGTACACAAGAACAGAGAGAATCCTCCATTTCGCCCAATTGTAGCAGGATGCGGATCAATACATGAAGCCCTAGGATATTTTCTTGACTATCACTTACAACCACTTGTACAAACGTGGACGACTTATGTGAAAGATACGACAGACTGTTTAAAAAAACTGGAAGCAGTACAGGGGAACTTTCATGATGACGTACTCTTATGTACCATCGACGTAGTGGCGCTGTACACGTCCATTGCCCATAGAGAAGGACTAGAGGCAACAGAATGGAGATTATTGAACTCGGACCTCTCAAGTGACAAAAGTGTGTTTCTACTTGAACTCCTACACTTTGCTCTTTACCATAGCTACTTTCAGTGGCAGGATAAATTTTATGTGCAGAGGACGGGTACCTCAATGGGTTTTCCAGGGGTACCCGCATATGCGAATACGTATATGGCATACTTTGAGCATCAGTTTATACTGAACCGTCCTTAATGGCAAGAACACACGATTTTATTCATGCGATACATCGATGACATCCTTGTAATTTGGAAAGGATCTAGACAACAATTGGAAAGATGTTTGGTTGAACTTAACACATATAACAATAGAATCCAATTCACGTCAGAGATTGATACGAACAGGATACATTTCTTGGATATTGAAATTTTAAAAACAGTTAATGGTCTTGAAACAAGAGTCTATCGCAAACCTACTGATGTGAACAGTGCGTTGCATTTTTCAAGTGCCCACCCCTTAACGTTGAAACAACATCTACCAGTTTCACAACTAATGAGGATTAAGAGAATCACCTCAGATGACACAACATACAAACAAGAGATTGAAGCACAAATAAAACAATACAAGATGAGAGGTTACCCTGAATCTATACTCAACGAAGCCAAAAGGACAGTGTCCACCAAGAAAAGGGATGATCTCTTAAAAAACAGACCAAATCTTCAGTCAAAAGAGAGGTGTATGTCCTTAAACACTCAGCTCAGGCTCCCAAGATAAAGTCCATAATACGGAAAAGATGGTAACTGATAGAAAATGAGTCAGATTTTCAGAACATCTTCATGCAACCTCCATTGTTTGCGCACACCCGTGCTCAGAACTTACGAGAACTTTTGAAAAGGCCCGGAACACAACAATGCATCAAGACATTTAAAGGCATGAGAAAATGCCACAACTGTGGTCAATGTGGAAATGTGATCACTGGGAAAGAGTTCCAACATCCCAAGACAGGAAAATCTATATCCTTGAAACATACATCTGACTGCACAACAGAAAATGTAATTTACGCAATCAAATGCCCTTGTGGCTTAGTTTACATTGGCAGGACTAGCAGAAAAATTAAAACAAGGATTATAGAGCACAAAAGTCGTATCAGGAATAAAAACATGAATTCATCACTATCTGCACATTGGGTTAATGCCACACATACCATTCCACAACTACGTTTTACCATCTTAGAATACATCACATCACACTCGGGTATGGACATTAACACCACATTAGCGCGCAAAGAGACAGAATGGATAAAAAAATTGGGGACCATAATCCCGGGGGGGTCTAAATTACCACCATGAACTGTTATGCTTCTTGTGATTTTCACAGGGATTTGAGATTGTACAGGGTAATATTGCATTCTATCATTATATCAGGTTGAAGTGTTTTTTCACTCATTAATTTTTAATTGAGGTGTATATTCGAATTTCAGTTTTTATTAATGTTTATTTTTATGTATTTCATTTGATTTATACTTTTAGCATTTTTCTTGTGAGCTCACAACAGGTTAGGGTAGTCTAGAACCCTGCACTGATGAAATTAGACGGTCCGCCATATTGGAATTGGTTGTTTTCAATTTCAGTCCTTTCTTTATGTCCACACTCGGTTTACATCACGTTAAGCACTGAAAGACTCGCGTAGTTTGACCGAGTCGTTTTACGGTGGAGTCAGAGTTTACAATGCTGGAGGCAGGATCCGTCCTAAGGTACAGAACCTTTAATAATATCACTTGTTTTGCCGTAATGAGCAGATGTCGAAAACAAATTCACTTTTAACAGTGTCTTCGTTTTGTTTAGGTGATCTTTCGCCGGGAGCGAGTTTAAATTAAAATTGATAACGTGGATGTTTCCTGTATCGTGCCGACATCGGTAAGAAGGGAATGTTTTCCCGATGTTGAGTCTATTATTTTTCTTATTGTACCAACACTGGTTACATTGCACATTTTGTAACTTTTGCAATAGGTATCGACTCAGGAGGCTTACTTTGGAGCATCACATAATCTAGTAGATCCCACTCGGCTTATATTCAACACTGTAGGCGTTTTACTTCACTTTTTTTAGGAATCAGGGCTCACATTATGCAGACTCTCAATGAGGTTTGTGTCTTTTTACAGAATCATTTCAGCCTTGACCGGACGATTTCACTTCAATAATTCAATACAGTGTAGGAACTAAGGTAGCTATTTATTTGGCTTGTCATGTTATAGTTTACAGAGTACGTTAACTCCTGTTGCCAGTTAACCTTTAAGAACATCGTTTACATGAATGACTCACAATGGTTAGGATCTGTCTCACTTGATTTTTAAGTTATATATGTAAACCACAGCATGGTTATTATTCAGTTTTCTTTTCTACTTTGGTTCTTGGAATCTTTGGCCTCTATAAATCTTACACAGAGACTGTGGTATTGTAGGAGAATGCAAACCTTAAGGTTGAAGTTGTTATCTAGCTGTTATCAATATGTGACATGTATTAATATTTACACATATATGGATGCTATACTTTTGTTGTAGATACATTACCTGAACCAGCACGGAGAATTTTGAACATAGAAGCCTTATCATAACCCCTGAAGAAGGGTTCTGTTGAACCCGAAATGCATTGGGTTGTTTTTGATTTGATTATTTTTTTATTTTTGTGACTCATTGATTTTGATTTTGACTTTACAAATTAACTACTGAGAATACTGTGTTATTATGTTTCAGAGAATTTACGTGAATAATTACAAATAAATGTGAAAAATGTTTGTGTTTAAACATCAGTAAATGTTGGGTAAAATGATTTATTTATAACTCTTGAGGCATGATTGCCTGATAGCTGTGCATAGCATAGTCTTTGGTCTCAAGGACTCCTTCTAAACATTTTACCTAGGGATTGTGGTACCCTCTCCCTATGCTTCGCACGCACAGATTTTGAGAATTTTTTTAGTTACATTTTGAGTACATTGGTTACTTTCAGGTGTGCAGACCCACCCACATTCACAGCCCTCTCCGGCTGCCAGCTACCAAGCGACCGGCAAAAGCTGCCTGGTTTACCACCAAACTCCTAGAAGCCAGACGCACCTGCAGGCGTCTCGAGAAAACTTGGAAAAACCAAAAGACCACTGAACCCCACAACGACCACAAAGCAGCCATGAAGAACTATCACCAACTGATAAGGGATACCAAAAGAACTTTCATCAGGGAAAAGATAAACTACAACGCTTCCAACACCAGTGAGCTCTTCGTCATCAAGCATCTCACCAAACCAACTTGCGAATCATCCGACATCACTCCCTCCCAGGACCTCTGCAACAAGCTCAGCACCTTCTTCCACCAGAAGATCGCGACCCTCTACGACAACTTCAATGACCCAACAAATACATCCACCCCTGCATCCACCACCAACGACAAACCAACCATCACCACATGGACCTCCGCGACCATCGAAATCCCTGCCACCACCATGAAGAATACCCACTCTGGATCCCCCATGGATCCGTGCCCCCCCACATCTTCCACAAAGACTCCACCGCTATCGCCCCCGAGCTCGCCCGCACCATCAACTCCTCCCTGGCCTCGGGCTCCTGCCCCATGGCCAGGAAACGCGCAGAAGTGAAACCCCTCATCAAAAAGCCATCGGCCGACCAAACGGACCTCAAAAACTACCGACCCATCTCCCTTCTCTCTTTCGCTGCCAAATTCAAGGAAAGGCTCGTAAACACCCAGCTCACTACCTTCATCGAAGACAACACCATCCTGGACGCCTCCCAGTCTGGTTTCAACAGCAACCACAGCACGGAGACGGCCCTGATCGCCGCCACCGATGACATCTGCATGCTGATGGACCGGGGCCAAATCGCGGCCCTCATCCTCCCGGACCTCTCCACTGCATTCGACACTGTCTCTCACCACACGCTAACCACCAGACTCCACAACGCGGGAATTCAAGGAACCGCACTCAACTGGATCAATTCCTTCCTCTCCGATAGAACTCAGAGGGTCATGCTCCCCCCTCTCTCTCGGAGCCCACCGACATCGTCTGCGGAATCCCCCAGGGGTCTTCTCTGAGACCTTCCCTCTTCAACAATTACATGGCCCCTATCGTCGCCATTATCAGACAGCACGGACTTAGCATCGTGTCCTACGCGGACGACACCCAGCTCATCCTCTCCCTCACCAGCAACCCAGGAGACACCAGACTCAATTTCCAGGAGTGAATGAGAAACGTGGCGACCTGGATGAAGGACAGCTGCCTAAAGCTCAACTCCGAAAAAACCGAGGTCCTCATCTTCGGCCCCCGCCCCTCAGCATGGAACGACTCCTAGTGGCCTTCCGCCCTGGGAACCCCACCCACCCTGACAGACCACGCTCACAACCTCGGCATTATCCTCGACTCCTCCCTCTCCATGAATCGCCAGATCAACGCCATCTCCTCCACCTGTTTCAACTGCCTCCGGATCCTACATAAGACCTTCAAGTGGATTGCCCCAGACTGCAGAAAGACTGTTGCCAACGCACTTATCACCAGCAGGCTCGACTACAGCAACTCCCTCTACGCCGGAATCAACAAATCCCTACTACGAAAACTCCAGACCATCCAGTACACGGCGCCATGCTCATCCTAGGGATACCGCGCCGTGATCACATGACGCCACACCTGCGAGAACTCCACTGGCACCCCGTGGAAAAGAGGGTCACTTACAATCTACTCACGCACGTCTATAAATCCCTTAACAACATCAGACCCAAATACCTCAACGACCGAATGAGCTTCCACGCACCCAAAAGGAACCTCCGTTCGGCCGACCTCGCCTTGGCTGAGGTCCCCCGCATCCATCGAAGCAGGGCTGGTGGGAGAGCCTTCTCCTACACCACGGCCACAGCATGGAACACTCTACCAGTAGAAATAAGACGATCACCAACCCTGCACACCTTCAGACGGGCTCTCAAGACCTGGCTTTTCAACTGACCGGAGTATTCTACTCTTTTTTCCCACCCCCCAGTGCCTTGAGACCCTCATGGGTGAGTAGCGCGCTTTACCAACCCCTGATTGATTGATTGATTGATTGATTCCAATTGCGTTCGCAGGCTTTAGCCTTACATTCTCTGCTTTCGATGAGAAGCGCAGATGGGCAACCAAGGCTTGCTCATTGAGGCTTTGTAGGTTTGGAACCCAAGTGCAGGACTACAGAGTAACAAATCATGAAGGCGAATCTCCAGTCAAAGTTGTAGTATATAAGCAATTGATTTATAGTAGAGACCAAGAGGGCAATTAAAATGATTAATCAAAAAGAAAACAAGTTTCCAGTTCAAAAATTCTTAGAACGCTAGGATACAAGAACGCTATAACCACTTGACATTTTCATTTATGGCCAATATTATCCTATGAAAGGGACTTCCCCTTCTTCCTCGTCTTTATCCATTCCAAACCCAAATAATGCCACCTATCCAATCAATCACCCTGGGACAACAAGTCCTGGAGAGAGTCCATAATAAGCGTACCCTAATGAAATCTTTCAGAGCTTTGCTTCTTCAGACCTTTCAGAACTTGATCATAGCACTTTTCAATGTACGCATTTTATTAGCTGTTAACACTAGCATGCGCCTGTGGGTGGTCCTGATATCTCAAACAGCCTGTGGCCGCATTCAGTGCAACATCAGTTCAACCACTCCTTTCCTCCAGCACCTGAGGGCTATGCACAATTTCATCCAAACTAAATGATGTTTGTATTTTTTCAGCAGATGAGGTGAAGCCGGTTCTGGTGGCTCAGTGTAAGAATACAAGCACTGCAGATAACATTGAATCTATTCAGCTTTTCCACCTTGTAAAGCGGATACTATTAGAAAAATTTCAATGCATAAAAATCAACATCCATTATTTATCAATAAGACTGAGAGACACATTTGTCTGAATGTGTGCTGTAACATGTATGCTTAGTTGCAGTATACTCAAAAAGGTGACAACAGTGAAGGCCCTTCCTACTAAAGAAATGTATATTACCACATAGCCACCAGCCAGCAGTGGGCGCCATGAAAGAAAGTACAATACTGTCTGTGGACCATATATGTCACCTCACCTAAAGCTGTAAAAACCTTTGTAGCAGGCCTGGTTAGGTGTTTAATATTGTAAGAGTATGGGTCACATGATGAGAGGGGAGCATTTTTTTGGCAGTTCGGGCTGGACTGTTCCCATGAGGATGAGGGTCAAGACTGATTTGCATATGGCTGGGTCCAACTGGGGTTGCATGGTGAGCAAAAGAACAATGGATTTAACCCAGATCTTTTGAATGGGGGTGAATGTTTGATTTGTTCAGTATTCAGTCCATCAGTTGTTGACACAGCATGTTTCTCCCTCAGTGGGATGGGCATGCCCAGACGTGGGTCCCTTCCTCGCTGTGCCACCGGATTCAAGCTAGTTTGGCTGATGATGGGTGATACCATGAAAAAGGTCCAAGGATGCTTGTTTACGGTGCAGGGAGGACCTGGCTTGGCAGTTCGGGCTGGATTGTTCCCTTGAGGATAAAGACTGATTTGGATATGGCTGGGTCCAAACTAGGGTGGTATGGTGAGATTTAGAGTGATGGATTTAGCACAGGTTTCTTGACTGGGGGTGAATGTTTGATTTGTTCAGCATTCCGTCTATCATTTGTGTAGACTGAACTCACAACACAGCAGCACATAATGAAGAGATGTGATCTGACAGAGTACACAAGAATCTTCATGTCCCAAATAGTTGTAGATGGGAGTAGTATTTCCCATGGGGGCATCTCTATATAGTTGATTTGATCTAATGGACTAAGGCTATTTGTCAAAGAGTGGCTCACACATTTCACTGCCATGAATTGTACCCCATACCTCTTTGACTCTGCCAAATCCTTAGGTATTACCCTGGACAATATCTTCTCCATGACAAAGCACATCAGTGCCACCACCAGAGGTGCCAACCTGCATCTTCACACTTAAGGAAACTTAAACTTTACCAGCTCTTGGCAGACCAAAAAACAGCAGTTCAAGCTCTGATACTATCAAAATTAGACTGCGGCAGTGCTACATTTGTGGGCCTCCTGAAAAATGCACTCACACTGCTTAAGGCAACTATGAATGCTGCAGCCAGGCTCATCCCCGGATCAAAAAAGTGATCATATCACCCCAAACTCCAATCCCTGAATTGGCTACCCTAAAAGGCTAAGATCCACTTCAAAATTGCCTGCAGGACCCTCAAAGCGCTGCACCATAATACCCCCTCTTACCTGGCCCAGAAACTGACCCAATTGAGTGGATAAATACCTTCCAGAAGTACAAGTTTGCTACTTCTTAAACCACAAACATTTAATAGAAAGAAAACCTACAATCGATCCTTCACAGGAATCGCCCCAAAAATCTGGAGCTCTCACACGCCTGATATCAGATGCAACCCTTTCACCTCCATTTCAGGAAAGAAGTAAAAACTCTACCTACAAACAAATTCCTTTATGAACTTCGAAAATTGCTCCCTTCCCTCATGCACAACTATTTCCTGCCAAGGCACCATTGTTTCGAATCTGTCCATACTGATAGGTTTCTATATTTGACTTTCCCCTTTTGTTATGTGTCTTATATTATACATTGATATAGTGCCTACAGTCTTTGTAAAATACTTTATATTGCTATCCTTGTAAAGCACTCTGCCCCCTAAATGGGTCTTGTTCGCGCTATCTAAAACTCTATAATAAATAAACAAACATTGAGAGCTCCATGAGCGTCTTAGCAATGGTGGTTCGAGAGACAAAGGACAACAGTGATTTTCAATGGACGCCTTAATCTGCATGACATGGACTGGATTCTTACTGGTCCTGGATTATGGAATCTACTCTCTGATGGCCATATTTAAGTGGTTGTCTAGGTGCCTCTCAGAATTGCATTTGGCAAAGATGGATGAAGTGAAGACTCAAGATTTGGAGAAGCACTGATGACACTAATGGCACTGATGATGGGAGTCGGATTAAAAATGACACGATGGCCCAAACTTCTCACCATGGCAATTCGCTGCTGGAGGACAAAAGTCAAAGAAACCCGTCAGTATTCATTATACGCTCCAAGTATGCCGTTGATTGGACTGCCTTTACTGGGTGCAGGATTCCTCACTGCGAGACAATCGAGAGATTGAGCCCATGGGGCTCTATGGAAATTGATCACAAATGGGGGTGGGGTCGCACACTACTCACACACCGGCGGTGTCGCCCCTAAGGACTCTAGTCAATGTAGTAAATTGTTCGCGATGCATCATCTTTCGATCTTCTGCTATCTTCGCTGTCTTCGCCATCCCTGGACACGTGTTTCGGGGTATTACCCCTCATCAGCAGGGATAGGCAGTGTACTGGGGTTGCCGATGGCTGCCAATATCTGCCAGGTATAGTACCACTCAGGCGCGTAGGTGCGGGATCCCAGGCTCGTCAGCCCGCTGCTCAAGGGAGCTTTAAAGTTACAAATGGGGGTGGGGTCGCACACTACTCACACACCGGCGGTGTCGCCCCTAAGGACTCTAGTCAATGTAGTAAAGTGTTCGCGATGCATCATCTTTCGATCTTCTGCTATCTTCGCTGTCTTCGCCATCCCTGGACACGTGTTTCGGTGTATTACCCCTCATCAGCAGGGATAGGCCGTGTACTGGGGTTGCCGATGGCTGCCAATATCTGCCAGGTATAGTACCACTCAGGCGCGTAGGTGCGGGATCCCAGGCTCGTCAGCCCGCTGCTCAAGGGAGCTTTAAAGTTACAAATGGGGGTGGGGTCGCACACTACTCACACACCGGCGGTGTCGCCCCTAAGGACTCTAGTCAATGTAGTAAAGTGTTCGCGATGCATCATATTTCGATCTTCTGCTATCTTCGCTGTCTTCGCCATCCCTGGACACGTGTTTCGGGGTATTACCCCTCATCAGCAGGGATAGGCCGTGTACTGGGGTTGCCGATGGCTGCCAATATCTGCCAGGTATAGTACCACTCAGGCGCGTAGGTGCGGGATCCCAGGCTCGTCAGCCCGCTGCTCAAGGGACCTTTAAAGTTACAAATGGGGGTGGGGTCGCACACTACTCACACACCGGCGGTGTCGCCCCTAAGGACTCTAGTCAATGTAGTAAAGTGTTCGCGATGCATCATCTTTCGATCTTCTGCTATCTTCGCTGTCTTCGCCATCCCTGGACACGTGTTTCGGGGTATTACCCCTCATCAGCAGGGATAGGCCGTGTACTGGGGTTGCCGATGGCTGCCAATATCTGCCAGGTATAGTACCACTCAGGCGCGTAGGTGCGGGATCCCAGGCTCGTCAGCCCGCTGCTCAAGGGAGCTTTAAAGTTACAAATGGGGGTGGGGCGCACACTACTCACACACCGGCGGTGTCGCCCCTAAGGACTCTAGTCAATGTAGTAAAGTGTTCGCGATGCATCATCTTTCGATCTTCTGCTATCTTCGCTGTCTTCGCCATCCCTGGACACGTGTTTCGGGGTATTACCCCTCATCAGCAGGGATAGGCCGTGTACTGGGGTTGCCGATGGCTGCCAATATCTGCCAGGTATAGTACCACTCAGGCGCGTAGGTGCGGGATCCCAGGCTCGTCAGCCCGCTGCTCAAGGGAGCTTTAAAGTTACAAATGGGGGTGGGGTCGCACACTACTCACACACCGGCGGTGTCGCCCCTAAGGACTCTAGTCAATGTAGTAAAGTGTTCGCGATGCATCATCTTTCGATCTTCTGCTATCTTCGCTGTCTTCGCCATCCCTGGACACGTGTTTCGGGGTATTACCCCTCATCAGCAGGGATAGGCCGTGTACTGGGGTTGCCGATGGCTGCCAATATCTGCCAGGTATAGTACCACTCAGGCGCGTAGGTGCGGGATCCCAGGCTCATCAGCCCGCTGCTCAAGGGAGCTTTAAAGTTACAAATGGGGGTGGGGTCGCACACTACTCACACACCGGCGGTGTCGCCCCTAAGGACTCTAGTCAATGTAGTAAAGTGTTCGCGATGCATCATCTTTCGATCTTCTGCTATCTTCGCTGTCTTCGCCATCCCTGGACACGTGTTTCGGGGTATTACCCCTCATCAGCAGGGATAGGCCGTTTACCGGGGTTGCCGATGGCTGCCAATATCTGCCAGGTATAGTACCACTCAGGCGCGTAGGTGCGGGATCCCAGGCTCGTCAGCCCGCTGCTCAAGGGAGCTTTAAAGTTACAAATGGGGGTGGGGTCGCACACTACTCACACACCGGCGGTGTCGCCCCTAAGGACTCTAGTCAATGTAGTAAAGTGTTCGCGATGCATCATCTTTCGATCTTCTGCTATCTTCGCTGTCTTCGCCATCCCTGGACACGTGTTTCGGGGTATTACCCCTCATCAGCAGGGATAGGCCGTGTACTGGGGTTGCCGATGGCTGCCAATATCTGCCAGGTATAGTACCACTCAGGCGCGTAGGTGCGGGATCCCAGGCTCGTCAGCCCGCTGCTCAAGGGAGCTTTAAAGTTACAAATGGGGGTGGGGTCGCACACTACTCACACACCGGCGGTGTCGCCCCTAAGGACTCTAGTCAATGTAGTAAAGTGTTCGCGATGCATCATATTTCGATCTTCTGCTATCTTCGCTGTCTTCGCCATCCCTGGACACGTGTTTCGGGGTATTACCCCTCATCAGCAGGGATAGGCCGTGTACTGGGGTTGCCGATGGCTGCCAATATCTGCCAGGTATAGTACCACTCAGGCGCGTAGGTGCGGGATCCCAGGCTCGTCAGCCCGCTGCTCAAGGGAGCTTTAAAGTTACAAATGGGGGTGGGGTCGCACACTACTCACACACCGGCGGTGTCGCCCCTAAGGACTCTAGTCAATGTAGTAAAGTGTTCGCGATGCATCATCTTTCGATCTTCTGCTATCTTCGCCATCCCTGGAAACGTGTTTCGGGGTATTACCCCTCATCAGCAGGGATAGGCCGTGTACTGGGGTTGCCGATGGCTGCCAATATCTGCCAGGTATAGTACCACTCAGCCGCGTAGGTGCGGGATCCCAGGCTCGTCAGCCCGCTGCTCAAGGGAGCTTTAAAGTTACAAATGGGGGTGGGGTCGCACACTACTCACACACCGGCGGTGTCGCCCCTAAGGACTCTAGTCAATGTAGTAAAGTGTTCGCGATGCATCATCTTTCGATCTTCTGCTATCTTCGCTGTCTTCGCCATCCCTGGACACGTGTTTCGGGGTATTACCCCTCATCAGCAGGGATAGGCCGTGTACTGGGGTTGCCGATGGCTGCCAATATCTGCCAGGTATAGTACCACTCAGGCGCGTAGGTGCGGGATCCCAGGCTCGTCAGCCCGCTGCTCAAGGGAGCTTTAAAGTTACAAATGGGGGTGGGGTCGCACACTACTCACACACCGGCGGTGTCGCCCCTAAGGACTCTAGTCAATGTAGTAAAGTGTTCGCGATGCATCATCTTTCGATCTTCTGCTATCTTCGCTGTCTTCGCCATCCCTGGACACGTGTTTCGGGGTATTACCCCTCATCAGCAGGGATAGGCCGTGTACTGGGGTTGCCGATGGCTGCCAATATCTGCCAGGTATAGTACCACTCAGGCGCGTAGGTGCGGGATCCCAGGAATGGGATCTATGGAAATTGATCACAATTGTCGAGAAAGATAGTTTGGCTCTTGCACAGTTCCTTGTGTGAGGTGCAATATTGCAGTCCATGCAACATCTGTAGGGGCACACCCCATGGAACCACAATTGCACAAGTTACTGCAAGTTCTGTTGACATTTGATAACACATGTAGGCTGGTGTCATGGTTGTATAAAACAATTTCATCAAGGGTTTCTGACAGTTTTCCACCATTGTGCACTAGATGGGAGGAAGTGATAGGTAGATAGTTTCAAGAGGAAGAAAGGGAGCAGCAGGCCCGGACTGGCCGTTGCGGGCACCGGGCAATCCACCGGTGCACCGCATGGGTAGGGGCTGGTTTGGGGCCCCTGGGGGCCGTTTTTGTTACAGGGCCGTAATTGCAGCATAGCTGCAAAATCAGCCCTGTAACAAAATCGTCCGAAAACCGGCCATGGCAACGAGCTTAGCCGCACCCCCGGATCCCCCCCCTTCAGGAGGGTGGATGGGGGGGCCGACAGAGCACTTTGCCAGGGCCGGTTTTGGTTCCCAGTCTGGCCCTGGGGAGCAGGCATTGGAGCATGTTCACCAGATGTCTAGAAATACTCTATACAAGTATACACATTGCAATTACCTACACGCCACATACCTCATACCACACAGATTAAACATTATGCTGCAGACACCATCAGTTAGCCTTGAAGTGCTCTTGCAGACGCTGGGCTTTATTTGCATGGTCTGGACCTACCCGGTGTTAGCTAGGTTTTCACCAAAGATTGTAGATGAACTAGAGCGTGCCATAAATAGGAGGGCACTACACACAGTGGAGGTATGTCTGTTGGTATTATACATACAACGGTGGTAGAAGGATGTTGGAAATAGATTTCTAGGCTTAGCCCTAGTTCTTACCCAAAGAGATATAACTATGTACTGGCATTCGCCTGAGGGATCACCACAGAGCCGCCGGAAAGAAGAAGTCAAGAAATGGTCAATAGCGAAAGGTGCGGTTTTATGATCTGAGGAACGTCGGGCTGAGCGTAAAAAACCTGAAGCAGACCAATGGATGGAGATAGTTGCATCCTTTATAGAACCCGGGGATTGATTGACCCATGATACATTACAATTGGAGATTCGGTCTCAAAGGTTCTGCGCTCTCACCCACTCTCTTCAACCACTTTATGGAACCTCTTGCGGCCATTCTGAACTGAGCGAACATTCCCTACCACATGTATGAAGATGACACACAACTATACCTGAAGATCTCCTCGCAAGAGGACATAAAAACATTAAATGCTGCACTTGCCCAAACTTAACAATGGTTAGCGCAGAACCATCTTCTACTAAATACTCTCAGAACCGAATTTCTTTTGATCGCCCAACCTAATCACTCAGCTCCTACCCTTGACTGGATTAAACACTTAACTTCTCTGAAATGCACACCTCATGTTGTGGACTCTGCCAAATCTTTAGGTAACACCTTGGATAAACACTTAAACATCCAAGCACACATTGATCTGGTCCTTGAGGGCTCCTTAGCTACATTAACTGATGATCTCACTCTTGTCTTTTCTTTTCTGTTAAAATTCCCTGAGTCATAGGTCACTTCTTGGTTCTTTCGATTGTATGATGTTTAACACTTTGTTTTCTATGGCACTGTTGATACCCCCTCTCTTTTTTTTGTTGTTGAAAAATATGTTTATTGCGAAGTCATAGAAAGGCACAGGTTCACATGGCTGTTCAGCCCACTCAGAAGTAAGACCATTGACATGCAAGTTTGCAGGATAATACACAGCCAAATAGGCCTACATCCCGGAGGCTGGACGGCGCAGAAGTAGAGCATGTGTCAAGAAAAACTTTTAGCCGTGTATTAAGGATACTTACACAGCATTGTATTCGCTGATTTTTACAAAGTTCACTCCTTCCGATGTCCTCTATATAATCTCACTTCCATCTCTCTGGATAGGCAGTTTTTCTCTCATGTTTATAACAAAACACTATTTCAACATAGAACAAAAAATAAAGAACAAACCCCCGTGCGTGGCATCATTAATAAAGTACTTAAAGAATCAGGTTATTCATGTGATACCCCCTACTCTTTAACTTGAATGTTTTCCCACAGGCTGTAACTTCACTTACCTCATAATGTTTGTACCCTTACTTGCGCCAACTTTGTACAGCGCTCTGATACCCCTGTTGGTCTTGTTCGCACGTTATAAAACTTTTCAAATAAATAAATATGTAACTAGACTGGAATTCAGTAAAATCAATAGAAATATTTTTTTAAATCCTCGTTCAATGTTCCATATTTGGTTTTTATTCACAGTAATACTGAGAAGAAAAGCAGAGCATACAAGAGAAAGTGCCCAAACCACCGAGCACAGTATATGGAGGGGAAAGTTTGTAGGGAGCTGGCTGTGTTGGGAGAGAGAGTCAGTCGTACATATCGGATCACTGACATAATATCGAGGGACATAATATCGACTATCAAAAATATCGTTGACAAAATATCGACAGACAGAATATCGACTTTGTATCTACAAACAGGTAAGTACAAAAATATTGAGTTAAAAATATCGTTAACAAAAATATAGTTTATAAAAATATCGACTTTATTAAAAACAATGTTAAATAAAATTAATAATAAAAATTATTTACTAAAATATACTTACAAATACTTAAATTACCTTATAATAATTAAATAATTAATGAAAGTTATAAAAAAAAATTCTTACAATCATATTTGTTAAAACATATATATATAGTAACATAATATATTTAAATAATATCCAATATTATTACCGTAGGATAGCGGAAGTGTAAAAATTACTATTTCCACTCCAGACAGTGCAACAGTAGGGAAAGCGTTGGATAGCGTAGGGGTAAAAATTACTATTCCCACTCCAAAGAGTGCAACAGTAGGGAAAGCGTTGGATAGAGTAGGGGTAAAAAGTACTATTCCCACTCCAGTGGGTGCAACAGTAGGGAAAGCGCTGGATAGCGTAGGAGTAAAAATTACTATTCCAACTCCAAAGAGTGCAACAGTAGGGAAAGCGTTGGATAGCGTAGGGGTAAAAATTACTATTCCCACTCCAAAGAGTGCAACAGTAGGGAAAGAGTTGGATAGCGTAGGGGTTAAAATTACTATTCCCACTCCAAAGAGTGCAACAGTAGGAAAAGCGTTGGATAGCGTAGAGGTAAAATTTACTATTCCCACTCCAAAGAGTGCAACAGTAGGGAAAACGTTGGACAGCGTAGGGGTAAAAATTACTATTCCCACTCCAGTGAGTGCAACAGTAGGGAAAGCGTTGGATAGCATAGGAGTAAAAATTACTTTTCCCACTCCAGTGGGTGCAACAGTAGGGAAAGCGTTGGATGGCGTAGGGGTAAAAATTACTATTCCCACTCCAGAGAGTGCAACAGTAGGGAAAGTAAATACTTCTTATATCATGTAAAAAACATATAAATTAATATCTATCAAAAATTAATTATAAGTAATTACCAATTTAATATAATATAATAAATTATCAAATAAAACAACAAGTTACAATTATTTGTTACTATTAGTTACCTATTCAAATTAATTACAAATTAACAATTAATTAATTAACAATTAAAAATTAATAAACAACTAATTCAAATTAAATACAATTAAACAAATTGAATTATTTAATTAATTATGAATAAATTACTTCCCACCCTATTCCCCTATAAACTCACAACCCGCTACAGAAAATAAATTATTAAAATTAACATAATTAGCAATTAATCAATTAAATAAAATTAATTGGCAATTAAAAATTAATTAATTACCCATAAAAAATTAATTAACAATTAATTCTAAAAAAATACCAATAAATATTTTTACATATTTAATTAATTATAAATAAATTACTTCCCACCCAATTCCCCTATAAACCCACAACCCGCTACAGAAAATAAATTAGTAAAATTAACATAATTAGCAATTAATTAATTAATTAACATTAATTGCCAATTAAAATTTATTTAATTACCAATTATAAATTAATTAACAATTAATGAAAAATGAATACCAATATATAAATTTACATATTTAATTAATCATAATTAAATTACTTCCCACCCTAGTCCCCTATAAACCCACAACCCACTACAGAATTAAATTACGCAAAAATTAAAAAAACAAAATTCATTAATTAAAATTAATTATAACATAAATACACACTTTTCACACATATAATAACATAACAAACACTATAAAAAATTCGATATTATTAAAAATTCGATCATTTTAATAACCTATATTATATACTTCGATATTTTAACTTTCTGTATTTTTAACATTCGATAATACATTACTTACCTTCAAAACGATATTTTTGATGTCTATATTCTGTCCATTCGATATTTTGTCAAGCCTATATTTTGGACTCGATATTATGTCCATTCAATATTTTGTAGTCGATATTATGTCTGTTTACCGTACATATCTATGTGCACGTGTAAATGTGACTGAATCCTAGTTACAATTTATAAATATTGCCCTTTAACCTCTGGCACAAGCTCTGGTGTGCTCACCTTCATGAAGCTTGCCATGACATCCAAGGAGATGCCTCCTTCATACATGCTTATGGGGCGATGGGATTACATGTATCCTGGTTTGGCCCATGTTAGGAGCAGCCCCCAGGTCAAACAGGATTACTTTAGAAGCCATCCCAGAGTCATTGGGCCTCTTGCAGGGCAGGGGAATTATTGGTGCATTGGACACTCGTGAAGAGGTTGTAAGAGCATGACTCAGACACCAGATGTGTAAGTCTAAACCTTTTGGCCTTGTAAACTACGACAATGGATGCTATTTTGTGCTGTAAACAGAGACCTTCACATCAAGTGATTAACACATTTATGAGCCTGTAAAACTAGTAGGTTTTTCATTATTCCACAGGGCTGCACATCATATTTGCTGAAATATAACAGAGGGTAAACTCCGAGTTGCAGATTTCTTTTAATTGCAATGTCTACAAACATGGGTTTGCTCAGGGATCGCAAAATAACGATTTAATCGAAACCAAGGCCTAACGAATGATGGATTAAACACAGAACCTTGTGACTGGGGGTGAATGTTTGCATTGTCCAGGATTCATTCCAGCAATTGTTTGGGCTGGACTGTTCCCACAAGGAACAGGGTCAAGACTGATTTGCATATGGCTGGGTCCAAACTGGGGTGGTGTGGTGAGCAGAAGAGTGATGGATTAAACCCAGATCCTTGTGACTGGGGGTGAATGTTTGCATTGTTCAGCATTCTGTCCATCAATTGTTTCTTTTGCACATGTCGCCCTAAGTGGGAAGAGAATGCCCAGACCTGGGTCCCGTGCTCACTACACCACTGCATTCTAGCTTGCCTGGCTAATGAAGGGTGAGGCCCTAAAACCGGTCCCAGGATGCTTGTTTCTGGTCCAGGGAGGACCTGGCTTGGCAGTTCGGGCAGGACTGTTCCCACAAAGAACAGGGTCAAGACTGATTTGCGTATGGCTGGGTCCAACCTGGGGTGGTGTGGTGAGCAAAAAAATGATGGATTAAACCCAGATCTTTGTGACTGGGGGTGAATGTTTGCATTGTCCAGCATCTGTCCATCATTTATTTCTTTTGCAGATGTCGCCCTAAGTGGGAAGGGTATATCCAGAGTCCAGACGTAGGCCCCGTGGTCACTTTGAGAAGTTGGCCTGGTATATGATGTTCACTATTCTAGTGATCACCTTGCACCAGTCCAAACAACCCTTATGGTGATGGTTGTAAAGTCAACCTTATAGACCAGCTATCCTATTGGAAGCATGGACAAAAGCAGTCTTAGGCTAAACTCAAGAGGGCATATGAAGCCAGCTGTTTTACCATATGCACACCTTTTAATACCAAATGAAAGGACACCACACAGGTTATATATTCAAAATATATATGTATTTATTTCTAAATAGATCCCCTTAACTCTTTATGAGCACAGGAGCACAAGCGTATAACAAGTAACTTAATATAACATACAAACGTTGCACAAATATGGATAGGCCCTAGTGGCCCTTAAAACCATATACTAAAATAGTGGTATAAGTAAACGTCACGAACAATGGTAAGGCCTAGGGCCTTGGAAATCGCTGGGGCTACACTGGACTAACAGCAGTTAGGACGTGGGAGGCCCACAGGATGCGGGTGCAGTGTCTAAATGCACACGCGTGCACCAATAGAAGTCAATGGGTGCGTAAAGTTAGGAAGTTGCAGATTTGGAAGTCTTCCGACTGGACTAGAACTTAACCACTTTAAACTAGGACACTAGGGATGTAAATCTCTACAGGAGCACCGCAGTACTCACGTTACCTCACCCACAGGAAGCGGGTGCATAGGTGTCAAAGTGTGTCGGGTTTCGTCATGGAGTTCTATGGAGCCTTGGAAAAAAGATGCTGCAGGCGACCAGGAGAGAAAAGTCCGGTTGGATCCAAGGGTGGATCGAAGATGTGGGGTACCTGAAAGCAGAGGGAACAGAGTCTGGGTCATTAGCCAGTGACCAGAAAGGAACCAGGAAGGAACCAGGCGATGTCGGGTTGCAATCAGGTGATGTCATGAAGCTTGTCTCCGCTGCCACGTGGACCAGGAGGTGTCGATGACAAACAGGAGCTGAGCATGGACTGTGCCACAAAGGCTCTCGCAGTGGGCGGTGTCGGATCTCGATTCGGAGTCAACAGGCCTTGGCAAATGCAACCCACGCAGGAATCAAAGATGGCTTCTGGATCAGACCAGCAAGGTCTGATGGGCTGCTCCTTTTCAGGGGAGCAGGGGCCAGTCTGGAGCAACCAGACCAGCATTGAAAATTTGAAAGTTCATCATCACAGAGGCCACTAGCCAATGGGCAAGTGACCGGATAGACGCGTCAAGCAGGAAAATGCAAAAGGGCCCCATGCAGCACACCGTGAGTGTGGAGAGGTGATCTTTGGTGCAAAGGATGCTTGGGGCTGGGGCTTCTTAATCCCCAATGCACAGCTTCAAGGGTGCCTCAGGAGCTGCACAGAAAGCACTTCACTGGTTTTCCAAGATGGCCGGTCCCACATCTCACATCGCCTCCACGGGTCTCAGCTTTGCTGTGGCTGTGGATCGGGCTGTTGGATGTCTGGAAGTCCAGTTCTTGTCAGTCTCTGTTGTTCGAGCTCCAGCGGGAGCAACAACAAAGCAAACCTTTGAGCGCTTGATGGTGCCTGCTTGCACAGGGTGGTCACTCCTTGACCACAAGGGAGATTTTTCAGTCTTCTACGTCGAGTAGGATGTCGAAGAGTCCAGAGTTTTGTATCAAAGTTTCAGTCAGGATGATCTAAAGTCTTGGGACACAGCTCCTACCTTTATTCCAAATCAAGGGGCTGGATTACCTGCTAGGTCCCTCCTATGGGTGGGACCCAGGAAGGGGGTGGTTACACCCCTTTCCCTTTGTCCAGTTTTTTGCCAGAGCTGGGACTGGAGTGCCCCAGCACCGGTTTGAACTGGACTATGCATGGGACACCTTGTGTGCCCCAGGCAGTGTCTCGTTACATTCAGCCCTCCCTGCCCCAATCCACTATCTCCTGTCTGGGGTGGTGCTAGCACCTCTCTGTGACAGGAAACCTATTGTCTAAGCCTCCCTCACTGGAAGGGATCCCAGCAGCAGGAGGTCAGACTTGTGTCTGTGGCAGCAGCATTCATTTAGTGATGCTGAGGCTCTGGTTAACTTTAACCGGGTTTAAGGAAAGTAACATGTCTTCTCCCTCTAGAAGGGTGGAATGCTACCCCCGTCACCAGAACTGGCGAGGGGGTAGTATTCCAAAGCGTATGACACCTTACACAACATGTTTTAATAAAGCCAAACCAAAGTTAGCAATAACTGCGAGGATTATAATGCACTTAAGAGTATATGGTATGGCAATACCCTGGAACGGCTATAAGGACATGGTTCCGAAAGCTGCAGACAGGCTCAGTTCATGCTAGAGCACCATCTCACATAAAACCAAGCACTCTGCCTCCAGGATTGTAAAGGCCTCCCATAGGAGTGACTTATAGGTGTATATTTGTCCAGATATAGGTTTAGACATAGGTATACTATATCTAAGCAAGGGGTGATTACACAACCTTGCCCCAGCTGAGTGATCAGCCAGTTGTGTCAGCTTGGATGGCCAGCCAGGGGTGGCAAAAGATATGCTGCAGCCCCTGGTAGGCCTTGGATGCACCTATGCCCTGGGTACCTATAGTACACTGTACAGGGGCTCATAAGGTGACCCAATCCCAATTGGAGATGTACCTAAATTACATGGTTGTGAATTCAGATAGAGAACAGCAGGGCTGTAGGTCTGATTAGCAGGCCCACAGCCACATTAAGTGGAAAACCAGTGAAGCAAAAAGCCAAAAAATGGGGTGACCATAGGATAGCAGACCCTATTCTCCTACATTGCCCCCCCCCAAGCGCAGGGACATTAAACTTAACCTTGACCAGATAAGTCTTCATATTCTAAGTGGAAATACCTGGAGAGACCATCTGCATTGCCATGGTCAGTCCCTGGTCTGTGCTCCACTGTAAAGTCCATCCCCTGTAGGGAAATGGACCACCTGAGCAGTTTGGGATTTTCACCCTTCATCTGATTTAGCCACAAGAGGGGCTTATGGTCGGTCTGAATCTTGAAGTGAGTGCCAAACAAGTATGGTCTCAACTTCGTCAGGGCCCAAACCACAGCAAAGGCCTCCCTCTCAATGGCTGACCAACGTTTCTCTCTAGGGGTCAGCCTTCTGCTAATAAAAGCAATGGGCTGGTCTTGACCATCTACATTAAGTTGGGAAAGCACAGCTCCCACCCCCAACTCAGAAGCATCTGTTTGGACAACAAACTCTTTGGAGTAGTCAGGACTCCTTAAGATAGGTGCAGAGCACATGGCCTTCTTCAGGTCATCAAATGCCTTTTGACAGCTGACTGTCCACTGAACCTTTCTTGGCATTTTCATGGAGGTCAAGTCATTGAGTGGTGTTACGATGGACCCATAATTCTTGACAAATTTTCTGTAGTACCCAGACAGGCCCAAGAAAGCTCTGACCTGTGTCTGGGTGGTTGGAGGGGCCCAGTCCTGTATGGTCTGGATCTTACTCTCCAGTGGTTGAACCTGACCCCCACCTACAAGGTGGCCCAGGTACACAACCTTACTCTGCCCTATCTGGCACTTTGTGGCCTTGATAGTTAGGCCTGCCTTTTGCAGGGCCTCTAAAACCTTCTTCAGGTGGATCAGGTGATCCTCCCAGATGGAGCTGAAGAAAGCAATATCATCCAGATAAGCTGCACAAAAGTCATCCAACTCAGCAAGGACTTGGTTCACCAACCTTTGGAAAGTGGCAGGTGCATTCTTCAAACCAAAGGGCATTACCACAAATTGATAATGACCTCCTGGGGTTGAGAAAGCAGTTTTGGCCTTGGCAACCTCAGCTAACCTGATTTGCCAATAGCGAGCTGTCAAATCAAATGTGCTCAGAAACTTGGCAGAAGCCAATCTATCAATGAGCTCATCTGCTCTTGGAATGGGGTGAGCATCTGTCCTAGTGACAGCATTGAGACCTCTATAGTCCACACAGAACCTCATCTCTCTCTTACCATCTTGGGTGTGAGGTTTTTGTACAAAGACTACTGGGCTGGCCCATGGGCTCTCTGATGGCTCAATTACTCCAAGTTCAAGCATTTTCTGCACCTCAGTCTTTATACAGTCCCTGACATGGTCAGGTTGCCTGTAGATATTACTCTTCACAGGCAGACTGTCATTAGTGTCCACCTCATGGGTGCACCAGTTAGTCTGACTAGGTGTTATTGAAAACATATGTCTATGGGCCTGTAGAACTTGTCTGCAGTCCCATTGCTGCTGGTCAGTGAGGCTGCCTGCCAAGGCTACTCCATCAACTGAACCATCATCAGGGTTCTGGGTCAACAGGTCTGGGATAGGGTCACTCTCTTCCTCCTGTGCCTCATCTGTAGCCACGAGCAAGCCCATGTCTGCCCTGTCAATATATGCCTTCAATCTGTTGACATGGAGCACCCTGTGGGGGCTCCTAGGGGTGCCAAGGTCCACCAAGTAGGTGATCTCTACCTTTCTCTCAACAATGGTGTGGGTTCCAGACCATTTGTCCAGGAGTGCTGCTGGGGCCACTGGCTCCAACACCCAAACCTTCTGCCCTGGCTGATACTCAGTCAGAACAGCCTTTTGGTCATGCCAAGCTTTCTGAAGTTCTTGGCTAGCCTCAAGGTTTTTGGAAGCCTTCTCCATGTATTCAGCCATCCTGGAGCGGAGACCAAGTACATAGTCCACTGTGTCTTGGTTAGGCTTTTTGAGAGGTAACTCCCATCCTTCCCTCACAAATCACAGGGGTCCCCTTACAGTATTCCAAAACAAAAGCTCAAAAGGGCTGTAGCCAACCCCCTTTTGTGGGACCTCTCTGTAAGCAAACAGAAGGCAGGGTAAAAGGATGTCCCATCTTCGCCTAAGCTTTTCAGGTAACCCTTTTATCATCCCTTTTAGGGTCTTGTTGAACCTTTCAACAAGCCCATTGCACTGTGGATGGTAGGGTGTAGTGAATTTATAATTAACACCACACTCCTTCCACATAGCAGTCAAATATCCTGACATGAAGTTTGCACCTCTGTCAGAGACAACCTCCTATGGAAACCCCACTCTGGAGAAAACTCCAAGCAGGGCCCTTGCCACAACAGGTGCTGTTGTGGTCCTCAGGGGGATAACTTCTGGATACCTGGTGGCATGATCCACTACCACCAGTATAAATCTGTGCCCAGATGCTGTTTGGGGGTCCATTGGGCCAACAATGTCTATCCCCACTCTTTCAAAGGGTACCCCCACCACAGGTAGTGGTATGAGGGGGTCCTTTGTTGTCCCGCCTGATTTGCCACTGGCTTGCAGGTCACACAGGAGCGACAAAACTCCTTGGCATCTTCTGACATATGGGGCCAGTGAAACTGAGGGACAAGCCTGTCGCAAATCTTGTTCTGGCCTAGATGTCCTGCTAAGGGAATATCATTGACCAAGGTAAGAAGGAAGCCCCTAAATTGCCGAGGTATAACCAACCTCCTGGAAACACCAGGCTTGGGGTCTCTAGCCTCTGAATAAAGGAGCCCATCATCCCAATACACTCTATGGGTACCTTGAGCATTCCCAGCAGCCTCAGCAGCAGACTACTGTCTGAGGGGTTCAAGAGAAGGACAAGTTAACTGAGCCTGCCCCAGGTCTGCCCTTGAGGGTCCCCCTGTCCCAAGAAACTCAACCTGATCAGGTTCAAGCTCTTCTAAGACAGTTCCCTCTTGGATCACAGAATCATCTTCCTGGGAGGGCTGATCCTCTACCTGAGGCAGGGGGGAAGGCACTGCATTAACTCTCTTGCTTTTTCTCTTGGGTTGTGTCTAGTCTATAGTTTCAAGATCCAGCACAGGTTCAGGTAAGCACTTTTTGGCCTGTGACCTGGTCACAGCAAGGACATGTGCTGAAATGCCTAGCATCTCTGCATGAGTCCTATACTCTACTTCTGACCATACTGAGTTCTCTAGATCATTGCCCAAAAGACATTCAACTGGGAGGTCTGCACTTACCACAACTCTTTTGAGGCCAGTTACCCCTCCCCAGGAGAAATTAACAACTGCCGCACTATGTGTAGTAGTGACATTGCTAGCATTGGTCACTAGGTAATTATCACCCAGTACAATCTGTCCAGGGTTCACAAAGTTAGGTGTCACCATAGTGACACTGGCACATGTGCCCCTGTAAGCTTGAGCCACTTTATCATTTATCAAATGTGTCTGTCTGTACTTGCCCAAAGTATTGGGACTCACAGTAGTGGACATAGCCATGTCCACATCACAGATCAGAACAGCCTGAGTAGGAATCCTGACTAGGCCAGGGTCCACCTCAGTACCCATGGTTAACCCCACTATAGCCTTGGGTTGGGAACTACCACTGCTGACTGTACTAGGGGGTGAAGGTGCCTTAGGGGCTGCAGTGGTAGGGGCTGTACCTTTCTTGGTGCACTCACTAAACCAGTGAGAGGCAGTTTTACAGTAGTTACACCAAGGTTTCTTTGGACCTTCTTTCTTTTTCTTAGAGTTCTTCCTTAGAAGTATTTTGGGGACTTGAAGAAGACTTCTGGTCTTTTTGCTTTTGATCTCCACCCTTTTGGTCTGCCTTTTTCTGGTCACCACCTTGGTTCTGGGATCTCTGCTTAACCCTGGTTCTGACCCATATGTCTGCCTTCTTTCCTCATTCTTGGGGAGAGGTCAGATCTGAGTCAATCAGGTGTTGGTGCAACAACTGGTTCTGACAATTATTAAGGATTTGTTCTCTCATTATTAAATTATGCAATCCTGTACAGTCCTTAACTTTACTTCCCAGTAACCAACCTTCCAGAGCCTTAGTGGCACAATCAACAAAGTCAGTCCAGTCCTGAGTCTGTGTCTTCTGGGTATCTCTGAACATTAACCTGTACTGTTCAGTGGTTAAGCCAAACCCATCAATTAGAGCACTCTTCAGGACAGTGTCGTTTTTAGCATCCTCATGACTAACAGTGAGGAGTTTGTCTCTTCCTTTTTCTGAAAAGGAGAGCCACAAGATTGCTGCCCACTGACTCTGGGGAACCTGCTGTACCATGCAGGCCCTCTCCAAAGCAGTTATCCACTTGTGGATGTCATCCCCATCTTTGTAGGGGGGCACAATCTTACTCAGGTTTCTATGATCATAGGACCTGTCTTTGTCCTTGGGGATATTGCTGCCACCAGTGGAATCTAATCCACTTAACCTTTGCTCCCTTGCTAAAGCAAGTTTAGCTTGGGCCAGGGCTGTTTCCTCTTTCTCTATCTGAAGTTGGACAGCTCTCATCCTAGCCTCATGTTCTCCTCTCTGGGGGGAAGTCATTCCCCTTTGGGAACCCCTTGAGGCATTAGAGAGGAGAGACTCCCTGGAAGGAGACCTTTCCCTTCTATTGCCTGGGAGAAGCCTACTATTGGGTCTGGAAAGGTGAAATTCCTCTCCATTCCCATGTAAGCTTAGGTTAGCCTGGCTAAGCCTCCTGACTTCTACCTGGCTACCATCTCCATCAGAATCTTCCTCCTCCTCTTCCTCCTCTACTTCTGAGGTTAAGGCGTCATCTTCTGTGGAGGGGACACCTTCACCTGAGTTATCTAAGGGACCTGGTTTAGAGGCCTTCTCCAGATCACCTGCCTCTAGGATTTCAATCAGGTGTTGGATGGTAGTGTTGGAACCCTGTTTCAACTTCCTGGAGGTACACAATGACCTCATCTCTAGGAAGTTGAGCATCTCGTATCTGGAGGGTGCCTTGGGAAGGTCACTTACCACAGGTAGAGAACTAGGTTCACCTGTGCCAGATATGACTAGTGAGGTGTGGTGTGTGTACCTACCTACACTGAGTGTTTACCTACTAGAACCTCTCTAGGAGTTGTAGTCAGGGTGTGCTAGGTCCTTTCCTCTACAACAACTAAGTTCTGTAGAACTTAAGTATTTTAAGCTTTGTTATATGTACCTATGGTACCTAGTGTGATCTTTCAAATGATATCAAAGATTACAATGGTAAAACAACAGCAAGCTCAAATCCCAACCGCTGGACACCAATGTGAGAAGTTTGCCTGGTGTATGATGTTCACTATTCTAGTGAGCACTCTGCACCAGTCCATTCAACCCTTATGGTGATGGTTGTAAAGTCAACCTTATAGTCTAGCTATCCTATTGGTAGCATGGACAAAAGGAGTTTTAGGCTAAACTCAAGAGGGCATGTGAAGCCAGCTGTTTTACCATATGCAAACCTTTTAATACCAAATTAAAGGACACCACACAGGTTATATATTCAAAATATATATGTATTTATTTCTAAATAGATCCCCTTAACTCTTTATGAGCACAGGAGCACAAGCGTATAACAAGTAACTTAATATGACATACAAAAGTTGCACAAATATGGATAGGCCCTGGTGGCCCTTAAAACCATATACTAAAATAGTGGTATAAGTACCACGGCACGAACAATGGTAAGGCCTAGGGCCTTGGAAATCGCTGGAGCTACACTGGACTAACAGCAGTTAGGACGTGAGAGGCCGACAGGATGCGCGTGCAGTGTCTAAATGCACACGCGTGCACCAATCGAAGTCAATGGGTGCGTAAAGTTAGAAAGTTGCAGATTTGGAAGTCTTCTGACTGGACTAGAACTTAACCACTTTAAACTAGGACACTAGGGATGTAAATCGCTACAGGAGTACCGCAGAACTCGCGTTACCTCACCCACAGGAAGCGGGTGCATAGGTGTCAAAGTGTGTCGGGTTTCGTCGTGGAGTTCTATGGAGCCTTGGAAAAAAGATGCGACCAGGAGAGAAGAGTCCGGTTGGATCCAAGGGTGGATCGAAGATGTAGGGTACCTGAAAGCAGAGGGGACAGAGTCTGGGTCACTAGCCAGTGACCAGGAAGGAACCAGGAAGGAACCAGGCTATGTCGGGTTGCAATCAGGTGATGACGTGAAGCTTGTCTCTGCTGTCACGTGGACCAGGAGGTGTCGACGACAACCAGTATCTGGGCACGGACTGTCCCACAAAGGCTCTTGCTGTCGGCGGTGTCAGATCTCGATTCGGAGTCAACAGGCCTTGGTAAATGCAACCCACGCAGGAATCAAAGATGGCTTCTGGATCAGACCAGCAAGGTCTGATGGGCTGCTCTTTTTCAGGGGAGCAAGGGCCAGTCTAGAGCAACCAGACCAGCATTGAAAATGTGAAGGTTCGTCGTCACAGAGGCCACTAGCCAACGGGCAAGTGACCAGACAGACGCGACAAGCAGGAAAATACAAAAGGGCCCCACGCAGCACTCGGTGAGTGTAGATAGGTAATCTTCAGTGCAAAGGATGCTCGGGCTGGGGCTTCTCAATCCCCAATGCACAGCTTCGAGGGTGCCTCAGGAGCTGCACAGAAAGCACTTAACTGGCTTTCCAAGATGGCCGGTCCCACGTATCACGTCGCCTCCACGGGTCTCAGCTTAGCTGTGGCTGTGGATCGGACTGTTGGATGTCTGGAAGTCTGGTTCTTGTTGTCTCTGTTGTTTGAGCTCCGGCGGGAGCAACAACAAAGCAAACCTTTGAGCGCTTGATTGTGCCTGCTTGCACAGGGTGGTCACTCCTTGACCACAAGGGAGATTCTTCAGTCTTCTACGTCGAGTAGGATGTCGAAGGGTCCAGAGTTTTGTATCAAAGTTTCAGTCAGGATGATCGAAAGTCTTGGGACACAGCTCCTACCTTTATTCCAAATCAAGGGGCTGGATTACCTGCTAGGTTCCTCCTATGGGTGGGACCCAGGAAGGGGGTGGTTACACCCCTTTCCCCTTATCCAGTTTCGTGCCAGAGCTGGGGCTGGAGTGCCCCAGTACCGGTTTCAACTGGACTATGCATGGGACACCTTGTGTGCCCCAGGCAGTGTCTCGTTTCATTCAGCCCTCCCTGCCCCAATCCACTATCTCCTGTCTGGGGTGGTGCTAGCACCTCCCTATGACAGGAAACCTATTGTCCAAGCCTCCCTCGCTGGAAGGGCTCCCAGCATCAGGAGGTCAGACTTGTGTCTGTGGCAGCAGCATCCATTTAGTGATGCTGAGGCTCTGGTTAACTTTAACCGGGTTTAAGGAAAGTAACATGTCTTCTCCCTCTAGAAGGGTGGAATGCTACCCCCGTCACCAGAACTGGCGAGGGGGTAGTATTCCAAAGCGTATGACATCTTACACGACATGTTTTGATAAAGCCAAACCAAAGTTAGCAATAACCGTGAGGATTGTAATGCACTTAAGAGTATATGGTATGGCAATACCCTGGAACAGCTATAAGGACATGGTTCCGAAAGCTGCAGACAGGCTCAGCTCATGCTAGAGCACCATCTCACATAAAACCAAGCACTCTGCCTCCAGGATTGTTAAGGCCTGCCATAGGAGTGATGTCCAATTAATTGGAGTCCCAGGGGGAAAGAAGAAGGGTACAGGCCGCCCCCCACTCAAACCCTAGTACACCAAAAACAGGCCTGTCACCCTAGACACTCTTACTTTGGTTTAAGTATAGCAAGGGTTGTGGTGATACAAAATTTTTATTACCACCAGCCAATTTTTCTCTGGCTATTTACATCCATCCAAGTGTCAAAAATTAATACGGTACACACACGGTAAACATCCAATCTGTCGTAATACCATCACCCACCAAACAATAGTTGGCAACTATGACCCACCTGAGACTGTGTATGGTGTGAGTCATTTTTAAGTTGGAAGGATTCACAGCCCAGAATAAACCCAGAGTGGCCAGTGAACTCTTCTATTTTAACTGTGTGAGATTCACGTTTTCTTTTCTCACTGGGGGTTTTTGTGTTATATGTGCACATAAGTATAGCAAGGGTAAACGTCGACTTGCTATGATAGGAACAATCAGCAGATTGTGGGGCTGATGTTGAGAAGAAGCACTGTTATATTTTGTCGGTCTTTTTCTGGTGTTTGTCTTCATTTCCCACTGTTATGAGAGTGAGTCACCGATGATGATAATTGGGTATACTGGCAATTGCTAGTCAGATAACCCGATTGGCGGTTCTTCCGTGAGGGGCTCACTCTCTTCTCCACACTTTTTCCACAAATATTGTTTGGTGGGTGATGGTATTACAACAGATTGGATGTTTACCGTGTGTGTACCGTATTAATTTTTGACACTTGGATGGATGTAAATAGCCAGAGAAAAATTGGCTGGTGGTAATAAAAATGTTGTATCACCACAACCCTTGCTATACTAAAACCAAAGTAAGAGTGTCTAGGGTGACAGGCCTGTTTTTGTGTACTACTGCCATAGGAGTGACTCATAGGTGTATATGTGTCCAGATATAGGTTTAGACATAGGTATACTATATCTAAGCAAGGGGTGATTACACGACCTTGCCCCAGCTGAGTGATCAGCCAGTTGTGTCAGTTTGGATAGTCAGCCTGGGGTGGCAAAAGATATGCTGCAGCCCCTGGCAGGCTTTGGATGCACCTATGCCCTGGGTACCTATAGTACACTGTACAGGGGCTCATAAGGTGACCCAATCCCAATTGGAGATGTACCTAAAGTACATGGTTGTGAATTCAGATAGAGAACAGCAGGGCTGTGGGTCTGATTATCAGGCCCACAGCCACATTAAGTTGAAAACCAGTAAAACAAAAAGCAAAAAAATGGGGTGGCCCTAGGATAGCAGACCCTACTCTCTTACACTCACTACACCACTAGATTCAAGCTAGCCTGGCTGAAGAAGAGTGATGCCCTGAAACAGGTCCCAGGATGCTTCTTTCCGGTCCAGGGAGGATCTGACTTGGCAGTTCGGGCTGGACTGGTCTCGCAAGGAACAGGGTCAAGACTGATTTGCACAAGGCTGGGTCCAAACTGGGGTGGTGTGGTGAGCGAAAGAATGATGGATTAAACTCAGATCCTTGTGACTGAGGGTAAATGTTTGCATTGTCCAGCATTCTGTCCATCAATTATTTATTTTGCATATGTCGTCCTAAGTGGGAAGAGTATGCCCAGACGTGGGTCCCGTGCTCACTACACCACTTTATTCAAGCTAGCCTGGCTGATGAAGGGTGATGCCCTGAAACCGGTCCCAGGATGCTTGTTTCCGGTCCAGGGAGGACCTGGCTCAGCAGTTCGGGCTGGACTGTTGCAACAAGTAACAAGGTTAAGACTGATTTGCGTACGGCTGGGTCCAAACTGGGGTGGAGGGTGAGCAAAAGAATGATTGATTAAACCCAGATCCTTGTGACTGGGGGTGAATGTCTGCATTGTCCAGCATTCCGTCCAGCAATTATTTCTTTTGCATATGTCACCCTAAGTGGGAATAGTATGTCCAGAGTCCAGACGTGGGCCCCGTGCTCACTACACCACTAGATTCAAGCTAGCCTGGCTGAAGAAGGGTGATGCCCTGAAACCAGTCCCAGGATGCTTGTTTCCGGTCCAGGGAGGACCTGGCTTGGGAGTTCAAGCTGGACTGTTCCCACAAAGAAAAGGGTCAAGACTGATTTGCGTATGGCTGGGTCCAACCTGGGGTGGTGTGGTGAGTAAAAGAATGATGAATTAAACACAGATCCTTGTGAATGGGGGTGAATGTTTGCTTTGTCCTGCATTCCGTCCATCAATAATTTATTTTGGACAGGTAGATTAAGGTACATATGAAGTGGGAAGCTCCAACTGGGCAGCTGTGATGCCTGAAGATACAGTGGCTTATACGCCACAAGTACTGCCAGCTGAAGTGCGGTTTGCACATAACCGAGGAGTGCCACCAAGGGTGCCAGCCAGAGTTAGGTCCTCAGAAATCTTCCTGCATGCAGCAGCCACTCTTGGTGAACAGACCCAGAGGATCCCACCACAAACATGCAGTGACGTAAGGAAACATAAGGAGGCCCATTGCAGAGTCCACGAGGGCCCCCCACTGGTCCCTCACCTGGTACTTTTGCTGAGAGGGGGCCCCTAAAGCTTAGGTATTTCACATCGTGGGGGCTGTGGGGCTTACGTTACGCCACACATACGTGTAGGAACATCCCCGACCCGCCTCAGAGCAACTGAGCCTCTTTCTGGTGTATACCCTTGAATAGTGGGTATGGTAAATATTGGATCCTGATCTCAGTTGGAGGGAAGCGTGGGGTGTGTTGTACAGCTTACATCTTGTAGTAATCAGTTTTGCTGTGAAAGGAAAAGTACTTTCTTTTTCCAAAAGAGAAGCACTAGGGTGACCATTGTCTTATTGTGTTTGTTGTTTGGTTGTTGACTTCTGAGCTCTTACCTCTTCCACCTTACCTGCCTTGAGGAGCCTGTGACTGCTCGCTCTCACTACCCTGAGTCAAGTGCAGAAAGATTTTCACTTGACCCCAGTGGGACAGGCCCCAGGACACCAGTGGCAAATAAACGCACCCACCACCTTTGGGGCCCAATTACCCCTGTATACCCAGCAGCCCTTCTACGAGTCTGGCACATGAGCTGATTGTTAAAAGGGATTGGAAAGTAAAATAACTTGTCTTTTTAGAGATAAGAATTAAAGGCTTCATCGTTGTGTTTTTTTAGCGATAATTAGCTGAGAAAATCACACAAAAGAGTGCAAATGAGCCACACCGAACATGCAAAATGAGCACATTTACAAGTAAAATGAATTCCCCAAATCAAACGATCCCAAAAGTGCAGAACCTGCTGGGGTGGAGCTAGAATCCCTATAAGTAGGAAAGGGCAGATTTACAAACTTTTGATGCAAACAACCAAAGTGGCTACTAAGATATTCCACTGCTTTTTCTCTTTTGTTGCACTGGCACGCTTTGCCCTGCCTTACCAAAACTCACAACCATGCACCATAGTTTAAAGGTGTGCGTGTGATGTCAAGCACCGCTTTTGTACTGAAAGGGGAAAACTTCCAACACCAAATACTACGCTCTGACGTAGTTTATCACTTTTACCACTTTCTATGTGTGCTGTAAACGACATGCAAAGTTTGAAAACTTTTGATAAAAGAAATATTTTCTCAAACGTTATGCCTACCTCAAGGAAGAGTTGTTCAAAGTCCTGACTATCTTTTTAATATATAAGGGGGTAGATTTATGTCGGACTTGCGCCACGTATACGCCGCCGTTGCGTCACGCAACAGTGGCGTAAACGTGGTGCATCTCTGCAACCCAATTACAACGTGACGCATCTAGGCAGATGCGTCACGTTGTAAAGCCCTGTGCCACATGTGGGCGTTCCGGCGCAGGGTGGGCGTTCCAGGGCAGGTGCGCCTCGCAAAAGTGCCTGCGTGAAATCTACAAGATTTCACGCAGGCACTTTTAGGCCAATGCTGTGTCAAAACCCTGCGCTTGCTTGAAGCAGGCGTAAGGCTTGACGCAGCATCGGACAGATAGGGCCCCCAGAGCATTGCTGGAGCTGCATCGCACTTGCGACGCAACTCCAGCAATGCGCCATCTTTACGGCACAGATGCGTGACGCATCTGTGCCGTTTTTTCCCCATGGTGCGCCGCATTGTACCTGCGGCGCACCATGGGTGGCGGAGCTGCGGCGCACAATAACTGGCGCATCCCTGGGGATGCGCCAGTTATTGTAAATCTTCCCCTAGGTTTTGCGTTAAAATCCAACACTCATGTACCACCTGTGGAATGCCCCCTTGATGCAAAGTAGCCCAAAACGCTTCTTTGCATTACTTTTAGTGGTACTTTCCAATGCAAATCAGGATCTGTACTGGAAAGCAAATCCTATAACAATAGTTTCACTAGAGTGTTACTGAATCTGCCCCTAGATTTCCAGATGTATCTTGGCTGGGGCTAGAAGGGAAACTGAATCAGCCCTGTCAAAAATGTTCAAACCCCACACCCATATGCAGAGGTCACAAAGGAGGAGGCAATTGGGATTTCAGGGTTGGTTCATGACAGTCCGTCCTTCTCTAGAAGCAGCCCCCCCTCTTCCCTCCCTCCCACCCCCCTCGCCTGCAGCACATCAGAAAAATTCGAGTGGCAGAACTCACCAGTGCGGTCAGGACCCAGGGAATCAAATTGTGCTGTTGGTTTTTATAATTCCATGCATACGTAGCATGTGAGTACGCCGGGAAAATGTACACGGTTGGCATTGACTGTATTCTCAGATGCCTGGTTTCATTTTTAAATGTTTGTATATTCACAGTTTTGCATCTTGCCTTAAAGCTGCGTAATAGTGGCATCGGTGTCAAATGGAAAATAATACCTTCCAAAAAATGCAGTCATTCTATTCAGTGCCAGTTGCTAGGAACCTTGGCACAAACAGAAAATATAGAAAGTAACCCATGCCAACGAGTTTCTGGCATAAGCACAGACAAGTGCACCGTTCAAACAAGCAGAACTGCCCAATCTTTCAACAGAGAATCATTCACCTCAGAACATCTGATCGCCCTAAAAAATGCTTTCACGGCAGCTGCCACTGTACTTTTTAAACTGCTCCTGCCTGAAAGAAAAAAAAAGCAAACAGATTTTGCCTGGATCTGAAGCCTCCCCACCCGTTGATCTTCAAAGTGTACAGGCACCGCCACCACCCACAGTGAATCTGTCTGTGGTGAGTGACTGCAGCCTGTACCGCGGTGACCGCTCTTCCGCATCCCAGCGCGCGCTCCGTGGCCCGGGCTCTCCTGCGGCGCGAGGCCACATTCCAACGCTCCTCCTCGCGCGTTTCTGCTTCTGAGGTTCGGGCCTACAGTTACTAGAAGCGGGTTTAACAACGTCGTAGGCGACAAACCCTTCTGCTTTATCTGCCCCTAACTGAGTGCTACATTTTATTGAAAAAATAATCGGCTACTCGGTTTACTTAAAAAAAAAAAAAGAACAATCTAAAATGAATTGAACAGATTGGACTAGAGTGGTCGTGCAGCGCGGGCTAAGTCCACAGTATCCTAGGGGCAAGGGGTACTTGTAGGGCCTGGTGGGCTAAAGGATTTTCGCACATCTGGCCACCAAGCAGAAGTAAATACTTCTCTTGTAAGCATAAACACGATTTGCTGCTGCAGTGATGATATTCTCCTGAGTACTTTTCCACAACCTAAAATATTTCAATATTTCCTGTTTCTCATAAGAAGTGTCTATAAAGTATATAGCTATTTGCCATTTGATAAAGAATGCTGTAAAATAAATCATTTGATCTAACTGAAAAATAAAGGGCTTATTTACAAGCCCCATGTGCCGCTGGTGAGTCACTTTTTTTGACGCGCCAGCGGCGCAGTGTGATGACCCATATTTACAAGGCCACGCAAAGCCACTGCTGCGCTGCCGTGCATCAATATTTGTCCGATCTACGACTTTCCCAGATATCCTCTACTAACTAGCACTACTCTTTCTAGACCTGAAAACGAATCGGCAGGAGGTTCAGAGTGGTGGTCAGTGGAGCCGCCAAGCAAGGAGAAGGAAGAGGTACAGGAATTGTCACTTTCAATCTACTTTGCCCTCAACCGAACATGACAGTGAGCCAACAGTTATGTGGAGGTCAATTGCCCATCTCTCTTCAACCACATTACAGATTAAACATGCTTGGCACGGAAAATGGAACTGTAAATATTTCTGTGATGTGATGTTCTGAGATCTAAAACGTTCCTCTTTTGTCCACGTTAGAACTAACTTCCCTCATTGTATACATATGTCTATCCTTCTAGGATACTTCACTGTGATGCACCCCAGAATCTATTAGAAATGTACACATTTCTACAGTGTGGTGAGTGACCACTGTTGTGCATGATTGTTATTATGCTCTTAGACCCATCATGTATCATGCTTTGACCCTAAAAAGCACATGGTCACTCAATGGAGAACTAAATACCATGCAAAAATGTTGGGGGTCACTGCCAATTGAGCAAGTGACTATACATTTTGTGCAGGATGTTAAGGTCCTTTGAGGTAGTAATCAAGAATTTTATTCAAGATGATGATGGTCCTAGTGAAATTCTACCTATGACCGACTTGTTTTAAAAGGCTGCATCATCATGTTCCATGATACCTGAGGATAGGGGTATACAGATGCAATGGATGAGCTAGCATACAACTTGTCTCAAAGCTCAGTGAAGTAAGCGAAGTACAGTGAATCATACTTCTTTGCCACAATGTTGGGACAAGACTCAAATAATTGTCACCCAAAGTCACTGAACAGAATATCATACCCATGAAGTTGAGAGGCCCCACCACATCATAAATAACAAATCTTAAACTATTCAGTGCAATTAGTACCTATGTAGCAATAAACCAAACAATGCCAAAACCCTTCGGTCTGACATAGCTGCCAACCTTTTGACTTTATCAATTTTTTTTGTTTTACCATGATTTCTATGAAACGTTGTTGTGCAAGCTGCGGACCCTCATCAATATAAAACAAGCATTTGCAATGCAATAGGTCTCTCATTAGGAAAGTTTGAGCTATTGGTATTGTAAATGACAAATTTTTTATTTATGTGTTGGTTTTGAAAATAGCGAGATTAATAGCTTTGTCATTTAAAATTGCCATGGTTTTAACTTTCGCAAATGTGACACCTTTGTAATGCAATATGTGTTGTATTTACGTGACTTAGATGTACTGATATTACAAATAACAATGGCTTTTATTTTTTTTAATAATTAATACTTCAATAAAAGTTATTGTAATTTATAATGGCAATACCTTAAACATTTGTAAATAACTTTTGTGAAGATTATGTTCAGTGTATTTTATTGTGACAAAAATCCAAGAACAGAAGTGAAATATTAATTATTTTTTTTAAATTTGTAATAAAGCTTGAAACACTGAGAGAACATATTTAAACCAGTTGTTGTTGAATGGTTGCACAGATTGATGCTGTGGTGGCGCTGAGTGATGTGGTGGCAACGAGTGATGCTGTGGCGTTCAGTGACGCTGTGGTAGCCCATGAGTGATGCTGTGGTGGTGTTGAGTGATGCGGTGGTGATGCGATAGATAGATAGAGAGAGTGAGTGCGATAGATAGAGTGAGGGCGATAGATAGAGGGCGATAGATAGATTTAGGGAGGGCGATAGATAGATAAATAGATAGATAGATAGATAGATAGATAGATAGATAGATAGATAGATAGATAGATAGATAGATAGATAGATAGATAGATAGATAATGGGAGGGCGATAGATAGACAGATAGAGTGAGGGCAATAGATAGATAGATAGATAGATAGATAGATAGATAGATAGATAGATAGATAGTTATGGCGATAGATAGAGTTATGGCGAGATATATATAGAGTGAGGACGATAGATAGAATGAGGGCGATAGATAGATAGATAGATTGAGGGCGATAGACATATAGATAGAGTGACGGCGATAGATAGATAGAGTGAGGGCGATAGAGTGAGGGCGATAGAGTGAGGGCGATAAATAGATAGAGTGAGGGCAATAGATAGATGGATAGATAGATAGATAGATAGATAGATAGATAGATAGATAGATAGATAGATAGATAGATAGATAGATAGATAGATAGATAGAGTGAGGGCGATAGATAGATAGATAGAGTGAGGGCAATAGATAGAGTGAGGGCAATAGATAGATAGAGTGAGGGCAATAGATAGATAGAGTGAGGGCAATAGATAGATAGATAGAGTGAGGGCAATAGATAGATAGATAGAGTGAGGGCAATAGATAGATAGATAGAGTGAGGGCAATAGATAGATAGATAGAGTGAGGGCAATAGATAGATAGAGTGAGGGTGATAGGTAGAGTGAGGGCAATAGATAGATAGATAGAGTGAGGGCAATAGATAGATAGATAGAGTGAGGGCGATAGATAGATAGAGTGAGGGTGATAGGTAGAGTGAGGGCAATAGATAGATAGATAGAGTGAGGGCGATAGATAGATAGATAGATAGATAGATAGATAGATAGATAGATAGATAGATAGATAGATAGATAGATAGATAGATAGATAGATAGATAGATAGATAGAGTGAGGGCAATAGATAGAGTGAGGGCGATAGATAGATAGATAGAGTGAGGGCGATAGATAGATAGATAGAGTGAGGGCGATAGATAGATAGATAGAGTGAGGGCGATAGATAGATAGATAGAGTGAGGGCGATAGATAGATAGATAGAGTGAGGGCGATAGATAGATAGGTAGAGTGAGGGCGATAGATAGATAGATAGATAGATAGATAGAGTGAGGGCGATAGATAGATAGATAGAGTGAGGGCGATAGATAGATAGATAGAGTGAGGGCGATAGATAGATAGGTAGAGTGAGGGCGATAGATAGATAGATAGATAGATAGATAGAGTGAGGGCGATAGATAGATAGATAGAGTGAGGGCGATAGATAGATAGATAGAGTGAGGGCGATAGATAGATAGATAGAGTGAGGGCGATAGATAGATAGATAGAGTGAGGGCGATAGATAGATAGGTAGAGTGAGGGCGATAGATAGATAGGTAGAGTGAGGGTGATAGGTAGAGTGAGGGAGATAGATAGATAGATAGATAGATAGATAGATAGATAGATAGATAGATAGATAGATAGATAGATAGGTAGGTAGGTAGGTAGGTAGGTAGGTAGGTAGGTAGGTAGGTAGGTAGGTAGGTAGGTAGGTAGGTAGGTAGATAGATAGATAGATAGATAGATAGATAGATAGATAGATAGATAGATAGATAGATAGATAGATAGATAGATAGATAGATAGATAGATAGATAGATAGATAGATAGATAGGTAGGTAGGTAGGTAGGTAGGTAGATAGGTAGGTAGGTAGGTAGGTAGATAGATAGATAGATAGATAGATAGATAGATAGATAGATAGATAGATAGATAGATAGATAGATAGATAGATAGATAGATAGATAGAGTGAGGGCGATAGATAGATAGATAGATAGATAGATAGATAGATAGAGTGAGGGCAATAGATAGAGTGAGGGCAATAGATAGAGTGAGGGCGATAGATAGATAGAGTGAGGGTGATAGGTAGAGTGAGGGCGATAGATAGATAGATAGATAGATAGATAGATAGATAGATAGATAGATAGATAGATAGATAGAGTGAGGGTGATAGATAGATAGAGTAAGGGCGGTAGATAGTGTGAGGGTGCACAATATGCGAGGTTGTGGAGACGCAGAAAGCATACATAACGAATACAAAAGCATCCAACAAAACACAAATAACCTAAAAAAAATAGGTTTTAACATATTGTGCCGCCAAACTAGCATGTTTCTACTCCTGCCAGCGTATCCATATATGTAACACAAGTGGAAACACACCAAAAAGCAGTCATGCCTATTAGGTTTGCCAATAGTTGTTCCTACATAAAGGTTTAACAAAAAAATAAAGCTTTGCTATATAAAAAAACGCTTTTGTTCGTATGCGCTAGTTTGTAGCATAAGACAAACGATTGCGGCTTTCAGGGAGCAGAATCTTTTCAACAGCCCTGGCTCACCATTCTGTAATTATGGACAACCTTGTCATCACTGTGGCTACAGAAATCAACATAAACGTTGTTTGTATGTAATTAACCAGGTAGAGTCGAGTTATAGCGCAGGCTCACAAAAAATACATAAACTTTGCGTTTGTAGAATGTAACTATGGACTATGTAAAACGGTCCAATACATTAGGACTGAGTTTGTGCTACATACAATTGTCTAACAAGCAAATGGCTTTAACTTAATAAAAGGCGAAACTTATTGCATTTTCAATGCTTGTTCTAGTGTTGATTTCCGTTATATTACCAACAACACGTTGCATAGCAGGTCAACTGCTGTGCACCACGTAAAAAAAACATTGACAAGGCCAATAGATCTTGCTTAGAGAATACCTATAGGATTTGTACATTTGTGTTTCGTCGAAATGTATAGTACGTGTGGCACTCAAGCGTTTGTCTACGTAGCATGTTACACCGTGTATTTTAAAGTGTGAATAACTAATTTTGGCAGAGAAGTCCCCAAGCCTACTATAAATGTTGGGGCAACCACAGTTTTCAATAAGGTTGAGTATGTTTCAGCATGAAAAAGTTGGAAAGCCATTCATTGTTCATGAATACAAAACACCACCAATATGGCATGTTACAAAAAAAAGCATTTGCAATGCAATAGGTCTCGCAGTTGTGAGAGTTTGAGCTATTGGCATTGTAAATGGCAATGCCTTTTATTTACCTGTTGGTTTTTAAAACATAAAACAAAGGCATTGTCATTTACAATGCCAATAGCTTAAGCTCTCGCAAATGCGAGACCTATTGCATTGCAAATGCTTGTTGAGCTATTTGTCAAAAAGAGGTTTACCAGATTCTTCCTCCTAAAATCCTGTACACAAATAACACTGGGTAGAGACTGTGCAAAAAATCCCATGTGCAGCTAGTATTGAGGAAAAACAGCCCAAATTACAACCGATGTCCAGGCTGCTAGCATAAGACGCCTCTTAGTTCCCATCTTGAACAGTTACCAAATAAAGAGACGGGCGCTGGAAGCGGGAGTGCAAGAGCAGGTTTTTATTTCTCATGAGGAGAGCCTGTCATTTCGGACACATGCACAATGTCTTCAAGAGGTGCTCTAACAAGTTTTTCTGAGGCTCCGTCTTTTATACACAGGTTTATGATGCACAAACATTCCTTATTGCAATAAAGAAACTTTGAAGTACGAAAAGGCATGTTTGGAATCCCAGCTTCAGGCCTATTCCCACACCCGTCGCTCGGATGTCGTTTCCCCTCCCAAATGTAACATGTGATTGTAATCTTGCGGCCGGACATTCCAACAGGACACGAGGGCAAGAGGGGGTGGTCAGATCTAAGGTTGGGCAGGCGATAAGATCGGGCACTTCGGTTGGTGTATCACGTTTTGCTATGCGGGGCCAGGGGGGGGGGGGGGGGTACATCCACGAGGCTTTGTTTTATGACTTGGGACCGGTTCGAGAGGCCAGGTGTAGCCGGAGGGGGGTCATCAGAAGAGGGGAAGGGTGTTCCTGGGAGGAATGCAGGGGGTGTCAGTCAGGCAGGGGGTGTTACTTTTAGAGCGGGGTCGCGCAGAGGGAGAGGGTTTTTATGGCCTATGCATGAGAGAGCGGGGGTGTTCAACGGGGAGGGGGGCGTGCTGGGGATTTAACAAACGGGCAGAGAGGCCTTGGTGCCTAAAATGGCTGTCGCGTACGTGCGTGCATGGGCCTATGCTGGCGGGATGATGCGGTCAATGCTTCGCGGTATTTGTTCTGCTTACAGCGAGGGGTATGGTGAACACAAATGAACGCCGCTTATGTACATATACATTGTCATTTTCCACAGTCGCCGCTTTTTAACATAAGTTAGTTCATTTCCGTGTTTATCCTAACTGACGGGGTGTACATATAGCCATGTGTGGTCAATGAAATAGCGTTTGTCAATACTGGCGGATTGCATATAACCATGTGCAGTCGATGCGATAGACGAGGTGCAATACATATGAATTTACATTTGTCGTGTTATATAAACGAGTCTAGAGATCGGTATACAACTCAGTCGGAATCAATCAAGGAAATGTTCTGACACATTATGGAACCATGTTCTGACTCTCTCTCCGGCGGTACCAATGTACAGTTAAAAGTGACCGATGAAACATTTTGAAAGCAATACAAAGTGGTTGAGGGAGGAATTCAGTTCAATACAAGCAATTAGTCCAGGGGGGGGGGGTAGAAAGTCCAGAAAGGGGAGGGGGGGTCTTCACCACAGTGTCTTTTTAGCAGCGAGCCATCACTGGTAGGTTCTAGTAGTTCGTTTTCTTCCGTTGGCGCTGTTGAGCACCGGCGGTGGAGCTATAGGTCCAGCTCGGATCCATCCTTACACGTCGCAGGGTGCGATCTGTCCTCTGCTGTTAGACCACAGTCCTGTTTCCTAACTAATCTTTTTAAGGGTGCCTCATGCTGGGCACCTGCATTTCTTTCTCCTTCCGTGGCAAACCCTATTCTACCTAAATGCTGTTCTTCTTCTCTGAGTCAAAATCCATGTGAAAAAAAGGGGGGTGTTGTCGGATAATCGAGGGAAGAGAGGGCGGAGTAGGATCAGATCTTTGAGACAAACCAAGGGAGCAAAGGATAACGAGCAGGCAGGCCCATCAATCGGGCTCAAAGGGCGGGGACTTCTGGCACGCGTGGGTCAGCAAGCAGAGGGCTTCAAGGCAGCCCTCCATCTTTTCATTTTCCGTGTTTGAGAGTGGTGCCTCGTCCCGCGTCTCGTTGCTCTGCGGCTCCACCTTTGGTCGAGGTCACATGTGCTTCATGATCTGCGGCTAGGCTGTGCGTCACGTCCGGCCCCTCTCCTCCGGTGATTGTGTATCTTTGAATGGGTACAAAACAAGCTTTAGAGAACTGGCAGGAGAAGACATTTATACATTTCAATTCCGCCCCCAATCTTAAGTAGTTGGGGATACGTTCATCGGTCACGGTCAGAAGTTATCACTATGGAGTATGTATGCGGGTATTTCTACTGAGTTTGTACTAAGTCTATTTGGCGTTCATTCATGACGTATATGGAGAGAAGTCAGACTCCTATCAACTGTGTATTCCATCAAAATCGAAATCGGATCCTTCGGTAGAGACTCGTCTTTCTAACCCAAGCCCTGGCAGTCTTCTATCAACATGAGAGAGGGACAGAGGCTAAACATTCTTTTCTCGGGGAGCAACGGTTAATCAGGGTCATCAGTTATACTTCGGGATATGGAGCTGGGGTCAATCGGGAGAAACGAGGACGCTCTGGACATCCGTACTTGGGTGCAGGGAGGTGGGGCAATCTGGGCATTGGGGAATGTGTTTCTAGCGAACTGAGAACAGAAGGCCACTGACATATAGTCCCCCTATAAAAAGGCCAGATTAGGGGACATCAGTCGTCTTACCTGTCCTTTCCTTCTTAGCCAATTCAAGTTCCATCATTTTACAGGAAGGAGAGGTAGTAATATGGCAAATTACAATTGTTTTAGTTGCTGTCAATTTTGCCGAACACCTTTGTGTTAAAAAAACAATTAGGCTTGTGCCGGCGGGGCACAACGTTACCACACAAAGGAAGAGGGAACAGGGGGACCCTCAGAGAGAGAGTCGTCCGCATTCTAAACGAACTATTCGGTACACGTACGACATGGAGAGAGAGAGAGAGAGAGAGAGAGAGAGAAACGTGTACAATAATAGGCCATTTAGTGCGCACACAACACAGAACAGCAGGGGTCAAGTTATATAGAAACACAGGCTGAGGGATGACGTAGATCCATACATTACGTACACATGAATTCAGGCGGGGGGGAATAGTACATGTATTATATACAAAAATCCAAGACAAAACATAGAACAGTACTTGGCCAAAAAGATTTCTTCCTGCACGCTGCGCATCCTTAGTATCCTACTTAATTCATCTGGCTACCTTTGCTGGTGGCCTCGGTTGCAAATACTTACACCTCTGTCAATTGTTCGGGAACTAACCTGGTCGGGCTAATACTCACGGTGGGATCTTCGAATCAGTTTTAGCGAATGGGCATCCAGGCTGAGGCAACGGAGGGTGTCAGTCGGGAGAATAATGGGGCAGCTTTGAGTTTCATGTCTATGAGGGTGCAAGAAGGAGGTGGTAAATTTTAAACATTGACAATTTTCCTAGTCTTCCAGGAGGAGGGTACTTGGGTAAACCTCACCCCGGAATATTCCTGAACCTTTCCCTATTTAGTTACCGTATGAATTTACTCATGGGTGCACGTCATTCTTGGTTGCATTATTTGGGGTGCCGGTTGGAGTCATATTTTGTCATACTACAATAACCCGTCAAGTTTCTGCTTCAGGCCACCCTCCCAGTCGCTGGGTTCAGAGAGAGAGAGACAGTCGTTTCTAAGTAGGGGAGTGCTATATCTTTGTTAGTTCGTCGTGTATAGGCACCATGTTCAGACCCCTTTTCCCCATTCCATCGGCCGTTCGATCATCACTGAAGTCATACATAAAACATTTCTCTTATCAATCCAAACGTGTGCAACGTATATTCAGTCGAGCTATACACATCAGGGCATACACGCGTGCATTCATATCACACAAATTCGTCACGTTCTCAGGGGCAGTCCCCATAGACAATATAAAATTTTTCCGTGCGGAACCATGGCATGTTGCTTAGGTCTTCTCCATACTCTAGTCGACGTTCCGATGTGACCTGCAGAAAAGAAGGGAAAAAGGAAGGGGTGGGGGCAGCGTTTTTAAAACACATCAACGCGCATAAACCCGAAAATGCTTTTACTTACCACATACTCGACCTATCTCCGCGGGATGCAGTCCCTTTTTTCTCGGCGTTTAAGCCCAGTGGGACCGGCAGTGCGGGAGAGATAATTATTGATGGACTGTGTATTGCATAGATCGCCCAAGTGTGGTATAACGGATCGTGGGTAGGGAAGGGTCAAAACAAAGGGTAGTCAGTGTAAGGTGGGGGTGAACTCGTGCTCTCCTTCGAGGAGGAGGGATGGTCTACAGTGGTACAGGGTCGTTTTTGTTCGTCAGGCACGGAAACTAGAGGGGCTAGGTGGCATTCCTTCGGAGTGGCTTAGGGGCATCTGAAACAACTTCCCTGATACATGTGGCACATAAAGTAAAGGCTAAATACCGGGACCTTTATCGATTGCTTTACGTTGCACAAAAATAAAAAATATAATAAAAAACACACACACACACAACAAACCTGGACCATTCACATTTGCAATATTTCTGTGTACTTTGCTTTTTAACCTTTAAGTAATCGAGTTGCTTCATTCCACCTGTATTTTACTTATATCGGAAACAGTGGTCATTTATTCGAAACTTACCAATCTAAGCGCTACAACTATGTTTGCTTTTCAAAAAACCTTTATTTAAAAGTGTTGGCGCACAAATACGGGTCTACAACCACGTGGGCCAGCCACGGAGCAGACTGGAACTGTACCTGAGGGGATATTTATTTGAACGGAGTCGGTGACCGTTGATTTCATAAAGGTGCGACAAGTGCAATAAAATCACATCGAAAATTCATTGTGGGTAAGTACCATAAGTACAAAAATCAAGCCAGAACAGGGGATTAAGGCTACTATGCCCGCACTGGTGGCAAAATCCCTAGTGTATGTGTGTGTTCAGGTGCAGGTAGTCTGGGATACAATCCCCTAGATCCCAATTTTCGAAAAACAAGAAACTTGTTTTACAAATCAAAGTTTGCTCAAATTGACTCCACACACTTAAATAATAAATATCACAATGTCATTAGTGTTATCCACAACGATCCAATATCTCTTCAGTCATTCTCCCAAGAATTCCAAAGTCAGGTTTTCTTCAGTAGAAAATTCTTTATTTTCACAAAACTTTTAAGATCAATAGCCAACGCGTTTCGTCCGTGACCGGACTTCTTCAGGGCTTTATTTCGAATTCTCTATTTTATGATGCTGCACAATGGTCTTCTAGCTCGAGGTATAAATATTTTCCATATGTTTAATGGTTATCGTAATCTCCAGGTCAGTCAAGTTTCAATATATATATTTTTTTGAAATGTCAAAGTTTTAATGAAAGCCGCGAGTAAAGTGTCGGCGTTCCGTAAAGCATGCCGTATGAATTTACTCATGGGTGCACGTCATTCTTGGTTGCATTATTTGGGGTGCCGGTTGGAGTCATATTTTGTCATACTACAATAACCAGTCAAGTTTCTGCTTCAGGCCACCCTCCCAGTCGCTGGGTTCAGAGAGAGAGAGACAGTCGTTTCTAAGTAGGGGAGTGCTATATCTTTGTTAGTTCGTCGTGTATAGGCACCATGTTCAGACCCCTTTTCCCCATTCCATCGGCCGTTCGATCATCACTCAAGTCATACATAAAACATTTCTCTTATCAATCCAAACGTGTGCAACGTATATTCAGTCGAGCTATACACATCAGGGCATACACGCGTGCATTCATATCACACAAATTCGTCACGTTCTCAGGGGCAGTCCCCATAGACAATATAAAATTTTTCCGTGCGGAACCATGGCATGTTGCTTAGGTCTTCTCCATACTCTAGTCGACGTTCCGATGTGACCTGCAGAAAAGAAGGGAAAAAGGAAGGGGTGGGGGCAGCGTTTTTAAAACACATCAACGCGCATAAACTCGAAAATGCTTTTACTTACCACATACTCGACCTATCTCCGCGGGATGCAGTCCCTTTTTTCTCGGCGTTTAAGCCCAGAGGGACCGGCAGTGCGGGAGAGATAATTATTGATGGACCGTGTATTGCATAGATCGCCCAAGTGTGGTATAACGGATCGTGGGTAGGGAAGGGTCAAAACAAAGGGTAGTCAGTGTAAGGTGGGGGTGAACTCGTGATCTCCTTCGAGGAGGAGGGATGGTCTACAGTGGTACAGGGTCGTTTTTGTTCGTCAGGCACGGAAACTAGAGGGGCTAGGTGGCATTCCTTCGGAGTGGCTTAGGGGCATCTGAAACAACTTCCCTGATACATGTGGCACATAAAGTAAAGGCTAAATACCGGGACCTTTATCGATTGCTTTACGTTGCACAAAAATAAAAAATATAATAAAAAACACACACACACACAACAAACCTGGACCATTCACATTTGCAATATTTCTGTGTACTTTGCTTTTTAACCTTTAAGTAATCGAGTTGCTTCATTCCACCTGTATTTTACTTATATCGGAAACAGTGGTCATTTATTCGAAACTTACCAATCTAAGCGCTACAACTATGTTTGCTTTTCAAAAAACCTTTATTTAAAAGTGTTGGCGCACAAATACGGGTCTACAACCACGGGGGCCAGCCACGGAGCAGACTGGAACTGTACCTGAGGGGATATTTATTTGAACGGAGTCGGTGACCGTTGATTTCATAAAGGTGCGACAAGTGCAATAAAATCACATCGAAAATTCATTGTGGGTAAGTACCATAAGTACAAAAATCAAGCCAGAACAGGGGATTAAGGCTACTATGCCCGCACTGGTGACAAAATCCCTAGTGTATGTGTGTGTTCAGGTGCAGGTAGTCTGGGATACAATCCCCTAGATCCCAATTTTCGGAAAACAAGAAACTTGTTTTACAAATCAAAGTTTGCTCAAATTGACTCCACGCACTTAAATAATAAATATCACAATGTCATTAGTGTTATCCACAACGATCCAATATCTCTTCAGTCATTCTCCCAAGAATTCCAAAGTCAGGTTTTCTTCAGTAGAAAATTCTTTATTTTCACAAAACTTTTAAGATCAATAGCCAACGCGTTTCGTCCGTGACCGGACTTCTTCAGGGCTTTATTTCGAATTCTCTATTTTATGATGCTGCACAATGGTCTTCTAGCTCGAGGTATAAATATTTTCCATATGTTTAATGGTTATCGTAATCTCCAGGTCAGTCAAGTTTCAATATATATATTTTTTTGAAATGTCAATGTTTTAATGAAAGCCGCGAGTAAAGTGTCGGCGTTCCGTAAAGCATGCTTTACGTAATCTCCAGGTCAGTCAAGTTTCAATATATATATTTTTTTGAAATGTCAAAGTTTTAATGAAAGCCGCGAGTAAAGTGTCGGCGTTCCGTAAAGCATGCTTTACGGAACGCCGACACTTTACTCGCGGCTTTCATTAAAACTTTGACATTTCAAAAAAAGATATATATTGAAACTTGACTGACCTGGAGATTACGATAACCATTAAACATATGGAAAATATTTATACCTCGAGCTAGAAGACCATTGTGCAGCATCATAAAATAGAGAATTCGAAATAAAGCCCTGAAGAAGTCCGGTCACGGACGAAACGCGTTGGCTATTGATCTTAAAAGTTTTGTGAAAATAAAGAATTTTCTACTGAAGAAAACCTGACTTTGGAATTCTTGGGAGAATGACTGAAGAGATATTGGATCGTTGTGGATAACACTAATGACATTGTGATATTTATTATTTAAGTGTGCGGAGTCAATTTGAGCAAACTAAGTACCATAAGTGTCTAAAATTCGAACTTTCAATAATACGGTAATCAATGACGCGTCAGAACTTAACATCAATTCATTGTCCAAATGTTCAATCAGTACCCATCCCCTCCCGCCATGCGATCAAGGCTGAGCAACCGGAACACAACAGGGAGTTGCGAGTTTCATTTGTACCGGCGCCATTTTGGGTGAGGTCAGGCAGGTCCAAGCATAGTCAAAATGTCTCCACCAACTCGTGGTTGGACCAGAGCCTCTTTCGGCAGTCCAAAAGTTTCGTTAAAGGGCAACAGAAGGGGCCGTCGACATGAACCATCAGTCAAAGGGGGGAGGGAGGCAACAATCTTTCCTACCGGGTCATACTGGTGTTCCACCGGAACTGATCAAATTGGTAGTCTGCAGGATTTTGGTCATTCAAACTGAGGCTGGCGCCAGCATGAGAGCGCCGACGTCATGGCAGTCATTCCCCATCGGGGGGCCCGCGGGGGGTCGGGGGCCCCTGCAGCTCTCATAGAATCTTCAAAGCTGAGGAGAACGCTTCTGAACGGGGGACTCATTTTCTAGCTGGCAAGCGACCAGGTCATCTTTGCACGCCAGGCCCAATCCTGCAGAGTCGACCGTCATGTTACGAGTTCCGCGGCAATCAGCAGTCGCTGGCTCGCAAGAGCAGACGGACTCCAGCCTGTCGGGTGTGGTGTTGCACCGCAAGAGTGGACGAACCCTTGTCGGGTGAGTGGAGCGTTGGGGGTGCAGCTGAGGGGCCTCCACCTGGGGAGGTGGGAGAGGCTCGTCCGCGCCACCTCTCCCTCCCAGTGCACCCCACGCCGTCTCCCGGCGCTGACATTCGTGATGGCCGAATGAGGCGATGCGAGAGGGGGGGGGTCGGAGGCATAAGCAAGACATCCCCCCCCCGTGGCCTGCAAGGCGCCAGAAGAGGAGGATGGGAATACCAGTACATTCCGGGCCATCCATCCCACGACTTCTCCGGCCGCTGACATTCGTGGTGGCCGGACCAGGTGATGAGAGGGGGGGGGTCGGAGGCATAAGCAAGACATCCCCCCCCCCCCGTGGCCTGCAAGGCGCCAGAAGAAGAGGATGGGAAGACCAGTACATCCCGGGCCATCCACCCCTTCTCCTCTCCGGCCGATGGCGGCCAGCCGGGCCCCGCCCTGCACGTGTCGAGGCCTCGTCTTCCGGATGGGCGTGACCGTGGACCTGTTGCACTTCGGGAGCTTCCGGAATGGGGGTAGGTATCTGCTGACTTGTATCTGTCTTATGTTACCGTTATTGGGTGTGGCGGGTGGTGGGACAGACATGTTTGGAGCAGTGAGGGGTGGCGGAGCCTAGCTACCTCGTGGCTGCCGTGATGTCAAGCTTGGCTTCTCTCACCACTTTCATGTTTCTTATTGCGGGCTATTTCTAACGTTTCTTATTTCTAGCGAAGTCAAAAACTCATCAGTGGCCTACTGATTTTGCTCGATTTCTTTTTCCTTCCTTTTCTAGTGTGTTTTTGCGCTTAAGTTTCTGTTAACAGGATACGGTGATTACTTCATATTTTACATATGTCCTTTTTATTAGGGGCGCCCTCCGGTTGAGCCAGATGATCTACCTCTAATAAATGGTCCGGGTGGAACTAGTTTACCAATCAGTGGGGAGTAGATAGGTATGACAGATTACAACTGGGACAAAGGTCCGCATTACCTACCCTTCACTACTTGCAAAGACTAGACAGAATATTTCTATTCCACGTTATTTGCAAACAGAGAATACCTCAAAAGAACTATTCCTTGAACAATAAATGTCCAGACAATCAATCAATCAGTGGGGAGAAAAACAGGCATGACGGATTACAACGGGGGACAAAAGTCCGCATTACCTATCCTTCGCTATCTGCAAAGGGAGACAGAATATTCCTATTCTTCTCTGTTTGTAGACAGGGAATATCTCAAAAGAGCGATAATCGATAAAAATCGATAACAAACAATCAGTGGGGAGAAAGATAGGCATGACGGATTACAATGGGGACAAAAGTCTGCATTACCTACCCTTCACTATCTGCAAAGGGAGACAGAATATTCCTATTCTTCCCCGTTTGTAGACAGCGAATGTCTCAAAGAGCAACAGAGCAACCAATCAATCAGTGGGGAGAAAAATAGGCATGACGGATTACAACGGGGGACAAAAGTCCGCATTACCTATCCTTCACTATTTGCAAAGAGAGAGGAACGTTCCTATTCGTCGCTGTTTGCAAACAGAGAATGTCTCAAAGAGAACCAATACTTTAAGTAGCAACCAAGGCTAAATGAACCAATCAATGAACAATACCAGTATGTAAATACCGATTCCAATATAAACAATCAATCAGACGTAAAGACGTCCTACTCAACCTTACCCGGACCGGACCGTGTGGACAGTTCTTCGCCTTCCCTTTCCAGCGCCCGATCGTTCTCTTACTCCATGTTTTTACCGCAGCATTCCTGTGGGATCCCAGTCAGGACAGTAGGTCACTTGAGAGAGGTCCGTTCGGAATCGGTGAAGTTCATTCGATCGGCAGCCGGACGAGGGCCCTCTCAAGGCAGGTATACTCCAATCGTTCAGATGTTCACCCCATCGTCTGGACCTCTCTTACCGGACCTTATGTCGCTGATGGGCCCCACGTGGGCGCCAATTGAGGAAAAACAGCCCAAATTACAACCAATGCCCAGGCTGCTAGCATAAGACGCCTCTTAGTTCCCATCTTGAACTGTTACCAAATAAAGAGACGGGCGCTGGAAGCGGGAGTGCAAGAGCAGGTTTTTATTTCTCATGAGGAGAGCCTGTCATTTCGGACACACGCACAATGTCTTCAAGAGGTGCTCTAACAAGTTTTTCTGAGGCTCCGTCTTTTATACACAGGTTTATGATGCACAAACATTCCTTATTGCAATAAAGAAACTTTGAAGTACGAAAAGGCATGTTTGGAATCCCAGCTTCAGGCCTATTCCCACACCCGTCGCTCGGATGTCGTTTCCCCTCCCAAATGTAACATGTGATTGTAATCTTGCGGCCGGACATTCCAACAGGAAACGAGGGCAAGAGGGGGTGGTCAGATCTAAGGTTGGGCAGGCGATAAGATCGGGCACTTCGGTTGGTGTATCACGTTTTGCTATGCGGGGCCAGGGGGAGGGGGTACATCCACGAGGCTTTGTTTTATGACTTGGGACCGGTTCGAGAGGCCAGGTGTAGCCGGAGGGGGGGTCATCAGAAGAGGGGAAGGGTGTTCCTGGGAGGAATGCAGGGGGTGTCAGTCAGGCAGGGGGTGTCACTTTTAGAGCGGGGTCGCGCAGAGGGAGAGGGTTTTTATGGCCTATGCATGACAGAGCGGGGGTGTTCAACGGGGAGGGGGGCGTGCTGGGGATTTAACAAACGGGCAGAGAGGCCTTGGTGCCTAAAATGGCTGTCGCGTACGTGCGTGCATGGGCCTATGCTGGCGGGATGATGCGGTCAATGCTTCGCGGTATTCGTTCTGCTTACAGCGAGGGGTATGGTGAACACAAATGAACGCCGCTTATGTACATATACATTGTCATTTTCCACAGTATCTGGGCAAATACTGCCTAGCTTGGGCATTTGAACCTTAAACATTATTGAACCAAAGATGAAATCTGGTAGAGGGGATCACGAGGCGGTGGGCGGGGTGTAGGTAAGTAAGTAGGGTGTCTAGGTGCTGGAGAAGGATAGGTATATGATCAGACTGGATGGAAGAGCAGTGTGGTTCACCCATGAACGTGATCTGTGCCAATATATTACATTTTATATGACATAGCTGTATACAGTTTCCACAGCAGGTTAACAAAGATGCAAAGGTGAATCAAAGGTAAAACCCCACTTATTTACTGGTGAAGTTGGAGTGAATGTGGTTGGCCATGGAAAACTTCCCCTGTCCTTGAGACTTTTCTGAGCTACGACCTGAATTCCTGATTCTCTAGAAGAAATCTAGATTCCGGAATGCTCAGTGCATGCCTATGAATCTAGGCAGAGAGCTTTCTTGGTGACCTTGCCGGCTGCATCAATCGGTTTCCCCCATAATGTGCTTTCCCTGTTGAAACGGCATTACGTGTACTGATTTTGCCAATACTGTGACATTTATACGGATATATCAGTGATTTAAATGCAATTCAAAAACATTTGAAAGACCTACTTTCCAACATTTATATATGTATTTATTTATTTAGTGTTTTATATAGCGCTGGCTAGACCCGAAGGTATCAGAGCGCTTTACGTGAGAATCAACAATGTTACAGAAAAAGATCAACAATTTCACAATGCATCAAAAAATTGTCGATACAATTAGGAGAGGAGAGAAAGTTCAATATAAATGCATCGAACCTCGCTATAACTAGTTTTGCATCTCTATACTCGAAAATAGTAAAACATGACCACTGACGAAAGCCTAACTAAAGTCAGATGCATACACATGTATTTGCCTTGTTAACATAATCATGGAGTAGACTGTGTTTGAGATGAAACAAATGGGCATACATTTTTAATCTATTTGCGTACTCACAGAAACATCTCTAGTAGTATATACAAAGCAAACTAATCCTTTTTAGCGGCGGCAACGATACTGCAATTGCAGTTAATGACTGGTCGTTTAGATGAAAGAGGCATCCTGACGCAGCAAAATTGGCTAAAGCAAGAAATGCTTTGTTTTTAAATTAACCCGATCTTTAATGAAAGATTGAGCTCTACTGTCTAGCGTGACTAGTACTTGCTCTGCCACAGTGTAGCAACCACACCCGTCCCACGTTAGAAACATTAAGAAAAATAGATTGAGAAATCCAATGAACAAAGGCCGTTTGCTTTATCCGCGTTTCCTCTAGAACTTCTGCATTGCAACAGCTTTATACACATGTGATCGCGGTCACACAAAAAATGTGAGTGGTGCGCACACGCAAGAGTGGTGAGGCGAGTGGTGTGCATGCGCATCACCACAAATGTTACTTTGCCGGCGATCAGCTTGCACGCTCTTGTGCGCGTTCTAGCAAGCTGATCCCTGCCAAAGGAGCATTTCTGAGAGCCCCAAAATATCTCGGCTGAGCCCAGCGCATGCGCTGGATCAGGCCGAGACCTAAAAATGGGGCGGGGGGCAAAAATATGTTTTGGTCTCAAAAAGCACATATAGCCCTAGTAATCTCTGGCATTAAACAGAACTACTTTGTGTGCAGATGTTTTTCTTGTGAAAGAGCATATGCTGTCACTCACTGTGAAGTTAGCCAATGTCTGTAGTGGGCTGACCCACTGCTTCATGCTGTTTGCTGTTGTGGGCAGTAGAAAAATATGAATGACGCAACAACAGAATAATACATTAAGAGGGTTTGTTGAAACTCCTTATAAATATATTGTAAATTTAATTTGACTAAAATCAAAAGGTCTTGTTAATGTGAGGTTTTCTTGCAGAATTTTAATGGTAAAGTATGGAAAGCGCATCCCCTAAAGTGGTTATCAAAAGACACACAGATGATGAATGGAATGCAGAACAAATAAAACATTCTCCCCAGTCAATAGATCTGGGTTAAATCCATCGATCTTTTACTCACCATGCCACCCCAGTTTAGACCCAGCCGTATGCAAATTAGTCTTGACCCTGTGCCTCATGGGGATAGTCCAGATCGAACTGCCAAGGCATGTCCTCCCAAGGCCCGAAACAAGCATCCTGGCACTTTTTTCGGGACATCACCACTCATCAGCCAGGTTAGCTTGAATCCAGTGGCACAGTGAGCCCGGACCCACGTCTGGGCATACCCAGCGCACGTATGGCTTGAAAGCAAAAGACATAAAGATGATGGATGGAATGCAGAGCAAATCAAACATTCTCCCACAGTCAATAGATCTGATTTAAATCCATTGTTATTTTGCTCACAATGCCATTCCAGTTTAGACCCAGCCATATGCAAATCAGTCATGACCCTGTGCCTCAAGGGAACAATCCAGACCGAACTGCCAAGACAGGTCCTCCCTGGACCAGAAACAAGCATCCTGGGACTGGTTTCCTTCCAAAAAAGGCATTACATTTCTTACCCTATTACTAGAGAAAATTCATTTGTGGATGGCTCACCATCACAACAAACTGAACCCACCCTTAAAAATAGAATTCTTACTGATTTCCCCACTCAACTGCTGTGCAATCTTAGCTATATATCCTCGACATTATTGACTGTCAGCCCTCCAACATCAATTTCTCAAAATCAACAAGTTTCCTTCTAGACAAGATATCCCAAAAATCAAAGACACATAAACACAATTGAAAAGGAGGACTATCATCTGCTCAGAATCAAATGCTACTGGGTGAATATTTAAAACAAGGTGTCCAATCCCTGGTTCTATCTAGAGTAGACTTGAGTAACTAATTGCCAACATGCTTTCCAAAACTTCACCACATCCCTCTCAAGGCTGCTGTACATGTCACTGCAAGGCCTGCCTCTGGCACTAGACAGTTTCACCACATCACATTGCAGCTACAGAGTGCTATGCATATCGCTTTAAAGTTTAACGTCCACAAATTGGAGGGTAGAAAGAGTCCACATACTGGCATAGATCCTATTACTCACTCACTACCAAAGTCAAGACCTTAGTCAACTGTCAATCTGAATAACTCAGTTATTAGGAGATTTGGTTTGGCACAGAGGGTTCATGCCATTCCAGACCTTTGAGCCATGAACACCTCAAGATCTGCTTCCACGTTTTAGGTTTGCAAATGTTTAATGTGCACTGTGGTATTATGTAGTAAATCTTTATTCAGTTAAAAATTATAACCATAAAAGAACATAGCCTCAAAATACAGACATATCATACATAAAAAAACATCATAGACCCAAGGTAAAATATATGTTACAGATAAAAATTATAAAATCAGCAAATGAAACCCTGTAGGATAGCAACCCCAAATCACAAAAATAAGATCCGCAGATATCAGCAGTAGAGTTAATCAAGCCTGGTGTACCTCAGTCTCATAGCAACTCTTAAAAAACAACAGCCTTTAAAAATGATATGTTCATTAGATAAATGCTGGAGGAACATAAGAGCAGGTCGTACGAGCTTAAAATTCAGGGATAGCATTAAAGGCATAATGAACATTTACCTGGCTAACCTAAAATAACTACAAAAACATCAAAAAATGTAAGGTATCCTGCGGGGACACACACAAGGACCTAGTGAACCCGATGGACTTCAGCCACTAGGAGAAGCCGAGACATGATGCGGCATATTTAATTTAAATCTGGTCAATAAAAATCTATCCCTATCACTATTAACAAAAAAATAGGTATGGTTCCATGGTAAGAACTGTTTTAAGCAGCATATTCCCCCTTACCATGGGTTTCATAAGCTCTGACTGCTCTCTAAATAATAAATTGCGTTCCAGGAACTGGTTCTTCACCCACTTCAGTACTGAGGTGCACAGGAACTGGGGGCTATGGAATATGTTCTCCTTATTCAAACCCTTAAAGATACCCTAAATGTATGCAATCCACAGGATCTTACCAGCATGGTCGAGAGACAAACAGTCCTTAAGGATCTGCCAGTTCAGTTTGCCATATTTTGATCCAACATAACAGTGGCCTAAGAGCAATCATGTCTCCTATGTACTTTACTCCTAGCTTGGTATGACATAACCAACCAGAGAGCCATGTCACGGTTGTAGAGGAGGAAAGTTGGCATGACTATAATGCATGTCTATAGAACACCAATTTTAATAGTGTATTTATCATCGACACATGAGGAGAATCAAATATGTTATCTTCTGCAACACATTTGCTATGGACTCAGTCCTCATTCGAGGAAGGGTGTTTGTTGTTTATTTGCCCTGCGCCTACGAGGATATGAATCCCAATGGAGTAATGAACGTCCCTTCCAGTGTACCTGTACATTTTACTTCCATTTTGAAGTGACTTTTCGTTTAAATAGCAACAAAACCCTTCGTATTGCCGTGGATGGACGCCTGCAGTGCCTTAATTCCGAGGAAAGTCCCTTCATCCGGGTCATTATTATGAGGATATAATGTCCATGTGAAGGTGAACTTGTAATTCCAATTGGGCTGGTAACTGCTGTTACTGTGACTATCTGAATCTAAAGCCACTGGTAATGAGGCACATAGTGCGGTGCCCAATTAGAATTGTCATAGAATATATTTATTGTTTATGGTTATTAAAAATCCTTTACAAATGTGCCAAAAGGATATCCGTATTAAAAAAGTACAGATCATTTGTAGTGAAATCGAGTTTTAGATACATACATAAGATCCCAGAACATTTTCTAGTGCCTTCAGATACTAGCAACATTATTATTTCATTAAACAAGTGTGGAAGATAGATGAAAGGTTATCGCTAGTCACCCACCAAGAAGACTATCCGTATTATAAATCGACTAAATCTATATATATAAAAACAAATGTATGTCTGTCTGTCTGTCTGTTTGTCCTTTATGCATAACTACACCATTCATCCGATCGCCATGAAACTTTGGGAAGTTGTTGAGTACACTCCCGCGAAGGTTTCTGGCACATTTATTTTTTAAATATCGGCCCCCCAGGGCCCTCATAATCTTTCGAATACTGATGTACACACCAGACGGAAAAACAACCAATCATGTATCCACAAGCACTCGAATAAATGAGTACACTCCCGCGAAGGTTTCTGGCATAAAACTTTTTTAAATATCGGCCCCCCAGGGCCATCATAATCTTTTGAATACTGATGTACGCACCAGACGGAAAAACAAAAATCGTGTATCCACAAGCACTCGAATAAATAAATAGAATTAAAACACCATTCATCCGATCGCCATGAAACTTTGGGAAGTTGTTAAGTACACTCCCCCGAAGGTTTCTGGCATAAAACATTTTTAAATATCGGCCTTCCAGGGCCCTCATAATCTTTTGAATACTGATGTACGCACAAGACGGAAAAACAAAAAATCGTGTATCCACAAGCACTCGAATAAATAAATAGAATTAAAACACCATTCATCCGATCGCCAGGAAACTTTAGGAAGTTGTTGAGTACACTCCCGCGAAGGTTTCTGGCATACATTTTTTTTAAAATATCGGTCCCCCAGGGCCCTCATAATCTTTCAAATACTGATGTACGCACCAAACGGAAAAACAAAAAATCGTGAATCCACAAGCACTGGAATAAATAAATAGAATTAAAACGACACTATGAAACGAGTTTCCTTGAATTTCCTTTCTTCGGAGATCGCAGCAACGCGCAAGCTAGTATAATATAAAAGCAGGTTATAAATATGTGCATAAAAGTCTATTTGTTTAACAAAATAGCCTTCAAAATGTTAGCAGCAATGTGTTTATATATAACCGTTCCGAAAGGAGGCCAGAGCGTGGGTGCAATAGGTAGTTATTTGTCAGGCTGGGCCAAATGGAATTAAATTCATGTTGCAGGAGACGGGTAGGGGCATGTCCAAATTCTAAACATGAGTTTTCAATACCTCTTATACACAGTGTAACTCTTCCCACTTTAACAGCCACCGTGTTCATAAGTAGTGGGTGGGACACGGTTGGGGCAATCTGAACACAGAAGATCTGGTTTCATAAGTGACCCTCTTTGCTGGCTGCAGTCCAAGGTCACCTCTGTGTGTTTGCTTAAAGGAGGCGAAATGGAAGTTGTTATGAAACGTGCATCACATGAAAAAGTGCTTTGTGAAGGGATGTGACGGATTTCAGCAGAGGCCACAGAGAGCAGGAAACAGGTGCTAGGAATGACGTGTGGGAAGCTTGGTGGAGCTTCCACACTTGCCTCAAACCACTCCACAAAAATAGCAATAAAAAAATGATGGCGAAGCTTCTGTTAGCAGCGTGTGCTTTTCATGTAATGCGCAGTGCTTTTTAATGGATTTTCCCTTTTAATGTTTCCTGTCTTTCAGTTTCTTCTAGTAGCCTGCATCACAGAAACATATTTTTAATAATGCCATTTATTTTTAAGTTTAATTTTTAGAAGCAATTGACTTTTTTTAAATGGAAAATGTATGTATAATAGGATAGTAAGGGGCTGATTTATGAGGCCCTTGCGCCACGTTTACGCCGCTGTTGCGTCACGCAAGGCGGCGTAAACGTGGTGCATCCCTACGACCGATTTACAATGTGATGCATCTAGGCAGATGCGTCACGTTGTAAAGCCCTGCGCCGCTTGTGGGCGTTCCGGCGCAGGGTGGGCGTTCCGGGGCAGGTGCGCCTCGCAAAAGTGGCTGAGTGAAATCTATAAGATTTCACTCAGTCACTTTCAGGCCAATGCTGCGTCAAAACCCTGCGCCTGCTTGAAGCAGGCGTAGGTCTTGACGCAGCATTGCAAAGATGGGGCACCCCCGAGCCTTGCTGGAGCTGCGTCGCGCTTGCGACCCAACTCCAGCAATGCGCCACGTTAACGGCACAGATGCGTCACGCATCTGTGCCGTTTTTGCCCCATGGTGCGCCGCATTGTAAATGCGGCGCGCCATGGGTGGCGGAGCAGCGGCGCAAGATAACTGGCGCATCCATGGGGATGCGCCAGTTATCATAAATCTGCCCCTAAATGTTTTATAGTGTTGATTTGAGTTCCGGAAATGCGAAAGCCCATTAACCCAATTACAGATATATCTTGCTGCATAAAGAACAAACTGAACTAAATTTAAAAAGAGATTATGTGCCCTTGCAGATTTTATGTGAGAAAGGTGCGCGTCATTATTTTTAGAACCTGTATTTGCTAAAACATCAGTTAGGAAATATACATAGTAACATAGAATCGTGCTCAATGATTTCCTCATTATTAGACCTAAAAAGCCCCAAACGCCACCGGAGTGTCACTTTTTCTGACACTGCAGTGGCATAGCGACATTCCCCATATTTACAAGGTGGCGCTACACCACCTTGTAAATATGCCCATTTCTGCTGCAGTTCTCTGCGGGAAAGGGGCATGCAATGGGTGTTGTAGTGGCGTTGCACCGCAACACCCATTGTTTTTTTACGCTGCCCCAGATTTAGAAGGCTGGAGCAGCACCGAAAACTAAAACCAGGGAATACCTGGTCTTAGAATGGCAATTTGATGAGAAATTATACATTTCTCCTCGTTTTCTGCTCTTTCTGTGTGTGCTGTCTTCTGCAGCTCACATAGAAAGAGCAAATCATCATTAGTGATTGTTAATCTGGAGGTAGGTATCCCTTCCTTCACATAAACAGTCACCCTTCCCAGACTTTGTGCCACTTTCTGTCACTTTGCATGACTTTGTGCCGACACAACGGTGGAAATTTCCACAATTGTGTCTAAGCAAAGTCAAGCAAACAGGGGCATTCCAGTACAAAAACGATGCATTCATCATTTTCCAAATTTAAATTGTGCTATACAATGCAGCAGCAGCACACATGCACAATTTGAGAAGTATGGATACATTAAAAAAAATTCCTTCGTTATTCCTGGCTGAAGGGGAGAACATTTCAAAAAGGCAGGTTTTGCTGCCAAACTTAGGGGCAGATTTGCTAAAACGAAGGCCCAGATTTACTAACACTATGCATCAGGTTTAAGTTACATTTGTAACACAAACCGGGTACAAATTGTTGTGGTGGCATTTACTTTTTAATGCAAATCATGATTTGCATTGGAAAGGTGGTCAAAGTAACGCAAAGTAGCACTATGATATCCGCTATTTTGTGCTACTTTGCTCTACTTTGCGTCGAGGGGCATTCCATGCGTGGTAAATGGGCATTTCCAAGAAACCACCCATGGGTTTTGACATCAATCCCTCTCGACTAATAATCAGCTACATTGATTTGTGCCAGAACATTGAACCTCCTCGAGGAAAAATTCACCAGCAAAATCTGCTGAAATGTGAGCAGGGAAACAGGTGAAAACATGTCTTCTGTGCACAAAACTCAGGGGCATATTAACGAGGAGTGCGTTGGAAAACGCACAACGCACATTCCCGTATCGCCGGCTATCGCCGGATTTCATTGCCTTCTTAGCGCGCTATTATCAATGCGCATCAGGGAGGCGAATAGAAAAACGGCGATAGTTGGCGATATGGCACATTAGCGCATGAAAACAAACGTTGTTTTCACGCGCTAATGTGGGCCTTGATAATATGGGGGGGTGGATTCAGCTTTATGATCCACACCCCCATGTTATCAATGCCTAACGCCTGGTCAGAGCAGGCGTTGGGAGACCTGCGATAAATGGGTTTATCGCAGGTCTTTTCTTCCCATCGCCTTCCTTGGTAATAGGGTGTTCCCACCTCCAACCACATTTATCATGTGGTTGGATGTGGGAACGCCCACTTTGCATGTCATTAGCGATGTTTATCGCCGACATGCAAAGTGGGCTTGGGGCAGGCTTTAATATGCCCTTGGTAATAGGGCTCTGGCAGTATCGCCGCTTTCTCTGCACAATTCGCCGAGAAAGCGGCGATACTTGCCCTTGGTAATATGCCCCTCAGTTTTTGCTTTGCTATGCCTCATTCAGAGCACAAAAATTGGAAAAGCTGCAGTAATACCTCACTCATGAAAAACTAAGCATCTCAGTGTTGGTAATTCCCTTCAACACCAATTAATTATGCTTAAACCATCATTTTAGAGCAGGGCTCGTAATGTGCACCAAAAGTATTCTAAAACCGGGGAACCATTAAATGGGGTGCCCCACAACCAAGGCCTGTATCGAACAGTAGGCACTGCCAAGGCAAGCACTACCCACCTGCTTTATAGGTGATCATAGAACAGTAAGAAGTCAACCTACCACAAAAGTCAACGCCTGACAAAATATGCTTAACTTGGCATTCCGAGCTGAACTCTCCTAAAACTGGTCTACAGAAAAAAACACATCTCTTTTGGGAGGCAAGGGATATGCTCTGACTCTATACTAACCCTGGGCGTAGTGTGTGGAGTGGGGCTCCGCGGAGCTACGCGAAGTGGGCACACAACTACGCCCACCCGCGCACTCCGCGTAGCCCCACTCCGCGCCGCCCGCCTCCCTCCCGCCCTCCCTAAATACATAAATAAAAGTATAAAAAGCATTTAAAAACACTTACCTTGTCTGCCGCGTCCCCGGGGCTCCCTCTCGCCGTCCCGCGATTCGCGCCGCCACCGATTCGGATCCTAATGCGCATGCGCGGGCGGCCGCGCATGCGCATTCCTCATGAGAAATGCGCATGCGCGGCCGACCGCGCATGCGCATTAGGATCCGAAATGGCGGCACGAATCGCGGGACGGCGAGAGGGAGCCCCGGGGACGCGGCAGACAAGGTAAGTGTTTTTAAAAGCTTTCTATACTGTTTATTTATGTATTTAGGGAGGGCGGGAGGGAGGCGGGTGGCGGCCGGCTACGCACCGTCTGCGGAGCGCGCGTAGTGCCGCCTGGCTACGCCCGCTACGCAAAATGCGTAGGAGACGGCACTCCGTGCACTCCGTGCACGGAGCGTAGCTGGCCGCCCAGGGTTACTCTATACTTTGTGCTGCTACTCCTTAAATAAACACTGAACAACCAACTCAAAACAAAAACACAGACCTGCTGTATCAAGCCCACGACGAGAAGAACGCTCTCTGGGTTTTTATAACTGCAACGCCCCCTACTGGACTGCTGAAATAAAGCAATCGTGCACTGGTGATTAGGCCAGCCACCTTAAGTTGTATTTCACGCCCAATTTCGACATCTCAGTATTTTTCACCACTAAATGTGAGCGTTCAATTTGTGTGTGAAATTAACTGGGAATGTTTGCCAACTCCAGCAAGGTCATGAGTTTCTAATTGTTCACAACCTCCTCAGTGGCCCCCCTCTGACCCCTCCTTATTGAGCACCCGTACCCCACAATTTCCCTCTTCATAACATTTTACACAGTCGTTTTTAGTATTTACCATTCGAAAAAACCTCATTCTCTGATTTATGATTTGATAATTCCAACCTCAAATCTAACTTTTCCTCACCTGTTTTTGTGTCTCGGAAATCAGACACTTTGGGACATATTATCAAGGGGTTTTATCTCCGCTTTTTTGGCTTTAAAAGCCAAGAAAGCGGAGATAAAATTATCTCCCTATTACCAAGCTGTCGCTAACACCAGTTAGCGACAGCTAATAGGAGATAGCGACCATCATGGGCCCCACTTTGCATGTCAGTGATATTTATCACTAATGACATGCAAAGTGGGCGTGCCAAGATGTTAGCGACTGGAAACAGGCGCTAACATCGCTATCTCCTATTACCAACTTTTGGAGATATTCGAGCTAAGCGCGAATATCTCCAAAAGCTAACACCTGCCCTGAGCAGTTCTTAGCCATGTTATCCAATGGGAGGTGGATAACATGGCTAAGAGCATTTGCTCGATAATGCATGAATATCGCTGACTTTTCAGCGATATTCATGCATTGCGGCCGTTTTTTATCGCATTTGCGATAAACCTTGCTAATAGCAAGGTTTATCTGCGATAAAAATCGCCGATTTGCGGCGATAATTTTTGTCTCTAAACAAGTTAGAGACAAAAATTATCGCTAGTTGTTGGTAATATGCCCCTTTATTTTTTTGTTTTACGTTTTGTAATTGTGAACAGAAACCATAGGTTTTACAGATCCTTGATCAGAGTCTTCTCAATATATTCCTCATTTGTATAAAATCCTTCCTCTAAATTTTTAAAAAGCACATTCTTACAATGATAGCTCTATTGAGGACTTTCATTCTAATTATCAGTCCTAGGAATCTCTCATATTTGCACACAATGGGCCTTATTTATGAGAAGTGTTGCATTGCTGCAACAAAGCAGCGATGCAACACTTCTCAGTGCGCCCTCCTTGCGACACTATCCCTGTGCCATATTTACTGTATGACGCATCATGTCCCAAGGAATGACAGGCAAGTCAGTATTACTGATGTATCTGTCATGCCAAAATTGACGCATTGCTGGAGTTGTGTCGGAAACGTGATACAAGTCCAGCAATGTATCCTTTCACATGGGGAAAACCTCATGTGAAAGGGCCTGCATCAGTCTTACGCCTGCCATGAGGCAGGCGTAAGATATTAAGATATTGACGCAGTAGCGTCCTTGAAGTGGCACACTGAAATCTTTTAGATTTCAATGCGTCACTTCTACAAGTCTTTTTGCGGGGGAACGCCCATCTAGTATACATTATACCTGGCGCAAATCTAATATGGGGCACAGGGGTTTACAAAGTGACACATCTGCCTAGATGCATCACTTTGCAAATAGGGCACAACGTGGTACATTTTTTACGCCACTGATGCGTCACAAAAAGTGACGCACCAGCAGCGCAAAAGTGTTGCAAGGGCTCATAAATAAGCCCCATTGTTTCTTGTACCAGTTACAGCTTCCCTATGTTTTGCAAAGCTGAGGTGTTCAGTGTGGTTCACACTAGTCAAATCTATGCACAGATTTTCAAGATAACCACTGATGATGTGAATGTTTTCCATTTATAATCTGGGCTTTACAACGTTACTAAACTATGCTAATAATAAACAAATATTTAAAATTTGTCAGAACTCTCTACAATATTTCCTGAGGATTGTAATCGCTGTGCCTCACAGTCAAAACCATTGACACACCAGTTGTAATGTAGTGGGCCAGTTGTCAATTTTGGTAAAGTTGTGCTTTTTGACCTGGGCCTCAACATGCAACGAAAATATGTGGTCTTGGGCCAACACGTTTTGAATATGTTGCTGTGCTTTTTCTTTTTTTGCCAAAACGGGCAGCATTTGGAAACAGGCTTGCATGCTTGTGGTAAGTGTGGGGTATGAAAAATGGACTGAAACCGAACACACGTTGAGTGGTACACATGGGAGGAAGCACCCAGTGTTATGACTTACTCACTAAAAGATAGTAAATTAGGAAATTTACAGGTCTTGAAAAAGAGCAGTCTGAGTTACAATCTTGGGGGCATACTATCGAGATAGTTATCGCCGCTTTAGCATCCGTTTTCGTGTGAAAAGTGGCGATAATTTTATCGCACTATCAGCAAGACCACGCTAGCGAGGGATTCCTTGCCTCAGCGCCCGTTTTCAGAACGCCCAAACGTGCAACGCTAGTTATATGCACAGTGGGCGTACCTTACTAAAGTAACCTGGAAAATGTCGCTAACTCAACTATCTCCTATCATCAATCTTGCAGCAAACCCGCGTAGCGATATGAAAAGTAGCGCTAACCGCGCTTATCGCTGGTCTCTTAACACCTGCTTTCAATCTGACTTAGCCATTATATCCTATAGGAGGTGGATTGTATGAATGAGTCCACCCTGCCCTATCTACAAGGATTTGCCTATCGATGTGCTTTTATCGCTGGATTTCCAGCGAGAATCGCACATTTTTCTGCTGTTGCTGGTTTTTATCGCCTTGGAGTTAGACATTGATGATAACGCACTAACTCGGCAATATAAACCAGCGATTGAAGGTGATATTCAAATTCACGCTAAGCGCGAATTTAGATATTTACCGCTACCCGTTGATAATATGCCCCTTGGTTCTCCTACTTAACTAAATTGTTTGATCTTGGGCAAATCATGTTCTCCATATTTCTTTGTCACTAAGTGATTATTTAAAAATAGTCTCAGACTATGAGCATCAAGGATTTAATCCCAGGACAGCCCCCGGGGAGTTTTTAATTCATACATGATTATGATTTTATCCAATTGGGGGATTGGTGGCAGGTCACGTACATAGTTTAGGGTGGATGGCTGCTGGATAAGGGCTGCTCATCGGCTGGTTCAGATCCCCTTCCCTGCAGTTGATCACATTCGCTGATATTAGCATAACTAAGGGTAGACTTGTGGGTAACGTGGTACTGTGCAGGTCACCTCTGTGCTGCAGCTGCTCCTTACAAGTTACCCTGTTAACTCATGCAGTGTCCCTCACACACTCTCTGCACAGCTCTTGTTCACAGCATCCGGGCTGGGGCATCCTGCTGCGCAGCTCTAGGCTGCCAAGCCAGCCCATCTGTTCCATCTCAGATCTTCGCAAGTCCCTCGCGCTGCATCAATTCCCTGAGGAGCGAAACAGGACACTTGGGGCCATATTTATGTAAAGATTGCGCCACTTTTGCACCACACCACGTGGTGCATGCTCGACGCAATCCTAAAATGTGATTTATTGAGCCACGCAAGGCCCCTTTACGTGACCCTGAGTGGCTTGATAAATCTGGAGTAATGCAACGCAAATTACTGTGCTGCATTACTCTGCCCCAGGGAGACATTCAATGGGTGTTGCCTGGGTGTTCCCATGCAACGTCCATGGATTTTTTTACGCATTCCCAGATTTACCATTACAGGTAGACCTGGGAATGCACCAAAATGGTACGCCTTTGTAGGTGAGGTGTAACGAGGAGCACACATAGAGAAAGGAATATGCCTCAGGGGATTGTTTTTGTGCAGGAAAGTCTGCCTTCCTGCACAAAAACAATTCTCCATGGGATGAAGGCACCCTTTCACTATTGCGTAAGGGTGCTTGTGTTGGGGCTAGGCAGCCCATTGTGCACCAGTGCTAGGAAAAGGCTAGCATGTGCCGTATTGTGATAAATATGGTGCATTGTAGCCCTTTCCCTGTAACGCAGCACAGCACTGTGTTACTTTTTGATAAATATGCCCCTCGGTGTCCTCCATTAGCTGTGAGCAGAACATAGGGCAGATTACATCTTAACTGTCAAACAATCCATCACAAATCAGGATGATTCTCCACCCTAGACTCAGGCAGAATATTAGTATTATAGGTGCAACAGGTGCAGTGGCACCAGGGCCCAAACTCTCAGAGGACTCTCTGCTCCCCATTTATGAATTATTTTTAGATCTCAGCATGGAATCGGAGACATATTTTCCCTTCCTGCTTTAGGGCCCTGGCACTCTTGCTACGCCACTGGACTCTGGAGGTACCCTTTTCCTGCTGCCATTGTTGGGGCTCGGCTGCAGCATTGCTCCAGTGCTGCATACACAAGTGCTGTGCTGCCTTATGTGCTTGACAGAGCTGTTTGCTGAGTGATTCCTGGCTGCCAGAGAGCATGATGAAGGTACACTCATTACACCTTGCTTCTGATTGCGATAGTTGGCAGGTCACCGACCTGCACCGGACCATCGGCGGATTTCTGAGCCTGTTGCTGAGCTTGCTGCAGATCCTGCAGCCACCGAGGAGACCAGCACCGCTGGGCACGACTGGAGTTCACGCTGCCCTCGGAAGGTCCCCGAATCACCTACAGTCTCTCCCATCATCATCAGATCAGTCTTAGGGGCTGGACGTGCAACGAGAGCATCGCGCCTATCCCCAGACGGACAGCTCAGCTGGAGCAAGCTTCGCGGCCCGCAGCGACAACGGCCACTCACCGCGCCCCCCTCTGCTGCCACCGGGATCTACCATGAGCGGAACTGCAGCCTGTGCAGGGGGTGACACGCGCGGCCGCCTGAATCTTAACAAGGTATATGCACGCAAATGTACTTTCTTAAACACTCATGCCGGTTTTCTACCCTCTTTGCCCGGATTCCTAAAGTGATATCTACACTCAAATCAAATTATTTTCGTCGACCTCGGCGTTCTCTCCATTGTCTAAAATGGCTGGGGCCATAAACTGGAGCAATAAATCGCCCCCACTCCCCCCAGATGACCACGAGGCTGCATACCAACTCGGTCAGGGGTCACCAAAACGGAGATAAGTCTCTCTCCTCCCCATCAAGCAGCAACACAGAAGCGGGACTAACTCGACCTGCCCCTTAGTAGAAAGGGAAACTAAACTCTCTAAATACCAACAACAACAGACAAAATACTAATACTCCTGCCTCTCTATATCCTATTTTGGCGGCCATCTTTGACTAGTCCTCCACTTTGGTGGCCATCTTAGACTAGTCATCCTCATTAACTCACACCTAAGGCTATCCTCAATTTTTCTTTTCTTTTCATGCTTACCGCCACATAACTTCACCCACCCACCCACACACCCCCCCCCCTTCTACCCACACCTCTTCCATCATGGAACGCATGGGCAAGCACACATACAAAATTAACTACCCACCGAGCTCACCAAAAAAAACGGCAAACGCTTCAAGCACAACTTCCTGAAGGCCCACCCTGAAACACCGTTTGTGGACACCTACTTCTCACTAACTAATGGTGCCACGAGCACTGATATCATCCTCTACACTCTACGTAGAGCACAGTGGAGTAAAGTGTTCCTCTCCACTCTCACTATATCCTCCACTAGACAATCCGCTCATGGGCTAACGCTTTCTACTACACCATCCCAAATTTTCCCAGGCAGAGCCACTATTTCCATCTACAACAATGGGATCATCCTATTCCAATCCACAGACAGGAACCTTGACCTACTCGACAACCTGTTCCCCACCTTCATAGATCATATTTCCAACCGGCGGACATCCACTCCTAACACCTCAGACTACACAACACCCTCATCTTCCAATCGTCAATCTAACATGCCTAACCAATCACAACATCTGAACGACACACACCCCTCCCCTCCCCTAGCGCTGTAATCAGTCACCCACTCGATGCTACTTCTCCACACCCCCCATTCACTGGCGAAGATCACTCCCCTTCATACATCCCCCATACCCCCCTTACCCCCCACCTCACACCCCATACGAGCCTCGCAGAACCCACCACCGCCCTGAACTTATCTCCCACGCCCCGCGACAGGACCATCTCTCACCCTATCTCCCCCCCACTCTCACTCCCCACTACCCCACTCTCCCAACTAGACTCACGGAACACATCACCACCCTTACCTTAACCCCTCATCCTCTTCCCCCCCCCATTCTCAGCCCCCACTATCCTACCTGCACCCCCACCATCTCCAGCCTACACTCATCTTTCAACTCACCTGCGCCGCCTCCCACCAGCGCCATCACCTATACCACCAACCCCCCCCTATCTCATCCACACCCCTCACCCACAAACTCTCTCACCCATTGTATGCCACCCCTCCTACTATGGCCGCAGAGCCCTGCACTGACGCTAGCACATCCCTCCCCCTCCGCTCCAGTCCCCACTCCAGTGCTCCATCCAACCATTCGCCCACGACTCTCATTCCCAATACCATCCCCAATCCAACCCTGGACATGATTATATCCACCCTCCTACAAGTCAAAGAAGATCTCCACACCATCAAAGAACTTCTTTTCACACACCCCAGACACCCCCTACCCACCTCTTCCTCGCCCTACAAGTCCCCCACCCTCCCCACAGACCCTTTCATTCATTACCCCCCGCGGTGGCCCTCTATCCCCGCTCGCAATAACACCTGCCGCCCCCGTCGCGCCTTCAACCCCCTCTCTGACCGCGACTTACACACTCTCCTCCTCTCACATGGCCCAGGTCCCATAAAACACACAACCACCACACACCTCCCCATACCCACGATCCTCACAAATCCCCTTAGGCCCCCCACTCTGAGCAACAGAAGTTCCGTCCCCAATAATCTCAGAAAAGTCTCCCTCTCTCTAGAACACTCGACCACCCTTCTCACCCCAGACTCAAATGTATCCTTCTCAACTGTAGATCGGCCCCGAGACACTCCTCCAGCATCGCGGATCTCATCTTATCAATGGACCTTGACCTAGCCATTCTGACTGAAATGTGGCTAACTATAGCCTCTACACCTATAATGGACATACTAGTCCCCCCCAACTATCACATCATTAGACTGGACAGGATCGGCAAGACGGGCGGGGGAATCGCATGCATTTTTAGGAGCAACCTCGCTGTTACTAAAGTCACCTCCCCCTCCCTCACCTCCTGTGAACTCATCTGCCTCGATATTACCAGCGAGGGCAAACCTGTATGCTCCTTGCATGTCATCTACCACCCACCCGGGGACAACCTCACCTTCTCCCAACAACTCATGGACACGATAACATCCAACGCCGATTCACTCAAATCTACCTGGGTGACTTCAACCTCCACTGGAACGACCAGAAAGACGCTGTGGTGAATAGTCTCAAAACTTTCCTTGAGGCGCTTGACCTCACCCAAATCTGCAACAGTCCGATGCACGTCAAAGGCTCGATCCTCGACCTTATCATCGCCAAAGAGGACACTACCCAACTGGGAGCAATCCAACCCTGTGACTGGTCAGACCACCACATCATCACATTCTTCATCAACGAAAAGGTCAAACCTAACCCGGCTCAACCCACCAAAACCAAGATCTGGAAAAGGGACATGAAGAATCTTAACCCCAACTCCTTGCCTTCCCACACCCGCAGTATCCTACTTCCCCCTGCAGGCGCCTCTGATGTTCAAGTTCTGACCGACCTCTACCTCGACTCTATGACCTCAATAATCAACGAAGCCGCCCCCCTGCAACTGAAGAGAGTCTCCACCAAGAACTCGAACCCATGGTATGATGGTAGACTCAATGAAGACAGGCGCGCTATGCGAATGGCAGAGCGCACCTGGAGATCTGACCCCTCAGCACTGCACCTTAAAACGCTTAAGAATAAGAGAAATGCCTACTTTAGGAAAATCAAGCACTCGAAAGCAGACTTCTTTAGCCAACAGCTGGACCAAGCAAAAAACAGACCAAGAAAACTGTTCGAACTAGTCAAATCCCAAACCAAGATACAACCTCTACAATCAAACAGCACAACAAGTGATACTCCACACTGTGAAGACTTTTCTACTTTCTTTAAGCTAAAAACCGACAATATAAGAAGTGATCTCCTCAATGATGTAAGCCGATACTCCAGCCCCATCAGCATAACTAACACTCAACCTAAAAACAACGCGTCATGGGCATCCTTCGATACCTACTCTGGAGAAACAATTCACAAACTGCTCGGCACCTTGAAGCCCTCTAATCACCTCACAGACCCCCTACCTGCTAATGCTGTAAAAGACTTCACCCCCCTGCTCCTCCCACTCTGGACTAAAATCATTAACAGTTCCCTTCAACAAGGACTCATCCCAGACTCCCTCAAGGTAGGGCAAGTCACGCCTATACTCAAGAAACCTACAGCTGACCCAGCCGACCTAAACAATTACCGCCCTATCACCAATATACCCACCTTGGCCAAACTGCTAGAAAAATGCGTACAACTCCAACTGACAAAACACATTGATCAGTTTGACCTCCTCAACCCTCATCAATCAGGCTTCCGAGCAAAACACAGCACGGAAACGGCTATGACGCACATAATTGATGACGCCCTCCAAATCCTTGATCGCAATGATTCCTGCCTCCTCATCCTTCTTGATCTCTCCTCAGCATTTGATACGGTCAAACATGAGAATCTACTGGAGTTGTTAAACACCAGAATGGGTTTATCCGGGACTGTCCTCAAATGGTTCACTTCCTTCCTACATAACCGGTCTCAGAAGTTCAAGATCAACAACGTACTGTCCTCATCTGTGTCTGTAACTCTAGGCGTCCCACAAGGATCGTCCCTATCCCCCACATTGTTCAACCTCGTCATGGAACCACTCACCACCTTGCTTCAAGCATCGAATGTACACTTCCATATGTACGCCGATGACACTCAACTTTACCTCAAGCTACAATCCCCGGAAGACATCAAACTTTTTAACTCCACACTAAGAAACACCCAATCATGGTTGGCTGATAATCACCTCAAACTAAATGCTCTGAAAACTGAGTTCCTTCTGATCTCACCTCCTGCGAAAATTGCCATCACCCAAACCTGGCTCAATCACCTAACCGCTCTCAATGTCCAGCCCACCATCGTGGACTCCGAGAAATCCTTAGGCATCACACTTGACTCCAATCTCAACATGCAGCAGCACATTAGCAAAGCAACTAAAGGAGCTAATTTCCAAATTAACACTCTGAGGAAACTTAAACCCTTTCTCCCAGCTAAGGACTTCCGAACTGCTGTACAAGCCCTAGTCATCCCTCGCATAGACTACGGAATTGTGGCTCTCAGCGGGCTCCCCCTATCAACAACCGCACCCCTAAGAGCCTCCTTGAACGCTGTCGCGAGACTCATCACTGGCTCAAGAAAACATTCGCATGTATCCCCTGACTTAAAATCCCTGAACTGGTTGCCTTTTGAAGCCAGAATACAGCTGAAAATTGCCTGTATGACACACTTGGCTGTACACCACAAGTCACCCAACTACCTCACTCAAAAGCTGACTATATCAGGAGGTTCGAGATCCAATAGAAGCACAAAAAATCTCCTCCTGAAACCTCGAAGATTTCGGAAGGAAAAAACATACAAACGCTCCTTCTCAGGAATGGCACCCAGGATCTGGAATGCACTCCCTCCTGAAACCAGGCTTATCTCATCCACTGCATTTTTTAAGAAAGAGGTAAAAGCCATCCTTATGGCTAAGTACACCTGAACTCTATTGTTACTGGATAAAAGACATTGCACGGCGTCTGCATTATTGGTTCCCTGATTGTTTATTTGTATTATATTTTTACTTGATTGTTATCCTACTTTGCTACTCACTTATTACCGACTATTATATTGTTTTCAAGAGTTTGTTTAATCACCCCCTTGTTCTCCCTACCCTTTGTTTCTGTAAAGCGCTCTGTTATCTGCAAAGATCTTGTTCGCGCTATATAAAACTTTGAATAAATAAATAAATAAATAGTGGTGCTTAGAGAGCTGTATATAGGGGCACAGAATGTGGATGCTTTGAGAGAGCTGTGTGCTCTCTGAGTCCTTGTTGCAACAGCATAGGAACGTTTTAATATAGCTCTGTTATTGATACTAGTGTCTGCAGGTTGTGATGGAGGTGCCCTGATGGAGCTATGACTTGTTGTACAGGTCACCTTGCAGGGCTGCTCAGTTTTCCAATTCATGGGGCCAGTTCTGTTCCTACCAAAGACACCCAAAAACCAAACAGATACAGATGCCTCTTCAGCCCAATAAATGAAGATTACAAATATGTAATTGACTTGTTATGATTAGGATATAATCTTTGATCTGAAACCAGTGCATGGTCTTCAGATAGGCTTTCTGTGGTCAAAATACATGTGTTGATGGTGTAACGGAGGGTATAGGAAGAAATACATGTCAAGCAATCGCCCTAACATAGATTCACAGCGAGTTACAGCAGGCAATCTGCTTCCGATTCCTAACCACACACATCACTACTCTAGATCACAATGTCCAATGCTGGGCGCTGTGGGATGCTTGGCTTTTAGTAAAGAGTAGACTTACTGGCAAGTAAAAGGAGAATTTAAGGGATCGGGACAATCTCAACGCTGCCGGTAGAAAAGCTTCCCCAGCAATGAATTCCTATTTCCACATTGATCATAATTTAAGGCAAGCATATAAAATACGGCATGTGCCCAACTTCTCTGTGAGGTGACACAGACAAGAGTTTTTGTTTCCAAATGCTAATTTCCAGGCATCCTTAGTTATCACCCACCTGACTTTTGGAACGAATCTTTACACAAATGTATTAATGTGGTTACACAGTCATCACTTAGATATGCTCATATGACGCTTCTGGGTGATTTTAACCTACATATGGATGACGCCTTCGTGCCTTTCTTTTTTAAAGCAGGATTAAAGTTTGGGTCGAGTGCCATCTCCCACAGAATGTCAAGGCCGGATGGAGGAAATAAATATGTGCTCATCCTGTAACAAAGTTCCAGTCTTATGATTAATGTAGCCAACTCATTATATTGATGTCCCAGGCATGACAAAAAGAAGCAGTCACCTAAAGCCTATTTTCAGCACTTATCTGTGCATACTTGGAACAGTAAATAGAAATAGAAATCATTTTTAATTGTGTTCAGGGGCTGCCTGAATGGTTCATGACTGATAATAGAAGGGAACAAAGACAGAAAATTCACATTACAAATGAAGACACACAATTTTATTTATAACCCTATTTTAGCAGGCTCTTTAAAAAAGAAATGGCCAGTATTTTTCTTTTGGAAACCCTACTTTATATTTGTTATTATGAAGTGCATTCTCACACTACAGCAGTAAAAGTACAATCAAAATGTAAAGAATAGGCAGAGTGGGGGCCCAGGGGGTATGGAAACCAGAAAAAAACAACAAGCCTTGTTAAACAGTTTGCAAAGGTATGTAAAATGCAAATGGTCTTTCAAGACCTGTGAAAAACTCGGGTAGGCCAGTGATAAGACTCCAAACACTGCCCAGCCAAGCCCACAGCAGCTGGAGCTGCAGCAGCCCGGGCTGAGAAAGGGGGGGGGGGGGGGGACTTAAGCCCTTTCAGCCCTATCGGCTGGCCAAGGGCATGGCACACAGATACCGAGCCCTTTTGTCAGAATGTTTGCAGTCCACTCTGACCCGATCTTCAGGCAACGATGCAGACAATTTAAACAATTGGTTAACCAATGCCTTAGATAGGATTACCCCCTTTACAATTCATTCTCCAAAAAGGATTAAACCGACATCCTCTTGGTTCACAACATCTTTAAAGGAAAAAAAAAGGTTTGTATTGTAAATAATTGCAGAGAAAATGGCGGAAAAGCTATAATGCTGAAGCCAAATAAAAATATGTCAACACTTTGGAATTTTCGCAAATCAATAGGCAAGTCACAAAGTGAATATTTCTCTGCACAGATCTCAGCAGCTTCTAACTCTGCCCTATTTCACCGCTTGTTGCTCATTCTTGCTGGGAATGTTCCATGGAACTTCCAGCTGCTTTGAACCGCTGGAGTCCTCGGGCCTCCGGTGGTTCGCATTACCGGTGATCCCGAGGAAACTCCCGCGCCGGCTTTATGGGGGATTACGGGTAACTCGCAGCGGGTGCCTTGCTGGTTCACGGTAACAGTGGTCACATGACACACAGGATGTCATAGCCGTCTCATCACCACACACTACGGTATTTCTTTAGATGTCTGCCATAGCTTTTGCTGTCCACTTCTGAAAATGCTTTCACTTACATGCTGTCTTTTATTTTTGTAAGGCAGGCAGTGCTTGGTTGAAGCCCCTGTTTCTTGTCAATGCCCCCTTCCTCGGTCCAACTCAAGAGACATTTTAAATGCAGTGACAGACATGGATGGGACCAAAACGTACGTTTTGTGTTTATAATGACACTTCTATAGCATCATTGTAGCGGGGAAACGCGGGACACCGGTGTCTCAAGAGGGGGGGCATATGGGGGGCCTGTTCCCCCCCCCCCCCACTTCCACAATGTTTGAATGTGCCATTATATATATACATACATACACACTCACACACGCCTTCAGGGGCAGATTTACGAGTTCTGGTGCATCTCTGCAAATCAGCAGGGATGCGCCAGAAAAGATGCGACACGCAATTCCCTCCCTGCGCCACCACAAATGCGTCACATTTACAATGCGGCGCACCGTGGCACAAGGATAGGTCGATGTGTGTTGCATCCTGTGGCGTAAGGGCGGCTCATTGCTGGAGTCATGTCGCAAGCGTGACGTGGCTCCAGCAATGCTCAGGGGCGCCCTATGCCTAACATGCTGTGTCACTCCTTACACCTGCATCAAGCAGGCGCAGGGTTTTGACGTAGTATGGACGTAAAAGTGACTCAGTGAAATCTTGTAGATTTCACTGCGTTACTTTTACGAGGCGCTCCTGCGATGGAACGCTCACCCTGCGCCGGAACGCCCACATGAAACCTAGCGCAGGTTTCATGTGGCGAAGGGCTTTACAACGTGATGCATCTCCCTAGATGGGTCACGTTGTAAATAAGGCGCAACGTGGCACATGGTTTACGCTACCGCTGCGTCACACAAGTGATGCCAACGGCGGCGTAAATGTGGCGCATGGGTCTTGTAAATCTGCCCCTCACTCTTTACTACTGACCTTTGTAGGTGGCATCACAAGTTTTGTGGCCGAAAAGTGCACCTCCCTCGCCCCTCACCTGTAAAATTCACTTTTCGATGAACAGCGTTGAATAATGGGTCACAGGGGGTGGGATTCACGGTCGTTTACAAGAGCAGGTAACAAGTACACAGACGGGCAAAGACAGGCAGGAGAAGACAATGAGACAGAAAGGTGAACGATTGGCCGATCAGATTAGAAAATAGAGATTCTGAAACTAGGACACCCAGAGAGGGAGGCGGGCACAGGGCCAGACTGGCATAGCATGCACCGGGCGTTTCCCCGATAGGCCGCTAGGGTGGGGGCCGGTTTTGGGCCCCTGGGGGCCGGTTTTCTTACCAGGGGTTGGCAATATTGGCCCCTGTAACAAAATCGGCCAAAACCGGCCGTCGCAAACTGCTCGGCTGCACTCCCCCTGACCCCAGGGGGGGGCAACTGAGCAGTTTGCCGGGGCGGTTTCTGTTCCCAGGCGGGCACATGGGCCCACGGACAGAAAATCAAACATGAGCAGCCACTCAAAAAGAGGTAAAGATGGGCAGTGAGAGGCAGGCAGAGTGCATCATGGTGGCCTATTTTTATTTCATAATCAAATGTAAATTCCGTGGTGCATTCTAGATCCCAAACCTCGAAAGACACAAATAATACAGAGCGTTACGTATTGAATTTAGCATTTTTATTAGCAAGACGCTCTTTTTTAAAATCCCAGCGCTATATGTTTGATTGCTTTTCTGCACTCAGCATTGTTAACGTAACTAATTCACTACACCTAGAACAAGCCCCCCCACCCCACTCCCAGTCCCCAACATGTATTCATTTTCATGGCTCGGTGCAAATTTTCAGTCACTGCTAATACAAGGGCCGGACTGGGAACCACAACCAGCCCTGGCAAAGTGCTCGGCCAGCCCCCCCCCCCCCCCCTCCCCACTCGGGGGGGTTGGAGGTGCCGCCGAGCTCTTTGCCGGGCCGGTTTTCGGCCGATTTTGGTACATAGCCGATTTTGCAGCTGTGCTGCAAAAACGGCCCTGTAACAAAAATGGCCCCTAGGGGCCCAAAACCGGCCCCCACCCGTGCGGCACACCGGGGGATTGCCCGGTGCCCGCCATGGCCAGTCCGGGCCTGGCTAATACGGTGGTGCTGAGAAAATCTCAAATCACATGTCAGGGCAAGGAAAACAAGGAACCTCCTGCTCAGAAGGAAGGAAACAGCTTAACAGCAGCACACACCAAAAAATCCCGCAGGAGATCTGATTAACACCGGCCCTTGGGTAAGTGACAGCCGGCTATTGTATGCAAAGCAGGTTCAAAAGAAACGTCTGAGTCAAAACTGGGAGGGTTTCTGAGCTCATCAGATATTTTGGTCTGTGAATGGTGTTTGGGCAGGTGCCCTTTGTTCAGCCTTGTTTCTTGCTTTTATAAGATCACTGACAAAGTTGCTGCCCATTATATAACCAATTATTTTTCGTGCACAGCAGGGAACTTTTGACACACCTGTTTACAGATGTCTATGTAGCTCCCAGCCCAAAAGACCACAGTACTAAAGGCCTGAGCGGTTTAAGCGCTGGTGGCGCCCAGTGCGACAATCTTTGTTGGCCCCCCTCTAAAAAAAACTCCTTCCCCACAAATTCCAACACTACCACGCTCCACCAGTGCCCCCGGTCTTTCCAAAGTCCCTCACTCATATGCATTTCATTTGTTGTACATCAATACTCATACCAGTGTAGGGTGTCCAAGCACATTACATCACACAAACATTACAAAAAGCCAATGAATCATACGTGTGTAAATCAGCCTAAGGAAATGTTACATAAGACAATGAGGATTACAAAGTGTAGGAGTCATATGTCACAATATGCGCAGGCAGTATATTTTAAGAATGTTTAGTCTGGAAAAGCACAAACTCAGGATTTGAAACGTACCTCAGTGGTTGTTATTTTAATAGGATTGTAATGTCTACCCAATAAACCCCTTTCAGCAACATTAGAATAATGACAGACACAGGGGTAAAAAACATAGGGCTTCATTTACGAGGCCCCTAGAACCACTTTTTGTTCTGCCGTAGCATCACTTTTTTTACGCTCTGGTGGCGCAATGTGCCGCAGCATATTTACAAGGCTACCACACAAAGCCACTCTGCTTGGCTTTTCATGGCCTTGTAAATATGTGCCCCTTTCAAGCAGAACACTGCATAAAAGGGGCGTTCCATGGGTGTTGCTGTGGGTGTTCCCACGCAACACCCATGGAATCTGAAGCATTCCCAAATTCACGAGAAATCGTAAACCTGGGAAAGTGTCTGATTCTAACGCCACACCAGGGGAGGATTAAAAGTGATGCAACAATGAGAAATAGCCTTATTTCTCCTCATTTTTTCCTCTTTCTATGTGTTTCAATCTGCAGAAAACATAGAAAGACGACAGCACCTCTCGTGAATGTTTTTGTGCAGGAAGGTGTCCCATCCTGCACAAAACAATCACCCCTACAACGCAGACTCCCTTGCCCCATGCTGTAAGGGTGCCTGTGTCTGCGCATGGGAGCCCATTGTATGCGAGTGCAGGGGAAAAGAATAGGAATGCTGCATTCCTGCCCTTTTCCTTTAACGCAAGCAGCACAGCATGATTCCTTGCAGCACTGCCCTGCGCAAAAACCTCGTAAATGAGATCCATAATGTTTTAAGCTATTCCATGCAGCTCATTGATGACAGTTCATAGTTCACTGTGCTATATTAGGATTGTAAGTTGTGAACTGCAAGAAACAAAAGGATCTCTGTGAAAAAAGCAGTAACCTACTGAGCGAACCACATAAAATACAGTTTGGTCACTTGCATGTCACAGGTTCTTTGCAGCAGGCATGTTAATCCCCTCGCTACTTTATCATGAGTGGAAACTGCCACTAGACAAAACTTCAAATTCTCTACCCGGATCATTGATCACTAGAGTTATCTTGACACTTTTATTGCTGCAGGAAAACCACTGGACACACAAGGAAGTCTGCAGCAGGTGCCTTTTTAACCCCTGTTAATTTAAACTGCGACCCCCCTCCCAGGTCACAATGAATGTGTCTTTACAATGCATTCCTTTACCATGCATGCCTTTACCATGCAATTTGGTGGTAACGGCATGACTGGTAAAAGGATGTGTCTTGAGACCCTCTGGGTGAGTAGTGCGCTATATAAATGCTTTGATTGATTGATTGATTGGTAAAGATTACTACCATCCCCGCTCTGAGCCCTAAAAACTACCCTGCCCTACCTGAGCCCTAAACATCACCCGATCCCCCCTGAGCCCTGAGTAATACCTCAACCCCCCGAGCCCTAAACACTAACCCAACCCCCCTCGAGCCCTAAAAACTACCCGACCTTTCCATAGCCCTAAAAACTACTCCAACCATTAAAAACTACCCTACCCCTCAAAACCCTGCGCCAGCCTCACTAATCTCACCACGTCCTCTCCCGATTCTTCCTGTTCCTGGGCCCGCCCATCTCAGCATCTAGACCAATCACTGCCTTAACTACACTTATGTGTGGTTAAGGCATATGCGCGGTTAAGGCTTGCATGGTTGAGCTTGCGTCTATCGGCACACGTGGCCCTGCCTGCATTGTAAAGGCCATTTGCTGGCCATGCCTGGCTGTTTAAGCTGAAGAAGCAGTTTGACCAACAGAGCTGCACTTTTATATTGGAATGGGTCACTTTTCATGGAATGTTCACTCCTAACTGCCAACTTGTTTTAATGTTAACACGCAAGACTTTTTCACGTACTACAGAAAAATGTTACATGAACAAAGAAGGATCATAAATTCTATGCATGTATGTATTTGATATTTGTAGAGTGTGAACCTAGCCAAAAGGCAGTGGGACATTGTGTTTAATCGAGCTAGCTAGCTAAATGTGCTAAACAGTTTTTAGATCTTCAATGCTAGTCATCAATTTCTAGCCATAGTGTGGAGGATATATTTTGGAAGGATTATATAAAACATAATTCAATTGCTCTGAAAGTGACTAACATCACGCATTGGTATTTGTGAATGCTTATGGTGGATTGAGCCTTGGTCGGTTTTCAAGATGAGCGATTCTGTGTATTCAAATGGCAGTTCTGTATTGAAACTAATTATTAGTTTGATGTTCTACAACAAGAAACAAAGGATGGCAAGGAAATACCATTGCATGACGCATGTTGCTGCTGTAACTGATGATTTCTCGATGTATTTATTTATTTATGAAGTGCAAACCCCACTTTGGGTATTCTGCTGTTAGAACCCCCAAGATCCGTATGAAGCAACAGCTGTAACGAAAAAGAGGTTATTTCCCACCAAAACTGATCAAAGTTAGAGGCATCAAAAAGAATTGATTTTGCTGAAAATATATTTTTTTTATCTTACTTTGAAACTGATGAGAGTTAGAGAGACAGCAGAGGCCAAGGGGAAGATGGCTCCAGATTTAAGAGCTCATCACTCTGAAAGACCTTCTGGTACCTCTAACCCGCTCAAAGTGAATAACGACCACAAGGAATTGACCATGGGATCTTTGAGTTTTCCCAGGAGTTTAAAGGAAGCTAGTGGCATCATCCATAGGAGACATGGAGGACAGGCACAGTGATTTAACTAGCTTGACTGGCGCCAGCTCAAACCTTGCCTGGGAGTAGGTACGGGGTCATAACACAGTAGACCACAAACTAGTCTGACCACCAGGGTTTGTGGTCTCTGAAGTTTATCCACATACTTAGCTGGGAGTCCCAAGTAGGCGGCACTACAATATTCACTATGTGAAAGATGCATGCTCCCACCACTGTTACAGGCAAACCGGCCTAGAAACGGCGCAATCTCCCAAAGCAGTATCGCTTGCAGCTGATTCTTAAATGTGAGTTGTTTATCGAGCACTGCACCGAGGTTTCTGATGATGGGTTGAGCAGGAAGCGGTTCACGGCACTGAAATATTGGCACCGACCAGTAATTCCTTCTTATCCCTATTAAGTTTCACAAAATATGCCATCATCCAGTTCTGAGCGGCACATAGAAACCCACTTACGCAGCAAGTAGCCTGAGTAATCATTTGTTCTAATCTAAAAATGTACTTTGTGTCCCTAGCACGCTTTGGCCCATGAATCGGTGTTAAAGCCACAGACCTCACTGAACTCACTCAATTTAAAATTGACGGGAAACATCCTTTACAACGCGGTGTTTACACCGCGCGACCTTTACGATGCAGCCATTACAACGCAAGTCATTACTACGACTTGCGCTGGATGGCGCTCTTGAGTAAGGAATAGTTTGATTTTCTATTCCAACACCTTCCCTACTGTTACGTGGGCTGGAGTTGGAATAGAAAATTAAATTAATCCACAATCCAGCGCCCTCCGACGCAAGTCGTTGTAACGACTTGCGTTGTGAAAACCGTGTTGTAAAGTACGTCCAAAATTGACATTGAACAGTTCTAGGGATAGGAAGGAACCCTGTAGGACCTCACAAATCAGCGAGAAGGTAGCAAGGCAACAATCTGAGCTAGTCCAGAGAAAAGTGAGTAGAACCAGTCTGGAGCTCAACCAGGTAAGCCGACATCTGCCGCTTGAATGACCGAGACATAATGGTCAAACTTCTTGGAAAGCAGCTGGTATCTCCAACAACAATCACTGGTTTGCTTTAAGTTGTCGTTTTGGTTGTGAGTTATTTTCATTCATGGTTTATTCTCTTGGTTTGTGTTTCTTTCGTTGTATAAAAGCTTCGTGGACCCTGTTTTTTTACACGTGCTTTGTAGAAGATGTCTATAACAGAACACTTTGGTCGTTCAGAGGCACAGCCTTTTTGGGATCTCAGATAGAAATCTCTCAGTGATTTACTGTGCCTGCTGCAGAGAGCAGTTTGCAACTACTAGGTCATTAGGAGTAGGGAATGATGGAATTATTTTTCTCTCCACTGTATGCAGATACACGTAGAACATGAAACTTTTCTTTTAATAACTGAAGTGTGGCAATAGAGAAAGCATGTTGTATGAGTCTGCGCACAGCCATGTACCACTGCGAGGTTGACAACCTCGCCACTCATCGAGGACAATAAGTGATTGTGGTGCCAATGACATTCTGATTGACTGCCGAGGTTCCAATCAGAATGGTCGAAACACAGAGGCTAGTTTTATTGGGTTGGTAGGCGGTCCTGGAGAGTTGCTGGAACAATATGTTGTTTTAGTAAGTATGACTTACAGTCTTTCAACCAATCAGAATATGCTTCTATGTTTATAACAGTCTTAGAGAACCAGAAAAGCTGGGCGTGTCTGGACGCCTGTGTGGGCTACAAAACCATCCAAGGAGTAGAAGTGGGCAGTCCAAGCACGGGTGGTTTCTCACAGAATTTGACAACCAGCGACAGGTCGTGGCATGGGAGATTTGAACCCATGGTGCTAATTTTCAGAGGAGCCCACAGAGCTGTCTCCATTAAGAACGATCAGACAGCAGCATCCCTCTCCCTTGGCTTCAGGGACTTAGCTTAAAATGCTTCGAATAATTTTGTAGTATGCAGTGAGAGAGCGCAAATCAAGAAAAATATAGAAGTGCACCATATTTACAAGCACGTTGTATTAGTTTAGTAAAATTTATAGAAGAGTGTTGAATCTATAGGGTGAAAATACATAAGAGTGTTTAATTAGAATAGAATACTTATATTAAGTGTGAAAAGCTAATGTAGATGTTTGTAGTGATGTTAGAATGATGTTGAAATCCCATGTTATGTGGCGGTGGTAGGGGAAAATGTAATTCTGCAAAACGTAGAAATGTGTAGGCCACATGGCAGTTTACATAGAGTACAAGATGATGTTACACTCTTACACGATGGTGGATTTTGATGTTATTGTAATTCAAAGTATTATCGATCATAGAACTGAAAAATATGTTTTATAGAAGTGTTTCATATAATCATTGTGTGTAATAAGTTAGAATACAGTTTAGAAGAAATTAAATGTTTTACAGAGTGCACAGGCCTGTTCATGTAATTCTAATAGGCCTGAATAGACAAAGTCATTTCTTTTGATCTGCATGTGCTCGTTAGAGAAAGGTCGTGTTAGGCACAAACTGTGGAGCCTGTTCGAATGGTTTACGACTTAGAAGATACGGTGGAGGCCGGAATTTGGGGCCCACAGTACAAGTGTCTGTTTGCAGGTGCGAGGAGGTTTTAATCAAGAGAGTGATGAATAGACTTTTGTTCAAGAGAGCCAGGCACAGGCCTGGAGGAGTCTTCAGGAATTTCCTGGGGGTACCGTCTGCCGGAGAGGAGCCTGGGAAGCAAGGTCAACGCTAACGATGGGCCCAGAGGAGTATAAGCATGGAACATACCAGAACCAACACCACGTGAGGGGTGTCTCTAAGGGGCGTCTCCAAAGGGCGTTTCCGTCGTAAATGTGATTTTGTATTAGGGAAAGTACCCCAGGGTGGAGTTAAGGCAGATGATCTGAGGAACCTAAGAGAGCGGATGGGTAGGCAGATAGGTTAACTGCGAGACACCGATTTACAACGAAGACTAAGGGAAGTGAGTGATCTTCTTTGGAAGTCACCACTGCTGACACCTTTTTTTTAGGTTAAGATCTTGCTAAGTAGGGATGTCACTTAGTCTAGTGTAGGGACAGTCTAATCTGATTTCTTTCCTTTCTGTAAATGACTCATAAGCTACAGGTTGTGTCTATTCTTGCAACTTTGATGGTTTTTTAATTGGTTTTGGTAATATTCTTCTGCCGACTAAGAGCATTTAGAAAATTCATGTTTGTATTGATACCCGTATATCTTTTGAACCTTATATTGAGATGTTTGTATCTCCAGTTAAGTTTGGCTTTGTAATAAACTTTTAAAACTTTTTAAGCTTAATTGGTTCTTCGGAGTGGAGTAAGTTATTAACTAATTGACCTAGTAGTGGATTGCCTTTTACTCTATGACAGGTACCAACGGTTCAGTCGACCGGAGTTGGGATCTAGATCTATAACAATAGACCAGAAATCCCGCGTTAACAGTTGGTAGCAGAGTGAGGATGGTTACCTTCTTGAGGAAGGTGATCTAGACTAGGTTAAGTTTACCCCAAGGTCCCTAGAGATCGAGAGGTGGCCCGCCGAAGAGGGTGCTGACGGCGCGAGAGAAAAGCAGCAGAATCGGACGAGAGTGAGTATAACAAGGGTCATGCGTGGACAGATTGCGGTGTTTTGTGTTGTATTTGTAGTGTAATGTCATGCGGAGTTGAATGCCTGTAGAGTGAATGAGAGAGGGTTGTGAGCGCGCGCAACCTGGCAGACTGGTAAACTGGTAACCTGGGAAACGGGGGAACCGGTAAACTGGTGAAAATCTTAAGTTCAGGGAAGAGCTTAAGTGGGTCGGGTGTATCGAACATCCAGAGTAGTTGTCGACCAGAGAAAAAGGGGGTCATGAGGTACCATTGATCGCCCGCAGGACCGAGATAGGGGGAATGCAAGAGTGAGTGTGTGGGTAACGGACGCAGGTCGAAAGTTACCGTGTGCAAGTAACCTATCAGAGAAGGCGATTGTCTGGACGTACACGGAAAGACATTTTGTCAGTTAAGGTGACAATTACAGTTAGACTGTGGACGTACAGTCAAGGAAAGTGATCGCTTGGACGGAAGTAATCATTTTTCAGAAGTATGAATGGGACGCATGCATGACCGGGAGACGAGCGGAGAAAGGAGGGGAACTGCTGCAAAAGGGGGACGAGTGACGTCAGCGAGAGCCGCGCTGTGATAGGCCGGTCGGTGTGAAGCCGCGCTGAGACGAGTGACGTCAGCGGGAGCCGCGCTATGATAGGCCGGTTGGTGTGAAGCCGCGCTGTGATAGGGCGGTTGGTGTGACGTCAGCGAAGAGCCGCGCTGTGATAGGCCAGTTAGCGAAAACCGTGGATTGTCATCAGGAAGTAAAACGAACGCGGAGAAAATAGAAATTTTGTAGATTTTGAACATGAAGTGTTTTAAATGTTTGAGAGGGATTTTTAAGAGAAAAAGAAGAGAATCTTATTGTGGGGAAGAGGCACCGCCGGAGGGTACACCAGCTGACTATATGGCAACGAATGTTGGGTTGCATACTATACTGTGGCTTGGGACTTGGAGTAAGATTACAGAGGGGAATGAGGAACTGACTTTTCCGAAATACGGAACGTTTAGATTAGAAGTGTTACATCAGTTGAAAGCAGTTATGTCCTCATTGAGACCTTTGCCTAGACCAACACAGTTTGAGGCGCTTAATGCATGGATTAGGGCGGCGCACGACAGGAGTCAGAACAGACGCCAGGAAAGGGTACGGCGATCAGTGAGGGCAGTGCAAGATGCCAAATGGGATGCGGAAGCCAAGAAGTGGAGGATACAGGTGATTGAGGTGGATAAGTTGTACCCCATGAGGGAGGTTACAGGTGGAAAGAAACCCATAGAAGAGGATGATGAGAGCGAGTCGGAGGACGGCCTAATAAATAGGTTGCTGATAGATAGACCGCCTCCGGACAATAGGGAGACGGAAGGTATGGAGCTCCCAAGGGAAGATGGGATAGACATAGGAGGGAATAGGCCACTTCCTATGATGGATTGGGTTCCTGCCAAAGACGAGGGGACACTTCAACATAGTCCAGTACAGAGTGTAGTCGGAAGGGTTGTGGTGCAGAAGATGCCAGCAACAGAGAGGGTTGAGTCTTATGGATTACCAGATGCTCTTCAAGTACCCATTACCATAGGCCCTATAGTGTCGGTTTATCACCTAGAGAAAGGGAGAGAGGAAGAACAGGTACGGCTAGACAGAGAAAGAGCTGAGATGGAGAGAAGGAATAACCTGACAAATGCCTGGAGGAAATTGCCAGGACCAATAACGTGGAGCACCCCATTGGAGTCAGCAGTGGATCCCGGAACAGAGCAGGGGGGTCAGAGAGGACCGATGGACCTGAGGGGACCACGGCCGAAATCCTACAAAGAGTTGAGGGCTGACTTGAGGGAATGGGATGGGTCCACAGGAGTACCGAGCAACAGGTCAAGAGCAGAAGCAGAATGGGGAAGTCGAGGAAATTGAATATTATCTCACTGCGGGGCTAGCGAAAGCAGTCAGGAGTGGGAAGGTAAAAGTCAGGAGAGTAGAGGAGTTACACGTCATACAGACAGAGGAAATGGGCAGGAGCAAAGAGGCAGAAGTACGGAGTGTGGAGAGACATCTCGTCCCATTCAAAGTGAGGGAGACCAAAGGACCCAAGAATACAGAGATAGGTTTAGGTGCACTCACCATGCACCTAATGATAACGTACAGCACTGGAATCGTGGGAACACGGGGAACAGTGAAGGATCTTGCCAAGCGTCGAGTGATCAGAGGTCACAGGCGAATTGTGAAGACATGGGGGATAATGGAATGTCTTACCATGCACCTAGAGAAGCCATGCAGAATGAGAAATGCGGGATTATGGGAAATAGAGGAGTGTTTCATCATACACCCAGAGAGGATGGAACTGCATGGGACCTGGAGAGATGGGAGCATGGGAGGACTCCTCATAACTCGCCTGAGCCTAGACGTAGGACTCAGAGCTGTGATGGGAGAGATGTAAATAGACTCTCTAGAGATGGCATATTGAAAGCTGTAATAAAAGCCAAAAGACTCGATGTGACCAGCTTAAGATCTGATCTGGACGATATAATAGATGGTACATTGTCTTTAGAAAGGATCGACATGTACGAACAAGATGAGCTGCTGTTTATAGCAAAGGACATCACTCGAAAGGCCAGAGCAACTCATGAGAAACTGTCTGAACTGGCAGACAAGTATATGGTAGATTTGTCCAGAACCAAGGCATTACAGGGTAACCACAGGTTGCATTATTCAGATCAGGACTTAGATGAGAGGAGGACAACTGGATTAAAGACACACATAAGGGAGCTGATCACAGGAATAAGAGCATGGAGAGATCTGGACAAATGGGAAGAGAGGTGGTCCAAAAAGGGAACAGTTAGACGGAGTGCGAATGTGATGTCTCCGGAGGGAAGGCTAATGCAGATGGAGGCATTCCCTTTGCGAGAAATAGCGAATGGAAGTTATGTACACGTGCCCTGGAGTAGGGGAGATTTGGCTGCATTTACAAACTCATTTCCGAAGTTAAGGGAAAATCCTGTAGAGTGGTACAAGCAGGTAGAGAGGTTTGTCAAGATTTCAAAAGTATTGTGGATTGATTTGAACACCTTGTTTGACATTGTGGTCCCAGGAGACTTGTGGATAGCATGCAAGGTTAGTGTCGAGTGGCCAACTGCGGAACCAGCAAGGGATACTCGTACTAATGGACTGTCAGAAACAGTAATGTTAAAATACGATAGGGTAATGACATGGCTGAAGGAGAAGGTGCCACCACAAGACATAGATTGGGTAAAAATAGACCGAACAAGACAGGAACCAAAGGAGACAGTCCATGAGTATTATGAACGATTGCTGAAAACGTTCAAACAATATAGTGGACTAGATGTAATGGATCCCAAGGATATAGGACAGTTTGTATCGAAGTTCGTTTTGGGGTTGAGACCTGATATTTGTTTGATGATTCAGCAGCATTTAATTTGTTGGCAAAACAAACCATTTGATGAGATTTTGAGATACTCAAGATATTGCAGTGATGAGATAGAGTCCAAAGCAAAGAAATTAAAGGAGAAACTGATGATGGTGCAGATGCAGTCAGCTGGAAAGGGAGGACAGCAGCAACAGGGAACAGGGACAATGGGACGGAAATCAAACAATCAGAATAAGGACAACGAGGAAAATCAGAGACCTAGAATAGACTTTGCTACATTGAAAAAAACGACAAAGTGTCACCAGTGTCACCAGGTGGGACATTGGAGACGCGAGTGTCCCTATAACCCTGAAAACGGAGAACTGGAAGTTCTAGAGGAGGAAGTTCAGGAAGTTCCAGTCCAAAGGGTGACAGTGACAAAGGGTAAGGTGGCCAAAGGGGGGATTTCGGCTCCACGAGCTCAGTTCCCGCAGCCACCAAAGATTACGACAGGGGGAAAGGTCTATAGACAAATGCCTTTTTTCACAGGTAAAGAAGAGTGTTACTACGTTGATCCATTGACGGGACGACGTGTAAGTAGAGAGGAGGACTGTACCCTCGGGGCAGTTCTAGAAGTGGATCAAAGAGGACCGTTTGTTAAGGCTGAAGTGGCAGGGTGTCCTACAACATTCTTGGTGGATACTGGAGCTACTCGATCAACTTTGAGATCGGCAGTGGTTCCAGATCTACCAATGTCGGGGGAAACGATTCAGGTGGTAGGAGTTGCAAATAGGAGAATGAATAGCCCTTTGACGGAACCAGTATCAATGAAAATAGGAAACTACACGGATGAACATCAGTTTGTGGTATGTGATTCTAGTCCTGTGTGTCTGTTAGGAAGGGACTTATTGTGCAAACTGAACTGCACAATATACTGCACACCTCAGGGAGTGGAGGTACAGACTACAGATGATGATGCTACTTTTAAAGTTACGAATTCAAGAACATGCATAGAACTGTATCCTACCCTGACTGTGGAGGACCTTCCTTGGGACTTACGAGATGCAGTGTCATCAGAGGTATGGGATTTTACTGGAGAAGAGATAGGACTGATCAAAGGAGTAGAACCAGTGAAGATTATGGTTAAACCAAATGCTGAATATCCAAGAACGCCCCAAAACAAACTGACCCCGGAGACGATTGCAGGAATAAAACCTGTAATCGACTCTATGATAAAACAGGGAATACTGAAGGAAATCGTGGGAAGTCCATGCAACTCCCCGATTATGGGTTTGCAGAAGCCTAGTGGGAAATTTAGAATAGTGCAAGATCTTCGAAAGATTAACAACATAGTTGTTTCATGTTGTCCAGTGGTACCGAATCCATCAGTGATATTGTTTCAGATACCATTCCAAGCTGAGTGGTTCACAGTGATAGACCTTTGTCAGGCTTTCTTTTCAATTCCATTAGATGAGGAGAGCCAGTACCTTTTTGCTTTTAAGCTGGAAAATTGTGTCCTAACATGGTGTCGTATCCCACAAGGGTATACAGAAAGCCCATCAATTTTCAACCAGCTGTTGAAGAAAAATCTTGAAAGTCTGGTACTGCCGCAGAACTCGGTTCTGGTCCAGTACATAGACGACCTACTTGTTGCGTCAGAAACGGAAGAGGCTTGTAAGACAGATACCATTGCCTTGCTGAACCATTTAGCTGAAAATGGGCATAAGGTATCTCCAAACAAATTGCAGTACTATCTGACAGAAGTACAGTACTTGGGTCACAGGATAGAAAAAGGAAAGCGCAAAGTGTCACCAGATAGGATAGAGGCGATAATGAAGATGAACGCGCCTACAACACAGAGAGAAGTTAGAATGTTCCTAGGAATGGTTGGTTATTGTCGACAGTGGATAGCTAACTTTTCACTGAAAGCAAAACCTTTACAAAAACTGACGCACAAGGAGGTGAGTGATCCGGTACCATGGGACAAGGATTGTTTGATGGCATTTCTACAGCTGAGAGAGGACTTGTGTCGTGCTCCGGCTTTGGGGATGCCTGACTATGAAAAACCATTTTCACTTTTCTGCTGCGAAAGGGAAGGTTGTGCTTTGTCAGTTTTGGTACAGATTCATGGAAATGCCCGTAGACCAGTTGCATACTTTTCGGCTACTTTAGATCCGGTAGCCGCAGCGTTGCCCGGATGTCTTAAATCCGTTGCTGCAACAGGTGTCAGCATTGAACAGTGTGAAAATATTGTCATGGGACACCAGTTAGTGGTGTATGTACCTCATTCTGTAGAACTGTTAATGACCAGGACCAAGACACAGCATTTGACCAGTAGTAGGCTCACGCGCTACGAGCAAGTTATACTTGCTGCGGAGAACGTGACCCGTAAGAGGTGCTCTGTTTTGAATCCTGCTACATTGATGCCACTTCCAAATGATATTGAAGGCGAGGAATGTGAAGATCACGACTGCCTTGATGTGACTGAACTATGCACGAAGCCAAGACCAGATATTGTGGATGAGCCGTTGATCGACCCTGATGAAATGTTCTTTGTTGATGGCTCATGTTTAATAGACGATACTGGTCGGTTGAGAGCAGCTTATGCTGTTTGCACCATTACTGGAGTTGTGGAAGCCGCTTGCCTGGAAGGAGTACACTCCGCTCAGGTAGCAGAAATCATTGCATTGACGCGTGCCTGTACAGCAGGTAGCAAAATTAGAGTCACCATTTATACGGATAGCCAATATGGTTTCGGTGTAGTTCATGATTTTGGGCAGTTGTGGTCTCAGAGAGGTTACATGACCTCCTCTGGTTCGCCTATTCGAAATGGGGAATTTGTGCGACTGCTGTTAGAAGCATTACAAGGTCCAGCTGCAATTGCAATTGTCAAATGCGTAGCCCACACCAAAAATACAGATTTTGTGTCGCAGGGCAATAGATATGCAGACGAAGTTGCCCGTTACTGTGCTGAGCACGGATATTCTTTCACGGAGGTGGAAGTAGGTGGGGCTCAGGAAAAGACAGAGTTAAATATGATGCTAGAAACAGTTGATACTTGGGAGGATTTAAAAGATATGCAAGAGAATGCACCTGATTCTGAGAAAAAGGCATGGGAAACAGCAGGTTGTGTGAAAAGTGAAATGGATTTCTGGGTTTCAGCAGATGGAAGGGCAGTATTACCTGAGGAATTAGTGAGACCAATGGCACGACAGATACATGGTCCAGTACACTTAGGAAGAGATGCCATGCTGAGGGTATTTAGGCAGACTTGGTATTGCCCTAAGTTTAGGATTGCAGCAGAAGCAGTCTGTAGGAGATGCGTTACTTGTCAACAACTGAACGTAGGGAAAAGAACACCAGTTACAATGAGTCACATTGGGAGGTCTGGGGGGCCTTTCAACAGAATGCAATTAGATTTCATTGAGATGCCAAAAAGCAACCGCCTCAGGTATGTTCTGGTGGTTGTATGCATATTTTACAGATGGGTCGAAGCATACCCTACACGCAGGTGCGACACACTCACAGTAGCAAAGTTGTTGCTTAGAGAGTTGATCCCGCGCTTCGGGGTGCCGACCTCCCTGGAATCAGATCGAGGAACTCATTTCAACAGTGAAGTTGTGAAAATGCTTTGCTCTGCATTGAACATTGATCAGAAGTTACACTGCAGCTATCGACCAGAGGCTTCAGGTATCGTGGAGCAGATCATTGGCACTTTGAAGTCCAGAATAGCCAAAGTATGTTCATCGACTTCCTTAAGTTGGCCTGATGCTCTGCCCTTGGTACTCATGAGTATGCGTAGCACACCAGACAGGAGGACAGGTCTCTCTCCACACGAAGTTTTAATGGGGAGGGCAATGAGACTTCCGTCTGTACCAACTACAGCTTTGTTGAATATTACAGATGACCTGATCCTGGATTACTGGAAGGGTCTGTCTGACGCCATTCATTCTGTGTCTCTTCAGGTGCAGGCTGCTGAAGTTCCATCTTCAAGAGATCTATGTCACGACTTGTGCCCAGGTGACTGGATTTTGCTGAAGAAGCACGTCCGGAAGAACTGCTTAGACGTGCGTTGGAAGGGCCCCTATCAAGTTATCCTGACAACGAATACCGCTGTGAAGTGTGGAGGGCTGCCAAACTGGATTCACGCTTCCCATACACAAAGAGTTCCAGCACCCCTGGAAGAAACAGCTCCTCTCACAGATGAAAATCCAGCTGTGGACGGCGAACCACTAGAGGGGATCAGTCAAGCTGTGGGGGTGTCGGAAGAAGTTGGGAGCGCTACAGATCAAGAAGAGGGACAGGACGGCAGTGAAACTGAAGTTGCCACAGAAGGAGAAAGTTGCTGTGAATACGGCTCAGACCCAGATCAAGCCCAGAGTGATCAAGAACTGAATGGGAGGACAAGATACAGGAGAACAAGGCGTGGAGAAGATAGTTGGCCTGAAAGAAGGAAGAGGCCAAGCTTGAAGCCAGCTCCAGAGAAAACTCTTGCCCCTGTATTAGAAGACTCGGATTTGGGCAAAAGTGCACAAGGACAGGAACAGGAAGGTCCGAGAAGATCCAGGAGGGTGCGAGTGCCTTGCAGAAGATACGCTACTCCTGAGTGGACCTACCTCGCTGCAGATGTCCAGTGTACAGGGATCTGGGAGGGTGAGGGAAGTGACCCTGATCAGTACTGACCCCATCATAACAGTGGAAATAGTGTTGTTGATACCGGGAGTGGAGGTCGAAGGGTTGCTGACACTCAATATTCCCTATCCTCTTTATCTGAGTGGAATAAGAGACCTGGTTTTGAACAGAATAGATTTCCCGACTTGTTGTCCAAGGAGGTCAATACTTGGGGAGGTCCTTCTTCGTTTGGAAATATTAGAAGCCGTGATTAGAGTCGCTGGAACACGTATAATTTCGGATTGCTAAAAGACTGTGTGAAAGACTTTGTAAATAAACAAATTGAGAGATAACCTAGCGCCAAGTAGAAGAAAGAAGAGACTAGGGACTTCCATTTTGGGGACGGAGAAGGGCTAGGGTTGTCTGTTGCGATAGAACACAAAGACTGATCTTGCGGAAAAGATTATCAGCTTCCAGGTGTGGTTCGAAAAGAGACATTGTGCTGTGAAATAAAACTGGAACTACACTGTTTGAGATCATGGAGGTTGGCAACCCGAACCGCAGGGCCAAATGTATAGTATGCACACTTTTAGTGGGAGTGATTTTTCTTATAGTTTTAGTAGTTACTATATCATATATAGTGGGGCATGAGAATGAAGAAAAGGCTGCAAAGGAAGCAAAAATTGTATCACACAGAAACCTACTATTGCTGGTAAAAAGGGGGACAACACAGAGAAAGATAAAGCTTTACTAGCAGCAGAGACTCGTAGGTTACATGTAGATGAATCACAGGGAAATTTTAAATCGAATGCATATGCTAAATTGCTTTATGAATACATTGATGCTATGGAGGCCAAGAATTGTTATGTTTGCATGAAATTACCATCCTCTGTAGACGAAGGTATCAGATATCATCATCTTCCATTGACTTATGGAATCACATGTAGTGTGTTGCTTAGTATATTCTATGAACGTGATGGGTTTGAATACTATTTTTCAAACTTCGATGCTATTTTACCAGAAGTGCCGAACTACAAGCATTTAAATAAGTGGGATTATTATAAGAGTGAAGATAGATTACAGAAATTTTTCCTTCCTTGGAAAACATTAGATACTTCACACGCCAGAAGAAATAATTTGACTTGTAAAGTGTCAGAAATTGAGAAAAAGTTTGTAGGACAAGTGGATGATCGATACCGGAGACAGAAGATCTTAAAAGCTTCAGGTCAATGGAAAACAGATTGGACCGAGGAAGAAAGGGCACACCAAAGAAAGGGTAGCAATGGTCCAATAGCTTTAGATCGGGAGAAAAAGGGGAAACTGTGTATACATAGGGGTGAAACCTATTACGAGAATGTGTTTGTGGGAAAAGTGAGTTGTGAACATGCTTTCCAATTAGAATATTATTCGAAAGACTTCTTGAAGGAAATGCAGGTGATCCCAAATGTATATTTTGTCTGTGGAAGAAATCCATACGTGAAATTACCAGATAATTGGTATGGATCATGTTATTTGGCAATTGTCTTCCCCAAAATATACCATGCTAAGGATTTGGAACTTATAGAGGGAGGAACTCAAGCTAGAGGAAGAAGGAATGTAAGCAGTGAGGAAGTAGTTGGAGACGTCTTTGGTGCTATGTTTCCTATTTTAGGGATAGCACTAAATGATGTCAAGATTAGAAGATTGGCAACAGTTGTAGATAGGTTGTCCGCCAGTACTGCTAGGTCACTAATGCTGGTGGAGGGAGAAATGCAATCGATAAGGGCAATGGTTCTTCAGAACCGACTTGCTCTAGATGTTCTGTTAGCCAAAGAGGGAGGAGTCTGTAAGGCTTTGAAGGTCCAGGAGTGTTGCACTTACATTCCAGACTGCTCGAAACCTTTAGAAAAGTACATTCAGAACATTACTGAAATACACCATGAGATTGAGGATTTGACAAAGGTAACAGTGTGGGAAAAGGTAGGTCAAGGAATGGGTAAAGTTGGAGGTTGGTTTGCCAACCTAGGAAAGAATATCATTTGGTACATACTGAAACCTATCATCATAATAGTGATTTGTATAATCACCTTGTGGGGATTGGTGCGGCTGTACAAATGGTATAGATCAAACAGGTTGCAAAGAACCATGAGAAGGCAAAAGAGGAGATTGACTGCGATGCAGGATAATCAGTATAGGAGTCTAAAGGCTCTAGAGATGATGAAACGAGGGGGTACTGCAACGACTTCAGTTTGACTCAGACCATACCTCAGGGATGGTGTTGTGATGGTGATGACTACTAAAAGTCATCAAAGGGGGGATTGAGAGAGCGCAAATCAAGAAAAATATAGAAGTGCACCATATTTACAAGCACGTTGTATTAGTTTAGTAAAATTTATATAAGAGTGTCGAATCTATAGGGTGAAAATACATAAGAGTGTTTAATTAAAATAGAATACTTACATCAAGTGTGAAAAGCTAATGTAGATGTTTGTAGTGATGTTAGAATGATGTTGAAATCCCATGTTATGTGGCGGTGGTAGGGGAAAATGTAATTCTGCAAAACGTAGAAATGTGTAGGCCACATGGCAGTTTACATAGAGTACAAGATGATGTTACACTCTTACACAATGGTGGATTTTGATGTTATTGTAATTCAAAGTATTATCGATCATAGAACTGAAAAATATGTTTTATAGAAGTGTTTCATATAATTATTGTGTGTAATAAGTTAGAATACAGTTTAGAAGAAATTAAATGTTTTACAGAGTGCACAGGCCTGTTCATGTAATTCTAATAGGCCTGAATAGACAAAGTCATTTCTTTTGATCTGCATGTGCTCGTTAGAGAAAGGTCGTGTTAGGCACAAACTGTGGAGCCTGTTCGAATGGTTTACGACTTAGAAGATACGGTGGAGGCCGGAATTTGGGGCCCACAGTACAAGTGTCTGTTTGCAGGTGCGAGGAGGTTTTAATCAAGAGAGTGATGAATAGACTTTTGTTCAAGAGAGCCAGGCACAGGCCTGGAGGAGTCTTCAGGAATTTCCTGGGGGTACCGTCTGCCGGAGAGGAGCCTGGGAAGCAAGGTCAACGCTAACGATGGGCCCAGAGGAGTATCAGCATGGAACATACCAGAACCAACACCACGTGAGGGGTGTCTCTAAGGGGCGTCTCCAAAGGGCGTTTCCGTCGTAAATGTGATTTTGTATTAGGGACAGTACCCCAGGGTGGAGTTAAGGCAGATGATCTGAGGAACCTAAGAGAGCGGATGGGTAGGCAGATAGGTTAACTGCGAGACACCGATTTACAACGAAGACTAAGGGAAGTGAGTGATCTTCTTTGGAAGTCACCACTGCTGACACCTTTTTTTTAGGTTAAGATCTTGCTAAGTAGGGATGTCACTTAGTCTAGTGTAGGGACAGTCTAATCTGATTTCTTTCCTTTCTGTAAATGACTCATAAGCTACAGCTTGTGTCTATTCTTGCAACTTTGATGGTTTTTGAATTGGTTTTGGTAATATTCTTCTGCCGACTAAGAGCATTTAGAAAATTCATGTTTGTATTGATACCCGTATATCTTTTGAACCTTATATTGAGATGTTTGTATCTCCAGTTAAGTTTGGCTTTGTAATAAACTTTTAAAACTTTTTAAGCTTAATTGGTTCTTCGGAGTGGAGTAAGTTATTAACTGATTGACCTAGTAGTGGATTGCCTTTTACTCTATGACAGGTACCAACGGTTCAGTCGACCGGAGTTGGGATCTAGATCTATAACAATAGACCAGAAATCCCGCGTTAACAGCAGTAAGTGCTGTTTTTGACATACAATTAGGCCCTTCCTTACCCTTTAATCTACCTCTCACTCCCGTCTGCGCACACCAACAACCCTCCCCTCTGCACACACCAACAACCCTCCCCTCAACAAACAACTTAAGAGCAGCGTGACCGAGCTGAGCTGTGAATGGATAAGGTGCGTTGGGAAGGGACGCAGGTCTTTGTGTTCATAGGCCAGCCACTGCTCTGACGTCATCAGCCAGGGACGGGCCAGTCAAGACAAAAGAGCCCCCTGCTGCCTCATTTTATTTAACAGGAGACACGATGCTTTCTTCTCATTGTGCTGCCCGCGGTATGGCCGGTTCTAGGCCCTTCAGTTTGATACGCCTGGAAAGCAGATTTATTTTGGCATTTTACCCAGACAAAAACTGTTCTGCATGTGGACTGGAAAAGTTGTAGATTCTGCAGTGCCCACATTTCACTAGGCAGGCTTCCACCACTGCTGTTGTTTATCTCCCATAGCTGCGCAGCACTGCAGCAAGATTTTGGTCTCTGCAATGTATATGAAATGAGTAGACTTTTACAGCATGCATTATGTGGGTAGGGATTCTCTAGCACCTTCAAATAATTCTCGTAATTCATCATGGGCAGGCAAACAAATCTCTGTTCTGCCAAATATTTTGTGAAAATTGCACAGATGGACTTTTTATTTTCGTACTTGTTCTTGTACTTGGCAAAAAAACCGTGTCAGTTCCGCTGAAAATGAATGTTATCAACTAGATTTCAATATATATGTCTAAAATATCCGAAAACCAATATGCTGCTAAATATTTGACACTGAAATAAATATGAGAGAAAATAACTTTCCACCCATACCAAACTTCTACAACATTGTTGAGTGCCCAGTGACTTCCATCAATAAGAAATTGCTTAACGCCCACCAATCATCCTATTAGAGACTATGGGGCAGATTTATGTTGGTAATGCGCCACGTTTGCGTCACGCAACTGCGGCGTAAACGTGGCGCATCTCTACGACCCATTTATAACGTGACGCATCTAGGCAGATGCGTCACGTTGTAAAGCCCTGCGCCACTTGTGGGCGTTCCGGCGCAGGGTGGGCGTTCCGGGGCAGGTGCGCCTCGCAAAAGTGGCTGAGTGAAATCTATAAGATTTCACTCAGTCACTTTCAGGCCAATGCTGCGTCAAAACCCTGCGCCTGCTTGAAGCAGGCGTAGGTCTTGACGCAGCATTGGTCAGATAGGGCACCCCCGAGCCTTGCTGGAGCTGCGTCGCGCTTGCGACGCAACTCCAGCAATGCGCCACCTTTACGGCACAGATGCGTCACGCATCTGTGCCGTTTTTGCCCCATGGTGCGCCGCATTGTAAATGCGGCGCACCATGGGTGGCGGAGCAGCGGCGCAATATAACTGGCGCATCCCTGGGGATGCGCCAGTTATCATAAATCTGCCCCCAAGTTGCTGAAATCTGTCTCTGTTGCCCAGAGAACAGAGCAAGGCTAATTCTACCCTGCACCTTTTCAAGACTGAGAGAGAAAAACTCTGTTTATTTAGACCTTAGTCTTTAAAACCAATTGAGTAAAATTCAGGGTATTGTACATAGTTAATTATTAGTAAAACAATATACAGCTTTTGTTAAAATCTTTAAAAAGATATAAAAATGTACAAAACATTCTACTTAAAAGCTAAATCGTCTTAGACATTTAAAATCAAGGCAATTCGTTATCTTCAGCCGTGCACCACTATAGTATGGAGATTAAAAAGATATTAATGCCCATAGGACTTGTCCCATCTGAGTTACTCTTCTTCTTTTATTGTACGCAGGGTAACTGGGGTTTCTCACAGCACATCCTTGGGTTTTCCCCTGACCATTAGATTTATTTCTTTCAGGTAGTATCCCAAAGCTATAGCTATTTCTAAATATTCCATTCTTAGCATTAAATCGATTGCTTGGGCTCTCACTCTTGTGTCATATTTTATGAATATAGGTCGTAGGATCCGTTTTCCCACTTCAGCACACATGAGACAATCAAGAAGAATGTGCATGATCTCACATTTAGTCCCCATACCGCATTTGCATAAACCATCTGGGTACATCATTTCTGCCGTGACTTTCTCCTCCATTCGCCAGGGGTTGATGCCAATTCTCATTTTTAAAATATCCCATCTAAATCCATAGTTCGGGAGTGCTTCTAGGTATGGATATCCCCTATCGGTTTCCCATATTTCTATCATGTTTTTTACCGATTTTTTGTTTCTTAAATAACCTAGGTCCTGCATTCTCGAGTGCTCCCTTCCTTTTGCTCTAAGTGTCACTTTTGTGAAGGCTACTTCTAGGGGGTTTTGGGTTGTACCCACATCTAGGCCATAAATTGTCTCTTTTATTTTCTTTTTTGCCTCCACTGCCCATCTTAGGTTGCTGTGTTGTATTTCCTCACTACACCAATGTGACACTTTATGAGCTTCCTCTAGTGTTTGGCGTTTCCAAAATCTAGCCACCGCCATTCTGTCCTGGGTATTCCACCCTACCAATCCTGTTTCAAGTCTAATTGCCTGTAGCATGGCTGACTTTGGCAAGGACAGTAGTGTTTTTATAGCTTTACCCTCCTCCCGATTCCAATCCCCTTTACCACTAAGGAATAGGACCTCTGCCCCATATAGTACTTGTGGGGGGACCATAGCTGAAAAAGCTTTTATCATCGGTTTATGTGACATATCTCCATACATTTTATTGATTTTTTTCAGGCCGCAGATGGAGGAAGAAGCTTTTGCATTTTGGTTTTTTACATGATTGTTCCATTTTAAGGATGATTCAAACCATAGGCCCAGATATTTATATTCTTTTACTATTTCCAATTTAATTTTATCTAGGTACCAGCAAAAGCGTTTTGGCTTTTTTCCAAAGCACATAACCTTTGTCTTGTCCATATTTACTATTAGCAGTTTACTCTTGCAGTAATCATTAAAAGCATTTAATTTCCTCTGTAGCCCCAACTCTGTTTGGTCAGTTATGACAAGATCGTCTGCATACAATAAGCATGATACTTTCTTGCCACTCATTCTGGGGCTAGCACTCTTTTCCACCTCCAATACTACCGGCAAGTCTGCTAGGAAGATAGAAAAGAGTAGAGGAGCTAACACGCAGCCCTGTCGGAGTCCATTGTTTATAGCTATTTTCCTTGTGAGAGCTCCCTGTGTATCTTTTATTACTTGGGCCCAGTTTCCTCTATGTAGTTCTTTTAGTATTGCTAATAGGTCAGTTGGGATATTGTTTTTAATCAGGCACTCCCAAAGTTTTCCGCGGTCCACTGAGTCGAAGGCTGCCCGGAAGTCGACAAAGCAGCAGAACAAGTTTCCCCTTTGCTCTATCGACTTCCGGGCCAACGCCCAAAGTGCATAGCAGTGGTCCATTGTGGAATGGCCTTCCTTAAATCCACCCTGTTCCACAGGGATGATTAGGTTTACTTCTACCCAGTTTTTTAATTTGCCTAGGACTATTTTGGCAAAGATCTTCTCCCCAATGTCAAGTAAATTGATTAGTCTATAGTTTTTTGGACTATGCATATCCCCTTTCTTATGTATGGGCCGTATTATGGCCCCTTTCCAGGAGTCAGGGATTCTCCCGGTTTCGAGAATTATTTGAAACATATCCGCGAAGAATTTTGCCCACCAGTCTGGCTGTGTTTTAATTATCAGTGCCGGGAGGTTATCCGGACCTGCCGCTCTTGTGAGGTTTAAACTCTTTATCGTTTTTCTAACCTCATCGACAGAAAATTCAGGTTTCATACCTACTACCAGACCGCTCCAGTCTGTGTACAGGTGCTCTTCCTGATCTGTTTTTACGCCATACAGGTCCTGTAAATATTCCTCCCAGGCCGCCTCTTCGACAACGCAGTTCATAGCCCCTTTTTGGCCTTCTGCTGCTGAGTTCACCAACTGCCAGAATTGGCGTAGGTTCCTTGTTTTAATCGTCTCTAGAAGTTTTAACCAACATCCTTCTTTGAATTCTCTTTTTACCCTCCTTGTTAACATGTTGTACTCTCTTTTTAGGGCCACCAAGGCCTTCCCACTGGCCTGATTCCCATAACGGGAAAACCGGCGAGCCATTCTCCTAACTTCTCTTTTCTTCTCTAGGCATTCCTTTGTAAACCAGCCTGTTATTTTACCTATCTTTTTATTACTCACTTTGGTTTTGTTATTTCCCCCATTACCATCTCTTAATCCTTTACAGAGTATTAGAACGACCTCCTCGATTTTTCTTACATACCAGTCAAGGGTTTGTCCACTAGCTATCTGTAGGTCTAGATTTTGTTGTAACCTTATTAGTTTTGAGATGTATTCATCCGTTAATTTAGTTGTACGGCGTCTAGGGTAATCCATCTGTTGCTCTAACACTTGAGGGCGGGATTCTACCTTTACTACAGGAAATTCTAGTGATAGCACATTATGGTCACTCCCTTCTCTATTTATGATGCTAAAGCCTGAGACTAAATGGAAGTTCCAGGGTGCCAAAAAAACATAATCAATGGGGCAGCTCTGTGTACCCAATTTAAATGTTCTCTTAGCAGGACAGTCTTGGGGGCCCCTTCCGTTTAAGCAGAAGAGATTTTTTGCTCCTAGGAAGTTAGCCAACTGTGTGTCCTTTGCACTTAGTACACATTCTGGGAATATTGCCTGCGGTATTTCAAATGCCTCTAGTAATTCTCGGAAGCAACAGTCTACATTCTTTGTGTGTAATTTGTGGTTAAAATCTCCAAGAAGCAAAATGATGTCCTTACAATACTTTTCACATAGAGAAACCAGATCCTCTTTAAAAAGAGCCATTTCCTCCACATATTGCTCCATAGAGGCCCATTGGATGTACACATTTATAATCAGTATTGTATCAAGATTTATACACTCTGATAACATTATTCTACATACCAGCAGCCATTTGCATCTTACAGTTAATTCCACTACTTTTTCCAAAATTCTTGTAGACACCAGGGTCATTATTCCACCCGCTGGACGCCCAAATCTATTCTTCTTTGCAGGTCGAACTAACTGGCAGAAACCATCGAAGATTAGAGTCTTGCCACATAGCCAGGTCTCCTGGATACACATAATTTCTACGTTTTCTCCAAGTTCATTTACGTTTTTTTGTTTTTCATCAGCTCCTAGCCCATTTATGTTCCAGGAGGCCAGTCTTATGCTATGTGGCATACCCTTTTCCTATTCAATGTGCTCTAACCAACCTTCATCCCCCTGTTCTTCCACGAATTTCTGTGATGGACCTGCCGGCTCTAACTCCTTGCTCCAGTTCCCCCACCACTGGTCAATATTTGAGTTATTTGCTGTTATTTTTATGTTTCCTGGCGTCTCGCCGTCCTCAACCTCGTACTCACACAACCTGACCTGTCTCTTTCTTAGACCTGCGTGGCATTTAAGGAAGTGTTGTCCCTGCCCTTCCTTCTCACCTACGTCTACCAATAATTCGTTCTCCTCTAGCAGTCTTATTCCCTCCTTATGTAGCTCAGTTGTTGCTTTCTTGATCGTCTCTATTACCAGGTTGGAATACAGTGTAACTTTTGTAATCTCTTTCCCTTCTCTAGCCTGACTGAATCCCACTACCCTTAGGTCGTTTGTACCAATTGCTTTAAGATTCTGACATTTTGCAAAACCTTGCAGCAGTTGTGACCTATTTAGGGGCGGCCTCTTTCCAAGATTTTTCCCCCCCGTTTCTTTTTGGGATTTGTTCAAAGTATAACACCATGTTCCCGTTTTTCTCCTTTCTTACTCTAGTTGGTGGGGATAATTCTTTTATATTAGCTTTAGCTACATTTTCATTTGAACTACCTTGTCTAATCTCCCTTGTGACCCAGGACTGCAGATTTCCTCCCACTTGCCTCGTGGTCACTTTGGGCACTGCTAGGGGGTTATTTCTAACTAGGTTCTTTTGTGAGTTCGAACTCTTGGGACGGGGCGTCGCGTTTAACTGCCCTTTTGCAGTTTCCTTTTTTTGTGTCCCACTACGGTGTATAGATCCTTTTATGACTCTTCCCTGTACGCCTCCTGCCTTTACCATCCCCGTTTCCTCGACCATTATTTGTTTCCTTTTACTTACGTTTTTTTTACCAACCCCCTTTACAAATTTGGTTTCACTGCTTCTATGTCCACATCTATTACACTCTGGTCTCCTTATTACCCTCATAGGCCATTTCGATATATATACTTGATGGCTCTCCTTGTGGGGGTTATCGGTTTGTAGCTGACTTTTCCCCTTAATATCTCTCTCTGGCATTGCCATTTTATCAGCAATCTTTAACAAGAGCTCCTTCCCTAAGGGTAGTTTATTGCTTTCCTCCTGTATCTGTATCGACGACTCATGATCGGGGGTTTGTCTTCCCATTGCTGGCATGAGGGCCCTTATCCCCTGCAGCTCCCCCTCTATTTTGCCTAAGTAAACAGTTTGATTTTTTAACACCGTATTATTAGACAGGGTTACTTCTAATAGACCTTGTAAGGTCTTTTGGAGAATCAACATTAGGTCCAACATAGAGACTGCAGACATTGATGATAAGTCCCGATTTAAATCTGGATTTATCTCCGGAGTTGTATTTAGTTCATCGATTTGCTTCAAGCTGTTATCTAGGGTTCCCAGCAGACTTTTAAGGTCCATTCTTTTCTCGGTCGCCCTACAGCTCAGGGTGATTTCTGACCCTTTCTCCTTCCCTTCCGAGGGTGCTGGACTGTCCTGTTGGATCAGGCTATCCGGAGCGTCTCTCTCCAGGTCATAACAGATGGTGATGATGACAACCGTGGCGAGGGTAGGCCCCCTTGATCCAGTAATAACTGTAGGGAGTGGTTGACCATATTAAGGGAATCGGTCTCATGCACCTCATACACCTCATGTACCTCCACCGGTAGGGAGGTACTTCCTTTATCGCCCATATCGGTGTTCCCATTCCTTGTAACTGATTCACTTATAGATTTTCCGTGGGTTAGGGTTTGATCGTGTATTTGCGCTGTTGTAACGACTTTTTTGAAGTGTCTCCCCACAAAATCCTTCATTGTTGTGTCTCTGAGTGTAGTATCGACCGTGGCTTTGGTCTTCTTTAGCCCCTTTCTCTTCCCTTTAACAGGGGACAAGTCTATCCTCCCACTGTTCCCTTCTGGGGAGCCCGGGCTTACTACCTTTGCTTTTGTCTTTGAATTATGGTCCGCCACTTTTTTACCCTTTTTTGCGGCCATCTTGGCGATTTCACTCGGTATCAGTGTCGCTCTTGGGCGAAGGCAGCGGCGGGCTGGCGGGTTGCAGGTTACGGGCTCGAGCAAGGTCAAAGCACTACAGAGGCTGCTAGAAGTGGGCCTAGTTCACCGCTTCTCAATGCACTTTCCAATGCCAGTTTTACACTATCATCGCACGTTCCACTGGCTCTGCCGGCTCCGCAGACTCTGAAATCCGCAGTGCCCCGGCGCCCTCAGTACTCCCGCTGTCCCGGCATTGCTGCTATAAATTATCTAGCCATATGCGGGGGTTCAGTGATCTGGGACACAGCTTTACCTGCTTTCCTGGCTTTTACGACAGTCTTTTCCCTGTCTGCCAATAGATTCTGGTGCCCCACTCACCCCCCTCCCTACCTCCCTACCTTCAGATACTTCCTCTGCTGCCACTCAACCGTATCCAAAGAGTGTCCACACACAATCACTCACTGTTGTCCAGAGTCACAGCCTCCTGCCACGTTGAGCTCTCAGTGCCAGACGGCCAGAACGAGTCACGTTCTGGCTTGAATTCAAAGGAGGTGCTCCTGCCGCCTCAGAGATTTTCTTACTAGGCCCTGCTCTCCCAAAGCAGCTCCCTCGCAGCTCACCGTCCTTTGCAGCCACGCACCAAACTGCAGCTGCAAATCGGGGGCAGTTTTGAGGGCTCGGGCGGACGCTCGGGTGGGCACTCCCCCTAGGGCCACTAGGCACTGGGGCATCCACAGCCCTGTGCTGTGCTGTGTTGGCCGTTGGCCGTTGGTCTCGGCGCTCGGCGGCTCACTCGCGGTTCTCGGCTCACTCGCGGCTCGTGAAAAAACCAGGTGCGGATTCGCTGTACCAGGCGTGGATTCCTGTTACTGCTGCACTGGTTCGGGGAGAGCAGCGGAGTCCTTCGTCTGGTGATAGGCTTGTCTCAGAATCTGTTTCAAGACTGAAAAACTGAGGACCATTACATCTGGGTAGTAGTAAAACCGTGGTAGTAATCCCTGTAACAGATAAGCTATTCTAGTAATTTATTCTACTTAGAAGCAACACAGTCTGGGACAGGACTAATTTTAAGTCTGCAGGACTTGAAGAAATAACCCATCACTTTATGATTATCGCTCTCTTAATGTGAGATCCCTTTTCAAGTTCCTTTAATAAAGGTGGCGCTTTGTCTCCATTGCATTTACGTCTCATCAGAATATAGGTAATTGGAGAAGCCAAAGGAGGAAACTAATATTTCCTCCGGGGGAGGTGGAGTAGAAATAACAAAAAGCAAAAGGGACAAAGGGTATTGGTTTGAGGATGCCTCAGGGGAGAGGTGCGGCAGAGGACTGATTTGTGCAGCAGGAAGCTGAGATGAAAGGTGGAGAGAAGTAGATGAGCCATACATTGTCTTTGCCAGCATTGCCACTGATGCTAGATTGATGATGACATTTGCATGATTAATGGTGTCTAGCACATCACACAGGCTGAGAAATAAAATGATGCATAAATGGTAGTTGTCAGTAGCAAAGTGATGCAGTCAGAGTCATGACATGTCCAGGTGGCGTGGAAGCCTCAGAAGCCATTGCGAGAGGTTTCAAAGAAGTAGGGCAAGGACGTGTATAGTGTAAGCTGCTTAAAGACCAACCTCTCTAGGACTTTGGTGAATATGGGCAACTGGGCAAAGGTGCAATAGTTAGAATGGGATTGGGAGTGGTAGTACCATGGCAGTACTCAAACATTGTGGGTCGATGCAAGACAATAGGTAAAGGTTGAAGAATTTACTATTAAAGGCCAAGACTCTGGAGGTCAGCGATCTGATTGGTTTCGGTCTATAAGGATCAAAGATGGCACACGAAGGGTTAGCAGGCTTAAAAATGGGAAGAAACCCAGAAGGCAATGTTGCAACAAAAGGGCTCAGTTCTTCAGAATGGAATGGTGAGTTAAAGTGGGAACAAGGACAGCGGGGAGTTTGGAAAGCATGACTCCGATGTTGTCAGTCTTAGTATGGAAGAAGGTATCAACGTTGTTGGCTGAGAGGATGGACGGAGACAGAGTTAGGGTGTCCTAAGGAGGCATAGGGTGTCAAAAGAGTTGAATTCATTTGTAAATGTTTAGTGAAATGTCAAACTGATGAGAATAAATTGTGCTAATATCATACTTTACATTATAAGGAGCAATGCTGGGTTTGCTTAAGGGACATTTATATTTGTCATTGTCCTTGCTTGACATTTCCCACTAAAGAAGGTAACATCTTCCCCCACATTTTCTTAGAGTCAACCTCCACTTCCTCTTCGTGATTCAAAAACTCTGGCATCTTAACCACCTTCACCACTCAATGACTCTGTTTATTTGTCAACTCTTACAACTGTGAGTGGTTGCAAGAAACTTAACCATCCCCTCCTGGTTCATCTATCCCTTTTCACTTTGTCCCAATCAGCAACTTTAAATCGCACTATAGGAATATCTTCTTTCTCACCCCCCCACCCCCATATTATTGCCTGTATACACTTCATCCTTTTTTAACCGCCTAGCCCACACCATGACTTTCGACTTTCTTACTTGTACTTACTTAAGTACTCATTCCCTCTTGGGACTCCTGTTGTCCTTTCTTGGCTGATTTTCGGGCCCAGCAGGTTCTCTCTCCCCTCGTCCCCAGGCGCAGACAGCGGCCGCCATCTTGGGTGAGGGAGAGGATAGCGCGCTAGTGCTACGGCCGATTTGGGGCCAGAGCACGATAAAATGGATCCTGCTTTCCGTCCGCGCAGCCGGAGGCGCGCCAGAGGCAAGCCCGTCTGGGCCCGTCCGGGCTCCGCCGGGCTCAGGGCGCGAACCTATGCCCGATCTCACTGATAGCTGCAGTCTCTACTCCCGAAGTGAGCTTCTTGCTCTGAAACCCTCGTAAACATAAACATTGTCACTATCTGCATACATCTGAGCACGTATTCACCTGCTGCGACCTGTGCAGCTCAGGCCCGTCGGGTTCAACGCAGCATCACCCATCCACTACTGATCTTCGTATGGCCTCATTGAATTGTAGGTCCCTTTCAAAACATTCGCTTGAGCTTAATTTTTTGCTTCAAGATCATGACCTAGATATTCTGTTTCTTACAGAAACGTGGCTCTCTGCCAACTCCGAGGCCGACATTGTTAGCACTCTTCCTACAGGATACCTTATTTATTCACAGATCAGAACCTTGGGCAAAGGAGGTGGACTGGCTATCCTATATAAAAACCACTTAACTTGCAGGATGAAGGACGGCGGAATCGCGGATTCCGAAAACTGTCACTTCCATTTCCAACTCTCCCCTACTACCTCCTTCACAGGCCTTTTAGTTTATCATCCCCCCGGGCACTATGGGCAGTTCACCAGCTCCCTCCTAGAAACGGTTACCGTCCTAGCTTTTTCTGCGCCTAACTTCACCATCTTAGGTGATTTGAATCTCCACTTCAACGAACCGTCTGACAAAGTGGCCTCTGATCTGCTACTTGATCTATCATCCTATGAGATTCATCTCAGAAATTCAGGTGCCACACACAACAAAGGTCACCTTTTAGATCCGATACTCTCTAATATCGGGTCACTTCAAACAAGTCCCCCGTCTCCCCTCCCCTGGACAGACCATTTTCTCTTGACTTTTACGTGGCAGGTCGAGCGTAAAACTGTCCCTACGCCTAGTACCTCCACTCATGACAGATTGTGGTCGAAACCCTCAGTGGAAAAGTAGACTGACATCCTAGACCACTCCCTCCCACCCCCCGCTCTGGATCCCGTTGTGGCCAATATTAATCTCAAAAACTGGCTCTCCAACTCACTGGACTTAGTTCTACCCAAAAAAAACCAGAGAAAAAAGCAGGCCAGAACTGGCTCTGCCCTCTGGTACACTCCTGAGCTTAGAACCCTTAGGCAAGGCTGCAAGAAGCTTGAACGTATCTGGAGAAGAAACTGGGACACGGCCAACAAAAACACCTATCACGACTCGATCAGAGCATATAAAGTCACCCTCAGAAAATAACATTTTATGATCACAGAATTAAAAATGCCTCTAACTCTACGAGAGAGACCTACTTGATCATGAAAGAACTCCTGAAGATCCCTGATCCCCCGTTACCCCAAGATCCCTCAGGTGCTAAATGCAATGAACTTGCCACTTACTTTGACCAGAAAATCAAAAATATCATTTCCACCTTACCCCAAAAGGAGAGCCCCTTACATCATGAGATCTCGCCCTCGGATATAACTTCTCAGCTGAACACTTTTAATTTAATCTCGGAGGAGGATTTCCTCAAAATTTTATCCAACATCAAGAGTGGCTCTCCTAGTGACCCTGTTCCGATGCAGTTCTTAAAACAGATAGCTGCCACTATTTCCACCCCGACTACTGAGCTCATCAATCTCTCTCTTTCTCAGGGCATTGTACCTCCCAGTTGGAAAGGGGCCATTGTCAAGGCCCTCCTTAAGAAACCTCATCTCGACCCTCTAGAGCTTGCCAATTTCAGACCGATTTCCCTTCTCCCAGATCACCGAAAAAGTGGTGAACCACCAACTTTCCCACTTTTTGGAGTCCAATGATCGGTTACGCGATTCCCAAACCGGTTTCCGCCCAGGCCAAGGCACTGACACCGCTCTCCTCACTGTCATCGAGGAGGCCAGACGTATTCTGGACTCAGGAGGGTCAGTGGCAGTGATCCTCCTGGACCTGAGTGCGGCCTTCGATACGGTGAATCACCTTATCTTGATCCACCGTCTGGCTGAAGTCGGAATACGAGGGTCTGCTCTGACCTGGCTAGCATCCTTTATTTCGAATCGCACCTTCCAAGTTTGGGAAGGCAATTCACAATCTGCCTTAATTCCCCTCCAGTGTGGTGTGCCGCAGGGCTCATCTTTGAGCCCCACATTGTTTAATGTGTACATGGCCCCCCTGGAGGAGGTGGTCGCCCCTTTCGGGATTAAAATAATAAGCTATGCCCGATGATACCCAACTGGTCGTTTCACTTTCACAGCCTAGTCAATGCTTTGACAATCTCCATCACTGCTTGACTAAGATCCATGCCTGGATGTGCGACTCCTCACTCAAGCTTAATGGAGAAAAAACGGAAATCATGATGTTAGGTCACAAGTCGGCCCTTTTGCCCCCTTCCATCTAGCCGCCATCTGGCCGCCCTGTCTAGGGGTCCCACCCACCCCGAGAAAGGAAATCAAAAGTCTGGGCGTTTCGCTGGAACAGGACCTTTCGCTTAAGACTCAGGCAAAAAAGACAGCAGGTACCTGCTTCGGCCTACTTCGTTCCGCCCGCAAAATCCTTCCCCTCCTCCCGCAGCACTCTAGGAGGCTTTTGATACAAGGTCTAGTTCTTTCTAGACTAGACTTCAGCAATGCAATCTTCCTGGGAGCCCCGGAAGCTACTATCAACAAGCTACAACAAACCCAAAATGCCGCTGCCAGGCTTTTAATGGGTATCCCCCTTAGGTCATCAGCTAAGACTGCTCTCAAAGCGCTTCACTGGCTCCCCGTTCGAGAGAGGATTATTTTCAAATCCCTATGCATTGCCCACAAAATCCTCCAAGGTAAAGGACCCCCGATTATGAGAAGCCTGGTCACCCCCTATAAACCCAACAGACCCCTGTGTTCTGACAATGGGTTCCTGGCTACGGTGCCTAGAATCAAGAAAACTCGTACCGGAGGCCGCCGCTTCTCGGTCAACGTGGCTTCCCATTGGAATTCCCTCCCATTGCAGCTTCGTGCGGAACCCGGCCTCCTCCGTTTCCGGAAATCTTTGAAAACTCTCCTCTTTCCCAAATGATTCCCCCTCCCTCTCACGCTCCCCCCCCCAAGTCTCACTCTATCTTAGCGCTGGGATGCCTTCTAGTAACCATGCGCTTTACAAAAATGCCATACATACATACATACATCAGTTCATAGTGAATCTCACTCTTGTAGGCAACTGGGGTGGTGTGATACGCCTTCCTTCACAATGTGCTCACTGCAAACCCTCCTTCTGAACTCTGTTCTCCCTCTCAATAAATCTATTGCCTTTTAGGTTATGGCTAAGCCTGGGTGGCGAACTCCGCTCTGCCAGCGGAGTTTTTCCAACTCCGCAGGGGAGCGGGGTTAGCCCCTGCCCAGCCCAAAAAATAGTAAAAGGGCAGCCCAGAGACACCAGAGCAGGTAAGTGTTATTTTTAAACTATCTTTAAGCGTGGGAGGGTGGAGCGGAGCAGAGTTCCATAGAGTCTTTTTTAAACTCAGTGGAACTCCGCGTAGTGGCACTCCGCGTACTCAGCCCGGGGTTAGTTATGACCTCAGGACTTAATGTGCTTCTTCACTTTGTGAGCCAAAAATGTTCTCATTTCATATGAAACCAACAGCTTTACATTGTCAATCACTAGCTCTTGTGGAAGTCCTTCCCTAAAAAATTGTTCTTCTAGGAGTTCTATTACTTCTTTTGTAGTGACTTTGCTGACAAACCTTCACTAAGGCCAATACGAGAAGTAATTTACCACTACCATGGCATTTTTAGCAGAATCGCCCACTTACAAAAAGGGCGCAAAATGTCTAAAGCTATTTTCCACCAAGAGCCATCTACCCCACCAGTTACCACATGAAAGTAGCTCATTTTCTCCAGGATTTATCACTCCGTGCATGTGAGTCTTTTTTAAACTCAGTGGAACTCTGCGTAGTGGCACTCCGCGTACTCATAGAGAAAATAATAGGAGGCCCCCTCTTGGTGGTTATCAGGGACCAGGGGGAATGACAATGAAATCTGGGGTGTCCCTTAGTGTGGCGGGTCTAAAAAGCCTGCAACTCAAATTGAGTGTTCTGTATATCTCCGGGTACTCTGGGATTCAGCCTAGATTCAGTGACCTTACACAATTGAGATCACATTTGTCTATGTATGCTGCATAGACAAGCTACAGATAATAAGTTGGGTGACAGATATTAAATTTAGAGTTAAAATTAAAACAACTGATTTCTGATATAAAATGTCTGTAATTTATTTTCATTTAGTACAAAATGGGACATGTCAAACAATTAAAAATACATATGTAGTCTGTCAACACAATGTTATACATGGTTAATTATTATAAAATCACATTTGATACATAATTAAAAAAGTAGAAATAAAATACACAGTTTTAAATCATAAACAAGAATCACTATTCGAGTCGACGCAGCGTTTCGGTTTTCCTTATTTCACACCTTCTTCAGGACTGATTCTAAACATTTTTATTAGAAAAACAATAGAATTACCATCTGTTGACTGGTACAGTCTCTTAAACACATTGCACATTTGTCCCTAGTTTTAAGTCACACCAACTAGCATCTATATCTCACAATTTATAGAAGTTATTATTCTGGAAGTCATTTTTAATTTTTTCTTTTTTTATTAAAGAAACAGTTTTTATATGACATGTGAGTTTTGACATACTATTGTTATACATACAATTCTAGAGCTCACTCTCCCTAGCTGTTTATCATTGTTGGGTAATTTTTCGAAAAACGTTTACCCCATCTAACTGATCTTAAAGTTCCTCAGAGATATACAGACATCCATGTACCTCAGGATCCATATGTAGTTGTATGACACATCTTACAGTAGTGTAATTGTGTCTTTACTTATTGGGTCTCAATGCCCAATGAGGGGATCATCAATAACAAACATGGGCCTATTACGATCACCTTACCTTTTAGCACTAGTCTTTGAATATAAGTCCACCTTAGTTTTTAGTGATGTTTGGTGCCATAGTCTTGTACGAGCTGTTGGCGGTAATCTTAAATGTTACCGTTCTCAGGTTATCCCTGTGATAAGAAGAAAGGAAGGGTGTACTATTGTATATCATACGGCCTTCATTGTATATTACATGTGTTTTCATTTATATACCTTCTTTGGTCGGATATCTCCGCGTACTCAGCCCGCGGTTAGCTATGACCTGAGGACTTAATGTGCTTCCTCACTTTGTGAGCCAAAAATGTTCTCATTTCATATGAAACCAACAGCTTTACATTGTCAATCACTAGCTCTTCTGGAAGTCCTTCCCTAAAAATTGTTCTTCTAAGAGCTCTATTACTTCTTTTGTAGTGACTTTACTGACAAACCTCCACTAAGGCCAATACGAGAAGTAATTTACCACTACCATGGCATTTTTAGCAGAATCGCCCACTTACAAAAAGGGCGCAAAATGTCTAAAGCTATTTTCCTCCAAGAGCCATCTACCCCACCAGTTACCACATGAAAGTAGCTAATTTTCTCCAGGATTTATCACTCCGTGCATGTGGGATGCACCCATCAGTTTTCCTTTAAACATCACAATCTAATCCAGGCTACCAGAAATTCACTCTGATATGTCGTCTAGTGGCACTTAATCCAATGTGGCCCTCAAGAGCTAAGGTTAGACTTTTCTCTTTTATTTCCTCTGGTAAAACGAATAGCTGCTTCCCGAACAATATTCCCCCGCATAGCACAATTCCACATGAACGTTTCTCAATGTTTTCACCTCATCCTTTGACTTCAAACCAAGATTTATCATATTTGGCAGCACTCATGTGAAATGTTACCTAGAGTCCTTTTTTGTATGCTGGCTACCACAAGTTGATCAAATAATTCATTGTCCACCCTGCGTTGTGCTGTCTCAACAATAGGTAATACTGAAAGGCAATCTGCCAACCATTTGTCTTCCTGGGCATGTATACAACTTTAAAGCTGTAGTCTTTTGATCTCATCAACCATCTTAAATTGTCTGACTGCCCCCCTTGGTTGGGAATAAATCTACCAATGACCCTTAATCTGTCCTCACAACAAACCTGATCCCTTTACATACTTCCTAAAATAGTTTACCCAGAAAACAGGCCAATGCCTCTTTTTCAATTATGCTGTAGTCCTTCTCAGCATCTCTTAAAGGTCTCGATGCCCAAGCCATCGTGACTGCTCTACATTTGCTTACCTGTAACAATATCTATCCCTCCCTAGTATTATCAGTATCAGGACTAATTATACTTTTGTCTTTGGTGTTAAATAGCTTCAATGTTTGTGTGGAGGCAATTTCTTTAAATCTTTAAATTCTCACTCCAGACAAGCTTTCCATATTTCATTTCTCTACACCACCCCCAATAGGTATAGTTTTGTCTACAAATGTCATTATAAACTAAGAATAATATTCCCCAACCCTAAAAAACAAAGTTGATCCCTACACTGAGGTGAAGGAGCTCCTTCAGTAGCAATTACCAGATTGAACTTAAAGGAATTTTCATTCTTATTTTGTGTGTGCCAAAAACTAGTCCACACTTACTCCTCAACTTGGTTAGAGCCAAGTCATGCTTATGCTTTCTCACTCCAAAGTTCAAAATATCTTCCAGGAAGTAAGTAGAGTGGTCCTCTGAGACACTGAAGCCACCTTTAAAAGCAATCATTTCTACCTATACACTCCTTTGTGCATGACAAATTAAGTAAAACATTACAGCTCTTTGATTGTTGTTAGAATTTTACTAATATTGAGCAATGGATGCCTCTCCATCTAGATGGCAGTGTTGAGATCAAGCAGGTCAATACAAAGCCTGAGTTTGCCTTTCTCCTTTTTGACCAATACTAATGAGCCAAACATCCAGACACTTACATACTCTCAAATATATTTTCCTTGAGAGCGCCCTGAAAAAAGAGTCACACATTACCAAGTGCACATACTTCCTTTTAAGTGAAATCTGTATGGTAACATCCTTAACCCCTTCGGGGCTGATGACGAGCTGGGCTCGTCATGGCGTAGCCTCCTCGCACGCTGATGACGAGCCCAGCTCGTCATGAGCCCCACCCTCGGGGGAAGCGCCAGCGCTCCCCCCGAGTCTGCCCGATTGTGTTCGTTTCTGCGGGGATGGCAGGGGAAGACCTTCCCCTGCCTCCCCCCGCCCTCCCCGCCCGCGTCATCAATGACGTCAGCGCGCGAGGCGCGCTGACGTCACCGGAGGTTCCTTTTGTTTACCGACGCGCAGGGAAGCCATTTGCTTCCTGCGCGTCGTGTTGGAAACAGGTTCGTTTTGTGGCTGGGGCGGGGGAGATTGCTTCTAACTTCTAATGAGGGAAAGAAAAGGCTTTTCCTTTCCCTCGATGGCACTTTAGAGGTTTCCTGCTGCACGATCGTGCGATCGTGCAGCAGGAATGTTAGGGATTTTTTTTTTTGTTGTTTATTCATCAATTTCGTAGTTCGGGGAGCGGCCCCTTGGGGAAGGGTCGCTCCCCTTGTTGGGGGAACATTATCTCTGAAGTCTTCTCTTGGCTGCGATGTTGTTGAAAGGCCGTTTTTTGTACAAAAATGCTGATGGGGGTCATTTATAAAGTAAAATGATAGTGCTCATTGTAATGAAGGATGCAAGTGCCTCTGTCCTTCATTACTTATACTGATGTGTGTTTCTGAAGTGGCTAAAAAACACACCTGTCCTGCGTAGGCAAAGCTCACTAGTGTTTTTGGGCTCATAAATGTTTATTTGTGTTTGTGCTGCAATTCGAACACATGCTTTGCCTCCAGTGACCATGTGTGTGTTACTATGCCATCGCTGCAATGTGCGAAGGGGTCCCTTGAGTGAGCTGTCCATCATAGTGGGAAGTTTACAAATGTTTTTGGGCTGATTGTTTTCCTGAGTTTGTGCTGCAACTCGAGCGCCATCTTTGTCTGCAGTGTCCAAGTGTGCTTTACTATGCAATCACACAGATGTGCGCAGGGGTCCCTTGTGTGAGCTGTCCATCATAGTGGGAAGCTCACAAATGTTTTTGGGCTGTTGATTGTTTCCTGAATTTGTGCTGCAACTCGAGCGCCATCTTTGTCTCCATTGACCATGTGTGCGTTACTATGCAACCGCACAAATGTGCGCAGGGGTCCCTTGTGTGAGCTGTCCTTCATAGTGGAAAGGTCACAAATGTTTTTGGGCTGATGAATGATTTCCTGAATTTGTGCTGTAACTCGATCACCTGCTTTGTCTCCAGTGACCTTTGTGTGTGTTATTATGCCATTGCACCGATGTGCGCAGGGGTCCCTTGAGTGAGCTGTCCATTATAGTGGGAAGCTCACAAATGTTTTTGTGTTGATGATTGTTTTCCTGAGTTTGTGCCGCAACTCGAGCGCCATCTTTGTCTCCAGTGTCCATGTGTGCGTTACTATGCAATTGCACAGATGTGCGCAGGGGTCCCTTGTGTGAGCTGTCCATCATAGTGCTTGGGGTATGCACGAAACATGTCGACGATAGGAGTTGATAGGTACATCTGGACACATTACGTTTAGGGCAGCCTATCTTTCCACCCCGTTTTTAATATTACCACCTAGAGGCAAGAATAAATTTTATTGTAAACCTACTGGGCAGGTATTTTTTAACACACATCACATAGTCCACTCCTCAAATACACATGCACCACACATAGTCTAATAAAGTGCTCCTACGTAACTTTCGCAAGTCGCAGCACGCCCCAGCCCGTAGAGGACTGGGATGGCCCCAATGATGAAGCATGTCACCGTGGGGAAACCCTGGTGAGTGAGTGGACACCTAAAAGAGGAGCATTTCTCCCCTTTTTTGTACACAATACCATATTTTCACAATCGACCCCAGTGTGTGTTGGTTGTTATCTGAATAAACTAGCAAGGCTCTTAGGTATCTGGAAACAGAGACCATTTGTTCATCATAGTGGGAAGGTCACAAATGATTTTGGGCTGATGATTGCTTTCCTGAGTTTGTGCTGCAACTCGAGCCCCATCTTTGTCTCCAGTGTCCATGTGTGCGTTACTATGCAATTGCACAGATGTGCGCAGGGGTCCCTTGTGTGAGCTGTGAATCATAGTGGGAAGGTTCACACATGTTTTTGGGCTGATGAATGTTTTCCTGAATTTGTGCTGCAACTCGAGCGCTTGCTTTGTCTCCAGTGTCCGTGTGTGTTACTATGCCATCGCACCAATGTGTGCACAGGTCCCTTGAGTGAGCTGTCCATCATAGTGGGTAAATTTAGGAAAGATGGTGCACTCCGCTAGTTGGTGGGCGTTGCCAAACGGGGATCTTCTGTGTGAGTTCTCATGCCTCTTATGTGTATAAATGGTCAGAGACTGTTGAGAGCAGCAGATGGGGAGAAAGAAGCTCCTGGTCATAGGAACTGTTTTTGGATTGCGCTTGTGAAAATCAAGGATGCAAGTGCCTCTGTCCAGCATCGCAGTTAACCACAGTAATTCTGTTGTCCCCCTCCCCATGAGAATCCCTGATGACGTCAGCGCGCACAGCACGCGCCAACATCTTCAGGGATTCCCAGGCGGTCGGGAAGCCATTTGCTTACTGCGCCTGGAGGTGTTAGGTTGGTTTTGAGATATTTGGGGGGGTTTGCAAAGAGGCATCAGGGGAGAGGTAAGTGATTTTCCTCTCTTCTGATGTCTCTTTGCAGGGCATTTCTGGCTCACGGTCGCGCACAGCATTGCGATTGTGCGGTGGAAATGCCCCCACTAGCACCAGGGATTTTATTTTAGATTGTAGGAAGTGACCCATTGGGCAAGGGTCGCTTTCAGGTGGGTCGGATTTTAAATTTAGATTTTCTGGCCTCCCCCCCGGTGGGCAAATCAACCCGTACTTTTGTCCGTTTTGCCCTTTTTGATGGCCCATCTGTGTGGATGTGATTTTGGGGGTAAATTTGTGTATTGTTTATTCATTTGTTATGTTGTTTGTGAAATGTAGTATTAAATTATTTTTTTTCCTCTTTGTTTTTGATCCAGGCTTTTGCTGTTTGTATTGGTGTAGGTTGTGGTTCGGTTAATGCTGGTTTTGCAGCTTGTGTAGTTGCATGTGCTTGGTAAGTAAATGTTTTTTGTACTATTTTTCCTAGATAAATGTGTTGTTATGAAAAGTGAAGTTATTGCTGTTTGTGTGGCTTTGTGTTTCTTGATTGTTAACTTTTTTTTTTGTATTGCTGCTTGATGTGTACTTTGTCTAATCTATACTTTTTTTTTCTTTCCAGTGGGATTTCCTTTCTTTGTGCTGTGTTTCAGCAGAGTAGGTGCTGGTGAGTCTTCTTATATTTGGTTAGATTTGAATTGTTTTTGAGTGTATTGATTTTTGTGTGAAGACTCTACCTTGTTTACTTCTTCCTTTGCACAGTGTAGGTTGTTGTTCACTTGTGTGTGTAGTCTTCTTGATTTGTAAGGATAATGGCTGCTCGCAGGATTACTGCTAAGCAGGTTGTTAGTTTGCTTTTTGAGTCTTCCTCTGACCATGGTCCAGACACTGACTCCGATTCGGAGCATGAGGTAGGTGCAGAAGATTCAGGCAGTGAGTTTTCTCTTCGCATGGTATCATCGGATGATGATTCTTCTTCTAGTGCTGATGAAGTGCCTGTGGTAGAGAGGGACATTGATGTGCCGGTAGAGAGGCAAGAGCCATGTGAGCGGCAGCCTAGGTCCTCAAGGTTTCCCTTTTTTTCTCGTCGGGAACAGGCAAGTGTGGTAAAGGCTGCGCCCAAAAGGTTTCACATTGCTGTGGTGCGCCAAAGGTTATCTGGTGCTGCTAGTCTTCCTGTTGTAGAGCAGCATGAGGCATCTGGTGCTGCTAGTCTTTCTGTTGTTGTTGAGCAGCAAGTGGCATCTGGGGATGCGAGTTCTTCTGTTGATGTTGAGATGCAAGAGGCAGCTGGGGATGTGAGTTCTCCTGTTGGTGAAGAGATGCAAAATGTATCTGGGGATGCTAGTATTCCTGTTGGTGTAGTGATGCAAGAGGCATCTGGGGATGCTAGTGTTCCCGTTGATGTAGTGCAGCAAGAGGCATCTGGCCTGCAGGCTAGGGTGGCTTCTTCTCCTCATGTTAGTGATGACGTCTGGGTTGCCCCTGGCATGGTGCAGCCGGAATTGCCAGACTTCACTGGTGTTCCAGGGTGTAGAGTGAATACTGACAATTTTTTGCCAATTCAATTTTTTCAGTTGTTTTTTGACGATGAGTTTTTGCAGGAGATTGTGGAGCAAACTAATTTGTATGCAGAGCAGTATTTGAGGGACCACAGTGCCAGCCTTAAGCCCCATTCCAGAGCTACCCATTGGTCTCCCACATATGTTGAAGAGATGAAGAAGTTTTTGGGATTAACTTTTTTGATGGGCTTGCTAAGGAAGCCATCAATGTCTTCTTATTGGTCCACTAGTCCCTTGATGGCAACATCTATATTTTCAGCAGTTATGACTCGTGATCGATATATGCTTCTTCTTCGCATGATGCATTTTGTTGATAATGATTTAGCGTTGCCACGCGATCACCCTGATTGTGACCGTCTTTTTAAGATTCGGCCTGTCCTTGATCACTTTGTTGATCGTTTTCCTGAGATGTTTGCACCTGGAAGAGAAATAGCTGTGGACGAGTCTTTGGTATTGTTCAAGGGCCGCTTGGTTTTTAGGCAATACATTCCTAGTAAGAGGGCACGCTATGGCATCAAACTGTATATGCTGTGTGACAGTGAGACTGGATATGTTTATAATTTCAGGGTGTACACCGGTAAGGATACCAGCATTAACACTTCTGCTTGTCCGTCCACTTTTGGAGTGACTGAGAAAATTGTGTGGGAACTAGGTAGACGATTATTTAACAAAGGCCACCATTTATATGTAGATAACTTCTACACTAGTGTGCGTTTGTTCAAGGAGTTGGCCAAAGTGGGCACTGTTGCATGTGGCACGATGCGCAGTAACCGGAAAGGTTTCCCAATAGAACTTGTTTGCAAAAGGCTTGTGCGGGGACAGTCTACTGCATTGCGATGTGGGAAGCTTCTAGCTGTGAAGTTTTCAGACAGGAGAGATGTTTACATGCTGACTACTATCCATGACGAAAGCACTGAAGCTCTGCCAGTTCGGGGTGAGACTGCTGAAGTGCGTAAACCTGTGTGCATTTTAGACTATAATAGGCACATGGGTGGTGTTGACAGAGTAGATCAGAGGTTGGAACCTTATGCTGCTCTTCGAAAGGCTTACGTTTGGTACAAGAAGTTGGCTATCCATCTTTTCCACTTGGCATCCTTTAATGCTTTTGTTGTTTTCCAGAAATCTTGTCCTGAGTCAAAGATGCCTTTTGTTAAGTTTCAGGAGACTATAATAGGCAGCCTTGTACTAGTGGAACAGGCAAGTGTGCCAAGATTTGGAGTGGTGGAGGAAGTGGCTAGACTGAAAGATCGCCACTTTCCAGAATACATTCCTCCCACAACTGCAAAAGACAATCCCACTAAAAGATGTAGAGTCTGTTGGCGAAGAGAAGTGCGGAGGGAGTCTCGTATGCACTGTCCTGACTGTCCTTCAACTCCTGGATTGTGTGTGCCAGCTTGTTTTAAATCGTACCACACACAAAAGAAGTTTTGGAGTTTCATTGAGCTTGTAAGTGTACTGTCTGGTCTGTTTTCTGTAATATTTTTTAGTTTGCTTTTAGGTTTGCATTAGTGCAAAGCATTTAGTTTTTGAATTTGTGTTAGCAGATTTGTAGGTTTCTACATTTGATTTGTGGTATTTCTTTAAAAAATTCTAATTTCGATGGTGGTGTGTGCAGGATTGTGCTTGGATTGTTGGTGTGCGTGGACTGGCGCTTGGCTGGTGGTGTGCGTGGTCTGGTGCTTGGCTGGCATAGTGCATGGATTGGAGTTGTGCTGGGGGGTGAGTGGATTTTTGCTTGGCTGGCGGAGTGCATGGTTAGGTGCTTGGCTGGTGGTGTGAGTGGATGGCGCTTGGCTGGTGGTGTGCATGGTCTGGTGCTTGGCTGGCATAGTGCATGGATTGGAGTTGTGCTGGGGGGGTGAGTGGATTTTTGCTTGGCTGGCGGAGTGCATGGTTAGGTGCTTGGCTGGTGGTGTGAGTGGATGGCGCTTGGCTGGTGGTGTGCGTGGTCTGGTGCTTGGCTGGCATAGTGCATGGATTGGAGTTGTGCTGGGGGGGTGAGTGGATTTTTGCTTGGCTGGCGGAGTGCATGGTTAGGTGCTTGGCTGGTGGTGTGAGTGGATGGTGCTTGGCTGGTGGTGTGCGTGGTCTGGTGCTTGGCTGGCATAGTGCATGGATTGGAGTTGTGCTGGGAGGGTGCGTGGATTTTTGCTTGGCTGGCGGAGTGTATGGTTAGGTGCTTGGCTGGCGGTGTGAGTGGAGTGGTGCTTGGCTGGCGGTGTATGTGGAGTGGAGCTTGGCTGGCGGCGTGTGTGGAGTGGTGCTTGGATGGTGGTGTGGGTGGACTGGCGCTCGGCAGGCGGTGTGTGAGTAGTTACTTTCTGTTGGTCAATACACACACTGCTAGTTGAGTGACACTCCACACAGTCCATCATTTTGTGTAGTTGCAGTGTCAGAAATGTGGGCGTGTGAAAGTGATGGGCCCTTGAATGGCGCTGTTTGCTGGTGTGAGTGTTGAAATGTGATGGGTCCGCGGCTGGCGGTGTGAATGTTTTGTATGTGTCACGCGTACGAAAGGTGTATGAATGGCCTGTAAAGAGGTTGGTGCCTTGACGTGGCTTTACAGCTCACGAGCTGTGAGTCAGTGGTTCAGTTTATCATACTTTCAATTATACGCAGTGTATTTCATTTTTGATGAAATTACTTGCGTATCCAATTGTATGTACTGAATCATCACTCACCCTCGTGCCAAATCCAACCAGTATGTGTGTGTGCTTGCGGATTAGATGGGTGTGCAGTAATAATTGTTTTTTTTCTCTTTCTGCAGTAGGGTGTACCTTGCCCCTTATTGTGATTGTTGTTATGTGTTGCTTTTCCATTCGGATGGTGTCAATGGTCTGGTTTGTATCAGGTATGAAAGGTGCGTGAATGGCCTGTAAAATGGTTGGTGCCTTGTCGTGGCTTTACAGCTCACGAGTTGCGAGTCACTGGTTCGGTTTTTATGCATTTATTTATTGACAGACCATTTCATTTTTTTGAAATATCTTGTTAATAAAATTTTATGTACTGAACCATCACTCGCCCTCGTGCCAAATCCAACCTGTATGTGTGTGTCTTTGAGGAACAATGGTGAAAATGTTAAGTTCACCAGCTTTTGCTAGAGGGGTTACCTGGGTTTTTGGCCCCGTGCGAGACAGCCATCTAGGGAAACCTACCAAACCCACACATTTCTGAAAAGGAGACACCCGGGGGCTTCCAAGGAGGTATGGCTTGCGTGGATCCTCCAACGTTCCTTTACCCAGAATCCCTTGCAAACCTCATTTTGTGCTTGGAAAAATCAGTTTTTTCACACGTTTTAGTGTGGGAAAGCGTGGCATCACTAGGCTCACACAAATTACCACCCACCCAGCGTTTCCCAAGGTCTCCCGATAAAAATGGTACCTCACTTGCCTGGGTAGGCATAGTGGCTGCTTTAGGAAAAGGCCCAATTCATACTGTGGCGACCAAAACATTACCTTTAGCCAAATAATCTTATTTTTTGAGGGGGTCACCTGAGCTTTTGGCCCGGGGCTTGGCGGGCATCTTTGGAAACTACCAAACCCTAACAGTTCTGAAAACTAGACACCCGGGGAAGTCCAGGGAGGTATGGCATGCGTGGGTCCCCCAATGTTTTCCTACCCAGAAACCCCTGCAAACCTGAAATTTTGGTCCAAAAACCCACTTTTCCATACTTTTTTGGGTGGGATCTCGCTGCCGGAACAAATGTCCTACCACCCAGCATTTCCCTTGTTCTCCCGAGTAAAATGATACCTCACTTGTGTGGGTGGGCCAAAGGCATGTGACTCGGGCTGGGGTGCTTAATTTGTAAAACTTAAATATGACTAAAAACTACTTTTTTCAAAATTCATTTTTGGCGTGTTCTGCTTTGGGGCACCCACACAAGTGAGGTATCCTTTTACTCGGGAGAACAAGGGGAACGCAGGGTGGTAGGACTTTTTTGCCGGCACGGCGATCCCACGCCAAAATGTTTGGAAAAGTGCTATTTTTACCTATTTTTAAGGTTTGCAAAGAGTTCTGGGTAGGAAAACATTGGGGGACCCACGCATGCCATACCTCCCTGGACTCCCCCGGGTGTCTAGTTTTCAGAACTGTTTGGGTTTGCTACTTTGCAAAGAATACCACCGAGCCCCGGGCCACAAACTCAGATGCCCCCCCCAAAATCAAGGTAGTTTTGCAATGAGGTAATGTAAATTCACCACCGTACGATTTGAACCGTTTCCTGTTGCAGCCACTATGTCTATCCACGCAAGTGAGGTACCATTTTTTTCGGGAGACCTGGGGGCACGCTGGGTGGGTGGAAATTTGTTGATCCACGCAGATTCCAGAACTTTCCACCACAGAAATGTGAGGAAAATGTGTTTTTTTGGTCAAATTTTTATGTTTGCAAGGGATTCTGGGTAACAAAACCTGGGGGTAGGCAGACGAGTCACCCCATCCTGAATTGCCCTGGGTGTCTAGTTTTCAAAAATGTATAGGTTTGCTAGGTTTCCCTAGGTGCTGGCAGAGCTACGGCGCAAAAACAAAAGGTAGTCTTTTTGTCCGAATCGTGCTAAATTTCACTGGGAAATTGAGGTGCGACCATGCTGCGTTTTTCGCTGTTTCATGTCGCAGCCACTATGCCTACCCACGCAAGTGAGGTACCATTTTTTTCGGGAGACCTGGGGGCACGCTGGGTGGGTGGAAATTTGTTGATCCATGCAGATTCCAGAACTTTCCACCACAGAAATGTGAGGAAAATGTGTTTTTTTGGTCAAATTGTTATGTTTGCAAGGGATTCTGGGTAACAAAACCCGGGGGTAGGCAGACGAGTCACCCCATCCTGAATTGCCCTGGGTGTCTAGTTTTCAAAAATGTATAGGTTTGCTAGGTTTCCCTAGGTGCTGGCAGAGCTACGGCACAAAAACAAAAGGTAGTCTTTTTGTCCGAATCGTGCTAAATTTCACTGGGAAATTGAGGTGCGACCATGCTGCGTTTTGCGCTGTTTCATGTCGCAGCCACTATGCCTACCCACGCAAGTGAGGTACCATTTTTTTCGGGAGACCTGGGGGCACGCTGGGTGGGTGGAAATTTGTTGATCCACGCAGATTCCAGAACTTTCCACCACAGAAATGTGAGGAAAATGTGTTTTCTTGGTCAAAGTTTTATGTTTGCAAGGGATTCTGGGTAACAAAACCTGGGGGTAGGCAGACGAGTCACCCCATCCTGCATTTCCCTGGGTGTCTAGTTTTCAAAAATGTATAGGTTTGCTAGGTTTCCCTAGGTGCTGGCAGAGCTACGGCTCAAAAACAAAAGGTAGTCTCTTTGTCCAAAGAACGTAAAATTTCACTGGGAAATTGAGGTGCGACCACGTTGCATTTTGTGCCGTTTCCTGTCATAGGCACAAGGCCGACCCACACAAGTGAGGTACTATTTTTTATGGGGAGACCTGGGGGAACGCTGGGTGGGTGGAAATTTGTTGATCAAGGCAGATTCCAGAACTTTCCACCACAGAAATGTGAGGAAAATGTGTTTATTTTGTCAAAATCTTAGCTTTGCAAGGGATTCTGGGTAACAACACCTGGTGGTAGGCAGTCGAGTCACCCCATCCTGAATTCCCCTGGGTGTCTACTTTTCAAAAATGTATAGGTTTACTAGGTTTCCCTAGGTGCCGGCAGAGCTAGGGTGCAAAAACTACAGGTAGGCACTTTGCCAAAAAAGGGTCAATTTGTAACTGCTAAATTTAGGTGTGACCACGTTGCATTTTGCGCCGTTTCCTGTCGCAGGCACAAGGCCGACCCACACAAGTGAGGTACCGTTTTTATCGGGACACTTAGGGGAATTCAGATTTGTAAATCAACTGTTATTACCAATTGAGCTTTCATGCATTTCTCCCTTTGAATGAAAGACATTGTGTAAAAAAAAAAATCTTTATGAAAAATGACCAATAATTCTCATGCTAGTATGAGTATTCCCAACTTTGAAAATGTGCAATTATATACTGTTTCTGAAGTCTATAATTTGTACCCAATTCAGAAATACATAGGTGTCTTTCATACAGATTATTCCATGTATACATTTTCCAAGACAAAGTGCACTATACCCAGTAAATGAAAAAATACCATTGCAAGTTGCTGCTCAGTTTTTGGATCTGGGTTCGTCGGGTTCTTGGTGAAACTACAAGTCCTATATATCTCCACAACCAGGAAGGTCTAACAAATGTAACGGTATATTGCTTTCCAAGAGCTGTCAAAATTAGAAAAAGTTATAGGTGAAAACGTTGAGACAAAAGGCTATTTTTTTCAACAAAATTTCAAATATTCCAATATCTAACTGTTAGTTTCTATAACGAAACCTTCATGGATTTAGACAAATGACCCCTTTCTGAATTCAGAATTTTGTCTACTTTTCGAAAATGTAAAGCTTTCCAGGATCCATTATTGCTTTTAAACTCATTTCTACCATTAACTGGAAGGAGGTGGAAAGCTCTAAAAATAGCAAAAATAGGCTATGTCCCAGAAAAATGCCAAAACTGAGTGAAAAATGTCGGTTCTCTGACAAAAGTCTGTCATTCCCTGACAGCTGAGAAAATGGAGATTTCAACCCCACAAACCCTTTTGTGATACCATTTTCAGGGAAAAACCCAGAGGCTTTCATTTGCAGCCCGTTTTTCCCATTTTTCTGAAAAAAACAAAAAAATCACTATATTTTGGTTAATTTCTGGGACCCCTCCAAGGGAATCCACAAACCCTGGGCGCCTTTAGAATCCACATGATGTTGGAAGAAAAGGACGCAAATTTGGCGTGGATACCTTATGTGGTCAAAAAGTTACAAGGGCCTAAGCGCGCTCTACTCCAAAACGCCAAAAAAAGCCTCAGCACAGGAGGGGAAAAGGCCTAGCAGCGAAGGGGTTAAGTATTATTTTGTGTAAAACCCCCTGAGCAATGCCAGTACCCTCTCTAAACAGCTTAGCAATTGCAGTCGGCATGGCTTGCAAGTGGAGGGGGTGGTCGTGAGGGGGATGGGGTTGACTAGCGGGTATCGTGCACAGGGGGTCATAATACATTTTTTTTTTACCTCGAGGCCGGTCCCGCGTCTTCAATCAATCAAGTATTTGTAAAGCGCACTACTCACCTGTGAGGGTCTCAAGGCGCTAAAGGGGTAGGGGAAGCAGCTGCTGGTCGAACAGCCAGGTCTTGAGAAGTCTCCTGAAGGTTAGCTGGTCCTGGGTCTGCCGAAGGAGGATGGGGAGGGTGTTCCATGTCTTTGCAGTGAGGTGAGAGAATGATCTGCCACCAGTGGTTGTTCATCAGATGCGTGGGACGGTGGCAAGGACGAGGTCGGCGGAGTGCAGCTGGCGGTTTGGGATGTAGAAGGACAGTCGTTTGTTGAGGCATGCAGGTCCGGCGTTGTGGAGTGTGTAGTAAATTACTTCTCTACTGTTCTTCACTGAATAGAATGTCCATGACATCATAGAATGCCTGGGTGACTCTCTGGCTCACAGTGTCAGTTGGTCAACTCAGGCTGAGCTGCTTGGAGCTTGCTCCTGGTAAGGCTACATCTGTACTTCCTATCTTCTCCTACTCATCTATCCTAGAAGAGAGCTACAATAAAGGATTATCTAACTATACAGCAGGACTGTGCATCTTCCTTTACCACAACTTGGCGATGAGGATGGTGCGTTGGGAAGTGTCGCAGTCTGACAGCGAGTCTTGTGAGTAAAGTGTATACCAAGGTTTGGTGTGGTCTAGCAAGTGATATCCTACCTTGTGAAGTGTTGTGACCAGTCAGCAAGTACCTCCTCTGTGAATTAAGTGTCTTCTTTTTATAGTCTGGGCAGCGCGCTAAGGGAGATCTTTCAATAGTCTCTGCTACTACAGGTTCACCTGCTTGTTCCTGCCCTGCGTGTCAAAATTGGCGCTTACTCTTGAAATGAAATGAAATGAAATGAAAAATTCCACTTATATAGCGCATAACCACCCGGAGGCCTCGCAGCGCTAGTTAAGAGGGGATCTAAGACGGTCGGTTTCCCCGTGGTCCGTGTTAAGAGGGGATCTAAGACGGTCGGTTTCCCCGTGGTCTGTGCCACTTACAGTACTTTCAGCATTGTCAACTTCCAAGCGCAATGAGGAGTTTATCGCCTTCTTGTGAATATCCGCAGCTTTGGAAAAGACTCAAGAGGGTTCACAGAGCGGCACTGTTGGTAAGCTCATACACTTATTTGGGCAAGTGATTCTCAGTGACTGCTTACTACTGTGGTATCCTCGGTGAACTGACACGCATGTATGGAAAAGCAGGGACCATCGTTGTGTTTTACCTGGGTGTGAGGCACTTTTCTTTGCCTATTTGGGTGTTCAACATGTTACCACGGATCAATGGCAGTTTAACTGCTAACTTTCAAACAGCCCAAGAGACCGCAACGCGCGCACGCACTCGACACGCGCAGCCTTCCGCTCTCATGATGCCTGCAATCTTTCTTCATTGATGTTTGTCTTCTCCGCGAGCTCCTTACTGTGCTTGACGCTTTGGTGCACGCTTCTGCCGCGAGCCTCCCTGCACAGCGTCAGGGATGCGTGCCGCCATTTTGTGTTTGAAAGTTGTTCTCTTTCTTGGCGATTTTCATTGCAGTGTAAAGTCTGTGTTGCTAATAAAGTTTTGACGATATTTATCACCCGGTCAGCTCCAATAAACTGCTCTACATGGAAATCTCCAGTTGTCAACGGCTGGTGCAGTAGGAAAAGAGAAGGACGTCCTAGAGAGGTAATTAACTTTTGGCTCACGAACAGATGTGAGAGGATGAACTTTTGAACATTGTGATTCTCCATTTCAACAGCGGAGTTCAGCGATTGCACACAGAAAGAACTCCAGTGTTTTTATTATGTGCTGGCAGCTGCGTGAAGTCTTGTGTGGATTTCAAGAGAAGAGACTGATCACCAGAGCTTAACAATTCCTCTGTGATTGCAATGCCTATATTCATTTTGTTCTTTGCGTCTAAGGGGTGGGGGCACTCAGTCTTTTATTAATGAGCCTTGAGCGGGTGGTTAGTGCCCCAGTGCTGAATAGTGTGTTGTGTGGCTTAACATATAGTTTACCCTTTCTTTGGTGAAGTTGTGGGTGTGCACACTCCTTCAATTTAGTTTTCAATTCAAGTGGATTGTGTGACAGTAAGCGTTCTGCACAGCTCATGAGTGTAGTGTACCGTTTAATGGTCTGTGTCCTTATTTAGTGTTCACATCTCACATAGAGTGTACCCGTTTATTTGGGGAGGTTGTGGGGGTAATCAATGCTTTTGATTTTAGTCCTCAATTTTTCCAGGGTTAGTACCCTGTAGTGTACCCTTATTTGGGGAAGTTGTGTCCATTTAGAGGACTTTGTGCAGTTTTTCTTTCCAGGGCGTTTTTACCCTGCGGTGTACCCTACTTAGGGGAGGTTGTTTTATTTTTTGGTGTTTGTGGGTAGTCAATGCCCATATCAGCTCCCAGGTTGATTATCCTGCGGTGTACCATATTTAGGGGAGGTTGTTTTTATTTTAATACCCTGCGCTGTTCCTATTTTGGTGGTTCAGTTGTTTAGGGTTACTTTTCTGTTGTGTACCCTATTTTGGGGACGGTGTTTTATTTTACAGGGTTGGTACCCTGCGTTGTTCTCTATTTTTGGTGTTGAATGTTTGGGCATCCTTTCATTTTGACACTATGCTCCTCTCGAAGTCTACTTGCTTGCAACTCGTGGCCAAGGGTTTCATGTTGGTAAGACTTTGAGTTAGGAGCTCTATCATATTTTCAGTGTTAGCATGCATTGATTTAGGGAACTTTTGGTTTCCAGAGCGTTGAATTTCTGTTATGGGGCTTACACTCTTCCGGTTATCTTGAGTGAATTTTACCCCTCTTATTTTTATTGAGTATGTTGTTTTTTTTTCTTTTTTGCAAGGGTCTGTGTCTACTCACGCCTTTGTTTTCCAGGGTGCCTACCCTGCGGTGTACCCATGTATGGGAAGGTTGTGGGTGTGACCACTCTTCTTTGTTGTATTGTTTTTTTTCATCTAAACCATGCTTTGTTTCCCTAAGGGAGGGGGATGGGGCATGTAGTAGTAATGTTTAACATCTCATCGTATTTCTGCTCATGCTAATGATTTTCCTGATACCTTGTGAAGTTCATAATCGGATTTATGTATCTCATGATGGTACTTCCATGTTAATGTTGTATTGAGGTATCTCACGTATCTTCCTATTTCTGCTGTCATTCCCTAAGGAAGGAGGATGTGTAGTAAATTACTTCTCCACTGTTCTTCACTGAATAGAATGTCCATGACATCTTAGAATGCCCGGGTGACTCTCTGGCTCACAGTGTCAGTTGGTCAACTCAGGCTGAGCTGCTTGGAGCTTGCTCCTGGTGGGGCTACATCTGTACTTCCTATCTTCTCCTACTCATCTATCCTAGAATAGAGCTACAATAAAGGATTATCTAACTATAGCAGGACTATAGCAGGACTGTGCATCTTCCTTTACCACAGAGTGATTTGTTTACGTGAGTGAGGAGTTTGAAGGTGATCTTCTTGTTGATTGGGAGCCAGTGCAGGTCTCTTAGGTGGGTGGTGATGTGGCTGTGGCGAGGGAGTCCGAGGATGAGGCATGCAGAGGCGTTCTGTATTCGTTGGAGTCTCTTCTCGAGTGTGGTCGTGATTCCTGCATAGAGGGCATTGCCTTAGTCCAGCCTGCAGTTTAGGAAGAAGGGGACCCCTATATATGGATGATGCACTTGCTATACATAGGGAAACGTAATAATTTGAAAACAGTCTATAGCCAAGTGAAAAAACTAAAGATACAAGACAATATATCTAAACGACACAAATGAATATTGCCCAACATAGTATAGACTAACAACCCATGTGATAATTCAGTTATTCATTTTATTATTCATATATATATTTTTTATAGTCTTTTTTTTTATTAGATACTTTCTTATTTTGTTTTCTCCTATTTTCTTATAAAGTTGATTACAATTCATGTGCAAAAATTATTAAAAATACAATACAAACAAACAGGAAGCAGTAGATATGGCAGATGATGGAGGCAATGCGGTATAAACTACGCGCGTTTCGGCTCGACAGCCTTCCTCCGGTAACCGTCTATTGCCCTTGTCCAGTATGGTCCTGATGTCCTCGGTGGCGGCGATGAGGGCGGTCTCGGTGCTGTGGTTGCTGCAGAAGCCGGATTGGGAGGAGTCCAGGATGTTGTTCTCCTCCAGGAAGTGGGTCAGTTGTCTGTTGGCGGTCTTCTCAAGTACTTTTGCCGGGAACGGGAGCAGGGAGATGGGTCAGAAGTTCTTGAGGTCCTTTGGGTCCGCCTTAGGTTTCTTGAGGAGTCTTCTTTGCTCCTGCTCTCCTGCCTCTGACAGGAACAGGAAGCCAACCACAACACTGCAATGCAGCGTTGTGATTGGTCTGAGCGCTGTTACACAGCACTCAGCCAGGGGCTGGAGAGGTGGGCAAGTTCTCCATCAGGCTGCAATGCAGCCTGCATGGAGAAGGGGAAAGTGTGAATGACTGGTTTGGGTGGCCGGAGAGGGCAGACCAAACAGTGATTACTCCCTCAGGATTGGGCAAACTGCTCCTCCAGTGCCCTGATCCGTAAACAGAGAAGCCCCACCCTCCCTCCGGCAAAGGAAACATAAAATGGTAATAACTAAAAGTTATTACCATTTTATATTTTTACTTCTCACACTGCGAGAAAGCAGTGCAGCGACGCTCCTCCGCCATAGCGAGGAGCCGCCACTGTTTCTTAGGGATTTTATCTGCCCAGTTATTAATCGAAATAGCATTTATCATGGCATCCTCTGTTTAAAGAACCTGGTCTGCATGATTAGAATCATGTTATATAGGAAAATCTCTATTATGAAACCACCTCTATAAACATGAGACATCTCTGGCCACATATGCTTTGCACTGAATGCTTACTCCCTTGAAATCTAACTGCACAAAATAGCCAATTATTTTGATGGGCTTCTTCCCAAAAGCTACACATTTTATACATGGAGTATTCAGTTTATATCCTTTGAATAGAGGTAAATACTTTTCTACAAGTGTTATATCTGGACGGTTCAGTTGATATCCTTCGAATAGAGGTAATGAATGTTCGCAAATGGAGAGTAACAACATGTATGCACTTGAATCAGCCATCACTCTAACTTCTCAGCCATCAATCTTGATTATACAACCAGGGTTATCCACGTCTTTGCTCCCCACCTCACTGATCTGCACAACAAATCCTTCTTTAAATTGCTATCAACTTTGCATTAACATTCACTCTTCCTTTCAGTCTCCAAAAATTCAAATTCTTTTTTGCTCTGTTCACCCGGGGATAGTGACCCTTCAGTTTACATCTTCGACAAACCTAGCCTCTGAGTGGCAGCTTTTATCTGCAGCTAACTACCCTTCTGCCCACATTTGAAACACACATATTTAGAATGATTTATATGATATTTCCCTTAGCCACTCTTATCAGTCTTATTTGATTTCCGATCTTTTGATTTTTTCACCCTTCTCTCAGAAAATGTTACACAGACACACACACACATACATATATATATATATATGTGGCAGCAGGAGTACACATGTGGAAATATTTCGAGCCCGTTGAGTGTTTCTCCGGCGTTTGGAAGATCCCTCCTTCGTAAGTGGCCGAGCAGCAGGAAACTGTGACCTCCGCTCAACCGGAAGTCTTTATTTCTCCCGTTGGGGAGTTACTGCTAAAGCCCCTGGACGTCTGAGATAATTGTTTGCTGTTGGTTTCTTGTCGGATGCCTTGCGGGACGGCTGTCTCGTTTTCTAACATTCGCATGCCAGCAGCAAGCCATAAAGAACGTTTCCAGTGAAGGAGTTGTGCGTTTGCGGAGGCGAGCGGCGATTACAGCAGCAGCCGCCCCATTGAGTGAGTACGACATTGGTTGTCAATTTAAGTATACGCCATGGCAGCGGGTGCACGCAAAGGGAGAGAGGTTGCCGCTTTGGAAGCGTTTGACGATTCCCCGGCTGGGGGGTCTACAGCTATCACGACTGAGGATTTGGGCGCCACAGGCGGAGATAATCTCCGTGTGAAATTTAAAACCCTGGAGAAATTGTTAAAACGGGAGCAGTCGAAGTGGTGGGAGCACCGCTCCCTCAGTCGATATCTGGAGGTTAACCGGATACCGCGTGGGTTAAGGGTTATGCTGGCTCCGAGTTATGAATACATGGACCCAACATTATTGAAAGACTGGGCTGAATGGAGTCTTGACTCATCACGCAGATTAGTAACAATGCTTGTTCGTCATGCAGAGTGTGACAGAGCTAAATTGCAGACAGAGATAGATGCTTTGGAGGCAGAATTAGCGTCTATGTGTGATGATGATGCCGGTATCGCGCTGGAGTGTAAAAAACTCAGGGAAACCATGGAGCAACGGGTGCAGAAAGAAGAGGATATCATTAGAAAACGGAAAGCATTCAAGTTCCAGCGTGATAAGAATGATTATAATGAGGGCAGAATTTTTACATTTGCTCGAAAGTATGATGCCATCAAAGCCTCTAAAATTAAGAACTCACGAGCAGGTGTAAGTGTCTTACAGGGAACAGTGCAGACACGTTCGAATTCTCCTGAATGCTCTAGTTTTACGGATCTAAGCTCCAATCTGGATAGTGGGTCGGAAGCAGAAGCCGGTAGACTCACAGATCAACTGGGGTTTACACGGCTAACTATGGAGCAGGAACTGGAATGTGTCCGGCAGGACAGGCGCGATACATTGCGCCCAAGATTCCCAGCAACCGCAAAACCCCAAACGCAAGGCGGCGGGAACGAAGAAAAAGCCGCAGGCAACGGAAAACCAAAGAAAAGAAATTACAAACGGTGGAATGCCAACAAAAAACAGTAACTAATGTGACTCAAACCAACAATCTGGCGCAAATACAGGATACTGGTTCATCAGGTTTGTCTGTTATTAATCTGACTGACACAAGGTTTTCTGATCTGGAAATTAACATTTTGTCTAAAGGATTGTCTTACAGTCCCCCCAGTAGCTTCAATTACGTGGATACTAGATTGGACCTTTTTAGATTTACACGGAAACTGAAGCTAAGAAAGCACTTTGCCAACATTAAATCTCGCAATGCATGTAAAACAGCAGCAGGAGCGACTGGCACTACGGTGGGACTAGTGGTGAACGATGTTCCTCTTATGCAGGATCTGGCAGCCCTGCGTGCAGAAGCTCCAAATTCTCAGAGTACACAAGGGCAGGAGAACACCCACACAGGTGGATTAAGTAATCTCAAGCCACGTTCTACGTTCACCCCTGTCACCCCTTATGACAACATAGACATATTCCAGGATGCAGTTGTGAAACAGGTGAAGGCATTGCATGTGAAAACCTTGAAATCTAATTACAGCAAGCATCAGGGCAACAACAACTATCAGAGATTGGTCAAGAGAATCAAGGCGAACGGAAATGTGATAGTCCGGCAATCTGATAAGGGGGGTAATATCGTGCTTTGGCCGAGAACATTATATCTTGAAGAAGCCTACCTTCAATTAAATGATCCGGAATGTTACAGACATTGTGATGCAAATGTACTCAAGAAAGCGCAAACAGATTTTCATTCTCTCCTTATGGGCTGGCGGTCCAGCGGTCTTATTAGCATGGACGAACTTAAATGTCTTAAAAATTACCACCCCATCACCCCAGTGTTGTATCTCATTCCAAAGGTACACAAAAACGCGCTAAAGCCGCCAGGTAGACCCATCATTTCGGCGTGCGGGGGGTTATTGGAGAAAGCCACCACCTATATCGATTTGTTCCTCCAGGAGCATGTGTTGGCGTTGCCATCTTACATTCAGGACTCCAGTGATTTGTTGAGGAAGTTAACTGATTTTGTGTGGTGTGATGACTATTTGCTGATTACCCTTGACGTGTCATCTCTATATACAAGTATATTGCATGCAGATGGTTTAAGGGCGACAGAGTTCTTTCTTGGTAAACGACCTATAGAACTAGTGGAGCACAACAAGATGTTGCTTGCTATGATCAGTTTTTGTTTGCATCACAACTATTTCATGTTTCTGAATCGCTATTACCAACAAGTCAGAGGGGTCGCCATGGGGGCCTGTTTCTCTCCTAGTTATGCCTGTTTGCATATGGGGTACTGGGAGAGACAGGTCCTCAATGGCATTCACCAAGACATCTGTGCCCTCCATATCATTCGATGGTACAGATACATCGATGACATCCTAATGATATGGAGGGGAACCCTTGAGCAAGCTGTTAGTTTCATTGATGTTTTAAACACTAACGCATTTAATTTGTCCTTTACATCACATATCAGTCAGACTACAGCAGATTTTCTTGATGTTACCCTTGAGGTCAGCCATGGCAAACTTGAAACTAAGCTTTATAGAAAGCCCACTGCGGGTAACACTATTTTGCACGCTGAGAGCCACCATCCACCGCATTTAATTCGCAGCATCCCCTATGGGGAGATGCTTAGAATTAGGCGAGTCTGTAGTACAGAATCTCACTGCAAAGAGGCACAAGCGGCGAGTAAACTAAGGTTTCTTGCCAGGGGCTATGAAGAACATCTTATTGACAAAGCAATTAGGAAAGCTAATGCCCTATCCCGCAGTGAAGCGTTGACCCATAGAAAAAACCAGAGATCCATTGCAGCCAGCAGTGTACAACCGGTCAGACTTATTTGGACCTTTAACAGCCAGCATGGGGCGCTCAGAAAAATTATCAACCAACACTGGAATCTTATCAAACTAGATCCAGTGATAGGGGAACACATGCCTAATAGACCTGCGATCACTTTCAAAAAGGCGTTTTCGCTGCAAGATGCATTGGTTAAATCCAGCCCGGAAGTGATCCCACCCAAAAATTGGCTTGCGGCGAGCCGTGGGTTCAGGAAGTGTTCTAGCTGTAAGGCTTGTTCTCAGGGCCTCAACAAATTTGAGTTCCTGACAGCTTTTTCAACAGTGCCCCGGAAAATCACCAAGCAGCTAACCTGTAAATCAGAGTATGTGGTATATGTGCTGGAGTGCCCGTGTGGCCTGCAATACATTGGTAGTACCAAATTGCAGGTGCACAAAAGAGTGCTCCAGCACATCCGGGCAATTAACACGAATGATGCCACATACCCTGTAGCCAGGCATTTTAAGGAGTTCCATAATAATAACAGTGGGCTCCTTAAATACTATGCTATAGATGCCGTAGGTCCACTCAGGAGGGGGGGTAATCGAGAAGGGTTCTTAAGGGCTCTTGAGACCAGATATATTCTGGAGGGATCTATGATGTTACAACGCGTTATTTTACAACGCGTTCCGTTACAACGCAGATTTTACAACGCGGGATCCATTACAACGGATGTCATTACAATGCATGGCATTACATCGCAGGTGCTATTACAACGCATGGCATTACATCGTAAATATAGGTAAGTTGACTTTTTTTTTAAAATGTTATTTAGTTTATTGTAATTAAATTTTTTTAAATAATTTAATTAAAAGACATTTAAAAATTGTCATTAATTTAATTTAATAAAATAATATCTATTTAATAAATGTAAATATAATAAAAATTGTAATTAATTTAATTTAATTAAAAAATGTAATTAATGTAAAATAATTAATTTAATTTATTAAATATATTTCATTTAATTTAAAAATGGTAAATATAATTTAATTATCCCTAAAGCCAAACCCTGCCCTAAAACCTAAAAACACTCCTGTACCCCAAAACCCAAACCCTGCCCTGAAACCTAAAAACACCCCTGTACCCCAAAACCCAAACCCTGCCCTGAAACCTAAAAACACCCCTGTACCCCAAAACCCAAACCCTGCCCTGAAACCTAAAAACACCCCTGTACCCCAAAACCCAAACCCTGCCCTGAAACCTAAAAACACCCCTGTGTCCCAAAACCCAAACCCTACCCTGAAACCTAAAAACACCCCTGTACCCCAAAACCCAAACCCTGCCCTGAAACCTAAAAACACCCCTGTACCCCAAAACCCAAACCCTGCCCTGAAACCTAAAAACACCCCTGTACCCCAAAACCCAAACCCTGCCCTGAAACCTAAAAACACCCCTGTACCCCAAAACCCAAACCCTGCCCTGAAACCTAAAAACACCCCTGTATCCCAAAACCCAAACCCTACCCTGAAACCTAAAAACACCCCTGTACCCCAAAACCCAAACCCTGCCCTGAAACCTAAAAACACCCCTGTACCCCAAAACCCAAACCCTGCCCTGAAACCTAAAAACACCCCTGTACCCCAAAACCCAAACCCTACCTTGAAACCTAAAAACACCCTGTACCCCCAAACACCTATACATATACTCCTATACTCATATTTATTTAAAAAATTACTTAAAATAATAAATATTAATTTATAATACTTAAAATAATAAATATTAATTTATAATATTTAAAAACATAAAGAAATATTTTTATTTATTTTTATTTATAATTAATATTAATTAAATCATTTATATAATATTAAATAAAATTAAAATAAATTATATACTTACCAATACTTACGATGTAATGGTATGCGTTGTAATAGTATCTGCGATGTAATGCCATGCGTTGTAATGCCATGCGTTGTAATGGATCCTGCGTTGTAATAGCTGCGTTGTAACAGCATTACGACGTAAAAGTTGCGTTGTAAGTGATACACACCATTCTGGAGATTGGCAGCAAAAGTCCCAATGGTCTTAATTCCACGGAGGACTGCTATACATGTTTATAGTTCTGTCGGTTTCCTTAATTCTCCCTAATACCCCTTACCTGTATGCTGCTTGTTGTAGGTTTGTGTCTTTGACTTTCAGGCCATGTTTTCTGATCATTGTATACATATGTAACACCATTAGTAAATGTAACAAATCCTCCCTAGTTGTGTTAATAGCTGTATTTTATGAATTTCAAACCCAGTAAGAATTGTTTTTTCTTTTATTCATCACTTGTTTAGTTTAGTGTTGGTAAATAACTGTCACGGGCACCAGTGGCGTTAACAATTTAAGACATGCTTTCTTTATGGCTTTAGATTCTATCTGTTTTTTCATTTTCCGATTAACAGTCTTAGTCTCACTTGGGCGATTTCTTGTAAGATAGTTATTGTATATAGATGTATATAGATGACATTTTTGTATATATTTTATTATGAAGTTAGAGGGCCATCGTAGTGTTATTAACGGCTTTTTGCATTTATGCAGGGAGTCCAACATAGCCGGTTCATGAATTTATGTGCGGTTGTAATTAATTGTAATATACATGAAATTTTGACAATAATGCGCTATGTCACGAACTGATTTGTACTGTGGGAATTCCCAGTTGACCCTCTACTGCATTAACTTATTATTCAACATTCTTACAATTGTAGTCACATAAAAAGTACTGTATTTAAACAGATATCACTAAGAGCATGCTTAGACACTGCCATTGTGTTTGCCCGTCTTTGCGTCTTTAAATGATTAATTTCACAGCTGTGTCATATTTTATCATGAATTAAGGCGTAACCAATCAGTATTGTCGTTGTTACCGCACTAGCACTTTAAATTTCAGCAACTCTTTCGGTGCACCATGTGACCAAGCCCTCTGTGTAGGGCGAAACGTTATCCTGCCGTGGTGTGCTGCTAAATAAAAAACTCACTAGCACTCTGGGTCTTCCGTGTTCTTGCTAGTTGGTCAGCCGAGGATTGATGGCGTGGCGTGGCAGCAGGAGTACACATGTGGAATATATATATATATATATATATATATATATATATATATATATATATATATATATATACATACATATATATATATATATATATATATATATATATATATATCTATATATATATTTATATATAACTCCACTTGCCTCACCAGGGTACGAGGAAACTCTGTAATAGACTCCAGTTCACGGCGCAACTTGGTTGCAGGCGCCCACTCCGTGCCGCTAAATAAAGGCACAGTCCAATAGTGCTTGGGGTAAATTTATTCGAAGGCAAGGGGTTGCTTTTGCTCATTTCAGGTTGGCTTGGATGGTATTTTACCAATTCAAAGCTGTAATACTGTGCCTGGAGTGGTAAATGGCTTTTGTCATTTTACAGCTCGGCTTGGACAGCACTGTGCTAGTCCGATGCTTAAAGACTTTGCTGTAGAAATGGTAAAATAGTTTGACACTTTCTATCTCGGCGTGGATGGCATTGTGCTAATCCTATGCTTAAAGACTCTGATAGAAAAGCAGACATTTGAGGTGAGCAGATCTAGTGTCGCTGGTGTTGAGAGTGCTCTACACAGGAGCTGCTTTCCACCTAATCTTGAGACCTACCTAGATGTCCTGCTTCTTTTTTGCATTATTTATGTGTCACCCTAAGCCTGAAAGGGTGGTATTTTGAAATCAATATATATATATATGTATCATCAAACTGATCACAAACACAACCTGCTCACAGTTAGTGATTCGAATCACATGATGGATATCATGAAATTACACCTTGCCTATACATATGATTTGAATTTCATGGCACTTAGCTATCAAATGCATTATTTTTTATATTTTTTGATTGACAACACAAGTACTGACCATATCTACATAATATACAGGCTTCCATATAATTCAGCTCATTATAAATGGATAAAATGTCGAATGTGGGATAAGAACCTTGAAAATAACTGGAACATTGACTTTTGGATATGTAACAAAACATTGGGGCTTATTTATGAGCCCCTGCGTCACTTTTGTGCCACCGGTGCATCACTTTTTGTGATGCACCAGTGGCGTATAAGATGAGCCTTGTTGCGTCATATTTACAAAGTCACGCATCTAAGTAGATGCATCACTTTGTAAACCTCTGCGCTACATTATACCCGTGCCAGGTATAATGTATGCAGGGGGGCGTTCCGACGCAAGAAAGGGTCGTAGAAGTGATGCAGTGAAATATACAAGATTTCACAGCGCCACTTCTAAAACGCAAATGCATCAATATCTTACGCCTGCCTCGTGGCAGGCATAAGACAGACACAGGGTCATTTCACATGGGACTTGCCCTTGTGTAATGACCCATTGCTGGAGTTGCGTCACTTTTGTGACACACTCCAGCAATGCGTCATTTTTGCACCTACAGATACGTCAGAAATACTGACGTATCTGTAACTCTTTGCAACATGATGCATCATACTGTAAATATGATGCATCATTGGTGTCGCAAGGAGGGCGCAGTGAAAACTGATGCATCGCTGTTTTCTCGCAACGGTGCGTCACTTTTCATAAATGAGATTCATTGTTTTTAACATATTTGTCAACCTACAATTCCCATAATGCCTCAACATGGGCAACATGGGCTATTTGTATATATATCACATGAAAATAGGACTCACCAAGACTTCACAGTCAAAACGCGTTGGTGTTAGTGTTTGGATTAAAGAACCTTAAAAGAAAAACTCCTGGAGTGTGGCATATTTCTTTTGTTGTCTATGACATATATATATTTAATTGAAATTTAAGACATAAGTTTGAATATATAGCAGAGCAAGAGAGTGTTTATTCATGCAACAGAAGATAGTAACCTTATCAAAAAAGAGAGTGATCATGTGACATAACTCAAGTACAATTAGATTATATTGTGTTTCAATTCCAGGAACATCAGAGTTTCATAAAATCCCAAAGACTCTGAAGCATAAAGATATTCTGGAGGAGTATCATTTGATACAGCTAGGGTGGAGGGCATTATACAGAGATAATATGTTAAAGCTTCTAATCTTATCTTTAGATATACAGCCAGTAGACATCATTGTCCAGCAGAGTGCTGAATCAGAGTAGTGATATTTAATCCCTGTTTCTCTCTCTTATGCCATTCCATATTCCTGTGTCTGCTGCTAAACAACATATCACTATTGTGTAAAAGCATATGGAGGGGTGTGGAAAAGTACATCACTCCTGGTGTAATCAGGTCATTGCAGTCTGACATCCCACTCCGCTGAAATCCTATTCCCAGTGACAGATACCAAAGACTCACAATGCAGCAGAATATGTCAGTCACAGTACAGCAGCTGGTCTTAAACTCCTACTCTTAAAATGCATTCAGGCCGGTTTTCGTTCCGGCACAGGGACTATTGAACAGGCCTTCAGATTGGTTTATTTATACTGGAAGGTGGTGGTGCTAGGCAAGGGCAGTCTTTACCTGGCCTTTATAGACCTGAAGACTGCCTTTGACCTAGTACCACGAGAGGGGTTATTGAGAGTCTTGGCTGAGATGGGGTTGCCCTCGTATATCTTGTCCCTCTTGGTCAGGTTACATACTGATAACTATGCACAGGTGCGGTGGGGCAAGAATGGCGAAAAAACGAACAGGATCCCAGTAGAAAGAGGTGTTCGCCAGGGATGTGTGCTTGCCCCCACTCTGTTCTCTCTTTATGTGAACGGAGTGGTGGAGCATCTGCTAAAACATCCTGCAGACGCACCTTCTCTGGCGGGCAAGCGTATCCCCACCTTGCTTTTTGCCGATGACACCCTCCTCATCTCCAAGACTCCCGTGGGCCTGCAGAGTCTCCTTAACAGTTACCAGGAGTTCTGCTCGCAAAGGGGCCTGTTAATAAACACTAATAAAACAAAGTTCCTGGTCCTAAACCCACCCAAAAAAATGGGCCGCCCCCCCGGTGCTGAATTCCGTGACTCTGGAGAGGGTGTCTGAATTTGATTATTTAGGCATCCGTCTCTCAGACTCAATGCATTGGAACTCGCACATCCAAAAGATGCTTTTAACTCACAAAAGGGTGGGCGGCGCCCTACTGAAGGAGCAACGCTCCTCTACAACTAAGCCTATTGCCCCAGTCCTGGAGATTTATCAAGCTAGAGGGGTTAGTGCTGCTTTGTATGGGGCGGAACTGTGGGGCACTTGTAATCTCGAAGTGTTAGCCAGATCAGAGACCAAATTTCTGAAAGACCTGATGGCTCTCCCCCAGAGCACCCCTTCAGTACTTCTACTAATGGACTTGGGTTGCAGATCGATCAAGGATCAAGCCCAAATTCGTCCCCTGCTACTCTGGGCACGACTGTGGCGAATGCCCGAGCTGGCCCTATACGCAGAGGCCCTAGCAGAGGTCATGGCTTTGGAGGGCTGGTCCAAGATCAAGTGGCTGAGGGACGTGAAACGGCTGCTAGGAGCTTTGGGGCTTGGGGATGCTTGGGAAGCAAGGACCGCTCCCCCCAAGGCAGTTCTGAAGAAGCTTTACTGGAGCTGGATACTCTGTAACAATTATCTTGATGTAAAACATTGTAAATCCACGGAGGACTTTGTGAAGATGAAGGAAGTCGTGGCCTACGAACCCTATCTTGACACTATCTCCAACCCTACTGATAGAGCTTTGTATTTTAAATCCAGAGTAGGGACACTACCTGCAGGTGATTTTATCTCCCGTTGGAAACGTTCTCACCCCCGCTCCTCCTCCTGTGCGACCTGTCCATCACGTGTAGAGACGGTCGCTCACATTTTCTTTGAATGTTCTGCATATGCACGGCCAAGGCGGAGATGGCTCAAACCCCTATGCAGACAGCTAGGTACCCGGCAGTACAGAGAGGCGCTGGGTATTTTAAAATCCGACACTTGTACCCTGTTTGCATGTTGTGTGTCTAAGTTTCTAAAATGGGCATGGTTAATCCATTTGAATAGGCTTTCTGTGACTATTTAATGCTTGTATTACCTGTTTTTGTTTAACATGATTTTATCTGTGTAAATAAAATGCATTTGTTTTTATATGATCTTAAAATTGTTGTATCTGCTTTTATGATATTTTTATATCGAAATAAAGCCATTCATTTATTCATTCATTCATTCAAAATCCATACATGTCTGTTGATCAAACTATTTCCTGCCATTGTAATTTGAATATGAGATGTTTCCATTTGCAAGATTTTACATTGCTCAAACACCTCCAGAGAGATAATTTATTTTCTCAATGTGTGAGATGGATTTCAAAAACACATTGGGGCCTCCACTGAAAGCCATACAATGAAAGTGGACTTCTAAGTGAGGTCAAAAATACTGAATGGCAAAAAACTTGCCAGGGTCTTCAAAGAAGTTGTGCCTAATGCTGAAAGGAGTTGTTTTCGGTTTTAATAAAGCAATGCAAACAAATGAGCAGCATAACTATTACACACTGGGGATGACAGTTACAGAATCACAACACAACAAATGATGAAATGAAAACCCCGAGTTGCACCCAGCAGGAACAACCCACTGTATCATGGAAAATTATGGTTACGGTGTTAAAATTACAAAGAATTGTATCAACTGCTTCTCTAATCACTAGAGAAGAGAGTTTCTTGCCTTCACCCTTCTAACCAAGAGCACTATCCCATGCAAAGTAGTTCAATACCTATCAAGAAAACAAATCTTAAGCATGTAAATTAGGTGGCGGCATCAGAAGAGTGGCCTTTGCACATGTATCCTAACAGAGGTTTCCATACAACATCAAACTTCATTTGTTGCCTCTTCACATTGGCAGTGAGGCATCCCAAAGCCAAGATATTATACAGTAGTGCGTGACGTTATCTCGAAGTCGGCATTTCCCTTTTTACCATGATACCACAATCATGAATTTCATCGTGTCAAGACACTCCCAGTACAATGATCTGTCAGATGTCAGATTACACATCATCCATAATAAACTTCCATGTTACCTCTCTATAAGTTGCCATGGTGTATTGTTCCAGGGTTTCCCAGTCCCTACTAAGACTGTGTTCCCCAAACTCCTGTATACTTTCTCTGAAGGGTGGGTTTGGACTCTACTTTTATCATACACAGCTTCGATAAAATCCCTCTGCGGCACATGATCTTGGAAAATTGTTTTTAAATACTGTCTTTTCCCTGGCTTCTTTCATTACACATTCATATCCCAATGTTGCAGTAGGCCATTGTACAATATCTCAGATTCATGTGTGAAAGATTTGACAATGCACTTATTGAACCTATCTGTTATGTCTGCACCCTCCTATCCTCCATTAATCGAAGAGCGCATATCGAAGAACCTTTGCTTAATCAAGATTTGGATAAGTGGTAGTATTTTTAGATGATTGGAGGTGACATTTTGTGCTTACGTGATATCAAAACTCTTGGGAATAAATAATATGGGGGGACAGGGGTCATCCCTGTCTTGTTCCCCTTGGCAATTGCATAATGATAGTTGAATGGCCAATCGTAGTAATCCTAGTTGTGGACTGTGGTTTGTCAATATTGTCTTAATGAATCTCGGTCTAAATTGAAACATCTCCATGTCCAAATGCAGAAAAGACCAGTCTACTAACTTGAATACCTTGTCAGCGTGCGGTGACACAAAGACTACTGAGACTATTGTTGTAGTCTTTCGACCAAGTGGACTACCCTCCTGATGTTATCATGGGTGAGTCCATTGCTGACAAACCAGACTGATCTGAGTTAATATGCTAATCAATTGACTAACATTTACATATAGAATTTCCCATCAGTGTTTAAGAGGGCAATGGGCATATAACAGATTTTTATGGGGGTAACAATTACAGTGACATCTGCTTCACCTATTGGGGATAATAGCTTCTCCATCTCAGCTGTAAGATTGCATATGGCTGTTAATTTAGGAATTAATTGAGGAAGGCAAAATGATTGATAAAAATGGACTGAATACCTGCTGAGTCTCTGGGCTTTGTTCAGATTAAGAGATACCATAGCTTGCAACACCTACGTGTTGATGATGGATCCACAATGTCAGACCAGCATACCTGAACCATCGCCTCTCATTCCACGTACCTACCAGACACCTCCGCTCCACCCAACTATCCTTGGCCACTGTCCTCAGATCTCCAAGACCAGGATTGGAGGAAAATCCTTCTCCTACCTCACCACCACAACCTGGAACACCCTGCCTCTCCACCTCAGGCTATCCCAGTCAATGACCCAATTCCTCTATACCTGGCTCTTCAACTGAACCTCAGCGCCCAATCGGACCTGCAACCCCCCCATCACCCAGCACCTTGAGACCCTCACAGATGAGTAGTCATGTTTAACTTGTACTGATCAATGAATTGATTGATGGATATTTCCAATAACTCACTGTGTACTTGTGGGAGCTTATGAGGGGTTTGCTTGTTTGATATAATTTCATTGGTCCACAGCGGAGTATGGTTGTGCTGAGCAAAAGTCAGCATAAAAATCTCCAGAAGTCTTATACCTAATTGCTTTCATTTGTCAACTTCACCCCTGAGCAATTCCTTGAACATAGCCTCATCTTCTTGTACCAACCCTGTTACCTCCCCCTAATATTGCCTCTTGAAATGTATAAGGGCTTATTCAGCTTAATAAGTAGGTATAGTTGTTAATTGACCTTTGATAAGTGACAAATATTGAAGAATTCTGAGTGAGGCGTCATTGTTCAAGGGCGCCAGTGTTACAGACAGAATTGTTTTTGTGCGGGAAGGGACACCTTCCTATGCAAAAACAATACTTAGAGGCACTTTCCTCTTTCTATGCGTGATGCATTATACCAAAATCCGAGTAGGCTGTATGGGAATTCCCATACTCCACCCGTGGAATGCCTCATAGCTTCAAATTGTAATGTAACATTGCGCAAGCTGCTGCATTGTGTTATATTTCTTTAAACAGCCACACAGTGTAGTAAAAATTGCCCTTTGTATGGCTTTGTAAACATTACTGAAGCCTTGAGTTGGCCTTGCGCCATCTTGCAAGATGCAAGGACAAAGCAAAGGCAGGAAAAATCTAGGACCCAGTTTGAGCAGAAAATGCTTTGCAAGAACTGCAAAACTGGATGTGTCATACACTCCACTAGTATCATTCGCCATGTGTCGTTTGGCACTACATGGGCAATATATTGGTCCTGGTATCTCATTAGCCTTTAAGACAGGAGGATATACCTTGCATTTGATTTTCACGTAGATGGAGCCCACCCATAATGCTATTAAAAGCCAGAATTCATTGAAAGCTTAGGTATGGTACTGATGGAAAAAATATGCAGTTTCACCCACTGCTGGCTGACAAAGATTGTGTAATGAGGTCAGGGTCCTCAGGGGTCACCCTCAGCACCTCCAATGTACCAACCTTTTGAGCTTTTGAGGGAGGAACATCTCACTCCCATATACTTTGCAAGTAGGGTGACCAACTGTAGGAGAGTAGGGTCTGCAATCCTATGATCACCCAGATTTTTGCTTTTTGCTGCACTGGTTTACGACTTTCCCTGGCTGTGGGCCTGCTAATCAGACCCACAGCCTAGCTGTTCTCTCTATCCAAATTGTACTCAGGTACTGAATTGGCACTGGGCCCTCTCTAAGTCCCTGTACCCAGGGCTGAGGTGCACCCAGAAGTCTCCCAGGGGCTGAAGCATGTATTGTGCCACCCCTGGGCTGACTAACTAAACTGACACAACTGGCTGCACGACAGCTGGGGCAAGGTGGTGTAATCAGCCTTTGCTTTAGATATAGTATACCTATATCTAACCCTAAAATGGACACACAGATCTCCTATCAGTCACTCCTATGGCAGGCCTTAACAATCCTGAAGGCAGAGTGCTTGGAATCGTGTGAGATAGTGCTCTGGCATGAGCTGAGCCTGTCTGCGGCTTTCGGGATCCATCCCTTAGCCGTTTCCATGATATCGCATACCATATACTCTTAAGTGCATTATAATCCTCGCGGTTATATGCCAACTCTGGTATCGCTTTATCAAAACATGTCGAGTAAGGTGTCATACGAATTGGAATACTAACCCCTCGCCAATTCTGGCGACGGGGTTAGCATTCCACCCTTCTAGAGGGACACGACATGTATGTGACCTGTAACCCCGGTTAAAGTCAGACAGAGCCTTAGCATCCACAAAATGGATGCTGCCACCGAGACACAAGTCTGCCCTCCTGCTGCTGGGAGTCCTCCCAGAGCAGGAGGCAAGGACAAAGGGTTTCCTGCCAGGGGCGGTGCCAGCACCGTCCCAGACAGGGTTTTGTGTATTCCAGGTAGGCAGGGCTACAGAGGAAGGTGACTGCAAGTGGCACCCCGGTGTTCACTGTGCATAGGCCGGCTGAAACCAGTTCCAGGGGCACTCCAGCCCCTGGCCTGGGGAAAGCCCGCCAAAGGAGAGGGGTGTAACCACCCCCCTCCTGGTCCCACCCATAGGGCAGGACTTAGTCGCGTGCCAGCCCCCTTTTCCCAGATAAAGGTAGGAACTGGCCCCCTTCCAAATTAGATCATCTTTGGAATCAAGACACGACTTTCTACGAAAGGACATCAAGATTTCTTCTTCAAGATTCTCCCTTGTGACTAAGGAGTAGTCACCCTGCATCCGCAGGCACCACCTTAAGAACACTGCGGCCTGCTGCAAGTCCTTCCTCCGGAATCCGACTGCCCAGCTCGACAAGACCCGGCTTCCCTGGCACCTCCGACCTCTACTCACCTCTACAGCCAAGCTGAGAACCGTGAGTGCGACGAGACCTCAAGGGACCGACTATTGCCAAGACTGCACGACTTCTTCACAGCAAGCCCGCCGGGTAATCTACTGGCGAGTGCTTTGGGGTCCGAGAAGCCCCGACCCTGAGCAGCTCCAGCACCGAAGATCAGCCCCCCAGCATCTCCACGATCGGCGTGGGGCCCTTCTGCTTTTTGCTGCTCACCGCGTTGTTTGGCTACTAGCCCGCTGGCTTGTGGCCTTCTGAACGACGCCCGACGACATCACTGCTGCTGGTCTGGTTGCTCCAGACTGGTTCTTGCTCCCTTCCAGAAGAGGAGCACCCCGGACCCTCCTGGTCCACTCAAGACGCCATTTTTAGTCCACCGCGTGGGCTTGAATTAGCCAAGGCTTTGTTGCCCAATCCTGGGTCCTTCGACGCCGACAGCTTCATCCATCGTGGGACAGCTCGCCCCTCCATCCTGGTCGCCGACAACGCCTCCTGGTCCGTGAGATCTGCAGAGCACAGCGTCGCCCACTCACCTAGTCGAGGTGACTACCCTCCGGTGCCCTCCTGGTGCCCCTGACTACTGGCTAGTAGTCACAAACTTGGTCCCCTCTGCTTTCAGGTGTCATCCATCTTCAAGATCCAGGCTTGGATTACTTCGAACTCTCTTCACTGGTCGCCTGCCAGCATCTTTCTTCCAGGCTCCTGGTTCGTCTACGAGGATTCCTGACGTCTTTTGAGACCTATGCAGCTGCAGCCCCTGGGCTAGGTAACTTCGGCATTTCGGTGCCCCAGCATAGCCTCACTATCCAAGGGTCAGGATCCACTGTCGTTTTCGTCCTACCAGGTCGGGTTCGCCCGTGAACACTAACTTTACCTTTACTAGCTATCATAGACTTTGTCCCGCATCCCGCGTGAGAGTGCACACTCTGCACCCGAGTCCCCTGGGCCTCCTAGAAGTAATCTAACGATTCTATAGTCAAGTCCTAGCGATTCCAAAGCCTATTAGTACTGTACTTACCTGCTAGTAGTTTCGCATTCCACTTTTTGAGTATATGGTTTCCCGTGCCCCTCGGGCATTTGTATATACTGTGCTAACTTAAGTATTTTTATAAGAGTTTTGTTGTGTGCTTAGCTCCCTGTCTCATAAAGAGCCAGGGTAGTCTTGTTATAAATAAATACACTGTTTATTTTCATAACAACTTGTGTGGTGTCCTTTCACTGGGTGTTCAAGGGGTAATGTGATGGTAAAACAGCTGGCTTAACACGCCCTCTAGAGTCTTAGCCTTAGACTGCTCGTATCCATGCTACTAGGATAGCTGGTCTATAAGGTTGACTTACAACCAATCATCAATAAGGGTTGTTTGGACTGATACATAGTGATCACTAGAATAGTGAGCACTGCATATCAGGCCAACTTCTCACATTGGTGAGCAGCGGTTGGGATTTGAGCTTGCTGTTGTTTTACCACACATATCCTAAGAATATCTTGTGAAAGATCACATAAGTACTAAAGGTACATATAACTTAGCTTAGAATACTCTGAGTTCTACTGAACCAGCTGTTGTAGCTCCTAGGGCCTAGCACACCCTAAACTACAACTCTAGCAAGGGATCAGTAGGTAAACATATAGTGTAGGTAAGTGCACCACTTACACCTCACTAGAAAAGCATGTCTACCCAGGGAGAGTCCTCAGGGACCCCTCTTGTGGTGATTGACCCTCCACAGGTCAGCTCAAGATATGCAGCTCTCAATTTCCAGGAGTTGAGACACTTGTGTACCTCCAGGAAATTGAAACAGGGGGCTAACCCCACCACTCCCTTCCTGTTGGATCTCTTAGAGACCTATGATGCTAGTAGAGCATCTCAGGGAGAGGGGAATATGCCAGCCTTGGTGATCCAGACCTCCACAACACTGTAAATGCAGTTGAGGAGGAGGACCCTGAGGAGCTCTCTGGGGATGAGGTAGACACAGGTCTTGAGGTAGTCAGAAGGCTAACTAGGGCCAACATAGACTTGCTTGGGCTAGGATCTGGGGGACCCCCAGTACTGACCCTAAGTAGGCCTAACCTTGGAGTTAGGAGAGATAGATCTCTTTCTAGGGACTCCAATAGATCTCTGCACTCTAATGCCTCTTCTCAGAGGAGAAGGAACTCTCCCCAGAGGAGATTGACTTCCCCTCAGAGACTGGAGCATGAAGCTAGGATGAGACAGGCTACTCTGAGATTGAAAGGGAAGAACTTGCCCTGGCCAAAGAAAAGCTTGCCTTTGCTAGAGAGCAGCAGATGAGTGGGTTAGCTCCCACTGGTGGCAGCAATCTCCCAAGAGATAGAGAGAAGGGTTTAGATACTAAACACCTGACTAAGATAGTGCCCCCCTTTAAGCAAGGGGATGACATCCAGAAATGGATGGCTGCTTTGGAGAGGGCCTGCACTGTGCAGTGCATTCCCCGAAGTCAGTGGGCAGCTATACTGTGGCTCTCCTTTGATGGTAAAGGTAGAGATAAGCTCCTCACTACAAGAGTGGAGGATGCTAATGATTACCAGGTCCTGAAAAATGCACTGGTTGATGGGTTTGGTTTAACCACTGAGCAGTACAGGTTGCTGTTCAGAGACACCCAGAAAACTCAGTCTCAGGACTGGTCTGACTTTGTGGATTGTGCCACTAAGGCTTTGGAGGGCTGGTTGCTGGGTAGCAAGGTTACTGATTACACAGGATTGTACAATCTCATGATGAGAGAACAGATTTTAAATAATTGTCAGAACCAGTTGTTGCACCAGCACCTTGTTGATTCAGATCTGACCTCTCCCCAAGAATTGGGAAAGAAGGCAGACAAATGGGTCAGGACAAGGATCAAGCAGAACCAGAACCAGAACCAGGGTGGTCAGAAGAAAGCAGACCAGAAGGGTAATGTTAAGAATGAACAAAATGACCAGAAGTCTTCACCAGGTCCCCAACAAACCAAAGAGGGTGGGGGTCAGGCTTCCCAGAAGAAGAAGACTCAAGAAGGCCAGTCAAAGAGGTGGTGCCAGTACTGTAAAAGTAAGTCTCACTGGTTTAGTGAGTGCACCAAAAGAGGAGGACAAACTCCTGCCACTACAGCCCCTAAGGCAACTGCACCCCCTAGTACAGTCAGTAGTGGTAGTGTACCTCCCAAGGCATTAGTTGGGTTAACCTTGGGAACTGAGGGGTCTGACAACTTAGTTGGCACACTCACTCAGGCTGTCCTTGTCTGTACAGGGGATATGGATATGTCCCCTGATATAAGTCCCAATACTTTGGGCAAATACAGACATACACCTTTGATTAATGGCAAGATGGCTCAGGCCTATAGGGACACTTGTGCCAGTGTCACCATGGTGACACCTAACTTTGTGGACCCTGGACAGATCATGCCAGGTACAGATTTCCTGGTGACCAATGCCAGCAACGTCACTACCAGTCATAGTATGGCGATTGTGGCTTTCTCCTGGGGTGGAGTGAAGGGTCAAAAGAAAGTTGTAGTCAGTTCAGACCTCCCAGTTGATTGTTTGTTGGGCAATGATTTGGAGTCATCACTATGGTCAGAAGTGGAGCAGAGGACTCACATGGAGATGTTAGGCTTGCCAGCACATGTGCTTGCTGTGACTAGGTCACAGGCCAGAAGATGCCCCACTGAACAGGTGCTGGATCCTGAAAGTATGGACCAGACACCTTCCAAGAAGAAGAGCAGTAGGGTTAAGGCTTTGCCTTCCCCCTTGCCCCAGGTTGAGGATCAGGTCTCTGAGGAAGCTGATCTGAGAGAACTGAGGGAAACTGAGCCTAAAGAGCTTGAACTTGATCAAGTTGAGTTTCTGGGCTCAGGGGGACCCTCCAGAGCAGACCTGGGGAAGGCACAGTTAGACTGCCCTTCTCTTGAACCCCTCAGACAGCAGGCTGCTGCTGAGGCTGCAGGGAATGCCACAGGTGCCCACAGGGTATACTGGGAAGATGGACTCCTGTACTCTGAGTCAAGAGACCCCAAGCCTGGTGCAACCAGGAGGCTGGTCATCCCCTTGTCTCTGAGAGGTTTCCTTCTCACCTTGGCCCATGAGATTCCCCTTGCAGGTCATTTAGGTCAGACAAAGACGTGGGACAGGCTTGTCTCACACTTTCACTGGCCCCACATGAATGAGAATACCAAGGAGTTTTGTCGCTCCTGTGTCACTTGCCAAGCCAGTGGTAAGTCAGGTGGCACAACAAAGGCCCCCCTCATACCACTACCTGTGGTGGGGGTCCCCTTTGAAAGGGTGGGGATTGACATTGTTGGTCCAATGGAACCCCAGACAGCATCAGGGCACAAGTTTATACTGGTGGTGGTGGATCATGCCACCAGGTATCCCGAAGCTATTCCACTTAGGACCACTACAGCACCTGTAGTGGCAAGGGCCCTAGTTGGAGTGTTCTCCAGAGTGGGCTTCCCTAAGGAGGTTGTTTCTGACAGAGGTACAAACTTCATGTCAGGATATCTGACTGCAATGTGGAAGGAGTGTGGCGTGAACTACAAGTTCACCACACCCTACCACCCACAATGCAATGGGCTTGTTGAGAGATTCAACAGGACCCTCAAAGGGATGATTCATGGGCTACCTGAACCTCTTAGGAGAAGATGGGATGTCCTGATCCCCTGCCTCTTGTTTGCTTACAGAGAGGTCCCACAGAAGGGGGTTGGCTACAGCCCCTTTGAGCTTCTGTATGGGCATCCTGTAAGAGGACCCCTGTGTTTGGTGAAGGAAGGATGGGAGAGACCTCTCAAAAAGCCTGCAACCAACATAGTGGACTATGTACTTGGTCTCCGCTCCAGGATGGCTGAGTATATGGAAAAGGCATCTAAAAACCTGGAGGCCAGCCAAGAACTTCAAAAAGCTTGGCATGACCAAAAGGCTGTGCTGACTGTGTACCAGCCAGGACAGAAGGTGTGGGTGCTGGAGCCAGTGGCCCCAGCAGCTCTGAAAGACAAATGGTCTGGGCCCCACACCATCATTGAGCAAAAGGGAGAGGTTACCTACTTGGTGGACCTTGGAACTCCCAGGAGCCCTCTCAGAGTGCTCCATGTGAACAGGCTCAAGGCATATGTTGACAGGAAGGACATGAGCTTGCTCATGGCCACAGATGAGGGACAGGAGGAAGAGAGTGACCCTCTCCCAGACCTGCTCACTCAGAATCCTGATGATGGATCAGTAGATGGTGTTGTCTTTTGTGGCAGCCTCACTGAACATCAGCAACAGGATTGCAGGCAAGTTCTGCAATCCTTCAGACATATGTTCTCTCTGACACCCAGCCAAACTGATTGGTGTACCCATGATGTTGACACTGGAGACAGTCTGCCTGTCAAGAGTAAAATCTACAGACAGCCTGATCATGTTAGAGACTGCATCAAGACAGAAGTGCAGAAAATGTTGGAGCTGGGAGTCATTGAGCCCTCAGATAGCCCTTGGGCTAGCCCAGTAGTTCTAGTGCCAAAGCCTCACACCCAGGGTGGTAAGAGAGAGATGAGGTTTTGCCTAGACTACAGAGGCCTCAATGCAGTCACTAAGACTGATGCCCACCCAATACCAAGAGCAGATGAACTTATAGATAAATTGGCTTCTGCCAAATTCTTAAGTACATTTGATTTGACAGCTGGGTATTGGCAAATCAGGTTAGCTGAGGAGGCCAAACCCAAGACAGCATTTTCTACCCCTGGTGGGCATTATCAATTTGTGGTGATGCCCTTTGGTTTGAAAAATGCACCTGCCACCTTCCAAAGGTTGGTGAATCAAGTCCTCACTGGGCTGGATGACTTCTGTGCAGCATATCTTGACGATATTGCTGTCTTTAGCTCCACCTGGGAGGATCACCTGGTCCACCTGAGGAAAGTGTTAGAGGCCCTGCAAAAGGCAGGCCTCACTATCAAGGCCACTAAGTGCCAGATAGGGCAGACACAGGTTGTATACCTGGGCCACCTTGTAGGTGGAGGCCAGGTTCAGCCATTGGAGAGTAAAATACAGGCCATCCAGGACTGGGCTCCTCCAATCACCCAGACTCAGGTTCGAGCTTTCTTGGGCCTGACTGGGTACTATAGGAAGTTTGTCAGAAATTATGGGTCCATAGTGACCCCTCTTAATGACCTGACAAGCAAAAAGATGCCAAAGAAAGTTCAGTGGACAGCAAGCTGTCAGAAAGCATTCAATGACCTAAAGCAGGCCATGTGCACAGCACCTATCCTAAAGAGTCCAGATTACTCCAAGCCATTCATTGTCCAAACAGATGCTTCTGAGTTGGGTGTGGGAGCTGTTCTGTCTCAGCTGAATTTTGATGGTAATGATCAGCCTATTGCTTTCATTAGTAGGAGGCTGACCCCCAAAGAGAAAAATTGGTCAGCTATTGAGAGGGAGGCCTTTGCTGTGGTTTGGGCCCTGAAGAAGCTGAGGGCCTACTTGTTTGGCACTCACTTCACCATTCAGACCGACCATAAGCCCCTCTTGTGGCTAAATCAGATGAAGGGTGAAAACCCCAAACTGCTTAGGTGGTCCATTTCCCTACAGGGGATGGATTTTACAGTGGAGCATAGACCTGGTACTGATCACAGCAATGCTGATGGGCTCTCCAGGTATTTCCACTTAGAGCAAGAAGACTCACCTGGTCAAGGTTAGTTTATTGTCCCAAAGTTTGGGGGGGGGTCATGTAAGAGAGTAGGGTCTGCAATCCTATGATCACCCAGATTTTTGCTTTTTGCTGCACTGGTTTACGACTTTCCCTGGCTGTGGGCCTGCTAATCAGACCCACAGCCTAGCTGTTCTCTCTATCCAAATTGTACTCAGGTACTGAATTGGCACTGGGCCCTCTCTAAGTCCCTGTACCCAGGGCTGAGGTGCACCCAGAAGTCTCCCAGGGGCTGAAGCTTGTATTGTGCCACCCCTGGGCTGACTAACTAAACTGACACAACTGGCTGCACGACAGCTGGGGCAAGGTGGTGTAATCACCCTTTGCTTTAGATATAGTATACCTATATCTAACCCTAAAATGGACACACAGATCTCCTATCAGTCACTCCTATGGCAGGCCTTAACAATCCTGAAGGCAGAGTGCTTGGAATCGTGTGAGATAGTGCTCTGGCATGAGCTGAGCCTGTCTGCGGCTTTCGGGATCCATCCCTTAGCCGTTTCCATGATATCGCATACCATATACTCTTAAGTGCATTATAATCCTCGCGGTTATATGCCAACTCTGGTATCGCTTTATCAAAACATGTCGAGTAAGGTGTCATACGAATTGGAATACTAACCCCTCGCCAATTCTGGTGACGGGGTTAGCATTCCACCCTTCTAGAGGGACACGACATGTATGTGACCTGTAACCCCGGTTAAAGTCAGACAGAGCCTTAGCATCCACAAAATGGATGCTGCCACCGAGACACAAGTCTGCCCTCCTGCTGCTGGGAGTCCTCCCAGAGCAGGAGGCAAGGACAAAGGGTTTCCTGCCAGGGGCGGTGCCAGCACCGTCCCAGACAGGGTTTTGTGTATTCCAGGTAGGCAGGGCTACAGAGGAAGGTGACTGCAAGTGGCACCCCGGTGCTCACTGTGCATAGGCCGGCTGAAACCAGTTCCAGGGGCACTCCAGCCCCTGGCCTGGGGAAAGCCCGCCAAAGGAGAGGGGTGTAACCACCCCCCTCCTGGTCCCACCCATAGGGCAGGACTTAGTCGCGTGCCAGCCCCCTTTTCCCAGATAAAGGTAGGAACTGGCCCCCTTCCAAATTAGATCATCTTTGGAATCAAGACACGACTTTCTACGAAAGGACATCAAGATTTCTTCTTCAAGATTCTCCCTTGTGACTAAGGAGTAGTCACCCTGCATCCGCAGGCACCACCTTAAGAACACTGCGGCCTGCTGCAAGTCCTTCCTCCGGAATCCGACTGCCCAGCTCGACAAGACCCGGCTTCCCTGGCACCTCCGACCTCTACTCACCTCTACAGCCAAGCTGAGAACCGTGAGTGCGACGAGACCTCAAGGGACCGACTATTGCCAAGACTGCACGACTTCTTCACAGCAAGCCCGCCGGGTAATCTACTGGCGAGTGCTTTGGGGTCCGAGAAGCCCCGACCCTGAGCAGCTCCAGCACCGAAGATCAGCCCCCCAGCATCTCCACGATCGGCGTGGGGCCCTTCTGCTTTTTGCTGCTCACCGCGTTGTTTGGCTACTAGCCCGCTGGCTTGTGGCCTTCTGAACGACGCCCGACGACATCACTGCTGCTGGTCTGGTTGCTCCAGACTGGTTCTTGCTCCCTTCCAGAAGAGGAGCACCCCGGACCCTCCTGGTCCACTCAAGACGCCATTTTGAATTAGCCAAGGCTTTGTTGCCCAATCCTGGGTCCTTCGACGCCGACAGCTTCATCCATCGTGGGACAGCTCGCCCCTCCATCCTGGTCGCCGACAACGCCTCCTGGTCCGTGAGATCTGCAGAGCACTGCGTCGCCCACTCACCTAGTCGAGGTGACTACCCTCCGGTGCCCTCCTGGTGCCCCTGACTACTGGCTAGTAGTCACAAACTTGGTCCCCTCTGCTTTCAGGTGTCATCCATCTTCAAGATCCAGGCTTGGATCACTTCGAACTCTCTTCACTGGTCGCCTGCCAGCATCTTTCTTCCAGGCTCCTGGTTCGTCTACGAGGATTCCTGACGTCTTTTGAGACCTATGCAGCTGCAGCCCCTGGGCTAGGTAACTTCGGCATTTCGGTGCCCCAGCATAGCCTCACTATCCAAGGGTCAGGATCCACTGTCGTTTTCGTCCTACCAGGTCGGGTTCGCCCGTGAACACTAACTTTACCTTTACTAGCTATCATAGACTTTGTCCCGCATCCCGCGTGAGAGTGCACACTCTGCACCCGAGTCCCCTGGGCCTCCTAGAAGTAATCTAACGATTCTATAGTCAAGTCCTAGCGATTCCAAAGCCTATTAGTACTGTACTTACCTGCTAGTAGTTTCGCATTCCACTTTTTGAGTATATGGTTTCCCGTGCCCCTCGGGCATTTGTATATACTGTGCTAACTTAAGTATTTTTATAAGAGTTTTGTTGTGTGCTTAGCTCCCTGTCTCATAAAGAGCCAGGGTAGTCTTGTTATAAATAAATACACTGTTTATTTTCATAACAACTTGTGTGGTGTCCTTTCACTGGGTGTTCAAGGGGTAATGTGATGGTAAAACAGCTGGCTTAACACGCCCTCTAGAGTCTTAGCCTTAGACTGCTCGTATCCATGCTACTAGGATAGCTGGTCTATAAGGTTGACTTACAACCAATCATCAATAAGGGTTGTTTGGACTGATACATAGTGATCACTAGAATAGTGAGCACTGCATAGCAGGCCAACTTCTCACACCAACCATCCGTAAATTTTACGGACTGCCCGTTATTTTAGCCCCTTGTCCGTTGTCTGTGAGCATTTCTTTCACAGACGCCTTTTGTCCGTAATTTTGGGGATGGCAGCAAGCTGTGCTGTTCCCCTGTGACAATCGGAGCCAGCTTGCACTTCTCTGAGGCTGCAGCAGCCCCTCCCCCACCTCACTCAGTCTTTGTACAGGTCATTGTCATTCTGATGTAGCTGATTATCACCTAAAGAATGACAGTGGGCCAAAGGTGTAGGGAAGCACCCGGGTGAGATAAGTGTTTCATGGCCCTTCCTAACTTTTCTCTGTGACTTTCAGATCAGCACAGGACAGAATAAAAAACAAATAAATAAAGCAAGAATAATCACTGTGATGCAGCTGTGTGTGTGTGGGGGGGTGCAGAGGGGCAGAGGATTCCGAAGTATCCAAAAGCAGAGACAGAAAGAAAAATTATGTTGATGGTAAATCAAAAAGAAGCACAAGGCAAATGTAGTGAGAAAGGGAAGGAAGAATAGAATGCAAATAATGAAAGAAAGCTGGAAAGAATTAGATTTAACAATGGAAGGAAGGACAAGAGGATGATCAAATGGAAAAAAGGAACACACAAACGAATGTAAATGTGGAATATGAAAATATGAAAAGAAAATGAAATATGAATTTGGAGAATAGAGAGAATGAGAGACGAAATGAAACGACGCACAGACAGAAAGATGGAAAGAGGAGGATGTAAAGATGAAAGGAGAGAACAAAGGTGGATAGAAAGAAGGACATAAGGAAAGAAAGAAAATGAAAAGACGGAAAGAATAAAAGACAAACATCAATATAGATAAATGCAGTTTTTGACCAAGTTTCCTTCCTGCTGCAAAAAGCATAATTTTGCATTATTTTTGCAAATTTTCATAAGGGGAACAATTTTCATAGACTTCAATAGGAAAGACCAGGATAGCTCACTTTGGGCCAGATGTAGGAGCCAAAATACCGGTCGGTAACGGCCGAAATCGGCCGTTACCGACCGGTATTTGGGTTTTCAGATGTAGGGGCATATATTTTACAGAATCGGTAAATTTACCGATTCGGTAAATTTACCGATTCTGTAAAATACCGAATCGGTATTTTTACCGATTCGGTATATTCAAATGTAGGTGGCACTCCTGAGAGTGCCACAGGCCTTACAGATTCGGTATTTTACCACCCAATCCAATTGGGTGGTAAAATACCAAATCCAGGTGTGCATGCACATGTGTGCATGCACACCTGTGCCATGTGACACACAGACATGCCCTTAGGGCATGTCTGTGTGCCACATGGCTCACATGCCCGTCTTTGGGGTGCTAGAGGGTGTCAAAGTGACACCCCCTGCACCCTTGCTAAAATCGGTATTTACCGATTCTGTAATTACAGAATCGGTAAATACCGAGGGGCAGATTTATGTTAACTGGCGCATCCCCAGGGATGCGCCAGTTAATGTGCGCCACAGCTCCGCCACCCATGATGCGCCGCATTTACAATGCGGCGCACCATGGGGCAAAAACGGCACAGATGCGTGACGCATCTGTGCCGTAAAGGCGGCGCATTGCTGGAGTTGCGTCGCAAGCGCGACGCAGCTCCAGCAAGGCTCGGGGGTGCCCTATCTGACCAATGCTGCATCAAGACCTACGCCTGCTTCAAGCAGGCGCAGGCTTTTGACGCAGCATTGGCGTGAAAGTGACAGAGTGAAATCTTATAGATTTCACTCAGCCACTTTTGCGAGGCGCACCTGCCCCGGAACGCCCACCCTGCGCCGGAACGCCCACAAGCGGCGCAGGGCTTTACAACGTGACGCATCTGCCTAGATGCGTCACGTTGTAAATCGTTCGTAGGGATGCGCCACGTTTACGCCGCCTTGCGTGACGCAACAGCGGCGTAAACGTGGCGCAAGGCCTTCATAAATCTGCCCCCGAATCTTAATGATTCGGTATTTACAGAATCTGTAATACCTACATCTCCCCCCTTCATATTTACTGACTCTTAAATACCGAATCGGTAAAATTCGGTATTTAAGAGTCGGTAAATATGAATTACCTACATCGGGCCCTTTGCTTCTTTATTTAGTGCCATATAAAGCGGTAGGTATTTTATTTTTCTGGCTCCCTTGCATTGGGGCCTTGTGTAGTAACAGCATGTGGCGTGCCGTCTTCTGCATAGGCCTAGGGCACAGCATGCTGCTTTTTTGGAGGAGCCGTACTGGAGGACTAAGCTACATTTTGGAAATATTAGACTAGATGAAAGGCAAAGACATTTTTTGCGTGCCTACAATTTTCAGGCCATAACAAAAATGTCTGTTTTAACTATGGTGATTAATGCATCTCTTGGAGAGATCTGAGTTTTCACTAATCCTGGTTTATTTTTATTTATTTATTATTAATCTTATAGAGCGCGACAGCTACCCGTAAGGGTTTCCCGGCGCTAATTGACAGTAAACAACATGATTAATCCTGAAGAAAAGGGGTTATTGGGCAAACAGCCAGGTCTTTAGGGCCTTTCGAAAACGGAGATGGCACTGCTCCATTCGTAAGTCCACGGGAAGAGAGTTCCACAGTTTAGGTCCCAGAACAGCAAAGGAACGGCCTCCCACTCTAGAAAGCTTGAACCTAGGTACGCAGAACAGATGTTGGGAGGAAGAGCGAAGTGAGCGTGTAGGTACATAAGGCTTGACGAGTGCTTGAAGATAAATGGGAGCAACTTCAATTTTAATCTTATGCATAAAGCATAGTGCCTTAAATTTTACTCGGTTGTCAATATTAAGCCAATGAAGTTGCTTAATGCGTTCCGCGATTGGATCATATTTCCGGCATCCACACAGGAGCCGGGCAGCAGCATTCTGAACCAATTGGAGACGACGCAGGATCGCCTTGGTGACCCCCAGATAGAGCACATTACTGTAATCCAGTCTTGAGGTCACCAGGGCCGACACAACAGATCTTTGTGTGTCAGATGGCAAAATCCAAAAGATCTTTCTCAGCCATCTAAGAATAGTAAAACATGTGGCTGAGACTTTATTGACCTGGTCTTTCAACGACAGATCCCTGTCAATGAGGACCCCTAGGTTCCTGGCACGTTCCGATGGAGTGGGTAGAACGCCCATCGTTGATGGCCAGTGTCTCGGACTCCAAAGGTCAGGCTTGTTGCCAAAGACGAGCACCTCCGTCTTATCGCTGTTAAGCTTTAGAAAATTCCGGCACATCCAGCGAGAAATGTCACTAAGACCAGTTTGCAGAGAGGAAGGAGAAGAAGGGTCTGCTTGAGATAAAGAGAACACAATCTGAGAATCATAAGCATAAGTGAAGAGGTTAAGGCCAGAAGACTGTGCAACATGGGCTAACGGAACAACATAAAGATTGAAAAGGAGAGGGCTAAGGATAGAACCCTGGGGAACACCATGAGGGGAATGATAGATGTTAGAAGTGGAAGTATTAGAAAAGATTTGAAAAGTCCTGTCAGAAAGAAAGGATGAAAACCAGAGTAAAGCTTTGTCACAAATGCCAAAAGAGGCAAGGCTATTGAGAAGGGTACTGTGGGAGACAGTATCGAAGGCTGCACTGAGATCAAGCAAAATCAGTGCAGCCGTTTCGCCTTGATCTAATAATTGGCGAATGTTCTCAGTTACACCTAATAGGGTGGTTTCTGTAGAGAAACCTCGGCGAAAGCCCGATTGAGATGAGTGAAGAAGATTATTGAAAGTGACAAAGTGAGAGAGATGTAGATGAACATGTCTTTCCAAAATTTTTGAAAAGGCTGGCAACAATGAGATAGGCCGGAAATTGGCAGCAACATTAGGATCTGCAGTGGGTTTCTTGAGAAGTGGGGTGACCATTGCATGCTTCCAGCAATGGGGGACAGTGGCTGAAGCAAGAGAAGCGTTAAGTAAAGAGCAGATCACTTCAAGTTGGGGAGATTCAAGCTGACGTAGAACCGAAATGGGTACAGGATCCATGGGTGAGCCAGATTTAATATTGTTTAGAATTTCTAAAAGAGTGGCAGGTACAAGATCAGGCCAAGTCTGCAAAGAAGCCAGGGGAGAGCAAGTGGCAATAGGGGGTGACCAAGGGCAGGCAGTAGATTTCTCAAGAGATTTAATATCTCTATAGATTGTGTCGATTTTAGATGTAAAATACTGGGCAAGTTCGTCACATTTCTTACTCGAAAGAGGAGGGGGTATAGCAACTGTCTGAGAGCCAGCAAGGTCTTTTACAACTTTAAATAAAACATTTGATTTATTTATGGATTCTGTAATCAAATTTGTGACATAAGTGGCTCTGGTATGAACACAGGCCTTGTGATATAGTTTCAATTCGGCTTTATACGTAAGCCCGGCAGCAGTAGAGTAATCTTTCCTCCAGGCCCGTTCTAGTCTCTTACATTGAGCTTTGTGTAGACGAAGGGTTTCATTGTACCATGGGGCGGGAAAATTATGAACAACATTTTTTTTGTTTGTAAGAGGAAGACAGATATTTATAGCATCAAAGAGCCAAGAGTTCACCGAGTTAGCAGCTGAGTTCATGTTGTCTAAATTAGGTCGATATTTAGGCAAAAGATCAATAAGCTTTGAGTTGAGAGCTGTAGTGTCCAAATTCTTCCAGATTCTCCTTTTAAAATTGAGAGAGGAATTAGGTGTGGTCAGAGTTTTGTTGGTAGCTACAGTAAATTTAACTAAATAATGATCTGACCAAGAGACAGGTAAAGCAGGAGAACATGTTATTTGCGAAGAGTTTGAAAAAATAGGATCTAAAAGATGCCCACCCCTATGGGTGGGGCCCTTGTTGTGTAAAATTAAATTCATAGCAGCAAGATCGGTGATACAGTTACCAGCAGCCTTGTCATTGGGGTTGTCCAAATGTAAGTTTAAATCACCAATGACAAAAAAATTACTGGAAGATACAAGCACTGAAGCTATGAAATCCAAAAATTGGGTGTACCAAGAATTAGAAGTGCCAGGGGGACAGTACATTAAAAGTCCAGTAATAGTATAGTTGGGGTTTAGAGTGAGCTTAAAGTGAAGAGCATCACATTTGCTCAGAACAATAGGATCAGAATGACATTGATATTTTTTATTAAAAATTATTGCCACACCGCCTCCATTCCTTACAGGACGGTCGTTTCGGACAATGGCATAGTCAATAGGCAATGCTTCGGCGATGTCAGGGCCAGAGTAGTCGTGGAGCCAAGATTCAGTAATGAATAGCGCATCAGGCGCCTCATCAGTAAGCAAGTCAAAAATATTGCGTTTATGTTTGGGCAGAGAGCGACAGTTATGACTGATAAAGATAAAACCAGGAGGAGAAGGAATAGTAGCTCGTAGTTGTTGACTTTTACATAAATCAGGAGTATTTAATAAGAAAGGGCAATCAGGGCAGTGCAAAGGAAAATTTCCAAGCAGGTCAAAAGAATGCGTTATATGAGTATTGAAAGGTCTTAGGTCAAGTAATTGTTTTCTGGAGTATGGGCGCGGAGCCGATGGAGAAGAACCAAGGGTTCTGGCCCCGGGACCCGGTTGGGCGCGGACGGGCGCAGACGGGCACGCCTTTGGCGCGCCTTTGGCGTGCCATCGGCGCGCCCGCTGCGCCCGCCCGCTGCGCGGACGGGAAATGATACACATTTATACAGGAGGAGGGTGGGAGGGTCTGAAAGCCTAGACCGCGATCCCTGCACCTCCCTAAGATGGCGGCTGACCCCCGGTTCGAGCCGCGACAGCGTTCAATCTGCTGTGCGGTCCGAGGTGGGAAGCGGAAACAGTGTCAGCAGTGACAATATTTGGAGTAAGTGCAAATTAGCAAGTTTCAAAGTTTCAAAGTAAAATCACAATTAAAAGTAAGAACACAATTTTAACACGCAAAAGCAGTCTGCTAAGGGCAATGTTTCCCGGCTTTTCGCCTCAGGAATAATAACACGCTGGTATCAATCACCAGGCAGTGCAGTAAGAGCGTTTAAATACCCGGGAGGGCGGGAGGGTCTGAAAGCCTAGACCGCGATCCCTTCACCTCCCTACGATGGCGGCTGACCCCCGGTTCGAGCCGCGACAGCGTTCAATCTGCTGTGCGGTCCGAGGTGGGAAGCGGAAACAGTGTCAGCAGTGACAATATTTGGAGTAAGTGCAAATTAGCAAGTTTAAAAGTTTCAAAGTAAAATCACAATTAAAAGTAAGAACACAATTTTAACACGCAAAAGCAGTCTGCTAAGGGCAATGTTTCCCGGCTTTTCGCCTCAGGAATAATAACACGCTGGTATCAATCACCAGGCAGTGCAGTAAGAGCGTTTAAATACCCGGGAGGGCGGGAGGGTCTGAAAGCCTAGACCGCGATCCCTGCACCTCCCTAAGATGGCGGCTGACCCCCGGTTCGAGCCGCGACAGCGTTCAATCTGCTGTGCAGTCCGAGGTGGGAAGCGGAAACAGTGTCAGCAGTGACAATATTTGGAGTAAGTGCAAATTAGCAAGTTTAAAAGTTTCAAAGTAAAATCACAATTAAAAGTAAGAACACAATTTTGTGGTCTGGTTTTGACTTATCATTAAGAAGCATAGAGGATTATGGATTTGCCGCATGTGCCACATAATCCATCATTAGCTGAATATATTTCAAGATTCTAATTTAAAAACAGTTTCTACCTCAAATGGTTAAAAAATTACTAAAAAAGCTTGCAAAGGCCCTTATTGCATATGACTATATTTAGGTGTTATACGGGTACTAATGAGGTGCAACCTATGACCAGAAAGTGCTAAAATGTGCAAAAATGAGAAAATAATAATTGTAATACTATGACAAAACTTGCAGCATTACACTGCATAAATTCCCTTTTCTTGACAAATAATTTAGTCAACCCTGCAGCATAATTTGGCCCTCTCTGCTGCATAATTCCAATGGCCCTGAATATAGTACCTACCAGTATGGATGTCATGTGACTCCTACACCTTGTAGCCCTCCTTGCCTTAAGTAACATTTCCTATAAATTGATTTACATACATATGAGTCATTGTCTCTGAACAATAAGTGTGTGAGCTAAAGCCCTCAACACCCTACAGTGGCAGCACTGTAAAATAAATGACATACACATGACACATGAGCGAGGGTCTATATAGAGATGAGGGGGTACCATGGGAGGTTGATAGTGAGGGAATCTGTGCAGACGGAGGTCTTTGGTGAAGGGGTGTCATGAAGGCTGAAGGCCTCTGCATTCCCTGCAGTGCAGATGAGATAACACTTCAAAGGAACCCCAAACTGTAAACAAAATATTATATGAAATACCACAAAGAGACCTGCACAGTTGCTCAAAGCTGTGCACATAACAAAACGGTGAGGTGCACGATTGTGTCAACTTAATATAAACTTATTTTGAGTTGTCTATTTACGTACTTATACACTATTGTACGACCTCCTCTGATGTGTCAGAAATGGTACCGTTTGTCCCAAATTTCTGTCCTGATTTTGATCTTCTGTCCTGAATTTTTGACTTAAATTTTCACCATTTGTCCTGAATTTTTACACTTACTGTCCTGAATTTGCACCTATATCATTTGGTCACCCTATTTGCAAGGGAATAAATCTTCGTGTTATGTCCACAACTGACTGTGTAAATTGTTAACGGTCTAACATGAACCACGCACCTTTAATTTTAACTTAAATTTGGAGTTACATGTGAAGACTGGATGCAAGAGTAGTGTAAGAGGCATGCGGCTGTCAGGGTGTCTGGCTGAGATCGTCATTGCATTAAGAACCTTCCTCTCTTCGCCTCAAAGGAAAGGTGTGAGTAAACCTTTGTGGAAATATAGGTCTGTGTGGGAAATGATAAATAAAGGGAGCAGAGAAGGCTCCCGATATGTGCTGAAACGCAGGCTGCACTGGTGTTATATCATGAAGCCTCTCGAGGTGTCTGCCACGTAAGAATGGGGCATTCAAGTGCACACAGGAAATACTGATGATTTAAATAATGCTATTTTATTTTACCAGAAGTATGAATAAAACATTTTTGACTTTTTTTTACACATACTAAAGAACTAAACAAATGACACAATATTAATACTTTGCTACATTAATGTATCCTTTATTTATCCGTATTAGACTGGTTGATTTCACTCGACAGATTCCAAGGCTTTGAGCATCAGCACCTGCACTGCTTCGAAAGCACAGTTTCATTAGAAAATCTCCGACAGCTGTGGTGAAGGCAGACACTGGCCGACTTGGAGGTTAGCTTGAACTGCCTGTGTCCTTAAAAAGGAGAGACCTGCCGTTGCCATGGTAACTGAGGATAACCGAGAAGCACAAGCTCAAGGGTAGCACCGTGGCAGATTTTCCCATGCTGGAGTGTACTGGAGCAAGAAATTATGGTCTGGAAGAAATGAGACTCTCGGGCTGTGCAGGGGATGGCCAGAAGGCACAGAATCCTGCGCCACCCCCTGGTGCAGAGCAGAGTTACAGGAATGTGATTCCCCATTATCTGCCCTGCCTGTACACCAACCCATCATGTTCAGCAACGAGACACAAAGCAAGGAGATGAAACTGCGTTCTAATTCAAAACACCAAACAAGGCCCATCTCCTCTGAAGCAGGGGCAGCTCCTCCATGTGGGCGGAGGGGCGTCGCCCCACTTGTTTTCTCGCACTGCGAGAAGCAGTAACATAAAATGGTGTGCCATTTTATGTTACTGCTTCTCGCACTGCGAGAAAGCAGAAGGCTTTGGTTGGGGGCTGAAAATGGCAAAGTGTGCATGATTGTCAAGGCCTGCAACAGGGCAGGGGAGGAGTGGCTAGCCCAATGTTGCAGGCCTTGACAATCATGCACACTTTGCCATTTTCTGCATGTAGGCTGCATGCAGCCTGCATGGAGAATATAGCCTACCCATAGACGCCTGTGCGGTCGGCGTCCCAGCCAATCACAGCGCTGCCATTGCAGCATTGTGATTTGCTTAGGGGAGGTGAGGGCTGCCTGCTTCCTGCGGCTGCGAGGAGCAGAGACGACGTGGGACCGGATCGGCCGGCTAAGTTAAGTTTTTATTCATTAAATATTAAAATGAAACATCCCCCTGCGTGACCCGCCCCCTTCTGCACGACTCCCCTGCCTCCCTCTTGCGCCTCAACCCGCGAGTCATGCCGGCCGCGACTGCTCTGAAGAACTGTAATGAAACCAAAATTGCGCTGTCCTAACTATTTAAATGAAAGATGACCCCTTGTCCAGTGTAAAATTCCTCATCATACTGCTGAAACTTTTGCAGTTTTATTCCACTGGGGATACTTGTCCAAGCAAAAATCATATGTTTTATTATTGTACATTTGTTGCATAAAATCTAGAAGCTGATTACAATGCGGCCTGTGAAGGATCCAACCGGCGGTCTGAGCCTTCAGGACTGCATCATAATGGGCTGCTCGGTTTACTTTCTGACTGCCTAATTGTGATCTAGGACACTATTATTATTATTATTATGTGCAATGAGTTCAAATCAGTTGTGGCTGCAGGTACGTAGTTACTCGTCCACGAAAGCGATTGCAGCTTCGTAGGTCATCATTTCCAACATGAGGACGTTGTCAACTTCATCAAGGACGACGAGTCCATCCATTAGCAGGGCGGGACAGATGGGCTGCATCCACCCCCTTTCACCAATTAGCACTACAGCCTAATAGGGGAGCGGTTCAATGAGGTCACTGCACAAGAGGATTTGTGCAATCTTCAAGGTCCAGCTGCCACCATGTATGCCAAGTAGCAAGGCATTCCATAAACGGGTATCACAGTGCCAACAGGGAATGCACACACATGTCAACATCCAGTTCATCTACCGTCCTGTTGGATAGGCAGACATCCATGCACCACTCGAATGTGCATGATCGACAATGCAACACAGGCTGAACGCAGGTGGCGTTGGCAGGGCGGAAGCTTAGCCTGTAACTGATCTGCAGCACTGCCAATGGCAGTGCCCCCAGTAATTCACGTTTGGCGCAAAGGGAAGAGAGGTGCATAATCACTCGCCGTCGCCGTCGAACAGGGTCACTCTTCTTCCGCATGAAAAGCCCAAAACCATTGTTTTGATGCATTATTGTTAACGCCATGTAGCGCGCAAATATATACCAGGAAAGGAAAATAATTTACAATCGAGCATTATATCCGCTAATTGAAACCTGGTTTTGAGCTGAGTAACAAAATATATCAATATTGTGAAACACTCCAATGAATTCCGAATACAAGCATCAAGTTAGTTTTATATGTGCAATTGACAGCTACCTGATGAAGACACGTATGCCGAAAACACGCGTAGTTGACACCTGCCGCACTGCCTCCATCATCTTAACGTCTACCATATATTATAGATGTACAACTACATGACTGTAAATGAAATATAAAGATTTAAAAAGTTAAAATATAAGTTATATACAAGACAATAAAATTAAATGTTTTGATACATACATGAGTAAATAGCCATTTTTTGTTATAATATGGTAGTTTGCCTGTTCTAAATCATTTTCACTTCAGAGAAATATATTAGTGATGTACTGTTGAATCAATGCCTAGCTAAATTCTTCCTTATTGTATAATTTCCCTATGTTTAGCTAGTCGTTATATAGGGGTTCCTTGCTTCCTAAAAAAATAGTGCCCCCAGTAAATGCAGCATACGTGCACGGTACAGTTCCACGTGACAGGGATTGCGCATGTGTCCGGGATGTTCTGCCATTGCGTCAGTGGCTCTGGTTGAAGCAGCACTGTTCTTACCTGCGCCAGTTCTGTGGATGAAATGCCATAGATCGGATAAATGAGTTGTTTTAGTGTGCAACGGTTGTACGCCTGGGATGGTGTGGGAGTAAGTGTGAAGGCCATTCCATGAAAGATAACTTCGAGCAAGGACTTCTGTCTGTGGGGTGTGTATACATTGGTCTTTCGTCGGGCTGTGCATAGCTTGGGAGTCGTCATCAGCTGCTATAGTATCTGTCAGGGGGTGCCTGGCATATGCAATTCCGAGGTCGGAGGTGCCGATGTGATCCCGCCTGATATTTCAGACGTAGGAGCTTTCATCCCTAATTTTAGTTTGTCATCTGCTTGCATTCAGGAATTGTGAAGTGGCTTTGTTGGGGGTGGGTGGGATGTGTGCGATTTTGGCATTCATGTTTGACATGTCTAGCATGTGGCAAATGGGCGGCATCACTGTGTTATGTTGCCTCACAGTTGCTCCTCCCTCCCCCCAAGCCTATTTACTTGTGTGCGCTGCACGGTTGCATCACTTGCACTCCTACGGCACACCATTGTCATGCCTGTCCGCGCATGTCCACAAGCATGACAACGACACAGTGATGTTGGCCATTGAAGGTGGGCTGCCGCTTGAGTGTGGGCCTATGGTAAGGATAGGGTGGACACAGATGTAGAGTTCGTGCCTGGCTGACCTCGCGCTGCGAGTAGGGCTAGGCATTTGGCTCATGCTACGGCAATACAGACACACAGAACACTTGGCATGTATGAGCCAAGACCCCGAGCGGTCTTGCGCTCCTTCATTTCTCCGTTGTGCGAGCCCAGCGTCCAGGTGCATGCTACATTGCAACATTGTCGATTGCAAGCCGGGTGGCGCAGACACTAAAACAAAGACACGCGCATTAGTTACTTCCTTGTCCAGGCCAGGACTGAACCACGCCCAGAGCCCGGGCAAATTCTTCACACCCCTATGCTGGACTTGCCTACACCTGCCCAGCCCACTCTGCTTACGCTTACGGGGGGGTATAAAGCTACATGTCCAAGGTCTTAGCCACTGCCTGAGGTGAAATGGTTGCGTCCACAGCACAATGTAATGTGGTAGGGCTCGGGTCCATTATGCATACATAATGACCACTCAGACACACTTAGATAGATATTGGATCTGGCTACGGGCACGTGCGCCCGGCCCCTTTTTATTACCATGGTCACATGTCCAGTGACGCCTGTGATAAATGGGTGTGGGGTGAGTGTAAGCCAGCCCTCAGGGAGTGGTTGCTGCAAGGCAACAACTAGAACAGTGATCATTGGATCACACATGCAGATTCAATCATAAAGGGTTCATGACTTGGGCTGCACTGAGGCAGGGGCACCAGTTCTGTAATCACACACAAAAGATTCAATCTTAAAGGGTTCATGACTTGAGCTGCACTGAGGTAGGGGCGCCAGAGCTGAGCGGGCTCATGTGAAGAAATTGTTGTTGGTTGTATCCCTTCGGGATATTCCTGCTGCAGCTGCAGTGGAGTGTGGTACACCTGTCTAATCTTCATCATCATCGTCCCAGGTCTTCCCCACTGCCTGAGGTGACATTGTTGCGTCCACTGTCACTCAATCACAAAGGGTCCATGAGTTGTGCTGCACAGAGCTAGTGGCACCTGAAGAGCTGAGTGGGTGCGCAGCCAGCGATGATGGCGTGTCCTTGCAGGTCAAGATTGGATTTGATATGTGTGAGCCCTGTTGACCACAGTGTAGGCCGGAGGCAGTGGTCAGCAAGGGCCCACAGCCACGTGGCATTGACTTGAGCTGTACAAGGCACCTGAAGAGCTGAGTAGGTGCGAAGCCAGTGATGATGGCGTGTCCTTGCATGTCAGGATTGGATTTGATATGTGTGAGCCCTGCTGACCGCAGTGTAGGCCAGAGGCAGTGGTCAGCAAGGGCCCACAGCCATGTGGCATTGACTTGAGCAGCACAGAGTTAGTGGCACCTGACGAGCTGAGCGGGTGCGGAGCCTGCGGTGATGCGTCGTCCGGGCGGGCTGCACTGGAAGCAATGTCTGTTGCCTACTGGACGTTGCCATAAATAAATCAAGACTCGATTTGAATTGGGGGACCAGCTGACCATGGTGTTGGCCGAAGGCAGTAGTCAACACACTCATGACTCCGCGGTGCAGTGCAGGTGGATGCGCTGGGGCCTGTGTCGTGTAAGCCAGCAATAGGCTGAGGAGGTTGACGGTCACGGCGGCGGAATCATGGCAGGGAGAGGGACACCGCCCTGGCAGACGCGTTGGCCACCCCGGAATTGAACCAGGCCCAGAGCCCCGGCCTATTTATTCACACTCCTACACTGGACTGGCGTAGGCCGGACCAGCCCACTCTGCTTACGCTTACAGGGGGGGAAACAACAAAGCAACATGACCGAGGTCTTCCCCACTGCCTGAGGTAACATGGTTGCGTCCACTGTCCACAACACTACGAACACCAGCAGTATATGTCCACATGGACACGCCTGTGCTCTGCATACTGAAGTCTGTCCAGCACATCACCACCACACTTGGCATTGTGTACATTCTTATTCATGGGTGACTTGCCTCCTTCACACATACTTGGTTCCCACCTCTCCACACAATTCTACAAGTGTGTGGCTGGGGGCCATACCGTTTTTGGAAGGTCAGCTGTCTTGTTCTGCGCTGCCTCAGTGGTAGTCCAAGGAGGGTCTGGGGGGATCCGGGGGGTGGTGGCGGTGGGTGTTGTGGCCCTCTTGGGTTTCCGAGCTGCATGATCAGTAGCTCCATGACATATGTTGGTCTTCAGATGTGGCTCTGGGCTGGACTCCCTTTCATACTGCAGGTTGTCGTCCTGCTTAACACCAGTAAAAGGCAGGTGTTAAATCCCTGCTGCTAACACGCCTTATCGCCTGTTTTTTGATCGCATCACAGATCCGGCTGGTCATTGAGAATGTCAAGAAGTTGTGTTTTCGTGTGTTTTAGCACGGGAACGCCTACTCTGCATCTCATTAGCGTTAGTTGTCGCTCTCATCCGTGGCAATGTTTTTTGCGGCAGTTATCACTGGGAAACTGGCAATGTCGGCAGTTTGCACCGGCTTGGGAATAGGGCGATAACCCAATCGCCACTTTTGCGGCGCTAAAGTGCTGATAGATCAGCGATAAGTCCTTGAGAATAAGCCCCATATACTCTTTTCTTACATATACTTACTCAGCTATCTCCCCCTCCCTTGCTGCAGACTTTCTTGACACGTGTAAACACAGTAGGTAGAGATGTAGTCTGCCAAGTCAACAGCCCTCATGGCTTACGGCAACCTAGAGTGTCTAGATGAAAGTTTATCTTCAATCTAAGCAGTTGTCTCTTGTAGTTACACCAATACCCCTGTGGTGTTCTCTTGCCCTAAAGTAAGTGGTTCCCAGAGAGTTCTTCTCTGGCCCAGTTTGGACCGCTCTTGTTCTCAAATTGGATTATACATCAAGGGAGTAGCCAGAAAATTAAAATACACCCCACTTAAAGCGTACCTCTAATCAGACCATGCGTGAAAAGTGAACAAATGCAAGCTTCACGTGAAGAGGTCCTTTCACTCTGCTTTCATTTATCCATCCATTTATCCTTCCATCTATTTATCCACCCATTTGTCCATACTTTCACCTTTATAGATACCCACCCAATACCTCAGCCATCTTTTCAAACTCCACCCATCAATATGTTCATGTATCCATCAATCTTTTAACCATCCATTTATTCTCTCGTCTTCATCTGTGCATTTTTCAATACTCCCATCCATTCACACTTTCACCAGTCAACCCTCTCCCACTTCCATCGAGTCATTCATTCACAGTTTCATCCTACCTTTCTTCCATCTTTCACTTCCACGATTCCTTCCTTCCTGTCACCCTTTCTTTGTCCTTCTGTTCTTTCTGTTTCCGTTGTATCTACCCATCTTTTTTCTCTCATCCTTATTTTTTCTTACATGTCTTACTCTGTCATGGGGGCGTGGCTTGGTGCGCAATGGCGACGGACGTGGAAGTGTAGAGCGCCGATCTGAGCTCCCCTTCCCTGGGCCGTTTCTCCGCTTCCAGCATCCTGATCGTGCCACAGTTGCGGGCGGACCCGGAGATAACCCCCACCCACACACCAGCCGAATCTGGGGCTGTTTACATGCCTGTGTCCGAACCGTCGGTGAAGGAGTGACTGGGGCCGCGCTGGGCGGGATCGACCCGGCGCGCCCACCTACGTGAGACCGAGGCTTCGGTGGGAACAACAGGCCCAGTGACGCGGCCTACTCAACGCCCTACAACCACACCTACGGAGCGCGGGCGAGAGCTGGGCAGCCCCCTCGCCCCCACATCAGACACATCGCGGCGATCCCCCTGCACGGACCCGTGACCACCTGAGGAGCTATTGGAGTGGTGAGGCACCTGTGGACAACGGACGCCGGCGACCCGGCGACGTGCTTCGGCGGGGCTGCGCTGACACTGGCAACGGGCGGGCCGGACTGTGTTACTGCCCCAGCAGAGTCACCGGAGGGCAGTGAGCCGACCCCCGCACACCCACGGGGACCACACCAAGGAGAGAGGCCTTGATTGCCCCTGCATCGCGCACCCAAGTGACCGGCCCCGGGAACGAGGGGAGGCTGTGAGAGACTACAGGTGAAGAACGGACCTTGTTGGGGGTTGCCCGTGCAAGCGGGCCCTACAGGGGTGAGAAGCCCGGGCTTGCGGGTGACGGACTGCGGGGAGACAATCACCGGCGGCTGGGGCCTTACTCGACGTCGCTCGAGGCGGCGTGGGTGACTGCCGGGACCCCCCCGCACCCTCCGCTCACGGGCTCACGGACCACGAGGGAGGACAAGACGACATGATCGCCCCCTCGGCGGCTGGGGGGGGTGCCCCTTCGCCTGCAGACATGCTCCTGCAGAACAACGCAGTAAGCTGAGCTAGACAAACTGCGCCACAGACCACAGACCACAACGTTGCCCGGCCACACTGCTGCGCCTACTGCACATTTCTCCCACCTGCCTTGCCAACCCACACCTACCCATGCAGACGCCACCACTAGCCATGAGGCCTGCGGAGCGGGACTGAGTAGAAACTCCACCGACGCTCCTGGTGGGACTGGGACAACCGGCACCTGAAGGCTGAGGCCTTGACGAACAACCTACGCTCACGCCACCGCTGCGGCCTGCCCTCGGGTACAGCCCAACAAATCTACTAGAGACTGACGTCCTGACGCCCCGCCTAAGCCTACATAGCTGCTGCAGCCTACCTTCTTGAACCACCCGCACTGTGCACAGAAGACGCTTCCAGACATCACCTTGCTCATGTCTGGGGGGTGAAAACGCGCACTGGAACAGGGCGCAGGGGGACTCCTCATGGCGGTGGGCCTGTCGCCGGTGGCCAATTGACTAACAGACTCAGCAAGGGAACCTTGCATTTGCACAAAGATCGGAAGCTGAGCTGTGAGGGTGTGCGGCCTGACCGTCGGAAAGGTGGGTGATCCAGCGGCGCCGCCATGTCTACTACGCAGCGTAAAGGGAAGCCTGGTAAGGATGCCCCCCAGAAGGGAGCCCAGCAGCCGGCGTCTCCTGGGCCCAGCAAATCGTCTAAGCCACAGGACGATGAGGCTCCCGCAACTAAGGCTTTCATGTCGGAACTTTTTGCTTCCATTAAAGAGGATATCTCTGAACTCCGCTCTCAGCTGGCTTCGGACCTCCGCGAGGTGCGGAGAGATGTGGATGGCATCGGTGAGCGGGTGGCGACTCTGGAGGATCACGATCTGAGCATGGCGAACGACGTGCACCAGCTGCAGCAAGACGTGATTCGACTTACGGAACAGAATCTGGACCTCCAGGCGCATGCGGAGGACTTGGAGAACCGTTCCCGCCGGAACAACATCCGCATTCGAGCGGTGCCTTGGGACGGGGAAGCTGGAGACCTACGGGAATATGTGAGAGCGCTCTTTCTGCAGATCCTAAACGATGAGGACGTGAGCGACATCAGAATGGACAGAGTCCACAGGGTCGGCCTGCCTAGGCGCGGGGGAGTCCCCCCCCCGATATTCTGGTCTGCGTCCACGACTTCCAACTGAAGGAGCACATTCTCCGGAAGGCACGGGAGACCCCCTCATTGCAGTTTCGAGACCACCGCCCCCAGCTGTTTCAGGACTTGGCGGCTTCGACGCTCCAAAAGAGACGCGAGTTTCGCCCTATAACCGCCTTTCTACGAGAACAGAATGTGTCCTACTCCTGGGGCCACCCCTTTCGCCTCATTTTTCGATGGCAGAACAGATTGGTGCAGGTCCGATCTCTCCAGGCGGCGAGGGATCTCCTGGGCCTTGATGATGCGGCCCCCTCCCCCGGTGGCGGGGGCTCCCCAGCGCGGCGGAGGCGGCGGTCCCCGTCCTGGCATAGGGTGGGGCAGGAAACGACCTTGAGGAGACCTGACCACACGACCAGCTTGCTGGAGAGGGGGCGGCAGTCGCCTCTGTCATATCTGTCACGGTGCCATCGTCACAGGCTAGTTCCGGAGCAGCTTGAGCCTTGCAGCGGGACTTGCAAGGCGCTGGAGGAGCCCTTCTCCATAAGGTACTGTGGGTGCTTTTGTACTCTTTGGGAGACACCCCAGTCCGACACTCGGAGGGCACACCTACTGGTGCCCTTCCCCCCGCCCCTTTCAGGCGGCTACAACCGTTCACATGAGGGGACAGTTATGTTCACCGTTACTGTTTGTTTTCCTTCTTTCCATTACCAACGAATTGATGGGAGCTTTTATGGCTTTTTGGGAGGAGTGAGCTCCGGGAGGGTATGTTGAGGGTGTGGGGAGGGGGGGACATGGGGAGGGACTTGGGGATGCGTTAGGGGGTGGTGGTGACCGGAATGTGTGGTTTGGTGCGACTGTTACGTTTGTTTTTTTGCTGCCTGGGCGCCCTTTGGGCTTGGGCCCCGACCGAGGGGCTACCTCTACTCCTGGTTCTGAAAGTGCTGGTCTAGTCCTGCTGTTGACTGAGCCTCCGATGCCACCTGGGGCCTGGATCTGGGACTTGCTCGGGCAGAGGGTGTGGCATGCCAGCAGGGGGAGATTTGGGGAATTGGTGCGGGGGGGATTCAGGCGAGGAGGGAGGGAGGACGACTGAAGTCCGTTGACATGGGGGGGAGCTAGAGTGGAATCCGGGTGGAGCTATGCCTGTTAGTATTGGTACTTGGAATGTGAAAGGTCTGAACTCCCCGCAAAAACGTCAGAAAATTTGGAAATACCTGATTGACCATCAACTAGATGTGGTGGGCCTCCAGGAAACCCACTTGGCACGCAAGGATGAGCTTCGACTACGGCACAGACAATTCCCCCTCATTTACAGATCCTCTGCCTCCACTAAACACAGGGGGGTGGCCCTTTTGTTCCGAGCGTCCCTTCACTTTCAGCCTCTGGGGGTGAGTTGTGATAAGGAAGGCCGCTGGTTGATGGTCAAGGGGATGCTGCATGGTAGGCTGTGCTCTTTTGTGGTGGTGTATGTCCCCAATGCGGGACAAAACAGCTTTCTCCAGGATTTGCTGAGCAGGGTTGGGGACTTTGTTGTGGGGCACTTGTTTCTTCTTGGAGATTTTAATTTGATCTGGGACAGGGACCTAGACAGCTCTCATGCTCAGAGATCTGGGGCTGGTCTGTTCTCGGCTGATACGCAACGCATGGTGAGTGAGTTGGGACTGATTGATGGCTGGCGCTCTCTGCACCCCCATTCCCGGGATTACACCTTCTTTTCTCATGTCCACCACTAGCGCTACTGCTATATTTATTAAAAGGATATCACCTGATTGTGATTTGAATCATCCTTCTCCTTGCTATTTGCTATTGCCTCTGGGCTGTCTTGAAAAGACAGCCCAGAGGGACGTCTGGAGTACCGACGGGCAGAGCGGTGCTCTATTTAACTGCGCTGCAGCCAGGTGAGGTGGAGCAGTCCTCTCCTTCCAATTAGCAAGGAGAAGGATGATTCAAATCACAATCAGGTGATGTCCTTTTAATATATATAGCAGTAGCGCTAATGGTCCTGATGAAGCAGGAGGATACCTTTTGGCTCCGTCTGTCTGCAGAAACATGTTGACCTTACATTCTCATTAGTAGTTATTTGTTGACACTACTATTTTCGCACTCTTTTTTAGATTTGGGATTGAAGAGGTGCATATTAAAAGTTTCTCACCCCTTCATTATCCAATTTTATTTACAGACACACGTCTTATCACTTATTATTTTTTTCACTATACTTCTGCACTGCTATTTAGTCGATACCTTCTACACCCCCATACATCACCTCGATCACTGGGACCCACAGGTTAGATTAGGCTGATACATCTGCCAATCCACTGTTGGTATACATTCTTGCCTTCATGGAATGAAGGATCCCAGATGATGAAGGGCGGTTCAGGTCGACAACTGATGGGAACACTTTTTCCCCCAATGAATGAATACCCTAGGTGATTTTCTTAGGGGTTTAGTCGATGACTTCATTCCTTCTTCTATTTACACAGACATTTCATTTGTAGTTCCTTTTTGATTGACCCTCTGCTACTTGTTTGTTGGACGGCTATGGAGACATGGTGGACCTATTATACCAAAGACCCACGGTCCGAGTGCTTACTCGCAAATTACTATCTGCTGCCATCCGAATGCAAAGGGGCACAAGACAAGGCTGCCCCCTATCGCCCCTGTTGTTCTCCTTAGCGATGGAACCTCTGGCCACTATCTTAGGAGCGCAGGGAGACGCATGGGGAATACCGATGGCGGACAGTGTCCATGCGATCTCGCTCTATACAGACGACCTACTTCTCCACGTCCGAGATTTGACCAATGTCCCGCGTGCTCTCACGGGCATCTTCCAGACCTTTGAGACCATGTCAGGGTTAAGGGTCAATTGGTCCAAGTCGAGGGGCCTACCCCTACAGCCCGGACACGCCTGAATGCGAAGTCCGACTTCGGGGAGAGAAGCTGCAGTGGTATCCCACCACATTCAGATACTTGGGGATCCACATATACCGGAACCCCGCAGATATACTGGACGGTAACCTGACGCGAGCGATCACCTCCATCCGCGCGCAAGTGGCCTTTTGGAAAACTCTGCCCTTGACTGTGCCCAGCCGTATAGCACTGATAAAAATGATTGTCCTACCGCGACTACTATATTACTTTGCCAACATCCCGACTTATGTCCAGGGCCGGACTGGCAAGGCAAGGCACCGGGCAATCCCCCGGTAGGCTGCCAGGGGTGGGGGCCGGTTTTTTGGCCAGGGGCCGGTTTTGTTGCTGGGGGCCGATTTTTGGTCTGGCGAAAGTTCACTCACAGTAATCACTCATTACCCCTCGTGTCTCCTGGTTCCGCGCACAACTATCACCAATCTCTGCGGAGTGGATTCTGTACTTCAATTATCCATAAAAATAATGTGTTGGAGAACCAAATGTGCAACGTTTAATAGGGGCGTGCGCAGCATGCAGACGTCTCTGCTGCCGTGGCTCGCGCAATAAAATGTGCGCGTGACCCATGAGCCCAGGGCAGGTCGAGAGGAGCAATCCAGAACTCAGCCAGAGTCTGTCTAAAAGGAGTCGAGGATAGGCAGCACCCCATCATTTAATTATTTCTAGCCCTGGGCTCTGCCTGTCCCTGCTGCCGCCCGCCTCAATCAGATTCCTCATGGCAATGTGGACCCGGGCGGGCCGGGATTAAACAAAAGGTATAGCCCCCCCCACAGCGCTGTCCCGATTACTCAGACAAGGCTTCTAATATGCTTCTTGTGCCTGTGCAAAGTCGGCCTGTGCATCGGAGCTACAAGTGAAAGCCCTGCATTTTAACGGTGCCATCATTCTGTGCTGTGTGATATCTTTTTGGCATCCCGTGAAGCTGACAAGCAGGAGCAGCAGAGGCACGGAGATGAAATAGCAAACGAGGCCGCTGCATGTACTTCGACTTTCTCATAAGGTATGACATAAGGTATGACACTGTCAAATACATTTGGTATTACAGTGATGAAGATGATTTCAGGAAACGGCCCTGGGGTTAACAGGCACAGCCTGTAAGTAAGAAAAGACAGGGATAGGAAGTTATCTCTCTTAAAATCAAGTACATTTTTTAAAAAGAGTAATTTAACTGGGTAAGAAAAAAATACTAATTCCCGGCCCAGGCCCAGGGCCTTGGCCTATACCTTTTTGTTTAACCCCTTGCCCGGTTCGGCGCATGCAGTACAGCGCACTTCTAGCGCCCTGGCCCCCTGAGTGTGACTTCACTAATTTCAGAATAAAGCTGAGATCTGTGAGCTCAATCATTTCAGTGCAGCTAGTTCTGCATGATTATTATTTCAGCGAGTTGCCTCTTTCTCCATTTTAAATATTTTGTCATAAATATATTGTGAAATGTCATGCTACTGTGCTGATTAAAGACTGTAGCGTTGATAAATATCGCACCGTGGTCACCGTTTGTCTGGGAACTAAAATCAACACTGGCAAATATGTTTAAATCAATTACACCGGGCCAGGGGCAGCAGAGTTAGCTTGGGCAACATTTTCCGGAAAGTTTGGGTGGGTTCTCCACAGTAAAAATGGGCATAGTGATGTTTCACAATAAACTTTGTTGTTCACCTTAAATGGATAAAAATATACAGAATTTGTAGCCAGATATGTAGAGAAGCCTGTGACGTTTTCCAAAAGTGCAGAGTCCACTACTTTATTACATGGGAGCTATATTTATCCAAAGCAGGAAGTCTTGTGTGAGTGTACCATTGAGAAAATAAAAGTGACAGGTGAAATTGAACTGAATGCACGGAAGGCAAATATTAATGGCCTAGGAGATGCCATTATTATACAACATCCTACACTGAAAGAAAAAGCAAGAGTTTTAAGTTGTGTCAGGACACAAGGCCCATCAGTGTACCTGTGCCTAAAGAGAGCATAGTCACCTTTGCGTTAATAATATGATCACAAACATGCCAGCGTTTCAGGGGCTCCCACCTGTCAGGCTTGATCCCCAAGCTGATGAGAAGGGGACATATCAAACTAGATTAAATTAAACAATAAAATAGTTTGAGCTTGCTGCAAAACAATTTGTAAATCAATGTATCTGTGAAGGTGTACAGTAAATTGCACCAGTTGGTTTATTTATATTCTGAATGTTTGTGTTAGCTGTCCATGAAGTAGTGGATGATTTTATTCGTGTCTATCAAAGCTAGAATCTTCAAATGATACTGTAAAATGTATCGTTTAATTCATTGTTTTGCATACTGTCTCATGGATAGACCCACCTCCTTTCAACCTTTTGCCCTTTGTGGCAGTCAGGCTTACCTTCTTCCTTTGTTAACTCAGTGCAGTACGAGCAGGATGTTCATGCGACAGTTGTTTGAATGTTCTCCCTCTGCCACCGCTCTATTGACATTTTACTGTTTGTAAGATGTGTTATTCACAATGGCAAAGATACAGATGCCTGATACACTTCTAAGTTCACACTCAGTATATCATTGCAGCTGCAGATAATTGTATATTCTCATCAAAGACTGAGGACCACACTTATCAAGGTTTTGTGTTGCCCTTTTTTTGGAGTTGTATATAGCACAAACTCAACTTGAAGGTATCAGACTGCTTTACATGAGCATCAGTTGTGTTGCCGACATACATATTCATTTTGTTAGGCACGGTGAGATTATGTGATTTTCCCAGAATCACAGGATGCTGAGCAATGGCACTGGCAGCCCTTTGGTTCCTTCTCTCATGGCCCATGGGCCGCCGCCCCAGCAGTGCAGCACTGACCTCAAACATGATCTCAGGTCAGATCCTGTATAAATGGGTGTTCTTTTTTGTCAGGTGGAGTTTGTGTGAGTGTCCAACTCCGAGCAGGGTCAGGCCAGCTGAAATATTCCGAGCCAGCAGGCAGGATATGTGTGCTGCTTCCTTTGGTGGCGCTGTGCTGCGTGACTCTTGGGGGCAGTAACTGGGGCGAAGGTTGGAGTCAGCAAATCTGCTTAAAATATATTTTTCAGCACAACGCTTGTGCTGGAAAATAATATTTTAAGCAAACAACAGGGCTTTCTAGTGTGTTTTTTTTTTGTTTAACACAACTGAGTCCTTTTGTTTTGTTTGCCACTGGTGTTGTTGCCACTGGCACTTGCCCCTTAGGCTAACATGTACATTTCTGGGAGCCCTCAGTGAGTTCCCTTGACACTGGCTCAGTTGGTTCGTGACCTCTATATTTTTTATAATTGTCCGGATTTCAGTCCGCATTTTACATGAAAGGAGTTTGCGCTGTTAAAACGTGCACACTTTGGTGTTAAGCGGATGGTTCACTTCTAAAAGATGCAATCGGGCCACAGTGATGGTACAGTAGCTGCAGTTCCCAGTGTGCAGTCTGACAGAAGTTTTCGAAAGAGACTTGCTGTTTCATAATACCCAATTCTTGTGTGTTCTATGATGTTTTGTTTTCAATGTCTAAGGAACAGATTATGTAGCTGAATAGTATTAGTGTTTTTTGGCCTCAGAAAGCTGAAAAGGCTGGGTCTGCCTTGCATCGATTACAATCTGGAACAATTTAGCTGCACGGGGTTCTCTACAGAAGGCGCGGTGTTAGGCAAATTACATCACCAATACTCTGATGACATCACAGAGTTGATCTCTGATCCCAGCCCATGCCCTTCAACAGCCTCCTCGTCCTACTTTGAACTTAGGCGCCCAGGAGAAGCAAGGGCAAGATGTGGAAGCTAGAACTGCTACCTCACACGGTGTGAGTGTGTGTCTATTGGCTCCCTTCACATAGTGACCCAGAAAGAGCTATTCTCATTGTGCTAGACAAGGTGAGCTGGGAACCCTTGCACAGAGCAGCCTTCCAGCTTGTGTGTGGAGGCTCTGCATTGCTGACGTCCAGAAAGCAGGTTGCAAGCAACCTCCCTAGGAAAGTAGTGGTAGCCTCTGAAGCTTTTGCTAGAGTTTTTAGGGTAGAGAGAGGTGTGGCTCTCAGGCTACTTGCTAGCCATACCCCTTCTTGTTTATCCCCCTTCTCCTCCTCTCTCTTTTATAGTGAAAAGTTTTTAAAGTCTTCAGGTATGGGGCACTTCACACACTAATAGGCCCTTTAAAACATTCCTTAGTTTCTATTTCTGCTCCTGCCTTCTTCATTACCCTGGTGCAGGGGTAGAAACCAACAAAGGCAGTGCCACACCATGAGTACCCAAGGGCAAGCCAGGGGTGGGAGCTGCTACTTCTGGCCAATGGCCACCCCTAACTGAGTTTCATTCTTACCAGCCAGAGTCTCTGAGATAAGGTACTTATATTAATTCAACTGAAAACGTATGGTGGAGATCAGCATTTGCTATATAATAAGCAATGACACCATTCAAATCATTGTGTTTTGTGCTTAAATACCAAGCTCATAACAGCAAATCTCCCAGTGACTGCCATGTAGCAAATGAACTCGAGTTCTGAATAGTGTTTAATTACCAGCACTGCATTTAAGATTTAATAATACTGTGCTTTCCAAGTTAATTGGCATAAATCTTAATTAAGTGACTTTAGGCTTAAGCATATATTCTGCATGCGAATTTCATAAAGTTACTTGGTTGGCTCATCTGAAAAAAATGCAATTGAAGATGTGAAAGGAGATGTATTATAATCAACAGTTAAGGCTCTCTGTTTAAATAAAGGCAGGAAGGCGTGGAATTGCAAGTGAACATTGTCAGAGCCTTTCTCGCACAGCCTTTGGGTACTAAGGCATTGTAGCACACAAAGCGTAGAAGAAAAACAATTGGGAGCCAGACGAGGAACAAATTGTGCTGCAGTGATAAGACACTGTGACTTAAGAATGATGGGTGGTTCTGGTGTACAATGGCACATGGATATGATTTTTAAAACATGGCGCATGGTTTAATAGACTTAATATTCAAACTGAGAATGTTGCCAATTTTGTACATATTCTTTTCAGCTGCCAATTTAAAGTTGTATGGAGAAGGAAGCTTTACATTAACCATCAAAAACACTACATCTATTATTACAAAGGGGAGTAAGTCAGGTTTCAGTATGGTTCAAGTAAGAGGGTAGAACTGATTATTTGCTCAAGGTCTGTTGGGTGCTTTTTTCTACAACTGTATGAACGATGTATAATGTTTTAACAAGGATGGCATGAGTAATTTGCATTAGATTTAACACATATATCCAGAAATATCTGCTTTATAAGGGCGCCTGAGTAGTTCTTCTGTGCACCAAAATATATGTTGGACTCGGGCTGCCACTTTCTGGAGAAAAAAAACCCCATAAATTAAGACACTCTGTCATATTTTCTTCATGGACTGAAAAATAGTGTAAGTAATTAATCCCATGATTGAACTTGGAAAGGACACTAACTGATGATAAATGCCTGCATTCTAAACTGCATCCTTTTCATCAGGTACTCAAGGAGATATAGAAGGAAGCTATCTCAGAAAAAGTCCCGGCACCATTAGCACATGTAAAATGTTTTTGGGATACATATTGTTCATACACACTGCTGAGACTTGGTTAGATAAATCCTTGTCGGCCTCAGATTCCTCCAAATTAAAATCCAGTTTGATCTGCTTTATTACATCAAAAAAGTCCATTTTTGTTTGCTCTTAGGGCTCAGTGAACTTTACCACCACTAACCAGTGCTAAAGTGCTTGCGCTTTCCTTTCAAACATGGTAAACTTGGCTTACACCGAATTGGCAAGTTCAACACCCCAAACTCCCCCTAGAAGTGGTTGCTCACTGCGCTTGCTTGCTACACACCATGTGGGGGCTAGTCTCACTTTTACTTTGTTCTCTCTGATTCACTAAGTGTGTCTATTTTTGGTGCTCTCTGAAACAATGTCTATGGGTACATATGACTGGGTGGGTAACCTGGTGCTCCTTAAGGTCATCATCTATTATTTACTGTGCTTTGAAAGTTGATACAATTGAATACGTAATGAAAAATGTGCTGTAAAATTCACCATTTTGGTCTGTTGTTTTCCAAAATTTTCTTGGGGGGAGAACACCCCCAAAACCCCCTTTGTAGCGGTCTGGCTAGCTCGCTGCGCTCGCTCGCTACGCGCCAGACGGGGGCTGGTCTGACAAAATTTGCCAGGGCTGCTTTTAGTTCCCAGTCCGGCCCTGCTTACGTCCCTACTAAAATATTTCGCGAACTAGAGGTCATGATACGTGGCCTTATTTGGAATACAGGTCGGCCTCGCGTAGCGCTAGCGAAGCTATACATGCCTACTGAGTCGGGTGGCATGGCGGTCCCCAACATGGAGCTGTACTACCTGGCGGCGCAGCTGCAATGGGTGTCGAGCTGGTTGTGCGGTAAGAATTTAGGAGACACTGCCACGGACACTGCCGTTTGGACACAAACACAAACATGCACATTGTTCCACCCACTGACTCGGACCCCCCGCCCTGCACAACTACACCTAGCGGTGGCACGCAGATGTTTTCTGCGCTGCCTGAGACTCACGCGAGCCACGATGCCGTATGCTCCGATACTCCCCCTAACTGGCACCACCAAGGGCGCAGGAGTACTGACGGAAGCGACACTGGACAGCTGGACGCAGGTGGGAGTAGAGACGCTGGGAGACCTATATACGGAAGGTGCCCTACTGCCCTTTGCAGACCTCGCTGCGGACACGGGCCTACCAGCTGGGCAGTTCCTATTGCACGCGCCATTGTTACACGAACTGCCGACGGCCTGGGGGGACATATCGGAAGAACCACCAATGCACCACTTCATGCAATATTTGCATGTCATGGGCAATGGCTCCCATGTAATACACTGGCTGGCGCAGGCCCTCCTGACCCATACACAACAATCTACCCTGCCACTTCGGGAAAAGTGGGCTACAGATAGAGGAAGAGACTGGACCGACAAGGAATGGGCAATGGTACTAGCTGGCCCGACTAACATCCCACGCAACCCTCGCTTTAAGGTCATTCAATTCTACATACTACATCGCGCTTATTTATCACCCGACAAAATAAACAGATATTTCTCAATCACCAATACAGCATGCCAGCGCTGCTCCCTGGTTGGGGCAGACTTCCTACATATGATCTGGCTATGTCCCAATATCCAGACGTACTGGGACGAGATTGTGACACTACTAAGGCTCTGCACTAATGAAAATGTGCCACGCACGTGGGAAGCCTGCATCCTAGGCCTATATAAACGCACTAAACTGAATAAGGTACCGGCCAGGTTTTGGGACTTAGGACTTATCACAGCCAAGCGCCTGCTCACTAAACATTGGAAGGCCAGCGCACCCCCACATATCCGACATTGGCTCACGTCTTTCACTAACTGGGCGCGCGCAGAGAGCACAGTTTTACACAGAGAGGAAACGGCGGGGCTCAGGAAATTCCCCATTGCCCAGCTATGGGATGACATATTGAAGTCCTTACAGCAGACATGCCTGGACAAAGGGATCACCTGAGAAAAACCCACACTTGAACTACCTTGTAAATGTGAGACACTCAAGAGACTCTAGTACCAATTGCCCCCCTCCCTTTTCTCTTCCTCCTGAGGAGTAGCCCATAACACACTGCTTACAACTGTAGGACGCCTATACTATACACAAGCGTATTGTATCACCGATGCTCCAAGTCACTCCCTACTGGATCGTGCTGTTACCCTACCCTTTCATCCCCCAAGCAATTGAGTCATATCCCAACCCCTATGCATGAACAGACATGACTGTCACACCCTGGAGACACTGCAAAGACGCCCCTGTGATGGGCCCCCCTTGCACCCTGCTACTCTATCGCCTCGCCCTTCACCCCCATTACCAGATTCCACCTGATGCTGCAATCTCCCCCCTTGCTCTCACACAGACGGACACCTCGCCCTTTAACAACCCTTCTCTCCCTGCCTTCCCTTGTCAAGGTTCAAGTTTCAGTTTTCACGTTAGCTTTATTTCACGAAAAGGGACCTTTACCATACCTAAGTCGACGCACAGTAACATACACTTGTGATGCTGGCACCTGCCGCTCCGCTGGCACTTACTAACCTCACATCACTCACATGATGAGAGGACCATCACACATATCATGGGTGGCATGACAGAGGGACGCGCTCTCCGAATGTACGCCAGTGGTCCTACACTACGACTCATATCCCTACCTACCATAGCACCATTACCAATATGAGAGAATGGCACACACGCAGAGACACCTAAAGTGCGGGACATGACTATGACGACTGCTTCCAACTACCACCGCCGAATGTGATTATTCCTATGCCATGGCGCAACACACCATCAATCCCACTACTTGTCATACCGTAGTACCACATGCGACGGACTTGTGCTTATTATTATGTCTTGGATGCCACTGTTTAATGTTGCCAATGGATACTAACCATAGATGTTCATGGACTGCTAATAGCAAACCCATGGCACCGGAGACTCATTACCACATAAAAAGTAGAATAAAAATCATAGACCTGACTGTTACCTGTGCTACCCTAGGTATGATGTATACATGTTTTATCCTACCACGCCGCCGGACCCCAGGGTTGTCGGCTATACAGGCTGTGTTATACTACTAACTCTACACGCAGATTCCGCCTAACGCAGCCGGCCCAAAGAGGTTGTAGGCTACACACTGTGTCAAATGCAACATGTACAATAAAGGTCTTGGAAAAAAAAATGTCTTACTCTGTCATACTCACTCCTTGCTTTCTAATTACTTCTCTCTCTGCGTTCTCTGCTATTCACCTTTTTTATTTATGTGTTTCCATCCCAGTGCATGCCAGCTGATAGCTCACAACCCTCTATCATGGTATTTGTAGCAGTGCTATTTATAGTCATTTTTTCTGCAAACCTGCAGACATAAGAGACCCATAAACAAATAATTCATGTTTATGTGGACCCAGTTCACCAGCTTATGGGGCCCAGTGGGAGCCCCCACTTAAGCTGCTAAAGCTGGGGGGTTCCCTACTCCCCTGTTAGACATGCTGCTGCAACACTGTCAGGCATTTAATAGCAGGCCAACAGATGGTGAAGAGTTCCAAAGGGAATGGAGGTGACCCACAGCTGTCCACGGTTGTCTACATCATCTATAATGTACAATGTGGAGTTCACCAAGGACAGTGGCGTTAGGACCCAGCTCCTCTGCTTCCCCTCCCTTGTTACCTCTCCTTTGTTAAAATATAAGTGCCAGGGCCCTCTTCAGGAAGTCACTTCTGCTTTCTTCGCCCATTGCCACTGTCCGTGCTGACAATTATAGTAACAACATAACTAATACCCATCACCTCCTATAAGTGTGACAATTCTGACTATTCCAGGCCCCCATAACAGCTATAAGAATAATTTTGGCAGCAGTTATTTGTCATTTTGAATGTATATTGAATTAATAAACAACTATTATTATGCTCGTCCCTAAATGAGACTTTTATGTATCATTTTAGGACCCTATTGTAATTTTCTTGATTCATGCCCTTATATAGGTATAAATCACCATATCCTTATATAGGCATAGAAATCATAACCATATTTAGGCATAGCTCATGCAGTCCAAATACTGCAGGGCTACTTCCACTAGTTCCGAAAGTCTACAACGATTTCTTGGAAAAATCGGCTTCAGCAGCTAGGGACTTTCCCTTGCTCGAGAACTGACTTGTCCAAGAACTCATGGAGTTTTCAAAGAACTGAGACACTTTGATTACGTTATTATGTTCACCTTTACGCAAACTCGGCAACTTCAAGGTATAAATATGCCCACACTTGCCTTAGCAAACACACGGTGGTTTGGAGCAGTTCGACTATCTACTTGCCCGATGCATCCTGCTACAGCAAGTGCCAAAGGAAGACGACCCTCCAGCAGACGCACTGAGAGAGACGCTGTCTTTTCTCCTGCAGAGAAATCCAGCTCCAGTGTTTCCAAGCTACCCTTGCGGGTTTTTGGGAAATCGAGTCCCGAGACTGACCTTCTCCATTCTAAACTAAGGTACGGAGCTGATTAGACCCTAAGAGAAATCTTGGACAGATTCTTGGCAAAAACAGTGCCACCATGTTGCAGACTGTCATAAGTGCCGGTGCTGCGCACCAGAATCCATCGGATCAAATGGAGTCCGGGCCGGGGAAGGCAAAGCCGGACCCAATGGGGGCCCGGGACAAACGCCACCTGGAGGCTGGAAGCCGCTCCCCCTCCCCGAGGGGCAACCCTGGGAAAAAGGGGCAGCAGTGATTGGTCGCCCCAGGTTGGTCTTGTCCTCCCCAATCTGGGGGTCACGTCACAAGCCACGGAGGGGTTTAAGAAGGGGGAGAGAGGCCCGCTTGATCATACAATTCCCTCCAGCCCAAGAAGAAAGCAGATAACGAGCAGGAACGAACTAAATGAGCTATGATGGCAAAGTCGTTAAATGAGTCAACGGAATGTGATGGATGACCATGAAGAGGCAAATGTATTAATGTCTATGTTAATAAACTGCAACCTTTTTTGGCACCAAGCAAGTTGTCCCTGGTGTATGTGAAGGTTCAATGGGGACAGTTGGGAAAATGGCGGAGGGAGGGGGAGGTGACTCGCCTCTTGGGAGGGGTTTAAGCACTGATGGTTGGCTAGACTCTAGGAGTACAACATCTGCACACATTACAGCCTTAACACATGAAACAGTGCATCATTGTTCTTAAGAAAGCATTTCGCATTACTAGCTCCAGGCCTTTGTGCAAATGCCTTTAGTGCGTCAATGGCAGAGGCAGGACTTGGATCCTGCAGCTTGGCCAAAGCTGAAGGTGCTCTTAATCTTCTGGTCTCCCAGGGCTGGATTGAGAGTCCTGGAGTTGGGCGGTAGTCGGGCCGGGTCAGGGTCCTTCACTCAGCTGGCCTAAGCCCGCCCCCAGGGCAGGCTGAGCAGCACAAGTGCAGTCAGTGACCGAACAGCACCGGTAGGCTCAAACAGGCAGAGCTTACACCGGCAATAGCCTACACATCCCACCCCCAGCTGAGCCTAATCAGGTGGGCTGGTGCAGCACAATTAGAATTAAAGTGCAGCTACACTCATAATGTTGTCTCACTACACACTGCTCTATGAGTTTGTGGGATGGCATACAGAAACATTTCTTTGGGCTGACTGCACAGGTTTGAATGTACGTTGTTGAGCACAACATTGCCTTCACAGATGCCGAGCCCCTATGAGTTCTGTACCCTCCTTGCTACACCAGAAATTCCACTACTTAAGGGGAAATTATTTTAAAGTGTCAATACTCAGTACCAGTGAGTACCAGCCCATATAAAGCACTGATATGGGAAGAATTGGAGGTAGGAAGGAAGTGCAGAAGACTTATCCACTTGTGAAATGTACCCAATTTAATCCATTTTAGGAGTGGATAATTCTGTTCAAAGGTCTGCTCCAGCTTCCTCGCGCAGCCTGTCCTCGGCCCTATATACCCCAATACTGCTAGCGTGCCCTGCTCCGACCGGCTCATCAGCTGTGGCTTGTAACTTTTGAAACTGCTGGGTGTTAACACTTGCCCTGAATTCCAGAGGGTGAGGTTTATTCTAGGAGGGATTTGGGGATACATTTTTTGGTAAATATTAACAAAAGGGGGCAAATAATGCCTTTTGAAGCACGTTTAAAACACAATTTTCTAAAAAGCAGTAGGTTTTGACAGAGCACTCCTGAAATGTTCCAGTACTTTCACAATGGGTCAACCATTTAACCCATTACATCTAGTATGCCAATATGCCAGTTTGGGAGTGAGTGGGCCCAGTTGCTGAGAATTACTTCCAAAATGCTAGGCACTCTACTATAGAATAAGTAACCCCACCCCCATGCTATGAGTACCCCCTCCACCCCCCTTAGTCCAAGCAAGAAGTAGCTCCTGCATGCCAGGGCCAGCAGCACACATTCAAGCACACAACACACACACATAGTTTCAAGTATGCTTTCACACACACACTTTCACACGTACTCCATCCCTAATTTGTGTCATCTATATGCAGAGCAAAATTGGCCATTGAAGTCACACTAATCTTCCTGTCCTCTCTTTTCTTTTCTTTCATTTCCCACTTTCTTTTTCTCCTTCTGGCGAAGGCAACACATAAGATCGGCAAAGGCAGCAAACGTCATAGCTGAGCTCGTGAATGCATACCCAACTAATAAGTGTCTCATCATATCTACTGTATGCCAATTGCAACACCGACGGCGTTTATAACGAGACCTGTATTGTCTTCACTATCTCTGTACTGTACCGTATATGTAAAAATTTTGTCTAATAAAATCTTTTGAAATAAAAAAAAACACCCAAATCCTGTCGATATAGGAATCCCCTAAACTGACAGAAGTCGGGTGGTGCGTGCAGTGTGCGTGGGCCTCCCTCGCCAGCAAAACCTGGTCCAGGGAGAACCATACACATTGCATGTTCTGCATGAACCACCAGAGCTGCCAGAGAACAGATAGTTCGCGGTTTGTGTGCAGTTCTTTGGCTGTATTACTCCCTAAATTTCATCCATGACGGGTATAAGAGGATTCTCAAAACAGTCCACTCGTCATGAAAAGAATAGAATATGACATTTCGCCCGGCCGGAAGCACCATGATAGAAAAGCTTGCACTGCTGCTGACGCTGCTACAGTTGTCTTGTCTAAAAGCCTTTCCAATGCACAAAGATCAAACCAAATGGCATTGTCAATGCCTGTGTTCATGCAGGTGCAAATCAAACAGTGCACTTCAATAGAACAGGTGAACTGGCTTTACATTCGGTTTTACATGTGGAGCATGTGGTATCAAACAGAATTTGAAATGCATCAGATGATTGTAAACTTCAAGTAGCCGTATGTTACACATAACTCCTTCAGGCAGTGCAGGCTTTTGTTCTGGCAACGCTTTGCTTGCTAGGGTATTAGTTATTCATACAAATATCAATAAAGACTTCAAATCCCATAATGCAAGAAAAGTCAGGAAAGGCTGAAGGTGTCATACATGACAGTGGGCTACTTTCCAACTAGGTCAAAAGTTTTTAAAAATCAAGTTTCCGTTTATTCCAAGAACCAATCAAAGGTTACTCAGTGAAATGGCGAAAGACAGAGACAGTTCCGGATTATCAAATAGGCAAATTAGGCATCGGCCTATGGACCCACTCCTTTGAGGAGCCCCTTTACTGGTTTGATCTTGAAAGAAAATTACAATCAAGTTTTCTTAAATATTGTTTCCAAAAGATAGCAACAAAAAACAATCAACTTAAAGAAAAGAAAACTTTACATTATAGAATATATTGAGAAAACACTGTATTCATTTAATATACCCAATAACAATTTAAAGAAAATAAACCAGAGACATCAGATTCACATAACAGTATGTCACCTAAAAGCTCTTCTTCTGGCAGCTAGTAAAAAACTCCGGTGCATTGGGTATTAGGAGATACTTGGAGAGGGGGGCCTGAAGTGTCGACTGCCTGGGGGCCTCCACGGGTAATCCGGCACTGGGCAGGGACTGTGCAGATGCTAGAAGCCCATTTGTACTGGACACATGTTCACACTCCTCTAAAGCAAAGGGAATGTTATAAACCTTACTGGCCACTACAATAAGAGCCCCTTTCACCCAGCACCCCCTACAATGCCCGCCCCCCTGTGGCCCACGGTCACATACGCCTAAGAAAGCCTCAGTTCTGGCACCTCTATTTCCGAGCAGAGGCCAGGCTTTAGGGGCATTGTAATGTGCCCTCAGCTGAAATATTACTGGGGTTCAAATCCCAGTGTCCCACTGAACCTGGTGTCTGTGGTTACCTTCCCCTTCATATCTGCTCTACTAATATTAACCGGTTCTTCAAGTCTCCCCCTATGCTGGGTCTGACTAGAGACATTAGATTCACCATTTATAGTTAGGTACAAAATAGGGTGCTAAAATCTCTCGTTTCTAGCTACATTTCCACCAGAATGTTAGCAGTTTTATAGCCAGATTTAAGGATTTTGAAGTGTCTGTGCCTCATTTGAGCCCCTTGCTTAACCTATTTAGTGCGGTGAACAACCTTTACAACGCAACTTTTACAACGCACTACCATTACAACGAAACTTTTACAACGCAAGTGTATTTACAACGCATGTTTTTACAACGCATGTTTTTACAACGCAAGTACCTTTACAATGCAAGTACCTTTACATCGTAAGTATTATGTTTATTTATATATTTTTAATATTTATTATTAAATTTATTATTTTATATTGTAGTTGTTTTTTATTTATTGTTATAATAATATTTTACTTTTTTGTATTAGATATATTAATTTGAGTATTTAGAAATAATACTGTAGTATTAATATTTAAAAAAGAGTATTTATGTAAATATTTGTAAAAGAGTATTTATTTTTTCTATTTATTGATCAAGTTGAAAATTGTTAAAAAATATTTTTATTTATAGGAGTTATTAATTTAAGTTAAAATAAATAGTACTTTTGTTTTATATTTTTATTATGAGTATTAATTATTTTTATTTATATATTTAGTTAAACAATGGAAATTAATACTCTAGTATTTTTTTAAATATACTGTTAATGTCAATTTAATTTTTCTAAGTTTATAAATATTTAATGATATTTTTCAAAAAATATTATTAAAAAAGTAGAACTTGTATTTTGAAAATGTATACATTTGTCAAATTTAAAAAATGAAAATATAATTTAATTTAGAAATATTACTTAAGTATTTTAAAATTATTATATTTTTAAATATTGTTATTTAATATGAAATTTATAATTTATATATTTATTTTATTATTTAGAGGAATAAAAAGATTATTTTAAATGTATTATTATTATTATTTGATTTTTAAATAAGTAATTTTTTTTTAAATTAATTGAAAATTTTAAAATAATTATTTTAAATTATTTTAGGTGACAAAATATATAAGTATAAATAATAAAATTTAATATATAAGTATAATTAAATATTTTTTAAGCTGTTACATATTTTAATATACATTTTTGAAATAAAGTTCCCACGATTTTGCATTGATTCAAATGGGAGCAATTGTCCTTCATTTATTTCCATAGTTGAAGGTGGTCATTCCGCGGAAAAGAAAAGGAAGGTGTTAAAGAAGAAGAAAGGGGATGATTGGAATAGAAAAGGAATAAGGATGAAGGTAAGGATTAAATATCATTATTTTAAAGTAAATAAATATTAAAAAAATGTAACGCTAACATAAATACATTAATAAAATAAATACAACATAGTTTCTTTTTTGTTTTTTTATTATTCAAAAAATATAGAAATTTGGCATTTATTTTTATTGATTTTTTCATGTATTTGTTATTTATTTACATGTAATATACGATTTATAAACAAATATTAATTAAATCAATAAATTGCAGTCTTAAATAGTCCTTTTTCCATCTTTGCAGCTTTCTATGACGTATTCACGTTAACGTAAACGTAAGTGGCCATTTTGAAGAGCATCGATGCAGGAAGCAGCTGGAAGCTGATCTACGTCCAGGTAGGAAACATTTCTAACTTTAAATATACATGTTTAGCATAAAAAAGAATCCATATATTGTAAAGAAAGGATAAGGAGAGGCTGCCGTTTTAGAATTTAATGTTAAGCTTGTAAAACAACATGTCGACAATCGTGTTATTAGTGTATGCCTATGTCCGGTCGCAAAAAGTATAGGTTTTGATTGAAAAAAATGAAAAGATATCATGAAATTGTAAATGCATTTTATTAAATATAAAAAATTGATTCGATTTCCTTTCAACTATAAATTTGATAAACGTTGGTAGTACATTCATGAAAAATGCTTCTTCAATTTATTTCTGTCATTTTGGTTAGGAACACTATCCAGAAATAATTTTGTTTGTATGCATTGTTTCTAAAAAGTGTTATGAATGACATAGTTTCTATTATGTCAAGGTTGGATGGATTATTTGTTTATTTTCACTTGGTTGGTCAGTAAAAGTAAAGTAAAGTCCACATTTGTAAAGCGCACAATCACCCGTAAGGGTCTCTAGGCGCTGGGGGGCCGTCGGGAAGATTAAGCGAGCTATTGCCCAGAGTCACATGGTGCTGGGCTAACCTGCCGCCGGAGCCGGGGATCGAACCGTGGTCCCCAGATTCCAGCGTCAGTCGCCCTGGCCGCGGCGCCAGGTTAAAAAAAATTCATTCGGCTGCAAAAAACAATAGAGCAGTTGTTTTGGTTTGGTGAATATGTTTTGTTTTGTTGGTAAATTCTTTTTGAATTGAAAAAATAATGGTCGGTTATTTTTGATTACATTTATAAATAGCTAGGGTTGTATAGTGAGAAAATGTTCTGGTAGGAGGTAGAAAAAAATGTAGGATGTTATTATAGTACTGTCATATTTTGCAAAAATTTATTTTTTGCAAGAATTTATAATGCAATTGAGTTTGATATATTTTTTTTAATTGTTTATATCGATCTTTCTGGAGATTGAAATGATTTCATGTTTCAATACAGATAATTATGGTACTATTTTATCGAAATTATGCTTTTGATTTCAATAAATAAAGAAAAGGGTGTATTTAAAACAAAGATGATTAGATATTTTTGGATTTTTAAATTTTAATTAACAAAATTATTTTGTATTTCTAACCAAATTATATTTGAAAATTATATCTAAATTTAAAGAAGCATTTAAAAAAATGTTTTATAGTTGAAAGGTTCGTACATAACAGTTTTTTAAAGAAATGCATTTTTACAAAAAATAAAATGCTTTAAGTTGTTTGCAAATTTGGAAGGGTTTTTAAAAATTTGGAAAAAATGATACTATTTATTTTTTCTTTTTCTATTTGGAATACTTGGGGTTATTTGGTGTTGTTAAAAAAAAGTATTACTTATGGCAGGAAAAATGAGAAAAAATAAAGAAAAAAAAAATAAGCTGACCCGATTAATATTTTTGGTTAATTTAAAAAAATATAATATACCCAATTGTAATTAGTGTTTTATTAAATTTAGGGCAAAGCAGGAAAGTAAGGTCAAACATTTTTTTTAGAAACTTAGAATGTTAGCCACATTTTCGAGGTAGTCTAGAGCCACACATAACGAAAACGGTTGCATTATACCCAATAGTCTTTCAGACATCTCTTTTGTTTTTTTAGTAACTTGCGGGTTTAGACGACCACTTAATGCTTGGGAAAGTCTCATTTCTTGGAAACTTTGCTCCTTCTTCAAAGTTTCCAAAAATGAGTAGAAATTAGGGTGAGGTCTTCCAATTGTATGGTTGAAGGAGTTATGCCATCCCTCAATGGCATCATTTGTTTTAGCTTCTCCCTCTAAACAGCTCGTGTAACAGTTCCACCACTCCACATGAAAACATGGCTTCCTCCTGCGACCCGATCTGCTTAGGTGCCCAATCCATGTGTCTTCAAAATAATTTAGGATGGGTGCCAATTTGTCTTCATTTTGATTGTAATATTCAGATTCAGTAATGGCAGTGTAGTACTCATCTACACTATTGGGAGGAACAAAACAAAGTGCTGTTAATTTTTTTAATTCAACTTGGAGTTACCTGTCTGTGGAGTAATCTGTAACCAGGGATGTTTTCTGTAATTTACGCGAGAATGCCTGGGAAAAATGAAAAGAAAAAAACTGAATTTGGGTATCCGTGTATGTTTTACTGATCACATTGATCATGGTTAATTCAAAATCTACTATTATTTTCCTAGGACTTTTTGTTGTTGTATTTTTAATAACTGATAAAAGTTCAGTGTAGGTTGCAGAAGTCTTATCAGGCAGCAAACTATATACTAAGGGGATCACATTATGGTTAATTTTAGCGTGAATTGTGTAAATTTGGTAGAAAGGATGGGGTGTTCTTTTAAACGTCCCATCCATCATCCAAATTTCACTATTTTCTAACTTTACAAGGTTGCGGGGAGTACTAAAAATTAGAATACGTTTTTGAGGGTTTTCATTGTCATGGAGAAGGAAGGGTTCATTAGGAAAAGAAATAGTTAGATCATGTGGAATAATAATGTCAGAAAAAGTATGAGGTGTTGTGGTTTGAGTGTTACTTGCCTGCTTTTGTCTTTGAATAATTTGCCTCAAATTAGGAATTATAGGCATATTACTAGCAACATGAGAGGGGACATGTTGTGCAACCTCTCTTAAAATGGATCCTGTTGAATCATTGGAGGTGCTTGCTAGTTCTTTCATCTCGTTAATAGTTTCCCTTACATCAATCTCCATTGCAGAGGAAGAGTGTTGTGATCAGTAGTTTTGATAATGATATCATCATGGGTAACTGCTCTGCCGCTGCAATCGGTTGTTTAGTATTGCACACACCTCCAATGATTTCTAGGAAAACTTATCCTTTCTTTACAATATATGTATCCTGCATGGTTAAGTAGTTTGTTTCCTTTTCTGGATTTGATGTAGGAAGCTCTTTCCTGAGTAGACATTATCTGTGGGGGGGAAAAATGTTTTAATAATGTGTTTGATTAAATAAAAAATCATAGAACTATATCTAACAGTTTCTCTGCTTTTGAATTTTTCTGGAATTTCTATTGTTAATCCTCCTGTTACTTTATTCTTGTGTTTTCCTAATGTTTCTCTTCTGTGCAGTAGAAATAGACAATTTTGTTTTAGAGTTTAGCACATTTTTCCTTCTGCTGAATTTTGTATAGAGTTGAAATACTATCTGTTTCTACCATACCATCCTATACTTTCACAACTGCTGTACCAAATTGGAGTTAGAATAGTATTTGATACCACTACACCATCCTACACTTTCCCTACTGCAGCACCTACCTGGAGTTAGAATAGTAATTCATACCCATACACTATCCTACACTTTCCCTACTGTTGCACCTACCTGGAGTTAGAATAGTAATTCATACCCCTACACTATCCCACACTTTCCTTACTGCTGCACTTACCTGGAGTTAGAATAATAATTGATACCCCTACACCATCCTACACTTTCCCTACTGCAGCACCTACCTGGAGTTAGAATAGTAATTGATACCCCTACACTATCCCACACTTTCCCTACTGTTGCACCTACCTGGAGTTAGAATAGTAATTCATACCCCCTACACTATCCCACACTTTCCTTACTGCTGCACTTACCTGGAGTTAGAATAATAATTGATACCCCTACACCATACCACACTTTCCCTACTGCTACTACTATCTGGAGTTAGAATAGTAATTGAAACCCTATACCATAGAACATTTTCCATTGCAGTATGTATATTATTTACCTTTTGGTTTGGTTTCTTTCTTTGTGGTCTGGTTTCTGCTCTGGTTTTTCTTTGGTTGGTTGGCTTTTGGGTTGTTTCCCTTTTGGGATTCGGATTGATATTTGGTGATAAGAAGATTATTGTGAATTTCTAAAAAAATGAATATGGAAAAGGAAATGTTAATTAAATGTTAAATGTTTTTGATGCAGTTAAAAATGTCAACAATACTGTGTATAATTTACATTTCTCTTTACTGTTCTTTTTATACTATATTTACCTTTCCCTGTTATAGCACTTTTTCTGATGTTGCAATAGTATTTTATTCCCCTACAAAATTCACCAATTTCCCTACTGCTGCACCTACCTGGAGTTAGATTAAAAATTGATACCCCTATACCATCCTACACTTTCCCAACTGCTGCACTTACCAGGAGTTAGAATAGTATTTGATACCCTACACTATCCTATATTTTCCCTACTGCTGTACCTACCTGGAGTTAGAATATTAATTGATACCCCTACAAGATCCCACACCTTCCCTACTGCTGCACCTACCTGGAGGTAGAATAGTAAATAATACCCCTACACCATCCTATACTTTCCCTACTAATGCACTTACCTGGAGTTAGATTAGTGCATAATATCTCTACTCCATCCAAGACTTTCCCTACTGTAGCACTTACCTGGAGTTAGAATAGAAAATAATACCACTTTAAAATCCTACACTTTCCCTACTGCTGCAACTAACTGGAGTAATAATAGAAAATAATACCCCTTTGCTATGCAACACTTTCCCTACTGCGACACCTACCTGGAGTAAGAATAGTAATTGATACCCTATACCATAGAACATTTTCCATTGCAGTATGTACATTATTTACCTTTTGGTTTGGTTACTTTCTTTGTGGTCTGGTTTCTGCTCTGGTTTTTCTTTGGTTGGTTGGCTTTTGGGTTGTTTCCCTTTTGGGATTCGGATTGATATTTGGTGATCAGAAAGTTATTGTGAATTTCTAAAAAAATGAATATGGAAAAAGAAATGTTAATTAAATGTAAAATGTTTTTGATGCAGTTAAAAATGTCAACAATACTGTGTATAATTTACATTTCTCTTTAATGTTCGTTTTATACTATATTTACCTTTCCCTGTTATAGCATTTTTCTGATGTTAAAATAGTATTTTATTCCCCTACACAATTCACCAATTTCCCTACTGCTGCACCTACCTGGAGTTAGAATTAAAATTGATACCTCTATAACATCCTACACTTTCCCAACTGCTGCACTTACCAGGAGTTAGAATAGTATTTGATACCCCTACACTATCCTATATTTTCCCTACTGCTGTACCTACCTGGAGTTAGAATATTAATTGATACCCCTACAAGATCACCACTTTCCCTACTGCTGCACCTAACTGGAGTAATAATAGAAAATATTACCCCTTTGCTATGCAACACTTGCCCTACTGCGACACCTACCTGGAGTAAGAACAGTAATTGATACCCTATACCATAGAACATTTTCTATTGCAGTATGTATATTATTTACCTTTTGGTTTCGTTTCTTTCCTTGTGGTCTGGTTACTGCTCTGTTTTTTTTGGGTTGGTTGGCTTTTGGGTTGTTGCCCTTTTGGGCTTCGGATTGATATTTGATGATCATAAGATTATTGTGAATCTCAAAAAAATGAATATGGAAAAGGAAATGTTAATTTAATGTAAAATGTTTTTGATGCAGTTAAAAATGTCAACAATACTGTGTATAATTTACATTTCTCTTTAATGTTCGTTTTATACTATATTTACATTTCCCTGTTATAGCATTTTTCTGATGTTGGAATAGTATTTTATTCCCCTACAAAATTCACCAATTTCCCTACTGCTGCACCTATCTGGAGTTAGGATTAAAATTGATACCTCTATAACATCCTACACTTTCCCAACTGCTGCACTTACCAGAAGTTAGAATAGTATTTGATACCCCTACACTATCCTATATTTTCCCTACTGCTGTACCTACCTGGAGTTAGAATATTAATTGATACCCCTACAAGATCCCACACCTTCCCTACTGCTGCACCTACCTGGAGGTAGAATAGTAAATAATACCCCTACACCATCCTATACTTTCCCTACTAATGCACTTACCTGGAGTTAGATTAGTGAATAATATCTCTACTCCATCCAAGACTTTCCCTACTGTAGCACTTACCTGGAGTTAGAATAGAAAATAATACCCTTTTAAAATCCTACACTTTCCCTACTGCTGCACCTAACTGGAGTAATAATAGAAAAGAATACCCCTTTGCTATGCAACACTTTCCCTACTGCGACACCTACCTGGAGTTAGAATAGTAATTGATACCCCATACAATAGAACATTTTCCATTGCAGTATGTATATTATTTACCTTTTGGTTTGGTTTTTTTCCTTGTGGTCTGGTTACTGCTCTGGTTTTTTTGGGTTGGTTGGCTTTTGGGTTGTTGCCCTTTTGGGATTCGGATTGATATTTGATGATCAGAAGATTATTGTGAATCTCAAAAAAAATGAATATGGAAAAGAAAATGTAAATTAAATCTAAAATGTTTCTGATGCAGTTAAAAATGTGAACAATACTGTGTATAATTTACATTTCTCTTTAATGTTCGTTTTATACTATATTTACCTTTCTCTGTTATCGCAATAAATATATATGGATTTAAAAATGTATTTTTGTTTAATTTGTTTAGAATTGACATTTAAAAAAATTCGAAAAGTACCTTCAAAATATTCTTGAAGAGGAGTGTTGCTTCTGTAGCAAAATGCAGTTTTTTTAAACTGGGCTTTTTCGTAACAGTTTATAGTAATTAGACTAATAAAAAAAAGTAACATTTTGTGATGTTTTAAAAATAATATTTGTTTATTTCATTGAAAATTATTTTAAATAATATACATTTCTATTTAGATTTTAGTCTGCTTTAAATATGTAGGATTTTTTATTTATGGATATATGTATCCATAATTATAATAATATCTTGGTACTATATTATTTTCTTTAAATAAGAAAAACAAACTTCTTAGGGGTAGCCTTTTAAATGTTTCTAGAAAACATTTCTGACATTAGTTTTAGTAACTCACTTGTATTACGAGAAATCCTCCTGAAATGTAATCGGATATTATCTTGATGAAGAGGTCAGAGGGTCAGCTTTTGGCGTCTGGTCACTCTGGGAGTTGAGAATCAACTGTTTTAAAAATGGTGTCCGACTCGTATTTATAAGTTTTTGTCAGTGTCATTGTTATTTTTAAGAAACACAGCGTTGGTAATATTTTTTTAAGTACGAATTACTACTGTGGAAAGTTATAATTTAAAACTTTGTGTAAAGAAATAATGTTTTCATTTTTTCGTTCCGTTTTGGCATCCATTTTGAAAGTAGTGTTGTGGTATTATATTCATGGAAAGAGTTGTAGGACATATATAGGAACTACACAGTTTAAAATGGCGGCTATGTATGTATAATGTTTATGAATAATTATTTTATGTCATACTAATATATTATAAATTAATTTTGTAGTTTTTTTCGTTGCCTTTGTAAAATTTTAAACAGTTACGAATACATGAGTATTAGTTTTTAATACTCGGGTATTCATTTTAATACTCGAGTATTAATTTTAATAAAATCGTTGCATTTTTTTAAATTAACGTTCAGTTTTTTTCAACATTTTAAAACACTTCCCCACCCAAAACCCCTAGTTTCCCTGCATCCCATGCCCCAAATTTTTTTTTTATTTTAGCGTTGTAAAGGTATGCGTTGTAAATGATTTTGTTGTAATAACACTTTACTATTATTAACACTATCTCGCGTTGTAATAGTATACGTTGTAAAAACATGCGTTGTAAAAGTATTTGCGTTGTAAAAAATGCGTTGTAAAACCATGCGTTGTAATGGTATGCGTTGTAACGTCATACATCCATTTAGTGCTTAAGACCATTTTTACCAACGTTCTGTACAATAATGTCCTCTTCTACCCCAGGGCTCCTAGGACTCTGCACCCAAATGTCCTCCTACATCTTCATGACTACTTCATCCACTTCCTTTTCTGATCGAAGCCGGTGGTGATCGCCACTGCAAGCTTCTTCGGGCTTCAGGCCAGATGCCAAAGCCAGGCCCAATGCTTCTTTATTTATTGCCCTCCTACTGGCACCTATTCTTTCTGATTGAACTCTAGCATAATGCAATTTGTAGGCTGGAGCCCAACATGGCTTCTAATTGTATGCATTTCTGTACGTATAGATGTTAATCGTTTTAATTCACTTAGGGCCAGATGTACGACCCTATTTTGCATACGCAAACGGGTTTGTGACCCCTTTGTGCATGCAAAATACTATTAGGGAATGTACAAACCCTATTTAGCGAGTTGCAATTTATTTGTGACTCATGAAATAGGATTTGCGACTCGCTATTAGGAATGGGCATTCCAAGGGCGTCCCTTCCTAATAGCGACTCACTACCCCATGTAAGAATGTTTTGCGACCGCAAAAAACTCACAATTTACTGCCCTCACTAAGAAGGTGATAAAGCACTCACAAAAGAGAAGGGGTCCCAAAGTGACCCGTTCCCCATTGTGAATGCAGGGGAAAATATTTTTTAGGAAAAGGCAGTGGTCCAAGGGACAACTACCTGCCCTTAAAAAATGAAACGAAAACGTTTCATTCTTCTTTTTTTAAATGCATCCCATTTTCCTTTCAGGGCTGCTTTAAAAAAAAAAAAAAAAACAACAATGCTTTATTTAAAAGCAGTCCCAGACATAGAGGTCTGCTGAGCCCAGCAGGCCGCCATCCCTGGGAGGGCCAGCCAATCCCAATGGGGTCACAAATTGCGAGTGCCTAATGAAAATTGATGAGGCATGCAATTTGCAACCCCATTGGAATCGCAAAAAGTGTCTCAGACACTGTTGTACATAGCATTTTGTGACTTGTATTCAAGCGCAATTAGCGAGTTACAAATTTTCACGGTCGTACATTTGGCCCTGTGTCCCTTATTATTTTCCGTATTGCAATGATTAATAACAGTAGTAGTGGTGGTAGCACTAATCATAGTGGTAGTAACATCATTATTATTAGCATTATTTCTAAATATTTCTTCAATTTATTTCTTTTCGTCATCTACATCGTTTGGTCAATGATGTGATCCTTTCCACACTGGCCACCATCAAAGAACAGGAAGTAGGCAATTGCTTAGGGCATCCTGAAGGCAGTTATGAAAAGAGACTTAATGAGGTCCATTACACTATAGCAGATGGCCTCCTACCCCATGTCCTGCCAGCACCTTAGCCAGAAAGTCACACCTAGAGACTGAACAAGGGGCAGAGGGCGGACTGTGACTGTCTGAGCTCAGCACTGATACGGACACATATCTCCTGGCTGATAACTGCATCTCTGAATGTGGCATTGGGCCATACCGCATTGGATACAAATGGTGCCATCTATTGGCACCATGCGCCTGCCCCTTTAAACCATCCTTCTGATGCTCCATGCTTCCTTTCTTCTTTCTTTTCAGGTAGTAGACCATTCACTGCATCAAGGCCCAGATCCTTAACGCGGCAGGACCTGGCAATCCCTTCCTCTTTTGTGCGCCCACGCCCTGACCAACCCCTAAACAACTGAGGCACTCTCTGCCATCTACAATTTACAATTGTGGTGCACCTAACTCTTCCTAAACCACCCCAACTCTCGATGGTTTGCAGCCCAGTGCCCATTTCCAAAGTACTTACTCTGCACCGGAAACGCATCACACTTCTCAGCCCATCCCAAGATTCCTAGCAATAACCCTTTAGTCAGGGCCAGCAGCGGATTTACTTCTGGCATGCATCCCTCACAAACACCCTCAGGTAGGATCAAGAAGAAGACCGACAACAGATTTCAGATTCCAGATGGCCCCTGCTTTTAGAACATTTCACCAAGACAGCGAGCAGCCTGCCCCTTCTATATAACTGCAGATGTTTATATGTGTGTGGAAGTATGGAGTGTCTTTGTGTTCAAAATGATTTTATTGAAGTTTTGTTCAAAAAAAAGAAATAAACAAGTACAACACAGAAAGAATAATTCTTACATGCGTAAATGATTAAGTGATAAGTATGAAATGCAATAATCCAAAAATGAAGAGGAAGGGAAAGGGGAGAAAAAGGGATGGGAGGGCGGCGGAGTGAACATATCATAGAATCATGAAATCATAAAATATAGAGTTACCAGTAAGTGGAATATAACAAAGATGGTAAATAAAGAGAAATTAATCACCAAGATACATAAAAGCATACTAATCATATCATTGCAGAACCTATGAATCAATAGGAGACCAAAAAGCCTGAAATGACTGTGAATTGTGAGTAACGCCTTTAAGGGACAGCTGAGCTCCTCTTCTTGTAAAGGTAATCCAAGACCACCAAGCATGAACTGAAAGAGAAGAAGCGTCCTTCCAACAAAAAGTAATGGATTTTAAAGCAGCTGTAATTAAAAAATGAAATAACTTTGGGGTCCATTATGATGTCGGGCGGATTGCCTCAGCCAGGCTGGCGGTAGCCACTGCCGGCCTGGCGGAGGCAATCCGCCCGACATCCATTGCCAAATCCCCCCCGCCATATTAGGATGGCGGGGGGGAGCGCAGCGGTGAAAATCACCGCCCGCCTGTTTTCCGCCCCGGTGGCCTTGCGGCCGGGGCGGAATATGTTTAATATGGTGCCGGTGTCTGTTAGACACCGCCAGCCATATTACAATGCGCATTCTGGCACGCCAATGCCGCCACGGAAAGGCAGGTGGAGTCCCCCTGCAGGGGCCCGTTGCGGGCCCCCAGGGACTCCGTGGGGGTGGGGGGTGCACATGGGGGGTACCTATGGTACCCCCCTGCATTTCGCGGTGCCTGTCATGTTGTGCATTGAAATGCACAACGTGCACTTTACACATGGCAGCGGGCGGAGATTTCTGCTCCGCCCGCCGCAATAGCACCCGTACAGGATGCGCCCGCCTGTGTGGCGGGCGCATCCTAATGCCCTGGTCGGGACCCCCGCCCTTAAGGCGGGCGGTCCCGAGTCCCGATGTGATGGCGGGCGGACTAAGTCCGCCCGTCATCATAATGGACCCCTAAGTCTCTGAATCATTAAGAGGATGGGAAAGGGCCACCGATTTGCATATTAACACAGCATAAGAAATATCATCATGTAAAGGCAAAATTTTTAGAATGACATTCCAAACATCCAACCAAAATTTCATAATAATTGGACATTCAAATAACATATGACGAAGTGATCCAGAAACTGAATTGCAGTGCCAACAAACATCAGATGGTATCAATTTTGCATGACTTAATCGAGATGGGGTCCATAGAGCGTTAAATAAAATATAAGCATTAGTCTGATAAAGGGACACCGGAAGCCAACCGGAGATACTGCTGAGCCATATGGAGGACCATGAGTCATCTGATAGGGAAATGGAAAGATCATTATTCCAAAAAGATGAGAGTGCACCAACATTGGAGCCCTGGAAAGTGGATTTTTTAAAATAAAAAACAGAGACAGCTTTGGAGGATGACGTAACAGCTTTAAGGTAAATCAAAAGGTCATTAGTGGTGGAAGAGGGAATACCATCGGGAAAAGAATCCAAAATAGAGTTACATAAAGATTGGTATTTTGAAAAATCAGAAGCCGGGATATCAAACTGTAACTGTAGTTGCTCAAAAGGAATAAAGGCATTGCCATAAAAGACATCTTTAAGATATAAAATTCCTTTTGAAATCCATGAGGACCAAAAATTAATGTTTCTGTTTAGTTTAAGTAGAGCACTATGCCATAAAGACAAGTGGACTGTAGAGAGTAAGGGTAATTCAAAATTAGAGTCTAAATATTAATCTAGAAGATTTAATTATAGATGACCGATGAACAACCTTGGAAGCAGAGGACATTGACATTAAAGAGAGCAATGTAAAGGGACGTACAATTGAGGATTCAATATCTAACCAAATTGGAGGCTTGACCACATGTGAATTTGAAAACCACAAGGAGCTTTGTTTTAAGATAAAAGCTTTATGGTAAAGGTAAAAGTCCGGAAGGGCAAATCCCGCCTGGGAATTGGGGAGTTTTAATTTTCTGTAAGCAATACGAGGAACTTTGTTGGACCAAAGGAATTTAGATAGCAGTTTATCAACATCTTTATAGAATTTGAGAGGAAATTGAGTGGGAATCATAGCCAAAGAGTAAAATATTTTTGGTGCAATATTCATTTTTACAGCCTCCATTCTCCCCCACCAGGTGAGATGAAGGGAAGACCACTTGGACGTTTTGTCTTTGATGTAATCAAGTATAAAATCCGTATTCAGTTTTAATGTAGCAGGCAATGAAGAGGCAAATAGGATACCCAAGTACTTAAGCTTAATGTTTTGCCAAAGAATATCTGTGTTTGGTAGCATATCCGGTGTACAAAAAGCATTTAAAGGAAAAAATTCAGTCTTACTTACATTCAATTTGTAACCTGAAACTACAGAATAATTTGTAATAATGTCTAAGAGGGAGGGAACAGAGGAAAGAGGATTGCTAATAAACAATAACACATCATCTGCATAAGCTAAAGTTTTAACAGTGACATCATTTATCGCAACACCTTGAATAGTATCACAGCAGCGGACATAATTAAGAAAAGGCTAAATTCCTAATACAAATAACAGTGGGGAAAGGGGACAACTCTGCCTAGTACCTCTTAAGAGTGAAAATTGAGTAGAAATTTGACCATTAATAAACAAACGAGCAGTAGGGGCAAAATATAAAGCAGAAATCATACGAATAAAATTGGTACCAAAATTAAAAGACAATAAAGTTTTAAATAAAAATTGCCAACGAATTTTGTCAAATGCTTTTTCTGCATCTAAAGCCATCACTCCCGCAGGAGAAGTAAGGTGAGAGCTCTGTTCAATAACGTGTAAAAGTGCTCTGGTATTATTTGCATAGTATCTATTTTTCATGAAACCAGATTGATCTGGATGAATGATGGAATGAAGGATAGGAGCCAATCTAGTGGCAAGGATTTTAGCATAAAGCTTACAGTCCTGGTTTATTAGGGAAATGGGACGATAATTAGAAACCAGGGTAGGGTCCTTATCAGGTTTGGGCAAAACAATGATTAGAGCATCCGTAAAGGAGCCCGAAATAGTACCAGAGAAACCAAAATGGGAAAAAAGTGCACTTAAATAAGATAAAAGATGAGAACTAAACTCTTTATAAAATTCAGCCGGGATACCATCCGGGCCTGGGGATTTATTCTTAGGAAGTGATTTAATAGCAAGTAAGATCTCATCACAAGTAATTGGGGAATCTAAAGCTAGTCTATCGGATGGAGAAACTTGAGGCAAGTTACATTTATTTAAAAAGGAATCAATTAAAGAATCATCACAGGGATCAGGTTTACTATATAAGGTAGAGTAAAAAGTTAAAAATTCTTCGACAATATCATTATGGGAAATAGCAACTTGGCCACGAGCACAACGTATCGAGGTTATTTGGGTCTTATCCTTCTTGATCCGTAAATAGTTTGCAAGGAGTTTCCCAGACCTGTTGGTATTAAAGCGAAATTTAGCATTGGATTTTGCGAGTTGAATCCCTGCTCTAGTACTAAGTAGAGCATTAAATTCATAACGAAGCTTTTGTAGTTTAAATTTGTGTTGAGGGTCATTAGAAAAAATAAATAAACGTTCATATTTAGCAATTTGTTTGTCCAAAGGTTTAACCTTAGAGTTAAATTGCTTGTTTGCATGGGCCATAATAGAAATAGTGGTACCTCTAATGTAGGCCTTAAATGCATCCCATCTATTGACAATTGAAGTTGAACCTTCAGGGTTAAATAAAAAATAGTCCTGAATAGCTTGTAATAGTTTAGGTTTATGCGTATCATTAAGTACAATATTCGTGTTCATACGCCACCTATTTTGTTTGGTAAAAGTAGAGGAGATATTTAAAACAAAGGAAATTAAGGCATGGTCCGAGATATCAATATTACCTACAACAGGATTGGCAGCTGATTGGAGTAAAGAAGGCGAAAGCAAAAAATAATCAATCCTTGAATGAGAATTATGGGAATTAGAGAAAAAGGAAAACCATTTATCAGTAGGAAAGTGTATTCTCCAAATATCTGCCAACTTGGTGGATCAAAGGAAAGATTTAAAGGCATAAAAAACTTTAGGAGGTCGGAATTTTGTAGAGGAAAGCCTATCTAATAACGGATCAATAATCACATTGAAATCCCCCCCAACAATCAAAGGAACTTGTCCCAACTTCAGAACTTCAGTAGTTATAGTAGACCAGAACGAAGGGTCATCAGCCGTAGGGCCATAAATATTAAGCAAATAGAAGGTTGAGTCATAAATTTTCACCTTAACCACAATATATCTACCTTCTGTGTCAATAAACTTACTAAGAATCTGACAGTGTAACCTTTTTGCAAAGAAAATTGCAACACCATTTTTCTTCCCCAACGCAGGCGAGGAAACAATATTATCAACCCACTTTTTCCTCATATATTGTAAAATGTTATCATCAACATGCGTTTCTTGAAGAAAACAAATGTCAGCTTTGCATGCACCCAGGTAGTCCAAGATTTTCGTGCGTTTTACTGGATGCCGCAGGCCTTTGACATTAAGTGAAACAAGTTTAACAGCATGAGTATTAGCCATTAGGAGTTAGAAGGAAGAGGATAGAAAAAGATTCAAAGGAAGAGGAACTGAAAAACAGCCATAGAGAAAGAGAAACTCTACGTAGAGAGCAAGAACAGAAAGGACACAAAAGGGAGAAACACAAAGGGAGGGAAAAAGAACAAACAAGAAACATGAACATAAATAAGAACATAGAGACGCACACACGTTCCTCAAGCATGGCCATAGAAACCGTTGGAGCCCGTGAAGAGAGAGATATATAGATGTCAGGAGAAATCAGAGTAGACGCCTTCAAGTAACAGGATCATGAGTGTCCATTGACGGTGAAGCTTGTTGTTCCAGAAAGAGTCTCAAATCTTCAGGACGATGAAAAGATTTAGAAAAGGTGTCTTTCCAGATTCTCATCGTAGAGGGATCAAATAGACCATACTTAAAACCAAGGCTTCGCAATTGTGGACGAAAAGAGGAAAATTCCTTGCGAATAGCAACCGTTTCCTTAGCAAAATCTTGATGGATAAAGATTTTACAGCCATCTACTAAGAGTGAAGGAATGTCTCTTGCTGCTTTCCTGATAAGGACCAAATGATGGTGTTGCAGAACCTTAAAAATCATTTGCCTGGGTTTAGTGTGGCGAGGATTCCTATGTGAGGGAATTCTGTGAGCCTTATCTATTTCAAATTTTTCGGGAAATTTGATATTTAGGAGGCCAGGAAGCAAGGACGCTAGATATAAGCCACAATCAGATCCCTCAACCTCTTCAGGAAGATTGAAAATACGAAGATTGTATTGTCTATTAAGGTTTTCCAATTCCAGCAGTTGTTTATACATTGGTACTATTTGATTCACCAAAGGAGTAAAAGCGTCCAATTTACTTTTATTGTCCTGAATTTTGATAGAATTATCAGACACTTTCATGGAGATAGAAGCCATATCTTTGTGCACATTTTTCACTTGAGTGGCAATACTATCGGTATTCAGATGCAGCGCTTGAATTTCCTCGAAAATTAGAGCAAGGGAAGGTTCAGAAGATTCAACAACCTTAGACTTAGTTGGAGGAGGTGATATCTGCTGTTTCCTTTTATTAGTAGGCACATTTTTATTTTCCATCTTGAGGTGAAAAAACAACCTTTTGCATCAGAAAACTGCAAAAAATAAAAACCACCTCAAAATTTAATAAATATGAGGGAAAAAGGATGTAAAATTCCCCAAAAGTACTTCAAAAGGACTGGTGCAGCAGCTAAACTGGGTCGTGGGTGTGGCTAGGCCAAAGCCAGGCCCTTTCTTTGTGAGAACTCCGCCCCCTAAGCAGAGCAAGCTGGCAGAAGCTGGAGCAAAGGCAGGGGAGAGGACCGAGGCGCGAGCAGGAGCACTTCCCCCCCAAGAAATCGCTCAGAAATAGAGCATAAGGTAGGGGATAGTGAGAGAGAACAAGCGCCGCTATAATCTGGCGGTTCCTGACTAAAAAATCGTCGTTTTCCGGCTAATTAAGCCGGGAGACTTACGGAGCTCCGGCGGTGGCGGCCATCTTGGTCGACGCGCTCACGCAACTCCCCTATGGAGTGTCTTTGAATGGAGGCTCTGGTGGTGCTTGAATACATAATGGCCATGTTAGATATTGGCGAATCCAGCACATTGTGGCACTAATCCCAGTCTAAATAGTACATTGTTGCATATCTTTACTAAAGTTCGATTGTGGTTATCCTGCCAGATGTGCTCATCAGTATAATTCTTGCCTGCTTCTTAGGGAGGCCCACTCAGTGACTCCACTTGGGTAATTCGTAGGTTTCGCCTACAGGCATTTTTTATTTCTCATATGCCGAAGACATATTGTGGACAATATGAAGAATTAAAGTGGGTTATGGGGCATCATTTTGTTTACATTTGGTTGGCTTTCTTGTCAAACTCATTTGCTTGCATCTTTTTCGATGTCTTTCCTTCATTTCTTAGTGTGTGTCACTCCTCTGGATCATAACTTCTTTGCCATCCTTTTGATTAGATGACTTGTATTCTTCTACAGCTCCACATCAGGGAGCTACTCTTTTACTTTGGTTCAGCACTCTATGGAAGTGTATGTGTTTTCTTGCTCTCCCCCTGTGCTGCTTTGGAGCTTCATAATTACATACCTGCTCATCATGCTGTCCCTGTTGCTCACCCTCAAGCTTGGTTGCTTCTCTGGTCCCTCCCCCTTCTGTTTGGCTTGTTGTTTTTGTGTTTTTATGTATTATTAAAACCCCCTGTTCCCCAGTGCTTCTGCTTCTTGGCAGCATTTACTTGCAATTCCCCACCCACGTTTGAATCCCTCCCAGTGCCAGCCAGCTTCTCCATTGCTCTCCTCACCCTACTCCCCACTACTGCTGAAACTCAGCCACTGTTACTGTTTAATCTTCCTTATATGGTCCACTTTTTCTTTCCCAAATCTTACCCTTCCGTGTTCTTCTTTGTTTCCTTTCTAGAAGGGCCCAGCAGCTGCAGAGGAGGAGGGTGAGGAGTGTGAATTGTGCTTGTTTGTGTATGGGGAGCCAGTAGAGCTCTTTCACGTGTGGTGTGATGTGAGTGCAGCATGGGAGGATGAGCGTGATTCTGGCTGCCCAGTTCCTACTGACCTACAGCCTTTTGGTGATTTTTTTCTTGATTCCGGCATAGAGGGTGTTCCCGTAGCCCAGCTTGCTTGTGACCATTGGTGCAGAAGGTGCAGTGACAGCAGGGCCTAGAGACCTGAGTGGTCCATTGAACCCCGACAATGATGTATTATAACTACCCTCAACAGTAGTCATAGGGGCCATTTTCCTTGCTTACCCCAGGGCCCACTGCATCCTTGCTATGCCACTGTTCACCTCATCGGCATTATTAAAACAGAAATCCTTAGTTGTGATTGATATGGCCCATTCTGCATAACAGAGGTTTGATTAGCCTTCTGTGTTAGATGAACTCACTTCAGCAGTTCCACCTGTGAGGACTGATGAAGACATAGGGCCTCATTTATGAGGCTGTGCGTCACTTTTACGCCGCCGGTGCGTCACTTTTTGTGACGCACCAGCGGCGTAGAAAATGCACCTTGTTTCGCCATATTTACAAAGTGACGCATCTAGGTAGATGCGTCACTTTGTAAACCCCTGTGCCACATTATACCTGCGCCAGGTATAATGTATGCAAGGGGGGAGTTTTGATGCAAGAAAGGGTCATGGGAGTGACGCAGTGAAATCTATAAGATTTCACTGCGGCACTTCTAGGACACAAATGCGTCAATTTCTTACGCCTGCCTCACAGCAGGCGTAAGACTGACGCAGGCCCTTTCACATGGGGCTTGCCCCATGTGAAAGGACACATTGCTGGAGTTGCGTCACTTTTGTGACACACTCCAGCAATGCGTCACTATTGCGTCATACAGATACGTCAGAAATACTGACGTACCTGTAACTCCTTGCGCCATGACGCATCATTGGGGTCGCAAGGAGGGTGCAGTGAAAAGTGACGCATCGCTGTTTTCACGCAGCGATGCGTCACTTTTCATACATGAGGCCCATATATCGCCCAAATTTATATTTTAATCACCGGTAGAAGCAAAAGTCAAGACATCATTATCACTGGTATAATATCTCAAAACTCACCTTTTGTTTAAATATTTCAACTGATTCAAGTTGTAGCATTTTCTAGACATTTTGTACTGTTTAGCTATGTACCTGAACCTTCCTCAGATTACTTTTTTTTTGCAGTATTATATAGTGCGAACTCGACCCAAAGGTATTGGAGCACTTTACATGAGCACCAGTTACATTGCACAAGGACGCATTAACTTTTGGTAGGCATGGGTGAAATAAAGTGTCACAATGGGGAGATTAAGTGATTTGCCCAGGTTCACAGGATGTTGAGCCAACACCTAGACTCCCCATCTCCAAGGTCGGCAGCTACATTGACATCCTTCAGACAGTGGAAAAATGTGCAATTAATATTACATTCATGCTGTGGGATATGGACGATATTTCCTCATATAGAGGTAAACTGGCTTGGCTACCATTTCCTAATCAGATCAGATTTCGAGTTCTGTGTGTGATTTGGTCTTGCTTCTTAGTATTGTACAGATCAGTTTCACTGACATGCTAGGGCTTTGTGGTCTGCATCATATTCCAAACTGCTTGCCAGTTGTGGCTCTAGGAGTGAATTTTAAAGGGGGCACACATTGGGCCACAGATGTGCTGGGGCCACTTGCAAAGGTCCTCTATATATATTTAATTAAAATGATGAAATATGAATTTGTATATGTGTATGTATCTATATTTCATATGTGTGTATATTGATATATACATAAACCAAAAAAGGACACTGTTCCTAACGCTGGCTAACGGAAGTAATCCAATAGCCTAGTCCAGGAAAAAGCAAGAAAAGAGAAAAAGGCCTAGGTATAGAAGGGACCCCTTAAAAAAGAGGAAGAACTAGTCTTGCCTCATGTTGCCCTAACACACCCCGAAAGATGTCATGCTTCATCATCGGGCATTGGCTCCTCGTAGAGCCCGGCCCTGCAATGCCCTATGTATCCCCCGAAGGGTCACTTTGGCAGAGCTCTTTTCGAAATATGCCGGATGGTGCCTGAGGGTATGCGGGGTGAGGGTCCAAATACAGAAGGCAAAAAAGTGTGTGCAGAATTGAATAAAATTTGATCAGGGGTTACTAAAGTCAAAGCTAAAAACGGGAATAGTGTCCATTCAAAACACATTACAACCCCATGGGTAGACAATTACCCCCAACAGACATAAATATACCTGTGGTGGATCGACATGTTTCGCGCCCCTGGTGCCACAATGGTCAGTTGGCGCTTCTTCAGGATCAATAGAAAATATGTGGTGTAGTGCACGTGAAGTGAGTAGTTAAAAAACATATACCCTCGTACTGAGTCAGGGCGGGCCAGCTTCCTGTTTCCCATACAGGGTGGCGATAGATTGCAAATGCTCCTGATAGATACCTAGGATGGAAACACAAGATAGATTACACATAGTATGTGCATCAGTACAACTTGATGCAACAAAACGTGCCACAATCATGTGCACGACCTGACACAATAAAAGCCACACAAGCCAGGACTTCGGGACAAACCCAAAGTTACCCATGTACCATCTAACCACTACCGGGATTCAACAATTCACAGAAATAAACCCAATCAGATATGTGCGTGCCCATAAGTACTAGATTCTCATGGTGTGGTCAGTGGGGTGAGAATGCACCGTGTCAGAACACATGAATAACAAACACTATGATAAACAGAGTCCTTGTCCCCAGTGTGGCTGAGCGTCTTACCCAACAAAATCAGGAGAATCGCTAATGCGGCCAACGACGCTGGATCCCTGCGCCAATCGGACTATAAAGGGGAGTCATAAAAAAGGGAGCGTAAGTAACGGAGCCCAAACACTGCTGGCGCTCTACCCACGCCGAGCTATAATTGCTCGGAGCGCCCCCTCCCAAAGACGCCCTTGCCTGTACTTACAATAGTACCTGCCCCGTCCATGCGTCTGCTCCGTGATATATACATACAGAAGTTTTAAGCAAACAACAGTGCTGTACAGTGAAAGATATTTGGACAAACAAATGTGTGTGGCAATGGTTTTTTCTTTATCACCTCATTGCACATTCAACAAATGTGGTGGGAGGGCAAAGGGAGACATGACAGATAACGCTAGGGCACGCGCTCGTCTGGCCCCCCTCCAGAGACAACATTACACGTGGTTCCTAACTAATGATCAGAGAAGGTAGTAGAAACTTCTCAGTCTGGTGGGTGCTAAACCTCCTTCCTCCATCCCTGCACCATTTTACAGACATTTGGGGGCAGATTTACAAGCCCCTTGCGCTGCCAGTACGTCACTTTTTGTGAAGCACTGGCAGCGCATTTCTCTGCCCCTTATTTACAAGGACAGGAACAGCCTCCCTGTGTGGCTTATCCTGTCCTTATAAATACTGCCCCTTTACACGCACCACTTTGCGTGAAAGGGGCATTCCATGGGTGTTGCTGTGGGTGTTCCCACACAACCCCTGTGGAACCAGACACATGTCCAGATTTACGAGGAATCGTAACCCTGGAAATGCGTTAGTATGCTACTCCACCCTAAGGGTGGCGTAGCGAGGAGAAATGTTTTCATTTCTCCTTGTTTTTTTCCTCTTTCAATGCATGCTGCATTATACAGCAAACATTGAAATAGGAAAATGCCTGTAGTGATTGTTTTCATGTAGGAAGCTGCCTCTTCCTGCACAAAAACAATCTGCCCATGATGCAGGCATCCTTGCAGTTGTTTGTGCGTCAGCGCAGGGGAGAGCACAGGAATGCGACATATTATTGTAAATATGTTGCATTCCTGTGCTCTGAAAGTGCCGCAGCATGGCGCAGCCAAATAGCTTGCAGTGGCTCGCTGTGGCAGTTTATTGTAAATCTGCCCCAGGGACCCTCAGGGCCAAATTAAAAAGGTATCTGTTGGACAATGTGTTGTGATCTAAAAAAACATGGGTAGGAGAGGAGCCGTGGCGCACTTTTGACTCGAGTGTAGATGATGTTTCAGAGCATAGAATTTAGCACAAGTTAAGTGTGACGTGGGCCCCGGCATGGTGGCGGGGAGGCAGCTACACCTATGGTCTCAAAGACAGAACCATTGTGCTCCCGACTACGACTCAAACAAGCGTACGGACCAAAATGTCAATATTATGTCAGTCCTCAAATAAGGAACAGTTCAAGAGGGCCCATTAATACATTCTTCCTTTTATTCCAGACTTGAGTCTTTTTAAAGATACTCCAACTTTAAAGCTAACACATTTGCCATTATCAGAGCAGAGCGAGAGAGAGAACCCAAGGGAATAGAATAGGGTGATCAATTTCGCTGATAGGAGTGAAACCTAGTCCTGCTCACATGCATTGAATCTGGTATATACAAAGTTTAAAATGTTAGGTTATAAGAAAGGGCAATGAACTGTTCTTATGAATTGAAATGTACATAATGTATTCACTGATTTTATGTATATTTATTTCATGTAGAGAGGAAAGTATCATACTGTGCAGAGACAGATTAAGTTGTTGTCTTAAAAAAGATGGTGTGAAAAGTGGAAAGCCATCAAAACGCATCAACGCTATTAGGAGTACAATCTAAAGGATCGACACAATTGTGTCAAATACAGATTGAATCATTGTATTGAGCACAGTGTTCTTGAATCAAATTTGATGTACATTGGTATTGGACAAGTATTGTGTCTTACACTTTTTGTCTGTCTCGATTATGCAGGTCATAATTGTTATGTGTTAACAACCAATTTTTATGTGAATTGTATTTTTTTATTGTCTGAAGCAAGGATTGATTTAATTGTGTTATTTGTAAAATCTTATGAAATTTTATATTTTGTCCATAACAATTTTTAAATAATAAAGTGTTAATGCAATATGATATGTAGTTGTGAACAATTCAGGATTCTTTCAAGCACTGTATTCAAATTACTACTTGATTGTCGGGTCAAGGGAATCTTGTCTCTTCTTGCTACAGACAGCATTGTGCCAATCAAGAGCAGCATCCATAGAAAAGCCTCCAAAAAGGCCAGCTGGTACACCCGAAAACTCAGTTGGTGAGGAGATGGCGTGCTAGGAAGGATAACTCCGATACAGCAGCCTTCAAGACCTCCCTCAATCTATACCACCGCCTGCTGAGGGCAACAAAGAAGACAGCCCTTGACGCATGCATTGAATCCAGTGCCTACAACACCAGGAAGCTTTTCAAAATTGTTAAGGAATTCTCCAATCTGAATGCCAGTGAAAACAACATCATACCCTCACAGGAGCTGTGTGACAACCTCGCCCATTTCTTCCACAACAGGATCGCAACCATATACAGAAACTTCGTACCCCAACCCACACCTATGGATTTCCTCGACAGATACTCCACTGCTGTAACTAACACGAACCACACACTGACCATCTGGAACATCCTCTCCACCCGGGTCTCCACCTCCACTATGAAATCCATCCACTCTGGAGCTTCTATAGACCCATGCCCACATCACATCTTCACACTCGGAAACCAAAGGATCGTCCAGGAACTCACCATCCTACTCAACACCTCTACCACTACCGCAACATTTCACGATGCCTGGAAACACCCTGAAGTCAGCTCCTTATTCAAAAAACCTTCACCACCCCAGTGAACTAAAAAAACTATGGCCAATCTCTCTGCTCCCATTCCCAATGAAGGTACTGGAAAAGATAATCAACAATCAACTCAAGACACACCTGGAGCAGAACCAGCTACTCAATGCCTCCCAATCCAGCTTCTGCAGCAATCGCAGCACCAGAACCACCCTGAATACAGCCAACCACAACATCCAAACTCAACTTGATCCTCCTCGACCTCTCGGCAGCCTTCAACACTGTATCCCACCACACACTGAACGAAAGACTCCAGCACATTGGCATCCAAGTGGAAGTGCTAAGATGGATTACCTCCTTCCACACCGGTAGAACCCAGGGGATTCACCTCCCAACTTTCACCTCGGAACCCTAGGAGGACATCTGTGGTGTCTCCGAGGGCTCATCCTGTTGAAATCTAGATTGTGGCGTAAACATTATCGGCGCCATCTTGTCCCTTTTCAGGCTCATATGTGCGCATAAGTAGCAGCCATTTTGAATGCCATGGCCTCTCTGCCCACTGCCGATAGCCAGCGCATCTCTCTCTCTCCCTCTCCGACCTCGCCAGCATCCCCCGCGCATTGACAGCCCCTGCTCTCACATGCTTGGGCCATAAACCACCCTTTCAGCGCGACCCTGCCTGGGAGCCACATCCCGTACCGCTTAACACCTCCCTCCGTCCCTTTCATGATCACACCCTTTGATGAATCCCCTTCCTCTGTGCCCGATTGTCCGGCCCGATCCCAGGCCATCACCTGGCCCTGCGGATACAGTTTATTGCCCCATACAGTAGGAAGCTGTCCTTCTTCAAAGGATCTACGACTGATCAAAGCCCTCACCCCGTGAGATCCGATCAACCGCACACATTCCGGGAATCGGCGGAATGTCCAGCTGCGCGACAGCCATCACCTACTGAGATCGGGGTGGGGACTTCTACTGTAAATGTGTGTGGGAACGGGCTTGGAGCGGGGATTCCGAGAATGTCTTTCCGTACATCAAAGCATTGCCAAGAATGTGTTCTATGTAATAAAGCAATAAACCTGTGTATAAGAGGCCAGGCCTCAGAGATGCGGTCAGAGCACCTCGAGAAGATACCCTGTTGTCTGATTTGACGTGTTCTGCTCCGTCGGAATAAACTTCTGTTTCCTGCCTTCCATTCTCCAGCGCCCACCTCTTTGTTTGATAATTTCGAGGGGTATGAGAGGCGACTAACGCCGGGCAATACTTAAAGGTTATCGGTTGAAATCTGCCCACCCTTTTACAATTGGCGTCCCAAACGTGGGGCCCATCAGTGACACGTGGATCCAGTGGGAGAGGTCCTAACGACAGAGTGAATGACTGCAACGATCGGGAGTGCACCTGCCCGATAGGCCCTCGTCTGGCAGCCGATCATCCGAACTTCACCGGTTCCGAGCAGACCTCTCTCGAGTGATCTACGGTCCTGACTGGGAACCATCAGGATTGCCGCGGCAATTACGGAGAATAGAGGACGATCGGGCGCTGGAAGCGGAAGACGAGAAACTGTCCATGCGGATGTATGACGTTACAACGCATACTTTTACCACGCCTACCATTACCACGCATTTTTTACAACGCAGGATCCATGACAACGCATACCATTACCACGCATGTATTTACAACGCATATACCTTTACAACGCATACAATTACAACGTAAGTATTGGTTAGTATATAATATTTTTTAATATTTAATTTAATTAAAATTAATATAATGTAATTTAATTTAATTTAATTTAATATAATTTAATTTAATCACTTTAATTTAATGTAATTTAAATTTAATTATATTTAATTTTTACACTGTACCCTTGTACCCAAAAACCCAAAACTGACCCTGAACCCAAAAAATACCCCTTTTACCCAAAAACTCAAAACTGACCCTGACCCTAAAAATACCCTTTTACCCAAAAACCCAAAACTGACCCTGAACCCTAAAAATACCCCTTTACCCAAAAACCCAAAACTGACCCTGAACCCTAAAAATACCCATTTACCCAAAAACCCAAAACTGACCCTGAACCCTAAAAATACCCCTTTACCCAAAAACTAAAAACTGACCCTGAACCCTAAAAATACCCTTTTACCCAAAAACCCAAAACTGACCCTGAACCCTAAAAATACCCCTTTACCCAAAAACCCAAAACTGACCCTGAACCCTAAAAATACCCATTTACCCAAAAACCCAAAACTGACCCTGAACCCTAAAAATACCCCTTTGCCCAAAAACCCAAAACTGACCCTGAACCCTAAAAATACCCATTTACCCAAAAACCCAAAACTGACCCTGAACCCTAAAAATACCCCTTTACCCAAAAACCCAAAACTGACCCTGAACCCTAAAAATACCCTTTTACCCAAAAACCCAAAACTGACCCTGAACCCTAAAAATACCCCTTTACCCAAAAACCCAAAACTGACCCTGAACCCTAAAAATACCCATTTACCCAAAAACCCAAAACTGACCCTGAACCCTAAAAATACCCCTTTACCCAAAAACTAAAAACTGACCCTGAACCCTAAAAATAACCCTTTACCCAAAAACTGAAAACTGACCCTGAACCCTAAAAATACCCCTTTACCCAAAAACTGAAAACTGACCCTAAACCCTAAAAATACCCCTTTACCCAAAAACTGAAAACTGACCCTAAACCCTAAAAATACCCCTTTACCCAAAAACTGAAAACTGACCCTGAACCCTAAAAATACCCTTTTACCCAAAAACTGAAAACTGACCCTAAACCCTAAAAATACCCCTTTACCCAAAAACTGAAAACTGACCCTGAACCCTAAAAATACCCCTTTACCCAAAAACCCAAAACTGACCCTGAACCTAAAAAATACCCCTTTACAAAAAAAAACAAATAATATTTTTAATAAAATAATATACTTACCAATACTTACGTTGTAATGGTATGCGTTGTAAAAGTACCTGCGTTGTAAATACATGCGTGGTAATGGTATGCGTTGTAATGGATCCTGCGTTGTAAAAAATGCGTGGTAATGGTAGGTCGTGGTAAAAGTTGCGTTGTAAAGGTTGTATACCGTCCATGCGGTCCGGGTAAGGTCGTGTAACACGACAAATTGCGAAACGATTGTTTGATTGTTTGAAAATACTGGTATTGCTCATTGATTGTTTCTGAGATATTCTCTGCCTGCAAACGGGGAAGAATAGAAATATTCTCTCTTCCTTTGCAGATAGTGAAGGATAGGTAGCGCGGACCTTTGTCCCCCTTTGTAATCTGTCGCGCCTATTTTTCTCCCCACTGATTGATTGATTGTCCAAACATTGATTGTTCGAAGTTGGTTCTTTTTGAGATATTCTCTGTTTGCAAATAACGTAGAATAGAAATATTCTGTCTAGTCTTTGCAAGTAGTGAAAAGATAGGTAGTGCGGACCTTTGTCCCCCTTTGTAATCTGTCATGCCTATCTTCTCCCCACTGATTGGTAGTTGGTTCAGCCCGGACCGCTTATTAGAGATGAACCATCCAGCTCCACTGGAAGGCACCCCTAATAAGGACATGTTCACTAAATATGGACTAGTCGCCGTAGCTTATAGTAAACTATGGCATAAATATACAAGAAAGGATCAGGAACGTCAGTGGCCACTGATAGGATCCTTTGATGACGATAAAATAAATGTGCTGGAAACAGCCCTTTGTAATAATAAGACAACGCCCACTATGCTTGATAGTTTCGGCATGTGGCGCAAAGAAGCAGAGCAACGGAAAAAGAGAAACGAAGTTAGATTAGAGAAAGAGCTACGAAAAGCAGATCACCTAGCTGCTAAAAAGTTAGAGGAAGAGATAAAGGAGAGAGAGGAAGCCAAGCAGAAGCAAGAGTCCGAAACATCGGGCCAGTGTCCCGTTAGAACACCCTCTATGCTCTACCCTGAGTTACCCTCGAAACAACGAGCGAACGATGATTCATTACTAGGTCCCCCAATCATCTACATGCCCCCTCCATACGCCCCTTCCCAACCCTTAATACAACACCCGCAGCCCCCGAGTACAGGTGAGAATAGTGCCAGGACCTCGGTCCTCACGGCCTCCGCACCGGCTGAACCCCTTGTACTCAACGCAGCGCAAACAGTAACACTAGATGACCCTGAAGCTAGAAGGAAAGATTCCACTAAAATTAACCGATTAAGCAAAGATGAACGAGCAGGGATCGATAAGATAGTAAAGACACTCGTGGAATGAAAAGAGAGTGAGGAATACGTAACGGATATGTACAATTCATATGCCAATAGCCACAGACGACACTTTGTTGTGCGATTTTGTTATCACACCCTCAATACCTATGAGGACCGATACCAAGACAGAGGTCCTGAGAGCCTAACGACTCTGTATAGGAAAGTTGATATTGGGGATGAAAGCGAGTGTGATGTGACGGACCTCTTCACACGTACGCTTGAAGTTTTCCGCCACCTCACTGAACAGAGGCCAGAAACTAACGCTACGACTCCTGTAGCAACCGAACCCACGAACAGAAAAAACTGACACGATGATGCCTATAAAGGAGGCCGCTCCCTACTGGGTTCCCCCAAGAGGACAGGGAACACATGATGACATTAACCACCAAGATGCGAGAGGGAGAGTAGTTTATAACTGGGTCTACCAACCATGGGATCGGCAAGACATCCTGACTTTCCGAAAATCCTTGCCTGATTTACGAAAGAACCCCACTGCCTTTTATACTGAATTAGGCACAGCCTTGGGTTCGACGATTATGACCCTAGCGGACATCGATTTGTTTTTCGGGCTATGCCTGCCAGCTGATGTGTGGAAGCAAATCCGGAAAGTCGATCACCTTGAGCTGTTCGGACATACCTGGTTACAACTCGATGGCATAGATAGGCAACGAGAGCCCGGACAGAAACCTTTAAAATCCATTTTAGACCTCCCAGACAAGATCGTCCAGAAATTGAAAACCCTGATCCCAGAAAAGAAGGTGGACTGGTCGATAGTAACGGCCTGCCGCCAAAAACCCCAGGAAGACCTATCAGAATACTTCTCCCGGTTTGAGAGGTGTTCTCCGATTACAGTGGCCAGGACATGACCACTGCAACCGGACATCATCTGTTTGTCCAGAATTATGTCAAGGGTCTGTCGCAGGAAGTCTCGCAGAAACTACAGACTAGCGAGAGTAGTTGGGCGGCCTCCAAACCTGCGGCTATCCTCCAGATGGCCCAGTACTATGAGCATCAAAAGAATGAGAACGATAGGGCGACTGAGAAAAAGAAAAAGGACCTAAAAGAAAGGGTGATGATCGCACAATTGCAAGGGGTGACAATAGGAAGGGAACAGTACAAAGGAAGTTACCAATCGAATGCTCCTAGAAATCCACCCCCTAGAGACCGTACATCCGCACCCTACGCTGGACGGAAAGACATCGATGAGAACCAGTGTGCGTTTTGCAAAGGATTTGGTCATTGGAAATCCCAGTGCCCGGTTTTGCAAGAAGCAAACAAAAATAGGGACACAAGAGACGTAGAGGGTGGGCCAAGAAATAGAGGACAGGGACAAGGGTACACGAACAACACCAACAACGACCGGCCAGGCAGACCGAACACGTTTGACCGTCCCCGACAGAACCAGTACCAACAGTCTGACTGCGACGACGCCCACGACTTCGCATAGGACTGCCAAGGTCAAGGAAGGGATCCAGTCGAGCTCTATGTTGACCAGCAAGGTCCTTATGTCACCGCTAAGGTCCTGGGTATGAAGTCTCCATTTTTGGTAGACACTGGCCCAACACGTAGTGCGTTATCTAAACGACTGATTCCAAGGGCACCCTTGTCTGGCTCACATGTAACATCAATAGGTTTTGATGGAACGCCCTCCACTAATCCCTTGTCCACACTGATCTCCTTTGACTTAGAAAATAACACCACTGACACAACGTTTTTGCTCTCATCCAACACCCCCAATGCCATTATGGGACTTCACTTATTGAAACATTTCCGAGCTACTATTAGGTGTTCACAAAATGGAGTTCGAGTCATCCTGTACGACAACCCGACTCTGCTCAGACCTTGTCCCACACGACGCATGCTTTCCATCACTGATGCTGACTTGTCCCTACTCGACACTCTACCTCTGTACCTGTGGGCCAAAACTGACTCGGACGTAGGACGCATGATGATTGACCCTTTGCATATAACTGTCCGACAGGACGCAGTGCTCCCAAAACTTCCACAATATCGGGTATCACCCGAGGGCGAGAAGGCATTGGTAAAGATCATCCAGTCCCTGATAGATGCAGGAGTGGTAGAGGAAGTAGTTAGCAATGTCTGCAACAGCCCTATCCTACCCATTGTAAAGAAGCAGGGTGAAGGAGATGAGAAAGCGTACCGCTTCATCATCGACCTACGAGAGGTCAACAAAGTAGTTGTACCCCAGTACCCCATAGTCTCAGACATCACCACCATTCTGACTCTGATTCCTTCCACTGCCACCACCTTCACTGTAATCGACCTCAAGAACGCATTCTTCTCCTTCCCCATCCACCCAGACAGCCGCTACCTTTTCGGCTTCACTTTAAAAGCCCGCTCATATAGATTTTGTAGAGCACCCCAAGGCTACACTGAAAGTCCCAGCATCTATAGCCAGGCCCTCAAGAGACAGCTGGACGCAGTCCAGTTACCGGATGGAGTGGTGTTGATACAGTACGTCGATGATATCCTTTTAGCGGCCGACACCACTCCACTTGCAGTCCCAGGCACCATCCAACTCCTGCACTTCCTCGCGGAAAATGGCCACAAGGTCTCCAAGAAGAAGTTGCAATTCTGCCAACCCCAGGTCACTTACCTAGGCCATCTCTTGCCCAAAGACGGGAGGAAACGTACACCCGATCGAATACAGACCATCCTAGAAACCCCTGCCCCTAAGACCCAGAAACAAGTCCGCTCCCTAGTAGGCCTCACCTCCTTCTGTCGAAAGTGGTTGCCAAATTTCAGCCTCATTGTGAAACCACTACTTTCCCTGCTGGCTAAAGATGTCCCCTTCCCGCTCCCTTGGTCCCCTGAATGCCAATCCTCCTTCAAAGAACTACGAGACGCCCTTTGTTCTGCACCAGTCCTAGGAACTCCCGATTACACAAAGCCCTTCTCCCTCTACACTCACGAAAGGGAGGGGTGCGCTTTGTCCGTCCTGACTCAGTCCATTGGCCCCAAGCAACGCCCATGTGCCTACTTCTCTGCCACTCTTGACCCCGTAGCCAGAGCTTTGCCTGCCTGCCTTTGAGCTGTAGCTGCCGCTGCTATCTCTATCCGACAGAGTGAGGGGATTGTGCTCTCGAACTCCCTTACGGTGTTAGTGCCCCATGCGGTCGACACCCTCCTAAACCAGACTAAAACGCAGCATCTGACTGGTGCACGACTGACTGGGCACGAACTGACTCTGCTTGCACCCCACATCACACTGAAAAGATGCACCACGCTGAATCCAGCCACTTTGCTGCCCCTACCTGAGAACGACCCCAATGTGTCCCCTATACATGACTGTGTGACCCTCACGGACTAACAGACTAGGAGTAGGGTTGACCTCCGAGACACTGCTTTTCCAGATCCTGACGGAGAGCTATGGGTGGATGGCTCTTGTATCAAACTCCCCGATGGCACCACCTCAGCTGCTTATGCAGTTACCACAGCCCGAACTGTAGTTGAGACGGCCCGCATCACACAACGATCTGCACAGGCAGCGGAACTGATTGCCCTCACACGAGCCTGTATCCTAGCAGCAGGGACGACAGCAAATATTTACACAGACAGCCAGTATGTCTTCGGGATGGTTCATCATTTCGGGCTCTTGTGGAAGGAGAGGGGATTCCTGACCTCACACGGCACACCCATCCTACACGGAGATCTAGTCTCCGCTCTACCTGAAGCAGTCCTCCTTCCCAAACAACTTGCTGTAATCAAATGCCAGGCACACAAAAAGGTGACGGACATCATTGGGCAGGGGAATGCACTGGCCGACATCACTGCCCGGACCACAGCCGAGAATAGGACAACGACACGCATGTACGTGACCAGGTCACAAACAGAAAAATGGAAGGACGCTAGGGAAACTATTAGGGACATCCAGATGGCCAGCTCACCACACGAACTGACTGAATGGGCACGGGTGGGACTGAAAGACGATGAAGGCTGCTGGCGGACAAAAGACACGAACAAATGGTTGTTACCCAACTCGTACCTGATCCCCATACTGACCATGGCACACTCCCCCGCACACATAGGATCTGCCCCTATGGCCGAACTTGTCTCCAATTTTTGGCACAATGACAAAATCGCAGACTCAGCTAAACGTCTGGTCCAGCAATGTCTGATATGCCTACAACACAACCCTGGGAAAGGAACTGTCGTACCCCGGGGAGGGTTTGGGGTCCCCAATCATCCATTTGAAGTCCTACAGATGGACTACATCCAACTAGAAAGATGCCAAGGTCTAAAGTATGTGCTTGTTGTCGTGTGCGCATTTAGCAAGTGGGTGGAAGCCTATCCAACTCGCGACAACACTGCCATTGCTACTGCAACGGTATTACTGAAGGAATTCTTCCCCCGCTACGGCCTTTGTCGAATTTTGTGGAGCGACAATGGCCCCCACTTCGTAGCCGAAGTTATCCAACTCATCTTGAAGGGGTTGGGTGTAAAACAAAAATTTCACGCAGTCTTCCACCCCCAATCTGCTGGACTAGTTGAGCGACATAATGCCACACTGAAGCTCAAACTAGCTAAGATAGTAGCTACCACAGGACTGAAATGGCCAGACGCTCTCCCACTGGCATTGCTATCAATGCATTCCACCCCCACCAAACACCATTTGACCCCTTACGAGGTCGTTTTCGGCCGACCTATGAGCATTTGATCTGCACCAAAACCGACATCCATTCACGACGTCCCGGACGTCCTAATGTCTGACTATTTGTACAATCTGACTAAAACACTGTCTGTTATCCATCAACAGGTGCTGCAGGCCATCCCCGATGCTTCCAGGGGTCCCGGGCACGACCTCCAACCTGGAGACTACGTGTTGATCTGAAATTTCCAGCGTGCAAAGAGTCTGGAACCTCGGTGGACGGGCCCCTGGCAAGTCTTGATCACCACCCGAACAGCTCTTCGAGTGGAAGGGAAGCGACACTGGCTGCACGCACACCATTGTAAGAAAATCTCCTCAACCCTGAAGACGACCGAAGACGTGGCCACCCAAGAAGAGCTCCTGAACAAAGATCGACCATCCCTGAGCTGTTACCCTGATACAGAGACACTTGAACTGGCAGAATTCCCCGATCCCACTGTGCCATCCCGAGAAGGGTATAACCTGCGACGAAAGGAGGGAGTTTCGGCTAAGCAGACCACTGACTAAGTTACAATTCTCAGAACGGTGGCCTAACACTACTAAGGCTGCCAGGAGAGAAGCCAAACGAAGTTTGTGGTCCTGCCCGCTACCGAGCCCCTTGAAAATGATGGAAGCGCCCGATACGAAGATGATGGAAGCACCCGACCCGAAGATGATGGAAGCAACCGGACATCCGAAGACCCACTACAGAAACCCAAAGACCAACAAAATACACAGCTCAAAGACTATTGCTCTCTTTATCGCCCTTCTCTTTTGCCTCCTCCTCATGACCACCCTCTGGATCGTGGAAGAGAGCGCACCAGCTCATAAGACATTTCTAACTACTGCGCAGCCTACCACCATGAAAGAACACTACCTGGTCTCTCTTTCACCTCAACTCCGAGAAAGACGTAAGGAGTTCTGGAACAACTCCTTCGTGCAGTTGCTACACCAACACAACCTTGCCGCCAATGCCACAAATTGCTGGATCTGTGGGTTGTTACCACATGCCACCGGACATTCCATCCCCTTCATCCCTTCACCTTTCTCTATTCATGGTTCCTGCCTTGCTTGGCTGATCCTCTTGCAAGAGAGTTATAGGGATGATGCCACTTCCAGCAAAACTATGTCGCACTTTTATCATGGGGTCTGGCTGAACAAAACAGGAAGAAATGCTGCTCCCTTTTGCCCTCTGACATCCAATGCCTCTATTCACATGGACATCCCTGCCAAAGAACGGGTTGAAATGCAGGTGTTCAACAACCCAGCCAGACCCACCTTCTCTTACCTCCGGAAATGAGCAGCTGCCACCCTGACTGTGGCCTTATCTGTCGTCAACATCTTAGGCCTTGTATGCATCAAAGGCCTTGGGACACAGTTGGTGGGCCACAGCGCTTGCCGCATCACCAGAACTTTGGACTCAACTGATCCACCCTCTTTTGTCACCTCTCCGAACATGTACTTTGTCTGTGGTACAAAAGCCTACACATGGCTCCCAAAGGGCTGGGGAGGTACCTGCTACATTGCCTTCATCCTTCCTCCAACCTATGTGGCCTCAGCAAACCATCACCGACAAAAGCGAGCAAGAGACATTGAGCAGGCCGACTCCACCGGAGCACAGTTCCTAGACGCAATGAAGGGACTTGTTCCACTCTGGGGTCCGATGGCGAACAGCCGTGCCATCCGACATTTGACCCAGGCAGTTGAAACGACGATGAACATTACAGCTGGCATCCTCACAAACAATACAGCCGAGCTTCAGGCGGTCCGCCTGGTGGTCCTTCAGAACCGTCTTGTTCTAGACGTTGTTCTAGCAGATCGTGGAGGAGCATGCCGTATCATTGGGTCCAGCTGCTGCACTTACATACCAGGCAATTCGCCCTCAGTCTAAAAAGCCATTGAACACCTCCACAGACTTTCCTCAGAAGTTCATCAGGAACAAGAAGAATGGTCGCTTGGGAGTTGGTTCTGGAGTGCTGTAAAGGACTGGGGGTGGAGGTTGTTTATGATCGTATTGATACCGATTGTCGTAATATGTGGATTTTGCCTGGGTGTTCAATGCTTGCCACCCCTGTGCTCACTTTTTGCTAACTATATCTGCCCCAAGACTCTGGACTTCGAGGCTGAACGCATGAAAGCTTTGTATGAAGTAGAAATCCGTAATATGATGGGGATAGACATAGATTGACAAGCTGGCTAGATATGTTGAAAAGGGAGGACTGTTGAAATCTAGATTGCGGCGTAAACATTATCGGTGCCATCTTGTCCCTTTTCAGGCTCATATGTGCGCGTAAGTAGCAGCCATTTTGAATGCCACGGCCTCTCTGCCCACTGCCGATAGCCAGCGCGTCTCTCTCTCTCCCTCTCCGACCTCGCCAGCATCCCCCGCGCACTGACAGCCCCCGCTCTCACATGCTTGGGCCATAAACCACCCTTTCAGCGCGACCCTGCCTCGGAGCCACATCCCGTACCGGCTAACACCTCCCTCCGTCCCTTTCATGATCACACCCTTTGATGAATCCCCTTCCTCTGTGCCCGATTGTCCGGCCCGATCCCAGGCCATCACCTGGCCCTGCGGATACAGTTTATTGCCCCATACAGTAGGAAGCTGTCCTTCTTCAAAGGATCTACGACTGATCAAAGCCCCCACCCCGTGAGATCCGATCAACCGCACACATTCCGGGAATCGGCAGAATGTCCAGCTGCGCGACAGCCATCACCTACTGAGATCGGGGTGGGGACTTCTGCTGTAAATGTGTGTGGGAACGGGCGTGGAGCGGGGATTCTGAGAATGTCTTTCCGTACATCAAAGCATTGCCAAGAATGTGTTGTATGTAATAAAGCAATAAACCTGTTTATAAGAGGCCAGGCCTCAGAGATGCGGTCAGAGCACCTCGAGAAGATACCCTGTTGTCTGATTTGACGTGTTCTGCTCCGTCGGAATAAACTTCTGTTTCCTGCCTTCCAGTCTCCCGCGCCCGCCTCTTTGTTTGATCATTTCAAGGGGTATGAGAGGCGACTAACGCCGGGCAATACTTAAAGGTTATCGGTTGAAATCTGCCCACCCTTTTACAATCCCTCAACCCTGTGCTCTTCAACGCAAATAGACCTCGCTGGCCAACATCGTCAAATCCCATGGTCTCAACATCATTTCCTATGCAGAAGACACCGAACTCATCCTCTTGCTCACTGACGACCCCACCACCACCGGAACCAGCTTCCACAGATGCATGACAAACGTCACAGACTGGAAGAAGAACAACTGCCTGCAGCTGAACACAAACAAGACGGAAGTACTGATCATTGACAACCGCAGAAACACTTGTAATGACTCCTGGTGGCCATCGGACCTAGGAACCGCACCCACTCCCTCTGACCTTGTGAGAAACATCAGAATCATTATTGACAATAAGCTCACCATGAAATCACAGATCAACGCCATCTCCTTCACCTGCTTCTTCACTCTGTGCAGGCTATTTAAGATCTTCAAGTGGCTATCCCTACACACGAGACACACCCTGACACAGGCCCTCATCGCCAGCTGACTGGACTATGGCAATGCCCTCTACGTACGAATCACTGCACGCCTCCTACAAAGACTTCAGACCATACAGAACACCACAGCCAGACTCATCCTCATCCTTCTCTGATGAACCCCCATCACATCACACCTCAGGCAACTCCACTGGCTCCCTGTAGAGAAGAGATACCAATTGAAGTTGCTGACCCACACATACAAGGCTCTACACAACCACGGACCCGCATACATTAACCACCGCCTGACCATCCACCAACCATTGAGAAGACTACTATCTGCCTCCCTTTCACTTGTCCATACTCCCCACATCTACTGAAGCAGAAGTGGAGGACGCTCCTCCTCCCACATTGCAGCAAAGACCTAGAACAACCTCCCCACGCACCTCTGGACCATAACCTCACTTCTGGAATTCCGAATGGCCTTCAAGACCTGGCTGTTCAAATAAGCCTCTGGGATCGGCAAGCGCCTGGATACCCTATCGGGTGATTAGCTGCGCTTTATAAATCCTGATTGATTGATTGAATTATTGATTGATTGGTGAGTTTCGGGACTCAATACCTCATCATACATGCACTCTGCCACTCATCCTTGCAATTATGCATAGTTTCATAAACACACTGGCGTATTCTTACAGCCATTCACCCAGCCATCCACAACAAAACACATGCACAAACTCGACAAGCATCTACAAGATAAATGAGTAGAAGAAAAATAGAGAACAAAAAACAATGCATAATCATGACCAGCATGTGAATTAATTAAAACATGAAATATAGCAGTGAGTGGTCATTTTGGAATGGTATTGTGTATGGTGAATAAATGTTGTAACTATCAGAGGGCTGATATGTTGCTTCTAAATGTGTCAGGCAGTGTGGAATGGTAAAACAATGAAACAATATGGACAATACTCTTCACGTCGCTCCCTGATTTAGAAGCAGTAGCTGCGTGGGATATGGTGCACTGCTGATTAAATGAGCAGCAAATGAGCGGCAAATTAGCTTGTCGCTCCAAAAACATTAAAAAAAGAGAAGGAAAACAAAAAAAGGAAGGCGTTAAAAAGAGAAAAGCATTACTAAAGTAACTGGTGCACAAACCATGCCTCTGAAGTGCTCTCAAGGTCAGGCAGAGGAGCCTATGTAATCAGGCAAAATGCTGTCACTCTGACGTTAACAGCACAAATGGCTGAAGTGGCGTAACTCATTGACCCAATCTGTAGGTTTTCATGACTGCCATGGGCAGAAACAGAATGGAAATTACCCTCAAAGTGACCGATGATTGAAGAGGGCTGACCTAAGCCCTTCCATGCAGCAGCGGCCCATGCAGTTAAGAGAGGGGGAGCAGGATGGAGCGGGGGATTTCGACAGACGAAGCAGAGGGAAAATGTATTAGATATTTAATTTTCCCTCCTCATCGTCTGTCGAAGTCCCCCCCCCCTGCACCCAGCCCCACCCCTCTTAACTGCACAGGCCACTGCTGCCTCCATCTATAAATGTGTATATGTTGTGTCTTAGGGAAATGTTGGGTCTTGTTACGTATGTCTCATGAGTGTTTTCGTGGCTTGTTTGCCTTGAGACAACTTAGAATTGTCTATATTTGATTGTTGTTGTTTCCCTTCATTGTGTGCGCTTGCCCTCAAGCAGTGCTTCATTTGTAAAAAAAACATAAGTGTCAGTGCCCTTGTCAGGAGGCCACTGCAGATTGAATCACCTATTGCCCCTGCCTGCACTGCCGATGATAGTACCAACACAAATACTAACCATTGCACTCCTATTAGTGTGATATTTTCGACTATCCCAGGCCTCCAAAGCTATAAAAAAATGGCTTGGGTGGAATGTATTAGTCATTTTTTGTTGCTGTGTTCAGTTCCTTGTTGTGCGAATTGGACAAACAGCATCATCATGTGGCCGACTGTCATAAGTACTGGTGCTGAGCACCGGAAACCACTGGCTCTAATTAAACACTGCACTGAAGGAGGGGATGTTAGATTAGACTTCGGAGCCACCAGTGCAGCAGTTGTACTTGGCAAGTCCAGAATCAAAGTGGAGTTTTACTTTTATATGTAGCTTCTGTGCTGTCATAACAGTGTGTATGTATTTTATATGAATTGATTTATTACAGGACTCTGGCAGACAGCTAAAGCAATTAGGCTAGTTCTAAAACATACTTTACTACACACACAGCTAACAGTGCAAATATATATATAAATATAGGGTCTGACAAGGAATATCACAGAACACATCTTCTCCCCTCTCCAGGGTTTGTCAGTGGTTATCCAAAACAAAAATATTGCCCACTAAAGTCATTCCAGTCTAAAGTTTTAAAAGCCTAGTGACTTTCTAATATGGTTTTAAATTAAGAGGGGCAGATTTACAAGCCCCATGCACCGCCGGTGCATCACATTGCGTGACGCACCGATGCCGCAGCATGCTGAGAGATATTTACACGGTCCAGGGAAGACATGGCTTGGCAGTTCGGGCTGGACTGTTCCCATGAGGCACAGGGTCAGACTGATTTGCATATAGCCATGTCTGAACTGGGGTGGCAGAGTGGGCTAAAGAACGGTGATGGATTAAAACCAGATCTTTTGACTGGGTGTGAGTGTTTGATTGATTCAGATGCTCCGTCCATCACCACCCCCTTTTGTACCGCTTTTGGCCGCCATAAGTGTGGCAGGGTATGCTCAGACGTGAGTCCATTGCTCACTTTGCCACTGGATTCAAGCAAGCCGGGCTGAAGACGGCTGGAATGCCAGAAACCGGTCCTCGGAAGCTTGTTTCCGGTCCAGGAAGACATGGCTTGGCAGTTCGGGCTGGACTGTTCCCATGAGGCACAGGCTCAGACTGATTTGCATATAGCCATGTCTGAACTGGGGTGCAGATTGGGCTAAATAACGGTGATAGATTAAACCCAGATCTTTTGACTGGGTGTGAGTGTTTGATTGATTCAGATGCTCCGTCCATCACCACCCCCTTTTGTACCGAGAGATATTTACAAGCACAGGTAAAGTCCCCCTGCGTGACTTAACCTATGCTCGTAAATATCGCCCCTGTTCACGCAATACTTTGCGTGTTAGGGGCGGGACCTGGGTGTTGCTGTGGGTGTTCCCACGCAACACCCATGTCCACTGATGCATTTCCAGATTTACGAGAAACCGTAAACCTGTAAATGCGTCAGTTTACTAAGCCACCCTAGGGGTGGAGTAGCCAAGCGAAACGAGGAGAAATGTTTTAATTTCTCCTCGTTCTTTCCTCTTTCAAAGGGTACTGCATTCTACAGCACGCTTTGAAAGAGGAAAATGCCTGCAGTGATTGCTTTTGTGCACAAAAGCCATCTCCCCATGGCGCAGGCATCCTTGCATCATGGTGCAAGGGTGCCTGCGCCAGCGCATGGCAGCTGTCTCTGCGCCAGTGCAAGGGAGAGCACAGGAATGCGACATATCGTTGTAGATGTCGCATTCCTGTGCTCTGAAAGTGCCGCAATGTGGCGCAGACAAAGGGCTTGCGGTGCCGCGCTGCGGCATTTTTTTGTAGATCTGCCCCTAAAAATGTAACCCCTACTGCATTTTTGTAACTTTTCAAACCTGACATAATTTTTCCAATGAACCAATCAGACATAAAGCATTTAATATTGGCTATTCACCTTAACCAGCTCTGGCCTCCTACTGTCTTTTAGCATAGGTTTTTAAATAAGACTTACAGTGATAAAGCTACTAATTTGGACATAATTACAGTTTAGAAAAATATACAAGGCCTCATTTACAAGGCCCCTCCACCACTAGAGCGTCACTACAGTGGTGCACTGTGCTGGCCCATATTAACAAGGCCACGCAAAGCCACTCTGCGTGGCATTTCATGGCCTTGTAAATATGGTATGTAAAAAAAGGGAGTTACCCCACTAACCAAGAGACAGGGTACGGAAAGTACAGTCAACAAGAAGCTCTCTTGGGCCTAATGAGATTACCGCATATCATTCATTCCCACTCAGAAATAAATGAACTCAACCAATCTACCAGGATCTCACATCTATCCAAACCATGGGACCCTGTCCCATGGTTTGGATAGATGTGAGATCCTGGTAGATTGGTTGAGTTCACCCTGTCCCATGATTTGGATAGATGTGAGATCCTGGTAGATTGTTTGAGTTCATTTATTTCTGAGTAGGAACGAATGATATGTGGTAATCTCATTAGGTCCAAGAGAGCTTCTTGTTGATTGTACTTGTAAATATGGTCCCAGTACTCTGCGTGAAAGGGGCGTTCCATTCCCGGCAACACCCATGGAAACTGACGCATTTCCAGATTTACATGGTTTTGTAAACCTGGGAATGCGTCAGATTCTAACGCATCCCCAGGGGAAGTGTAAGGGAGGAGCAACGAGGAGAAATACCTTTATTTCTCAGTTTTTTCTTTTTCTATGTGTGCTGCATTCTACACAGCACACATATGCTAATGCGGGATTTCTGGCCTGTTGTCATTAATCCAGATCCCATTTCAGGTCGACTAAATCGTTGGTACCTGTCATTGAGTAAAAGGCAATCCACTACTAGGTTAATCAAGAAAGAACTTACGCCACTCTAAAGAACCACTTACCACTGGAAAAGGTGTAAAAGTTTATTATAAAACCAAAGCTATCTGGAGATACAGACATCTCAAAATGAGGTTCAAAAGATATACAGGTGTCAAGATAAACATAAAATCTCTAAATGCTCGTAGTCGACAGAATAGAATTACCAAGATCAGCTCAAAGGTCATTAAAGTTGCGAGAATAGCTACGAGTTGCAACTTTAGAGTCATTTACAGAAAGGAAAGAAATCAGGTTAGTCTGTCCCTACACTAGACTAAGTGACATCCCTACTTAACAAGATCTTTACCTAAAAAGGTGTCAGCCGTGGTGACTTCCAAAGAAGATCACACACTTCCCTTAGTCTTTGTCTCAAAGTCGAAACCTTGCAGTTCCCTATCTGCCTACCCATCCGCTCTCTTAGGTTCCTCAGATCGTCTGCTCTAACTCCACCCCGGGGTGCTGTCCCTAATACAAAATCACTTTTCCAATAGGAACGCCCCTGGAGACGCCTCTCACGTGGTGCTGGTTCTGGCGGCAACTTCCATGCTGGTACTCCTCGGGACCCTTCGTTAAAGTTGACCTTGCTTCCCAGGCTTCTCTCCGGCAAGACGGTACCCCCTAGAAATTCCTGAAGACTCCTCCAGGCCTGTGCCAGGCTCTCTTGAACAAAAGTCTATTCATCACTTTCCTGATAAAACCCCCTCGCACCTGCAAAAGACACTTTCTCTGTGGGCCCCAAATTCCGGCCTCCGCCATATCTCGAAGTCATAAACCATTTGAACAGGCTTTACAGTTTGTGCCTAACACGACTTTTTCTCTAACGAGCACATACAGATCAAAGAAGCAACTTTATCTATTCAGGCCTACTAAAATTACATGAAACGGGCCTCTACAATATGCACATTTAATTTCTTTGTTTAAGCAGTATTCTACCTAACACACATTACTATAATGTAACACATCTATTTAAAACATTTCAATTCTATGATTAATAATACTTTGCAGTAAAATGACATTAGAATCCAAGTTACTTAAAAGTGTAGCAGCATCTTTCGTTTCTTGTGAAATGCCATGTGGCCTACACATTTCCATGGTTTGCAGAGTTACATTTCTTTTGCACACAGCCCCATAACGTGAGACTCCAACATCATTCTAACATTTCTACAAATCTCTACATTAGTTTTTCACACTGATATATGTATCCCTATTCGAATTAAACACTCATATATATATCTTCACTCTATAAGTTTGACACTCTTGTATATACTATTCTAAACTAATACAACGTGCTTGTAAATATGGTGCACTTCTACATTTTTCAGATTTGTGCTCTCTCAATCCCCCCTTTGATGACTTCCAGTAGTCATCATCATCACAACACCCTCTCTAAGGTATAGAGTATCAAACTGAAGTCGTTGCAATATTCCCTCGTTTCATCTCCTCTAGAGCCCTCAGACTCCGGTACTGATTCTCCTGCATCGCAGCTAATCTCCTCCCCTGCTCTCGCATGGATCTCTGCAACCTGTTTGCTCTATACCATTTGTACAGTCTCACCAACCCCCACAAAGCGATTACACAAATCACTATTATGATGATAGGTTTCAATATGTACCAAATGATATTCTTTCCCAGGTTGGCAAACCAACCTCCAACTTTACCCATTCCTTGACCTACTTTTTCCCATACTGTTACCTTTGTCAAATCCTCTATCTCATGGTGTATTTCAGTAATGTTTCGAATGTACTTTTCTAGAGGTTTTGAATTGTCTGGAATGTAAGTGCAACATTCCTGGACCTTCAAAGCCTTACAGACTCCTCCCTCTTTGGCCAATAGATCGTCTAGAGCAAGTCGGTTCTGAAGAACCATTGCCCTTATCGATTGCATCTCTCCCTCCACCAGCATTAAAGATCTAGCAGTACTGGCGGATAGTCTATCTACAACTGTTGCCAATCTTCTTATCTTAACATCATTTAGTGCTATCCCCAAAATAGGAAACATAGCACCAAATACATCTCCAACTACCTCCTCAGCGCTTACATCCCTTCTTCTTCTAGTTTGTTTTCCTCTCTTTTTGGTTTCTAAGTCCTCAGCATGGTATATTTTGGGGAAGACAATTGCTAAGTAACATGATCCATACCAATTATCTGGTAGTTTCACGTATGCATTTCTCCCACAGACAAAATATACATTTGGGATCACCTGCATTTCTTTCAAGAAATCTTTAGAATAGTACTCTAATTGGAAAGCATGTTCACAACTGACTTCTCCCACAAACACATTCTCATAATATGTTTGACTTCTGTGTATACACAGCTTTCCCCTTTTCTCTCGGTCTAAAGCTATTGGACCATTGCTACCCTTTCTTTGGTGTGCCCTTTCTTCCTCGGTCCAATCTGTTTTCCACTGTCCTGAAGCTTTTTAAATCTTTTGTCTCCTGTATCGATCATCCACCTGCCCTATAAACTTTTTCTCAATTTCTGACACTTTACAAGTCAAATTATTTCTTCGGGCATGTGAAGTATCTAATGTTCTCCATGGAAGGAAACATTTCTGTAACCTGTCTTCACTCTTGTAATAATCCCATTTATTGAGGCGCTTATAATTTGGCACCTCTGGCAATATCGAGTCAAAGTTGGAGAAGTAATACTCGAACCCATCCCTTTCATAAAATATGCTCAACAACAAACTACACGTGATTCCATAAGTCAATGGAAGATGATGATACCTGATGCCTTCATCTACAGAGACTGGCAACTGCATGCAGACATAGCAGTTCTTCGCCTCCATGACATCAATGTATTCATAAAGCAATTTGGCATAAGCATTTGATTTAAAATTTCCCTGTGATTCGTCTGCATGTAACCTCTTAATCTCAGCATCTAACAAAGCTTTCTCTTTCGCTGTGTTTTCCCCCTGTTTGCCAGCCGTAGGAGGCTTCTGTGTTGATACACTATTTGCTTCCTTTTCTGTTTTCACATCATGTTCATGTCCCACTACATATGATACAGTAACCACTAAAACTATAAGAGAAATCACTACCACTAAAAGTGTGCCTATTATGCATTTTGCCCTGCGGTTTGGGTTGCCAGCCTCCATGATCTCAAGACAGTGTAGCTCTGGTTTTTCTTTCGCAGTACAAAGTCTCTTTTCTTTGCTTCTTCAATCTTTCGAACCACACCTGGAAGCTGAAAAACCCCTCCGCAAAAACAGTCTCTGAGTTCTGTAGCAATAGACAACCTTAGTCCTTCTCCATCCTCTAAAATGGAAATCCCTAATTTCTTCTTCTTCTTCTTGACGTTAGGTTATCTCTCAATCTATATTTACAAAGTTCTTTGCAAAGTCTTTAGTAATCCGAAATTATGCGTGTTCCAAGAACTGCCACCACTTGCTCGAATATTTCCAAACGAAGAAGGATTCCCTCAAGTATTGGACACCTTGAACAGCAACACGGAAATTCAACTGTGTTTAGGATCAATTCTCTTATTCCGCTCAGAAGAGGAGGATAGACGATGTTGAGTGTCAGCAGCCCTTCGACCTCCACTCCTGGTATCAGCAACTCTACTTCCACGGTTATAATTGGGTCAGTTCTGGTCAGGGTCACTTTCCTCACCCTCCCAGTTCTGCGTGCTTCGGACATCTGTAGCGAGGTAGGTCCACTCAGGAGTAGCGTATCTTCTGCAAGGCACTCGCACCCTCCTTGATCTTCTCGGACCTTCCTGTTCTTGTCCTTGTGCACTTTCTTCTGGATCTGAGTCTTCGGATATAGGAACAAGAGTTTCCTCTCGAGCTGGCTTCAAGCTTGGCCTCCTTTTTCTTTCAGGCCAGGTAGCTGCTCCACGCCTTGTTCTCCTATTTCTTGTCCGTTCACTCGGTTCTTGATCACTCTGAACTTGTTCTGTCTCTGAGTTGTTTTCACAGCAGCTTTCTCCTTCTGTGGCAACTTCAGTTTCACTGCCGTTCTGTCTTTCTTCTTCTTCTGGATCTGTGACACTCCCAACTTCTTCAGACACCCCCACAGCTTGACTGATTCCCTCTTGTGATTCTTCCTCCACAACTGGATTTTCGTCTGTGAGAGGAGCTGTTTCTTCAAGGGGTGCTGGAACTCTTCGAGTATGGGAAGCGTGGATCCAATTTGGCAGCCCTCCGCACTTCACGGCAGTGTTCGTCGTTAAGATGATCTGGTAAGGTCCTTTCCAGCGCACGTCTAAGCAGTTCTTCCGGACGTGCTTCTTCACCACTATCCAGTCACCTGGACACAGGTCGTGGCATTGATTTCTTGAAGATGGAACTTCTGCGGCCTGTACCTGAAGAGACACAGAATGAATGGCGTCAGACAACCCCTTGCAATAATCCAGGATCAGGTCATCTGTAATGTTCAACAATGCGGTTGTTGGGACAGTTGGAAGTCTCATTGCCCTCCCCATCAGCACCTCGTGTGGAGAGAGACCTGTCCTCCTGTCGGGTGTGCTACGCATGCTCATAAGGACCAAAGGAAGAGCATCAGGCCAACTTAAGGAAGTTGATGAACATACTTTAGCAATTCGACATTTCAGCGTCCCATTTATCTGCTCCACGATACCTGAAGCCTCTGGTCGATAGCTACAATGCAATTTCTGATCAATGTTCAATGCAGAGCAAAGCATCTTCACAACTTCGCTGTTAAAATGTGTTCCTCTGTCCGATTCCAGAGAGGCAGGCACCCCGAAGCGCGGTATCAACTCTCTAAGCAACAACTTTGCTACTGTGAGTGTATCGCACCTGCGTGTAGGGTATGCTTCAACCCATCTGGAAAATATGCATACTACCACCAGAACATACCTAAGGCGGTTGACTTTTGGCATTTCAATAAAATCCAATTGCATTCTGTTGAAGGGCCCCCCAGACCTCCCAATGTGACTCACTGTAACTGGTGTTCTTTTCCCTATATTCAACTGCTGACAAGTAACGCATCGCTTACACACTGCTTCTGCTGCAATCCTAAATTTTGGGCAATACCAAGTCTGCCTGAACACCCTCAGCATGGCATCTCTTCCCAAATGCACTGGACCATGTATCTGTCGTGCCATTGGACTCGCTAATTCCTCGGGTAACACTGCCCTTCCATCTGCTGAAACCCAAAAGTCCATTTCGCTTCTCACACAACCTGCTGTTTCCCATGCCTGCTTCTCAGATTCAGGTGCATTGTCTTGCATTTGTTTCAAATCTTCCCAAGTATCAACAGTTTCTAACATCATGCTTAGTTCAGTCCTTTCCTGAGCTCCACCTACTTCCACCTCCGTGAAAGAATAACCATGCTCCGCACAATAGCGGGCAACTTCGTCTGCATATCTATTTCCCTGTGACACAAAATCTGTATTTTTCGTATGAGCTACACATTTCACAACCGCAATTGCGGCAGGACCCTGTAATGCTTCTAACAGCAGTCGTACAAATTCTCAGTTTCTGATTGGCGAACCAGAGGAGGTCATGTAACCCCTCTGAGACCACAATTGCCCGAAATCATGAACTACACCGAAACCATATTGGCTATCAGTATATATGGTGACTCTAATTTTATTACCTGCTGTACAGGCACGTGTCAATGCAATGATTTCTGCTACCTGAGCGGAGTGTACTCCTTCCAGGCAAGCGGCTTCCACAACTCCAGTAATGGTGCAAACAGCGTAAGCTGCTCTCAACCGACCAGTATCGTCTCTTAAACATGAACCATCAACAAAGAAAATTTCATCGGGATCAGTCAGTGGCTCATCCACAATATCTGGTCTGGGCTTCGTGCATAGTTCAGTCACATCAAGGCAATCGTGATCTTCACAGTCTTCGCTTTCTATGTCATTAGGAAGTGGCATCAGGGTAGCAGGATTCAAGACAGAGCACCTCTTATGGGTCACGTTCTCTGCAGCAAGAATAACTTGCTCATAGCGCGTGAGCCTACTGTTAGTCAAGTGCTGAGTCTTGGTCCTGGTCATTAACAATTCCACAGAATGAGGTACATACACCACTAACTGGTGTCCCATCACAATGCTTTCACAACGCTCAATGCTGACACCTGTTGCAGCAACGGATTTGAGACATCCGGGCAACGCTGCGGCTACTGGATCTAAGGTAGCCGAAAAGTATGCAACTGGTCTACGGGCATTTCCATGGACTTGCACTAAAACTGACAAAGCACAGCCCTCCCTTTCGCAGCAATAGAGGGAAAATGGCTTCTCATAATCTGGCATCCCCAGAGCCGGAGCACAACACAAGTCATCTCTCAGCTGTAGGAACGCCATCAAGCACTCATTGTCCCATGGTACCGGATCACTCACCTCCTTGTGCGTCAGTTTCTGTAAGGGTTTTGCTTTCAGTGAAAAGTTAGCTATCCACTGTCGGCAATAACCAACCATTCCTAGAAACATCCTGACTTCTCTCTGTGTTGTAGGCGAGTTCATCTTCATGATTGCCTCTATTCTATCTGGTGACACCTTGCGCTTTCCTTTTTCTATCCGGTGACCCAAGTACTGTACTTCTGTCAGACAGTACTGCAATTTGCTCGGAGATACCTTGTGTCCATTTTCAGCTAAATGGTTCAGCAAGGCGATGGTGTCTTCCTTGCAAGCTTCTTCTGTTCCTGACGCAACAAGTAGGTCGTCTATGTACTGGACCAGAACCGAGTTCTGGGGCAGTACCAGACTTTCAAGATTTTTCTTCAACAGCTGATTGAAAATTGATGGGCTATCTGTAAATCCTTGGGGGATTCGACACCATGTTAAAACGCGATTCTCCATTTTAAAGGCGAAGAGATACTGGCTCTCTTCATCTAATGGGATTGAAAAGAATGCCTGACAAAGATCTATCACTGTGAACCACTCAGCTTGGAATGGTATCTGAAACAGTATCACTGATGGATTCGGTACCACTGGACAACATGAAACAACAATGTTATTAATTTTTCGAAGATCCTGTACTATTCTAAATTTCCCACTAGGTTTCTGCAAACCCATGATCGGGGAGTTGCATGGACTTCCCACGATTTCCTTCAGTATTCCCTGTTGAATCATAGAGTCGATCACAGGTTTTATTCCTGCAATCGTCTCTTGGGACAGCTTGTACTGTGGCGTTCTGGGATAATCGACATTTGGTTTCACTATGATCTTCACTGGCTCTACCCCTTTGACCAACCCTATCTCTTCTCCTGTAAAATCCCATACTTTGGATGATACTGCCTCGCGTAAGTCCCAAGGAAGGTCCTCCACAGTCAGAGTAGGATACAGTTCTATGCATGTTCTTGAGTTCACAATTTTGAAGGTAGCGTCATCATCTGTCGTCTCTACCTCTACTCCCTGAGGTGTGCAGTATATGGTACAGTTCAATTTGCACAATAAGTCCCTTCCTAACAGACACACAGGACTAGAATCACACACCACAAACTGATGTTCATTCATGTAGTTTCCGATTTTCACTGACACTGGTTCCGTCAAAGGGCTAGGCATTCTCTTGTTTGCGACTCCTACCACCTGAATTGTTTCCCCCGACATTGGTAGATCCGGAACCACTGCTGATCTCAAAGTTGATCGAGTAGCTCCGGTATCCACCCAGAATGTTGTGGGACACACTGCCACTTCAGCCTCAACAAATGGTCCTCTTTGATCCACTTCCAGAACTGCCCCGAGGGTACAGTCCTCTTCTTTGCTTACACGTTGTCCCGTCAAGGGATCAATGTAGTAACATTTTTCCTCATCTATGAAAAGAGGCATTTGTCTAAAGACCTTTCCCCCTGTCGAAATCTTTGGTGGCTGCGGAAACTGAGCTCGTGGAGCCGAAGTCCCCCCTTTGGCCACCTTGATTCTTGGCACTGTCACCCCTTGAACTAAAACCTCTGGAACCTCCTCCTCTACCTCTAGTTCTCCGTTTTCAGGGTTATAGGGACACTCGCGTCTCCAATGTCCCACCTGATGACACTGGTGGCACTTTGTCGTTTTCTTCAACGCAGCAATGTCAATTCTAGGTCCCACGTTTTCTTCACTGTCCTTATTCTGATTGCTCGATTTCCGTCTCATTGTCCCCGTCCCCTGTTGCTGCTGTCCGCTCTTTCCAGCTGACTGCATCTGCACCACCATAAGCTTCTCTTTTAGCTTCTTTGCTTTGGAATCTATTTCGTCACTGCAGTACCTTGCATACCTCAAAATCTCATCTAATGGTCTGTTTTGCCAACAAATTAAATGTTGCTGAATCATCAAACAAATATCAGGTCTCAACCCCAAAACAAACTTTGACACAAACTGTCCTATATCCTTGGGGTCCATTACATCGAGTCCACTGTATTGTTTGAATGTTTTCAGCAATCTCTCATAAAACTCATGAACTGTCTCCTTGGGTTCCTGTCTTGTTCGGTCTATTTTTACCCAATCTATGTCTTGTGGTGGGACCTTATCCTTCAGCCAAGTTATTACTCTTTCATATTTCAACACTACAATTTCAGACGGTCCATTTGTAGCAGCATTCCTTTCTGGTTCTACCGTTGGCCACTCGACACTAGTCTTGCATGCTGTCCACAAATCTCCTGGCACCACAATGTCAAACAAGGTGTTCAAATCAATCCACAATACCTTTGAGATTTTCACAAACCTTTCTACCTGCTTGTACCACTCAACAGGATTGTCCCTTAACTTCGGAAATGAGTTGGTAAATGCAGCCAAATCTCCTCTACTCCAGGGCACATGTACATAGTTCGCATTCGATATTTCTCTCAAAGGAAATGCCTCCATCTGCATTACCCTTCCTTCCGGGGACATCACACTCGTGCTCCGTCTGACAGTACCCCTTTTGGACCACCTCTCTTCCCATTTGTCCAGATCTCTCCACGCTCTTATTCCTGTTATCAGCTCCCTTATGTGTGTCTTTAATCCTGTAGTTCTCTTCTCGTCTAAGTCTTGGTCTGAATACTGCAACCTATGGTTACTCTGTAATGTCTTTGTTCTGGACAAGTCTACCATATACTTCTCTGCCAGTTCAGACAGTTTCTCATGAATTGCTCTTGCCTTTCGGGTAATATCCTTTGCTATAAACAGTAACTCATCTTGTTCGTACAAGTCAATCCTTTCTAAGGCTAACGTTCCATCTATTATCTCGTCCAGATCATTTTTTAAACTAGTGACATCGAGTCTTTTGGCCTTTACTGCAGCTTTCAGTATACTAGCTCTAGGGGGTCCATTCACATCTCTCCCATCCCAGCTCCGAGTCCTACGTCTAGGCTCAGGTGAGTTATGGGGAGTCCTCCCATGTTCCCATCTCTCCAGGTCCCATGCAGTTCCATCCTCTCTGGGTGTATGGTGAAACACTTTCCCATTTCTCATAATCCCACAAGTCCCATCCTGCATGGTTTCCCTAGACGCATGGTAAGACATTCCGTTATTCCCCCTTTCTTCTTCATTTGCCGGTGGTCTCTGATCTCTCGACCCATGGCAAGATCCTTCACTGCTCCCCATGCTCCCACGGCTCCAGTGCTGTACATTATCATTAGGTGCATGGTGAGTACATGTAAACCTATCCCTGTATTCTTTGTCCTTCGGTCTCCCTCACTGGTAATGAGACGAGATGTTTCCCCACACTCCATACTTCTGCCTCTTTGCTCCTGCTCATTTCCTCTGTCTGTATGACGTATGACTCCTCTACTCTCCTGACCTTTACCGTCCCACTCCTGACTGCTTGCGCTAGCCCCGCAGTGAGACAATGTTCCATCGCCTCGACTTCCCCACTCAGCCCCTGTTCTTGACCTGTGGGCTGGTGCTTCTGTGGACCCATCCCATTCTCTCAAGTCCGCCCTCAGCTCCTTAAAGGACTTCGGCCGTGGTCACCTCAGGTCCATCGGTCCTCTCTGACCCCCCTGTTCTGCAGCAGGACCCACTGCTGAATCAAATGGGGTGCTCCACGTCACTGGTCCTGGCAATTGCCTCCAGGCATTTGTCATGTTATTTCTCCTTTCCATTTCAACTCTCTCTCTGTCTAACCGTATCTGTTCTTCCTCTCTGTCTCTCTCGGGGTTGTAAATCGATACTATAGGACCTATGGTAACAGGTACTTGTAGAGCGTCTGGCAACCCGTAAGACTCAACCTTCTCAGTGGTTGGCGTCTTCTGTACCACAAACCTTCCGACTACACTCTGTACTGTACTAGGTTGAGGTGTCTCCTCACCTTTGGTAGGTGTCCACTCCGATATAGGGAGCGGTCTATACCCCTCTATGGCAGCACCACCTTCCCTCGGGAGTTCCTTACTTTCTGTCTCCCCAACGTTCGGAGGCGGTCTATCTATTAGCAATCTGTTTATCAAGTTGTCCTCCGACTCGCTCTCCTCATCCTCTTCCATGAGTCTCTTTTCTCCTGACACCTCTCTCACTGGGTACAACTTATCTACCTCAAAAGCCTGTACCCTCCATCTCTTGGCGTCCGCATCCCATTGGGCATCTCGCACTGCCCTTACTGATCGCTTCAACCTTTCTTGGCGCCTGTTCAAATTTCTGTTGTGTGCCGCCCTAATCCACGCATTAAGGGCCTCAAACTGTGTTGGTCTAGGCGAAGGATTCAATGAGGACATAATTGCCTTCAGCCGATGTAACGCCTCTAACCTAAACGTTCCATACTTAGGAAACGTCAGCTCCTCATTCCCTTCTGAAATTTTGCTCCATTCACTAATCCATAGTATAGTATGCAAGCCAACATTCGTTGCCATATAGTAAGCTGGTGTACCCTCTGGCGGTGCCTCTTCCCCGTAATAAGAGTCCCTTCTTTTTCTCTTAAAAATCCCTCTCAAACATTTAAAAAACTTCATGTTCAAAACCTACAGAATTTCTATTTTCTCCGTGCTTGTTTACTTTCTAATGACAATCCACCAATCTCAGCACGGTTCTCGCTAACTGCCCTATCACAACGCGGCTTTTCACTGACGTCACACCAACCGCCCTATCACGGCACGGCTTCTCACTAACCGGCCTATCTCAGCGCGGCTCTCGCTGACGTCACTCGTCCCCCTTCGCAGCAGTTCCCCTCCTTACTCAGCTCGTCTCCGCGGTCATGCATGCGTCCCATTCATACTCTGAAAAATGATTACTTCCGTCCAAGCGATCACTTTTCTTGACTGTACGCCCACAGTCTATCTGTAATTGTCACCTTAACTGACAAAATGTCTTTCCGTTTACGTCCAGACAATCGCCTTCTCTGATAGGTTACTTACACACAGTAACTTTCGACCAGCGTCCGTTACTCACACACCCACTCTTACACTCCCCCTATCTCGGTCCTGCGGCGGTCAATGGTACCTCATGACCTCCTTACTCTGGTCGACAATTACTCTGGATGTTCGATACACCCGAACCACTTAAGCTCTACCCCGAACTTAAGATTTTACCAGGTTGCGCGCGCTCACAACCTTCTCACAATCACACTACAGGCATTCAACTCCGCTTGACATTACAATACAAATACAACACAAAACACCGCAATCTGTCCACGCATGACCCTTTTTATACTCACTCTCGTCCGATACTGCTGCTTTTCTCTCTCCGTCAGCACCTTCTTCGGCAGGCCACCTCTGGATCTCTAGGGACCTTGGGGTAAACTAACCTAGTCTAGATCACCTTCCTCAAGAAGGTAACCATCCTCACTCTGCTACCAACTGCTAACGCTGGATTTCTGGCCTGTTGTCATTAATCCAGATCCCAATTCAGGTCGACTAAATCGTTGGTACCTGTCATTGAGTAAAAGGCAATCCACTACTAGGTTAATCAAGAAAGAACTTACGCCACTCTAAAGAACCACTTACCACTGGAAAAGGTTTAAAAGTTTATTATAAAACCAAAGCTATCTGGAGATACAGACATCTCAAAATGAGGTTCAAAAGATATACAGGTGTCAAGATAAACATAAACTCTCTAAATGCTCGTAGTCGACAGAATAGAATTACCAAGATCAGCTCAAAGGTCATTAAAGTTGCGAGAATAGCTACGAGTTGCAACTTTAGAGTCATTTACAGAAAGGAAAGAAATCAGGTTAGTCTGTCCCTACACTAGACTAAGTGACATCCCTACTTAACAAGATCTTTACCTAAAAAGGTGTCAGCCGTGGTGACTTCCAAAGAAGATCACACACTTCCCTTAGTCTTTGTCTCAAAGTCGAAACCTTGCAGTTCCCTATCTGCCTACCCATCCGCTCTCTTAGGTTCCTCAGATCATCTGCTCTAACTCCACCCCGGGGTGCTGTCCCTAATACAAAATCACTTTTCCAATAGGAACGCCCCTGGAGACGCCTCTCACGTGGTGCTGGTTCTGGCGGCAACTTCCATGCTGGTACTCCTCGGGACCCTTCGTTAAAGTTGACCTTGCTTCCCAGGCTTCTCTCCGGCAAGACGGTACCCCCTAGAAATTCCTGAAGACTCCTCCAGGCCTGTGCCAGGCTCTCTTGAACAAAAGTCTATTCATCACTTTGCTGATAAAACCCCCTCGCACCTGCAAAAGACACTTTCTCTGTGGGCCCCAAATTCCGGCCTCCGCCATATCTCGAAGTCATAAACCATTTGAACAGGCTTTACAGTTTGTGCCTAACACGACTTTTTCTCTAACGAGCACATACAGATCAAAGAAGCAACTTTATCTATTCAGGCCTACTAAAATTACATGAAACGGGCCTCTACAATATGCACATTTAATTTCTTTGTTTAAGCAGTATTCTACCTAACACACATTACTATAATGTAACACATCTATTTAAAACATTTCAATTCTATGATTAATAATACTTTGCAGTAAAATGACATTAGAATCCAAGTTACTTAAAAGTGTAGCAGCATCTTTCGTTTCTTGTGAAATGCCATGTGGCCTACACATTTCCATGGTTTGCAGAGTTACATTTCTTTTGCACACAGCCCCATAACGTGAGACTCCAACATCATTCTAACATTTCTACAAATCTCTACATTAGTTTTTCACACTGATATATGTATCCCTATTCGAATTAAACACTCATATATATATATCTTCACTCTATAAGTTTGACACTCTTGTATATACTATTCTAAACTAATACAACGTGCTTGTAAATATGGTGCACTTCTACATTTTTCAGATTTGTGCTCTCTCACATAGAAAGTGAAAAACACCTCTTGTGTAAGATTCTATAGATTCTAGACTCTACTCTTCCGAGAAGCATTCCAACCGTAATAACTGCCCTCACCATATCTGCTAATGTAACGCTATTGCCTTGATGAGCAAAGCGCGGAGATACCCTTACGGGATTGATTCCTGCGCGATATAAGAATTTAAATAAATAAATACCGCAAAATACCCGTACACAGTGTAATAAGAATCCACCCGTACAGGCCGATTCATTTTAGCAACAGTTTTTCACAATCAATAAGTTCTGCCTACCTCTGTGGTTGCAATCGTCCCAACAAGGTATAAAGTGACGCACAATCATTCTTTTTCAGTGAAATGAATCAAGAGCTGGAGTCAGGGAAATCAACCAGGAAAAAGAGCCAAGGCCCCTTTGCGGCACTGCTTCTTGAAGCTCTTTTTCGATTGATCACACAATGCCTGGCACATCAGACCTAAAAGCAGTGCTCGTCTAAACATTTCCGTTGCCTGTCTACTGTACGCGGCACAGTTTGTTTTACCAGTTGCACTAGTTTGTAATGGTTTATTAGACCTGCATTTTGCCAGAGAAAGCACCCTCGATTTTCTTCGGAAGATCCATTTCTTGAAAGACTGATCCCAACCGCAGATTATACCCTATTGGTTAAACCTACATAACAATGATGCACAACGGCCATCTTTGCCGAAAACATAAACAGCGTATTACTCCCGTCCCTATAAAAGTGACCTGGCTGAAAATGTGTTGAAGGGTAGTTTTACAGCTTTGTATCTGTTGCATGTGCAGCAAGTGTCTCGTGGGCTGTCTGTGCAGTGTCACTCGTTGCATAAGCAGCAGTATTGCTGTGACGGCCAGGAGCACGTGCGGTGTATCAAGCCTCGCGATGACTGCATCCTCTGTTCTCACAATACCCTTCGTCTGACCTCACCTGCACGCCTCGGGCCTGGGTGTGCAGTGAAACAAGGCGCGAGACGTGCAATAAAAGTAAAGCATGTAATTCCCATTTTTTAATACAGTGAAACATGGCCGAGGCTTTTCAATTATAGCGAAGCAGACAGAACGTGTCCCATGTGTCACCTCTCGTAACTTTGTCACCCATAACCCCTCCCCACAAGTAAAGAGATGGCTGGCCAGAGAGTTATTCTTAGAGCAGAGAAATACTTAATAAGGAGACTATTAACACGATCCCTGAGGCCTGCCCCGTTTAACAAGCTGATGCCTCATACTTAGTTGAAGTACGTAAACTGAGAGCATGTACCATGATGAGGAAAATCCAATTAAATATGGGATCACCCCTTTTCAGAAATTAGGTTGTGTCTACACCATCCTCTTCTGAAATAGAAACGTGCTGCTGTGTTCCTTAATGTCCTGGCATTTTTCCCGTCCCGTCACTCTCGTGACCATAAAATGCTAATTTGTAGAGGTAATACGCATGAAGTGTGCCTCTACTCATGACACGGGTGCACATGCGCCTACACGGAGAGGTATGAAAGTTCACCCAGATCTGTGTTAAATTCTGAAACTCGAAATTGTGGATGTGGCTGTAGGAGGCCCATAGAGAGGCATGGAAGTATCCCTCACGGGTACCGTCCGTTGCCCGTACCCCACTAAGGTGGTTTTACAGGGAGGGTGTTAGACCTTTGCGTGTTTTTCTCCCTTTTGCTTTCAGGCATGCTGTTTTGCTGGCCTTAGTACTCGGCGCACTTTACCACTGCTAACCAGTGCTAATGTACTTGTGCTCACTCCTTAAAACAGGATCCTCAACGACAACGAAGGATATCGCATTGCGGCATCCTGGAACTAACACGTCACTTCGCCTGCGCACCAAATCTTTGGCGTGGATCCTCCCAACGCTCCACAAACTCAGAATTAAGGTACTTTGTTAACCGGCTCTAACTGGATCTCGGTAGCCAGCCCGCGCTCCATCGGAGTTGGCCTGAACTTGTGACTATGTCCTGATCCAGCGTGAAAGATATCCACAGTCAGTGCTTTGTGCTTTTGGTGCTATTTTCTCTAAAGCCTTTAAAGTTGCATATCTCTGGTTCTACTAATTAGAGTTTTGTCATTTTGGTCTTTTTATTTTTCAAACTTGGTGTAGGATCCTTTTTGTGTGGTGTTTCTCTTTTTATTGCTGTTTGAAGTGTAGCACAAATATTTTAGACATTGCTTTTAAGTAAAGCATGACTGCTCTGTGCCAAGCTACCAGGGGGTTGAGCACAGGCTAATTTAGGGTTGGCCTATGCCTCACCCTGACAAGCATTGTGGTTGCTGCCTGACCAGGTTTCACACCCCGTCAACCAACAACCTAATTTCTTGCAGGTTTTATAACAAGAGGTCTGGTAGGGGTAGTGTGGTGCTTCTCTCAGATAGCTAAGATGCAATCCAGGGGTCATGGTGTACAACAGAGTGGGATGTCAGGTGGGAGCACAGGTCCACCATTGAGCTCTACCCACATATGATGGGTCTGTGCAGAAGAACAGAAGGGGCATCGTCAAGGAGAGATGGATTGTCTGGATAAGGTAAGGGCACCCCTCTCCCCCATTCTCTTCATGGGTACCAAGAGATAGAGGTGTGGACCATCAAGAAGAATATATTAAGAGAATAGGAAATGCATAGACAGACTGTGAGGACAGCGTAAAATGAAGACATGCTAGCGTGCCCTGTGATGTAAGTAGGGCTCTCTGTTTGACAGGGCATTGTGCATCCTCACATAGAAGCATCAGGAAGTAGCAAATAGAGAGCACACCAAAAATGTGTTAGCAGCAGCAATGTCTGTCAGTGCCTACAGTTAAACAGGCGACTGTAGAGGCTGAAACAACTAAAAACCATGGCACACAACATAGAAGCAGGCTTGCCACAGCTTACCCCAGGATCCATAAAGGTAAGGTAAAAATGTTATTCTACAATGAGCTAAGAATTGATGTATTTGTTATTTGTTATAGTTAAGTGAAACTGTAAAGTTTCAGCCATTGTGACGTCATCTGCAGGTCTTCCAATTCATCCTCACTGCATGCGGTGCAGCACAAAACACCACTACTTCACTGCCCCATGACAATTTCCTACTCCAGGATGTCCCTGGCAGGCCATCCTGGAGCAGGGATTGGTGAGTGAGCAGAATGCTCTCCTGTGAGCACCAGCAGGCGCTGGGGAGGGTAGGAGCGCAGGACGAATGGGTCGATGAGTAGGGCGACCATATACCTGTGTCAGTGGAGGCAGGCGACAGGGCCAGACCAGTCAGGAAACTTTGGTGGCAACCGGGCTCAGAGGAGGGAACCAGAGGCGGTTACCGAATGACACCAGTCCCTTTGTTTACTGAGCTGCCGGTCATGACAGTGGCAGCAGTTGCCTCATCATGAGACGACCTGTTGATTTAAAAAAAATAAATAAATGAGGACATTCAAACTTAGGGGTCTATTATGATGGCGGGCGGACTTCGTGCGCCCGCCATCACCCCCCGGGAAATGGGACCACCTGCTAAGGGTACGGCGGTCCCGCATGGGCAATTAGGATGCATTTATTGCATTGCGGTGGGCAGTGCTGCCAGCAGCACCCGTCGCAATACGAAAAAGGCTTGTGTGCATTTGTATGCACAACGGTGCCTGCCATGTGCGGTGCCTGCCATGTTGTCCATGCAAAAGCAGAGGGGTACCATAGGGAACCCCATGTAATGGGGCAATCTGCGCCGTGGTTCACGGAGGCGCTGCGTGTGGCTCGCAGCCAATGTAAGGTTGCTGAGCGGGCCTGGCGCCTTCAGTACGACGGGGAGGCTAAAATTGCCTATAGGGCGGTTGTGAAGGCATATCACCGGGACATCCTAGGTGCTAAGAAAGAATATCTTGCTAGGAGGATTGAGGCGTCGGCGAACTCCTGTAAGGAGATCTTCACCATTGTGAAGGAGTTCACGACCCCTAGCTCCCATTCACCCCCGCCAGTATCATCGGATGCGTGGGCGTGTGATCTCGCCAGTTTTTTTACCAACAAGATCAAGGCGATTCAGGCCTCCTTCTTGGAGAGCTCGGAGGAGGGTTGCTGCGGCCCCGGGGCGGGACATGGGTTACCTTCCATGCCTGTCGCTGTGCTGTCAGACTTTCCAGCTGTTTCCAGCGATGCGTCCCGGGTGCTGTTGGCCAGTCTTAAATCAGGCTCGCCACTAGACCCCTGCCCTGCCAAATTTTTGGCCGGGATGGCGACGGTGGTGAACCCCCTGGTCAACCCTATCCTCAATGCCTCCTTGAGGGAGGGGAGTGTCCCACGCACCTGGAAAAGGGCGATGGTAATCCCCCTCCTGAAAAAGCCTGGTCTTGATGCCGAGGTTCTGGCCAATTATAGGCCAATTTCACTTCTCCCGGCTCTGGCCAAGATCACAGAGAAACATGTCCATGGCGTCTTGTCGAGCTTTTTGGAAGCCAACAATCTGCTCCATCCATCCCAATCCGGATTCCGTCCTAATTTCAGCACGGAAACGGCGTTGTTGGAGGTCTCGGAGATCATCAGGGAGACCTTGGATGTGGGCGGCAAGGCCATGTTAGTCATGTTGACCTGTCGGCGGCCTTTGACACCGTCCCCCATGAGATGCTTCTCGCCAGGCTTTATGACATCGGCATTAGGGGGACGGTGTTCAAATGGTTTACATCTTTTCTTGAAGGCCGCCGCCAGACGATCTGGGTTTCCCAGAGCTCCGCCGAGATGCCGCCATTGGGAGTCGGGGTTCCACAGGGTTCTGTGTTGAGCCCGTCGTTGATTAACATCTTCATGTCCCCTTTGGCGGCTGCGGTGGAGGCCTATGGGGCCCAGATCGTGTCCTACGCCGACGACACGCAACTCCTCTTCACATGCGGTAAAGACCAGGCATTTGATGGAGAGAGTATTCGGGGCTGTCTGGGAATGGTCTTCGACTGGTTCCAGCGGAACAGTTTGAAGGCCAACTCCAGTAAGTCGGAGGTCTTATTCTTTGGCTGTGTCACCGACCTTGAATGGCGGCAATGGTGGCCGTCTGACATGTGTCCTCCCGCACAGTCATCACAGGTCGCCAAAAACCTTGGTGTCAAGCTGGACAATAAGCTTTCATTGAGAGCTCATGTCCTTGGGCTGGCTGGCACCTGTTTCGGCATTCTGAAGATGCTCCACAAGTTTCTACCACTGCTGTCTGTGGAGCATAGGCACATTACTGTGCAAGCGCTCATTGGATCCAGGTTGGATTACGCCAACGCCCTTTTCCTTGGCCTTCCTGATTATCTGGTCCAGCGCCTGCAGGTGGCACAAAACTCTGCTGCCCGCGCCATTTTTGGCCTGCATAGGCGTGCACGAGCTGCTGGGTTGCTGCATACGCTTCACTGGCTGCCTATCCGGAAGCGGATCATGTTTAAATCCCTGACGCTGATGCACAAAGCATTGTTTGGTTTAGGTGCGGGATACCTGCAGCGAAGATTGGCCTTATATCGCCCAGCCCGCTCACTGCGGTCCGAATCTCTCTTTAATGCCGTGGTCCCGCGTGTGAGGAAGGCCCGCACTGGGGGGCGCTCCTTCAGCTTCAAGGCTCCCCAGTTGTGGAACTCGCTTCCGCTGGCGCTACGCAGCACCTCCAATCTGCTTCAGTTCAGGAAGAGCCTGAAGACCTGGCTTTTTAATCTTTAGGCTTTTTAATCTTTAGGCTTTTTCTGGTGGGTTTTTCTTTTCTTTCTTTGTATCTGTTGTTCCTTGTTGTGTTATTCTACACCGAGCTGCCTGTGGAAAGCGCCGGGACACTCTTTCAGAGTAGCCGTGCGCTATATAAACTCAATATAACATAACATAACATAACATGTACCCCCCAACCCCCAACATCCTGGGGGCCCGCAATGGGCCCCCAACTGAGGAAACCGCATGCCTTTCCGTAGCGGCAATGCCGCCATGGAAATTTTGCTTCCCGCTGCCATCATAATATAGATGGCGGTGTCTAGCAGACACCGCCACCATATTCAACCATTTTCCGCCTGGTCGACTCGTTGACCAGGCGGAAAGGCAGTGGACGGTCTTCCCGTCCTCTGCGGTACCCCCCGCCATCATAATTTGGCAAGGGGGAAAATGGGGGGCAGGCGGGGATGATGTCGGGCAGATCGCCACCACCATGCGGGTGGTGGCGATCTGCCCGACATTATAATAGACCCCTTAGTTCCAGAATAAGCATGCATAGTTCTAAGACTTCACATCTTAACAGTACCTTACCTGAGGGCCTATTACGATGGCGGGCTTACTTTGTCCGCCCGCCACTACATCGGGGCACGGGACCAACCGCCCATGTCGTGGCGGTCCCGTCATTCAAATTAGGATGCGCCTGCCACACTGGCGGTTGCATCCCACATTTTTTACATTGCGGCAGGCGGTGCTGTAAGCAGCACCTACCACAATGCAAATAATGCATGTTTTGCATTTGTATGCACAACATGACAGGCACCGCGTGGTGCCTGCCACCTTGTGCATGCAAATGCAGGGGAGTACCATAGGTCCCCCCCATGTGCACGCCTCACCCCCTCCCAACATCCTGGGGGCCGGCAACGGGCCCCGAACAGCAAAAAACGCATGCCTGTCATGGAAAGGCTGCTCTCTGCCTGCATCGTGATATGCCACTATATCATGCCCTTTTTCCGTCCGGTCGATGAGTCGACCAGCGGAAAAGCAGCGGACGGTCTTTCCGTCCACCGCGGACCCCCCAGCCATACTAATATGGCGGGGGGGGTCTTTCAGGTATGGTAGGCAGGCGGATCGCCCCCGCCAGGCCAGCGGTGGCTACCGCCGGCCCGTCGGGGGCGATCCACCCACCATCGTAATAGGCCCCCTAGAGTCACTTTAAGTTACACATGAACTGGTGTCTTAGTCTAAACACAAAAGCAGCCGTAGCAGGAATTGAATGACCCACTCACGATAGGTTTATGTTTATTTATTTACATAATGCTCATTGTACACTAAGGGGTATATTATCAAGGGGTTTTATCTCCGCTTTTTTGGCTTTAAAAGCCAAGAAAGCGGAGATAAAATTATCTCCCTATTACCAAGCTGTCGCTAACACCAGTTAGCGACAGCTAATAGGAGATAGCGACCATCATGGGCCCCACTTTGCATGTCAGTGATATTTATCACTAATGACATGCAAAGTGGGCGTGCCAAGATGTTAGCGACTGGAAACAGTCGCTAACATCGCTATCTCCTATTACCAACTTTTGGAGATATTCGCGCTAAGCGCGAATATCTCCAAAAGCTAACACCTGCCCTGAGCAGTTCTTAGCCATGTTATCCAATGGGAGGTGGATTAACATGGCTAAGAGCATTTGCTCGATAATGCATGAATATAGCTGACTTTTCAGCGATATTCATGCATTGCGGCCGTTTTTTATCGCATTTGCGATAAACCTTGCTAATAGCAAGGTTTATCTGCGATAAAAATCGCCGGTTTGCGGCGATCATTTTTGTCTCTAAACAAGTTAGGGACAAAAACTATCGCTAGTTGTTGGTAATATACCCCTAAGTTGCTTCTACACACTTTCTAAGTAGGGTACATCGTGAAACAAGACTTGGATGTTCCCAAAAAAGCAATGGCAGTTGTTGCATGAACAGTGTCAAAGGAACTCATGTTGGGTTGAATTTCGGTTCCAGTGGTATATTGCAGTATGAGTTGAAGGGCAGATAGTCAACCCCTGAGAGTGTTTATTTTTTTACCTTAATGTCACGAGCCTTGGGGTCCTACAGATACACGGCGAGAGGTCATTCCACAAGCAAGGGCCCCAGCAAGGAAAGTGGATGTGTTATCAAAGTTTCTCTAGGAACTAATAGATTATTGTCTAGGCGGAGCTAGGTAGTGGTAGGTTAGAATTCTTGATATGTGTATGCAAATTCACAGATGTAGATTCAGGGGCAATGTTTGGGGTGTAATATCCCCCAACTAAATACATTATTGGCTTGGTAGTTGGGTCTGGGGGCCAGGTGTTGTGTATGTGTCGGTTATTCTTGTGATCATGATTTTCGATTTTGGATGAGGAACTTAAATACATTTAGAGACCTGTTTACGAAAAAAGTAGTAAATCTGCTTCTAAAGAAGCCCTCCTTGAAATAATGTAAATTCACTACTTTTTAGAATTCACAAACATTGGAAGTAGTATGCTTGGAAAGCTAGTCCAGCCTCAGTTTGCCAGGCATAGTGCTCGCATTCAAAAGCCGATGGGACGAATGCTCGCAAATAGTATAATCACTGGCAATCCTTCGGAGTAGCATTCCAAGCCATTGTTTTTCACCCACTGTGCAATACTGGACAAAGGGCCTGTTTTAGGATAAAGCAGACAGAGTAAAGGCAAACATGGTGGTGGAGGACTTTACTATTTTATCTGGCCTGCCAAATTTAGGGATGCCCACAAGCTCCCCTGACAACTCTTTGCATTGGCAGAAACGACTGTCATGACGGTTCATGTCAGTGAGGAAAAGTTTGACGGATGGTACCATCGAAGATGAAGGCTGAATGTAAAAATTATCAAAGTTTTTTATTTTTCAAAAATATTTCTTTTTGAAAAATAAAAAAACTAATGACTGCCCACACCATTGGAGGTTTGTCCTATGGTGTGGGAATCATGTTTCTTTTTTTCACTGTCCCTCACCACCAAAATTTACCTGGTAGTGACGGACAGTAAAAAAAAGTCCTCTGACCATCCACTCTAAATAGAGTGGATGGTCTAATGGCTTACTTCCAACAGCACGAAATTGGGGTATCCGAGGAAGTTTTACACCAACTCCATCAGTAGAAACCTTGCAGTCCGACAACTCAAAATCTGGTGGGTAGACTTTGAGTTTGGCAGACAGGACACTCTGTCACAGTTGCAGCGAAGTACCTGTCCGCCAAACTCTAAATCAGACCGATTCCCACCAAATACAAATCATTGCTGACCCTGCTCCTCATGAGAACAGTCCATACTGTTGAAAGTAGGCTGAAACCGTCAACATTATCGGCGCCCTCTTGCTCTCCTTAACCTTTTTGTGCGCGTAAAACAGCCGCCATTTTGAACACCATGGCTTCCCTGCTCCCGCCGAGAGCCAGCGCGCCTCTCTCCCACTCCTAACTTCGCCGGCATCCCCCGCATACTGACAACCCCCCTGCCTACACCTGCCGCGAATCATAAAACCCCTCTTCAGCGCTGCTCTGCCCCAGACCCTCGTCCTGTTCCCAGCACGACACCTCCCCTCTTCCCATTTATGATCCCCGGCCCTTTGATGCAAACCCCATTTCCCCGTGTGCCCGTTTGTCTTCCCCGTTCCCAGGCCGACACCCAGCTCTGCCGATACCAATCCCTTGCCCCTCCCCGTACAATAGAAAGCTTCCCTCTTCGAAGGACCCCCGAGATGATCAAAGCCCCCCCCCATCCCACGAGATCCGATCGAAACCCACACACTCCGTGGATCGGCGGAATATCCAGCTGCGCGATGATCATCACCTGTTGTGAACGGGGCGGGGACTTCCACTGTAATCTTGCGTGGGAACGGGCTGGGAAGGGGGGGATTCTAAGGATGTCTTTCCGTACATCAAAGTATCGACGAGAATGTGTTACATGCAATAAACAGATAAACTTGTGTATAAGAGGCCAGGCCTCAGGGATGCAGTTAGAGCACCTCAGAACGATACCTTCTGTCCGTTTCGTTGTGTTCTCCTCCGGAGAGAATAAAAACCTTGTTTCCTGCCTTCCAGTCTCCAGCGCCTGCCTCTTCAATAGTTTAACTTCTTTGTGGGTTCAAGAGGCGACACCGCCGGGCAATACTTAAGGATCTTATATTCTGGTTGGTAGTGCCCCCCATTTAGTTTCTACAATTGGCGTCCCAAGCGTGGGGCCCATCAGCGACCCATGGATCCAGTGGGAGAGGTCCTGACGACAAAGTGAACGACTGCAACGATCGGGAACGCGTCTGTCCGATAGACCCTCGTCTGACAGCCGATCATCCGAACTTCACTGGTTCCGAACAGACCTCTCTCGAGTGATCTACGGTCCTGACTGGGAACCATCAGGAGTGCCGCGAGGATAACGAAGAAGAGAGGACGATCGGGCGCTGGATTCGGAAGACAGGAAACTGTCCATGCGGTCCGGGTAAGGTCGTGTAACCACGACAAGTCGCGAAATATTTGCTTGATTGCTTGTTTGTTTAAAAATACTAGTATTGCTCTTTTTATTTATTTGGAGATTCACTGTCTGCAAACGGAGAAACAACGGTCTCTCTCTTTGCAAGCAGCGGAGGATAGGTAGGGCAGCAGCCGTGCTTATTTTTTTCTCCCCCACTCAATAATCACTTGAAACTGAACTGTTGTTCGCAAAAATATTGTTTCCTGGAGATTCCCTGTCTGCAAACAGGGAAGAGACCACCCTTTTTGCAGATAGTGAAAAGGGTAGGTAACGCAGATCTTTGCGGACCTACTCATTCTCCCCATTGTTATTTATCGGTCTTTTTGTTATCTTGATCTATTTGGAGATTCACTGTCTGCAAACGGAGAAACAACGGGCTCTCTCTTTGCAAGCAGTGGAGGATAGGTAGGGCAGCAGCCGTGCTTATTTTTTCTCCCCCACTCAATAATCACTTGAAACTGAACTGTTGTTCGCAAACTATTGTTTCCTGGAGATTCCCTGTCTGCAAACAGGGAAGAGACCACCCTTTTTGCAGATAGTGAAAAGGGTAGGTAACGCAGATCTTTGCGGACCTACTCATTCTCCCCATTGTTATTTATTGGTCTTTTGTTATTTTGATCCATGAGGTATTCACTGCCTGCAAACAACGTAGAATAGAAATATTCTGTCCCGTCTTTGCACCTAGTGATAAGATAGGCAGTGCTGACTTTTTAGTCCCTCGTTACGAGCCGTCATGTCTGTCTTCTCCCCACTGATTGGTAGCCTGTTTAGCCCGGACCGCTTATTAGAGATGGACCATCCAGCCCCACTGGAAGGCACCCCTAATAAGGATATGTTCATGAAGCATGGATTGACCGCTATAGCCTATAGTAAACTATGGCATAAATATACAAAAAAGGGTCAAGAAAGTCAATGGCCCCTGATAGGATCCTTCGATGATGATAAAATAAAAACGCTAGAAACTGCCCTGGGTAAAAACAAGACAACACCTACTATGCTTGACAGCTTCGGCATGTGGCGAAAAGAAACTGAACAACGTAAAAAGAAAACTGAGAGTAGGTTGGAAAAAGAGCTGCGAAAAGCAGCCCACCTAGCTGCTCAGAAACTAGAAAAAGAGATAAAGGAAAGAGAGAAAGCTAAACAGAAACTAGAAATGGAAACACCAAGCCAGTGTCCGGTTAGAACCCCCTCCATGCTCTACCCTGATTTACCCTCGAAACGACAAGCCAACGAGGACTTGCTGTTAGGTCCTCCTATCATCTACATGCCCCCTCCATATGCCCCTTCTCAACCCGTGGCGCAGCACGCGCCACCCCCAGGTACAAACGAAGGTACCGCCACAGCGTCGGCCCCAATGGCCTCTGTGCCAGCCGAACCCCTTGTATTAAAACCCGCATCCACAACAACGATAGACGACCATGAGACTCGAGGGGCTGGCCCTGCAAGAACAAACAGACTAGACAAAGATGAGCGAGCGGGGATCGACAAAATAGCAAGGACACTGGTAGAAAGGAAGGATGATGAAGAGTACATCACAGATATGTTCAGCTCGTATACAGGGAGTCACAGACGACATTTTACCGTACGACTGTGTTATCATGTCTTGAATGCATACGAGGACCGATATCGAGACAAAGGTCCCGAGAGCCTAAGGGCTCTGTACCGGAAGGTCGATATCGGGGATGAGGGCGAGTGTGATGTGTCGGACCTCCTTACGCGTACGCTTGAGGTTTTCCGCCACCTCACTGAACGAAAGCCGGGAGCTAAATCCGCAGCCCCCGTAGTGACCGAACCACCAACCGAGCAATCTAGCACCATGATGCCGATACGTGAGGCTGCCCCTTACTGGGTTCCTCCTAGGGGTACAGGGACTCACGATGATGCAAACAACCAAGATGCGAAGGGAAGGGTAGTGTACAACTGGGTCTACCAGCCGTGGGACCGGCAAGAGATACTGACATTCCGGAAATCTCTACCCGACCTACGTAAAAACCCCACTGCCTTCTATACTGAATTGGGTACAGCCCTGGGTTCAACGATCATGACCCTGGCTGACATCGACTTGTTCTTCGGGTTATGTCTACCAGCTGATGTGTGGAAGCAAATCCGGAAAGTCGACCACCTTGAGCTGTTTGGACATACCTGGTCACAACTCGATGACCTGGACAAACAACGGGGACCAGGACAAAAGCCGTTGAAATCCATTCTAGACCTCCCAGATAAAATCGTAGAGAAATTAAAAACCCTAATCCCAGAAAAGAAAGTGGACTGGTCGATAGTAACAGCCTGTCGCCAAAAACCCCAGGAGGATGTATCGGAATACTTCTCCCGGTTTGAAACGGTGTTCTCCGATTACAGCGGCCAGGACATGACCACTGCAACCGGACACCATCTGTTTGTCCAGAATTATGTTAAGGGCCTATCATCGGAAATCTCCCAGAAACTACAGGCCAGCGAGAGTAGTTGGGCAGCCTCCAAACCTACAGCGATTCTCCAAATGGCCCAATATTATGAGCATCAGAAAAACGAAAACGATAGGGCGACAGAGAAAAAGAAGAAAGACTTAAAAGAGAGGGTGATGATTGCCAAACTGCAGGGGGTGACTATAGGACGAGACCAATACCGAGGAAACTACCAGACAAACGTCCCTAAGACTACATTTCCCCAGGACCGCACTCTGACTTCCTACAGTGGACGCACAGACCTTAGAGAAGACCAGTGCGCTTTCTGCAAAGGGACTGGCCATTGGAAATCCCAGTGCCCAGTTCTTCTGGAAATGATCAGAAACAAAGACCCCAGGGATGTAGCAAATGGACCGAGACCTAAGGGACAACAACGAGGGCCCCCAAATGACACGACTAATGACAGATCAAGCAGACCAAATACGTTCGATCGACCCCGACAGAACCAATATCAACAATCTGACTATGACGACACTCACACCTTCGCATAGGACAGCCAAGGGCGAGGGAGGGATCCAGTCGAGCTCTATGTTGACCAGCAGGGCCCTTATGTCACTGCTAAGGTCCTGGGTACCAAGTCTCCATTTCTGGTAGACACTGGCGCAACACGTAGTGCGTTATCTAAACGACTGATTCCAAGGGCACCCTTGTCTGGCTCACTCATAACATCGACAGGTTTCGATGGAACGCCCTCCACCAACCCTTTGTCTGCCCCGATTCTCTTTGACGTAGAAAACAACACCACCGACACCACGTTCTTGCTTTCCTCCAATAGCCCTGACGCCATTATGGGACTTGACTTACTGAAACACTTCCGAGCGACGATTAGGTGTTCTCAAGATGGAGTTCGAGTGTTTCTTTACGACAACCCCGTTCTGCTTAGACATTGTTCCCCCCGACACATGTTTTCCATCACCGACGTTGACGCGTCCCTGCTTGACACTCTACCTCCGTATCTGTGGGCCAAAGCGGATTCGGACGTAGGGCGTATGTTAATTGACCCAGTGCACATTACTGTCCGACCCGACGCAACACTCCCAAAACTCCCACAATATCGGATATCGCCAGAGGGCGAGAAGGCACTGGTAATGATTATCCAGTCACTGATAGACGCAGGAGTGGTAGAGGAAGTGGTTAGCAACATTTGCAACAGCCCTATCTTGCCCATTATCAAGAAGCAGGGAGAGGGAGATGAGAAAGCATACCGTTTCATCATCGACCTCCGAGAGATCAACAAAGTGGTGGTACCCCAGTACCCTGTGGTCTCAGACATCACCACCATCCTGACCTTGATTCCATCCACTGCCACCACCTTTTCCGTCATCGACCTCAAGAACGCATTCTTCTCCATCCCCATCCACCCGGACAGCCGATATCTCTTCGGCTTTACCCTAAAAGCCCGCTCATATAGGTTCTGCCGAGCTCCTCAAGGCTACACGGAAAGCCCTAGCATCTACAGCCAGGCCCTCAAAAGACAACTAGACCAAGTCCAGTTACCCGACGGGGTGGTGTTGGTACAATATGTCGATGACATCCTTTTGGCAGCCGACACCACCCCTCTAGCGGTTACCGCCACCATTCAACTCTTGCACTTCCTTGCGGAAAATGGCCACAAGGTCTCCAAGAAGAAGTTGCAATTCTGCCTACCTCAGGTCACTTACCTAGGCCACCTTTTGTCCAAAGATGGAAGAAAGCTCACCCCTGATCGAATCCAAACCATTCTAGATACCCCTGTCCCAAAAACCCAGAAGCAGGTTCGCTCCCTATTAGGCCTCACCTCCTTCTGCCGACAATGGTTACCAAACTTCAGCCTCGTTGTAAAACCACTGCTTTCTCTGCTAAACAAAGACGTCCCTTTCCCACTCCCTTGGACTCCTGAGTGTCAAACTTCCTTCACAGAACTGCGAGATGCTCTTTGCTCGGCCCCTGTCCTGGGTACCCCTGATTACAGAAAGCCCTTCTCCCTTTACACTCACGAAAGGGAGGGGTGCGCTTTATCTGTCCTGACCCAGGCCATCGGCCCTAAGCAACGACCGTGCGCTTACTTCTCTGCCACTCTTGACCCTGTCGCCAGAGCCTTGCCTGCCTGCCTTCGAGCTGTAGCTGCTGCTGCAGTCTCTATCCGACAGAGTGAGGGGATTGTACTCTCGAATTCCCTCACTGTACTGGTACCCCATGCAGTCGACACCCTCCTGAACCAAACCAAGACGCAACATCTGACGAGTGCACGACTGACTGGATACGAACTGACCTTGCTTGCCCCCCATATCACCCTGAAAAGATGCACCACACTGAACCCAGCAACTCTGTTACCCTTGCCAGAGAACGATCCCAATGTGCACCCCGTACATGACTGCGTGACTCTTACGGACGAACAGACCAGGAGTAGGGTCGATCTCAGAGACACAGCTTTCCCTGACCCCGACGGGGAGTTGTGGGTGGACGGTTCTTGCATCAAACTCCCCGATGGTACCACTTCCGCTGCCTATGCAGTCACCACGGCTCGAACTGTAGTAGAAACAGCCCGCATCGCCCAGCGATCTGCCCAGGCAGCGGAACTGATTGCTTTGACGCGAGCCTGCATCCTGGCAACAGGAACCACAGCGAACATTTACACTGACAGCCAGTATGCCTTCGGGGTGGTTCACCATTTTGGGCTCCTCTGGAGGGAGAGAGGATACTTGACCTCACACGGCACACCCATTTTGCACGGGGATTTAGTCTCCGCCTTAATCGAAGCTGTCCTCCTCCCCAACAAACTTGCCGTTATCAAATGCCAGGCACACAAGAAAGTAACAGACATTATTGGACAGGGAAATGCACTAGCCGACATCACCGCCCGAACGACAGCTGAAAATAGAATGACAACACATATGTACGTGACCAGGTCACAAGCAGAAAACTGGACTGACGCCAAGGACACAATTAGAGACATACAAACGACTAGCACACAACACAAATTGACTGAATGGACACGGGTGGGATTGAAAGACGATGAAGGCTGCTGGCGGACAAAAGACACGAACAGATGGTTGCTACCTGATTCGTACTTGATTCCCATATTAACCATGGCACACTCCCCTGCCCACATAGGATCAGCCCCCATGATCGAACTTGTCTCCAGGGTTTGGCACAATGACAAGATCCCAGATTCCGCCAAACGCCTGGTCCAACAATGCTTAATATGCCTGCAACACAACCCCGGGAAAGGAACTGTAGTACCCCGGGGGGGATTTGGGGTCCCAAACCACCCATTTGAAGTCCTGCAGATGGACTACATCCAGCTAGACAGATGCCAAGGCCTGAAATATGTACTAGTCGTGGTGTGCGCATTTAGCAAGTGGGTGGAAGCATATCCAACCCGTGACAACACCGCTATGGCCACTGCAAAGGTTCTGTTAAAGGAGTTTTTCCCCCGTTATGGCCTCTGTCGTGTTTTATGGAGTGATAATGGCCCCCACTTTGTAGCCAACGTTATCCAGCTCATCCTAAATGGGCTGGGTATTAAACAGAAATTCCACGCAGTCTTCTACCCTCAATCTGCTGGGCTTGTCGAACGACACAATGCCACACTAAAGCTTAAACTGGCCAAAATAGTGGCTACGACGGGCCTGAAATGGCCAGACGCCCTCCCATTGGCATTGTTATCGATGCGCTCTACCCCCACCCGACATCACTTAACCCCTTATGAAGTTGTCTTCGGTCGACCCATGAGCGTCTGGTCTGCCCCGAAACCAACTTCCATTCATGACGTTCCGGATGTCCTAATGTCTGATTATCTGTACAAATTGACTGAAACTTTGTCTGTCCTTCATCAGCAGGTGCAGCAGGCCATCCCCGATGCTTCCAGGGGTCCGGGTCACGCCATCCAGCCGGGGGACTTCGTGCTGATCCGAAATTTTCAGCGATCAAAGAGTTTGGAACCCCGGTGGACGGGCCCCTGGCAAGTGCTGATCACCACTCGGACCGCACTTCAAGTGGAGGGGAAGAAACACTGGCTGCACGCTCATCACTGCAAAAAGGTCTCTCCAGCCCTGGCCACGACAGACACCGTCAACACCCAAGAAGAGCTCCTGAACCAGGACCGACCATCGTTGAACTGCTACCCTGATACTGAGACACTTGAACTTTCAAAACATCCTGATCCCACTGTGCCATCTCGAGAAGGGTATTTCCTGCGTCGAAAGGAGGGAGCTTCGGCTAAGTAGGCCACGGACTAGGTTAAAGGATCTCAGAACGGTGACCCAAACCACCAAGGGTTACCTGGAGAGAAGCTAAAACTAAGTCTGTGGTCCTGCCCACTACCGAGCACCTTGAAGACGAAGATGATGGAAGCGCCAGATAAGAAGATGATGGAAGCGCCAAATAAGAAGCCGACGGAGACAGCAGGAAATACCCACTACAGAAATCCGAGAATAGACAGACTCCATAGCTCAAAGACAATTGCACTCTTCATCGTAATCCTCCTCTGTTTTCTCCTCATGACTACGCTCTGGATTATGGAAGAACATGCACCTGCTCACGAAACATTCCTAACCACTGCTCAGCCTACCACCATGAAGGAACATTATCTAATTTCGCTCTCTCCTCAACTAAGAGAGAGACGAAAGGAGTTTTGGAACAACTCTTTCGTGCAGCTACTTCACCAGCACAATCTTGCCACCAATACCACCAACTGCTGGATCTGTGGGTTGCTACCCCATGCCACTGGACATTCAATACCATTCATCCCTTCACCCTTCTCTGTCCACGGCTCCTGCCTTGCCTGGCTGATCCTCCTGCAAGAGAGCTATACGGGCAATGCCACCTCCAGCAGAACTGCAGCACATTCTTCTCATGGGGCCGGGCGAAACAAGACAAAGACACACTTCTGCCCGCTGACTCCCAGCGACTCGATCCAAATGGACATCCCGGCCAAAGAGCGAATCGAAATGCAGGTGTTCAACAATCCAACCAGACCCACCTTCTCCTATCTGCGGAAACGAACGGCTGCCACTCTGACTGTGGCCCTGACGGTCATCAACGTCACAGGCCACATGTGTGTAGAAGGACTTGGGACACAGCTGGTGGGTCGCAGCGCTTGCCGCTTTACCAGAACTTTGGACTCCACGGATCCACCTTCCTTTGTGTCATCCCCAAACATGTATTTCATCTGCGGCACGAAGGCCTACACCTGGCTCCCCAAAGGCTGGGGGGGCACTTGCTACATCTCCTTCGTCCTTCCTCCTACTTATGTAGCCCCAGCGAATCACCACCGGCAAAAACGAGCCAAAGACATTGAACAAGCCGACTCAACAGGGGCACAGTTCCTCGATGCTATGAAAGGACTCGTCCCCCTCTGGGGCCCGATGGCAAACAGCCGTGCCATCCGACATTTGACTCAGGCAGTCGAGACAACCATGAACATCACAGCGGGCATCTTTGCCAACAACACTGCCGAGCTCCAAGCGGTCCGTTTGGTGGCTCTGCAGAACCGCCTCGTTCTAGATGTGGTTCTGGCGGACCGTGGAGGAGCATGCCGCATTATTGGGTCCAGCTGTTGTACATACATACCGGACAACTCACCCTCAGTGTACAAAGCCATCGAACATCTTCACAGACTCTCTTCGGAAGTTCACCAAGAGCAAGAAGAATGGTCGCTTGGTGGTTGGTTCTGGGACACCGTCAAAAGCTGGGGCTGGAGACTGCTCACCATTATCCTGATTCCCGTAGTTGTAATATGTGGCCTATGCTTAGGAATTCAATGTTTGCCACCTATGTGTTCTTTATGTGCGAGTTGTATTTTTCCCAAAACTGTGGACATTGGAAGCGAACATATGAGAGCATTGTATGATACCGAAGTTAGGAATTTGATGAAAATTGACATTGAGTAAGCAAGTTGGCTAGATATGTTGAAAAGGGAGGACTGTTGAAAGTAGGCTGAAACCGTCAACATTATCGGCGCCCTCTTGCTCTCCTTAACCTTTTTGTGCGCGTAAAACAGCCGCCATTTTGAACACCATGGCTTCCCTGCTCCCGCCGAGAGCCAGCGCGCCTCTCTCCCACTCCTAACTTCGCCGGCATCCCCCGCATACTGACAACCCCCCTGCCTACACCTGCCGCGAATCATAAAACCCCTCTTCAGCGCTGCTCTGCCCCAGACCCTCGTCCTGTTCCCAGCACGACACCTCCCCTCTTCCCATTTATGATCCCCGGCCCTTTGATGCAAACCCCATTTCCCCGTGTGCCCGTTTGTCTTCCCCGTTCCCAGGCCGACACCCAGCTCTGCCGATACCAATCCCTTGCCCCTCCCCGTACAATAGAAAGCTTCCCTCTTCGAAGGACCCCCGAGATGATCAAAGCCCCCCCCCATCCCACGAGATCCGATCGAAACCCACACACTCCGTGGATCGGCGGAATATCCAGCTGCGCGATGATCATCACCTGTTGTGAACGGGGCGGGGACTTCCACTGTAATCTTGCGTGGGAACGGGCTGGGAAGGGGGGGATTCTAAGGATGTCTTTCCGTACATCAAAGTATCGACGAGAATGTGTTACATGCAATAAACAGATAAACTTGTGTATAAGAGGCCAGGCCTCAGGGATGCAGTTAGAGCACCTCAGAACGATACCTTCTGTCCGTTTCGTTGTGTTCTCCTCCGGAGAGAATAAAAACCTTGTTTCCTGCCTTCCAGTCTCCAGCGCCTGCCTCTTCAATAGTTTAACTTCTTTGTGGGTTCAAGAGGCGACACCGCCGGGCAATACTTAAGGATCTTATATTCTGGTTGGTAGTTCCCCCCATTTAGTTTCTACAATCCCAAACGTTGGTTACCTCACACATTCACCCTATGGCCCACTGCTTTTTTAGTTGGGAAATCTGAGGTTCAAACCCCCCCAACCTCACTGACATAGCTATGCCCCTGTGCAGATTCAGAGTAGCGGGGGGGGGGGGTTTCTAGACATTTTTAGTTGTTCTGAAGGTAATTCTGGTTTGTACGGGGCCCTTTACATTGCAAGGCAACACTGCCATTAAGGCAATTCAAATAATAAAATGTTGACTTTGAGCAGCTGGCATAAATGAGAAAAATGTGCGTCAGAAAGACAGGGAGGTTAGGAGGGCCGAGAGAGGAGTCAGAATAATGAAAGACTCGAGTTCCAAGTACTGCCTAAAGATCATTGAGAGTGGGAAACAGTTGATGGTGTCCATGGGATATGATCCCAGCTTGTTCATGACTGGATTTGATGAACACTGAAAAGAAGGCACTAAACAGGCAATGAATAGAGAGAGAGAGAAGAAATGAAGGTTACACGCATAAGGGCAAGGGGACTGCAGTATAGGGGCATAGGCTTGGGACATGATGATAATCAACCACGAGACCTGAACCAATAGGCTTGTGAAGATGATCCAGGGCCTGTTGGTTGAGTACCAAAATCTACCTATAATTAGAGGGATGGTAGCATAATGACAAAAAGCAGCAAAATAGGTATGAGGGTTGGACAAATGGTAATAGGGCAGTGGCGGTTGGTTCAATATGAAAGTGGTGAGGTGTAAAAATTGATGAAGCAATAAGCTCATAAAATTAAACGTTATTTGTTCCTTACTTGCTCTGGCTGCAGCTTGACCACTGTAATTCAAGAGAGAGTTTGGAAATGTCAATCTGCCTTTTCACTTTGTCCTCCGTCTTCATGGGTAGCGCAGTTAGCTTCTCCTGTTTGGAGGCGACAAAGAGCTGTGACAGGTTAGAAACATAGCCAGTCACTATGCAGCTTTAAAATAAATAAATTACGCTGTACAGTGATTGGTCATGTTTTTAGTTACTCCCGCCCCCCACTCTAGTGCTTTTAGTCATGGACCTTGGGAGACTGCTTCTATCATAAAGCCTGTTCTCAGCCAATCACAATGCTGCTTTCATGCTCTGTATTTCAACACATAGCTTGAACGCAGCATCAGGATTGGAGGGCCAACCCAGCACTTCCCCAGAGTACAGAGGGACTGGGTCTCTGTCCCAATGGAAAATAACCTTTACAACTCAACTTTTACAACGCACTACCATTACAACAAAACTTTTACAACACAACATCCATTACATTGCATGCCTTTACAACGCAACCATTACATTGCATGACACTACAATGCACACAACTACAACGCATGTCATTACAACGCATACCATTACAACGCATAACATTACAACGCATAGTACCCTTACACTATCCAACACTTACCCTACTGTTGCACCCCCTGGAGTTAGAATAGTAATTTTTACCCCTACACTATCCAACACTTACCCTACTGTTGCACCCCCCTGGAGTTAGAATAGTAATTTTTACCCCTACACTATCCAATACTTACCATACATGCAATGTAATGTTATGCGTTGTAAAGGTATGCGTTGTAAAGGTAGTATGCTTTGTAATGGATGTTGTGTTGTAAAAAATGCGTTGTAAAGGTATGCATTGTAAAAGTATGCGTTGTAACGTCATAGATCCGTCCCAAAAGCACTCTCATAAAGCGCAGATTCTGTGGGCAAATGTATGCATGTCAGGTTGGCCGCATTGTAGCTAATGGCCAGTTAATCATGCGCACTTCAAGGCAGCAAGCAACTATCAGGATGAATGATGTCAAATTAGTGCACTCTGACAGAGCTACGCCTCCTCCCCCGACAATACTGCGCACACAGTACTGCAACCTGTCTCGCTCCGCACTACACTAATCATGGGCCTGTAATACCTACAGTGTGTGACAGGCCACAGCTCGCATTGGGGAGGGCACCGCCCTAACACTCCTTAAGAAGGAACCGCCCCTTTAAAAGAAGGCTGAAAAGAGATTATTGGAGTGGACATAAGGCAACAGAGAGCAGCACTGTGTATATTAAGGGCATGGTGACAGCAGCAGCTGGGGGTTGATGAAAGGTTGTATGGTAAAAGAGAGCAACAACAAAAAGCAGTGGCTCCGGGACTAGTTGTGCAAGAGGTGCTGACGCACCGCCATAAACCTTGGAAAGGTTTAGTTGGAAAATGAACTATGAAGGGTCTACTCAAAGTCTTTCTTTGAGCAGCATTTTCTGGGTCTTCAAAGAGAGCCCGACACATATCGGGCCCGACACATATCGGGCACGACTCATATCGGGCCTTTAGTGTGATGACCTTATGGGCCACAACCCCCAGTCTAAAAACTGTTCCAGTATCACTGACAAAAGGGTAGATAGATAAGGACCTGGTGCCAGACAGAAGCAAAGTACAACAGAGTGGGTATGTAATAAAAGAGGACAGCAAGTGGGGAGTTAAGGGCTGTGTGCACATGATGCAGCGGCAGAAGAGAGTAGACAAATGCGCATAAGTTGTATAGGGTCAGAGAGACACATATTTAATGAAAAAAGCTTGAGAGTTTGTTTCACACAGGGCACTGTAGTCAGGTATTGCATAAGACAGTTTTTTAGCATGACAGAAAGTTAAAATATATGTATAAGAGAAGAGAATATTTTCAGTGACACTGGGGTATAAATTGAGATGAAGGCTGAGAGAGCAATGGAATTGGCATTTCTTTACCAAACGCAGGGTTCTTAAGTTTTGCCTGCAGATTCGCCCAAACGAGACAGAGCACAGCTCAGCAGTCGCATCAAATCTGCCCCAACGCCCTACAATGCATTGGGGCAGTTAAAAGATTTGCACATCGTTTATTGTGGTGCAGAGGCAGAATATTTAGTAAAAAATATCGAGTTTCACAAATATTGAGTCATTAATATCGTGGTTCAGAAATATCGACAGCAAGAATATCGTGGTCAAGACCATCGACTTAAGGTAAGTAATATTGATTTTAAATATATCGAAGTGTTTAATATCATTTACAAAAATATAGTTGTTAAAAATATCGTTTTTGTATTAATGTTATGTATCTTATTTGTATAAGAATGTTTTGTATTTTTAATATATGTGTTACATTTTAAATAGCTATTATTTATTTTTATTTTTTTATTTTGTGTTTTTAGTTCCCTAGCAGGGGAATAGGGTGGGAAGTAATTTAATTATATTAAATGTATTGATTATTTTTATTTATTAATATTTGTTTAATTGAGATGTTATAGTAGTAAAGTAATTTACTAATGAATAATTGGGTGGTAATTCATTTTAATTAATTGGTAATTAATTATGGCAATTGTGTAATTAATTTTAGGTGTGTGTTGAGGTGTTTATAGGTGTACAGGGTGGGAAGTAATTGATTTTGTATCTATTAATTAATAATTTGTTAATTAATTTTAATCAATTGGTAATGAATTATGAAAGTTCTGTAATTAATTTTAGGTGTGTGCTGTGGTGTTTATAGGAGTAAAGGGTGGGAAGTAATTTGTGTTTAATAATTAGCATAACGTTGTTAATTAATGTTAATTATTCAATATTTATTTTGTGTAATTGTTTATTTTTGTGTGTGTTGTTTTTACTTTTGAAGGGGTAAGTGGGTATTAAATACATTTTAATTTATTTAATTATTAGTTGTTAATAGTAATAGTTTTTGATATAAAAATACGTTTTAATTGCTTTTTATTATTGTATATTTTAGTTTAGGTGCGTGTTGTGGATATTATAGTATTAAAGCGTGTGAAGTCAATTAATGTTTATTAGGTTTTGTATTAATAATATTTTTTAATAGATTCATAATTATGTTAAATATGGAAATAAATTGAATTAAAAATGTCGAAGTGTTTTGTTATTGGTGTGGTGTTATAGGGTAGGAAATAAAATAAATACATTTATTTTTTAATTAATGTTCCTGTTTGTAAATATTTTCTAGTTTAAAAGAATTATTTTTTGTAAATATATTTATTATTTTATTTTATAGAATATTTTTAGTTTTTTTTATATGTAATTAATATTATATTATGTGTCCTTTTTATATGTTTAATATATTTGTCGTTTTATTTTTTAAATATTGTTTATTTATTTGTATGATTTTTTTTTTTGTTATTTTTTTTTCAATTGTTTGAGTGTGAATAGTAATTTTTGTTTCTCTGCTATCCAACAATTTCTCTAATGTTGCATTCACTGGAGTGGGAATAGTAATTTGTACATCTTAGCTATCCAGCACTTTCCCTATTGTTGCACTCACTGGAGTGGAAATATTAATTTTTACCCCTCTGCTATCCACCATTTTCACTACTGTTTCAGTCACTGGAGTTGGAATAGTAATGTTTACCTTTCCGCTATCCAACACTTTCCCTACTGTTGCACTCTCTGGCGTGGTAATAGTATTTTTTACCCCTCCATTATCCAACACTTATCCTACTGTTGCACTCACTGGAGTGGGAATAACATGTTTTACCCCTCTGCTATCCAACACTTATCCTATTGTTGCATTCTGTGGATTAGAAATAGTAATGTTTACCCCTCCGCTATCCAACACTTTCCCTACTGTTGCACTCAGTGGAGTGGCAATAGTAATTTTTGCCCCAACACTTTCCCTACTGTTGCTCTCACTGGAGTGGAAATAGTAATTCCTACCCCTCCACTAGTCAGCACTTTCCCTATTGTTGGACTCACCAGAGTGGGAATAGTAATTTTTACCCCTCAGCTATCCAACACTTTCCCTACTGTTGCACTCACTGGAGTTGGAATAGTAAATTGAATTCCTCTGCTATCCAACACTAACCCTACTTTTGCACTCACAGAAGTGGGAATAGTTATTTTTCGCCCTTTGCTATCCAACACATTCCCTTACTGTTGCACTGATTGTATTGTGAAATGTAAGTTTACATATTTTCTAATTGTTTGTTTTCATTTATTATAGATTTTAGGTTTTTGTATTTTAAATCATTAACCCCTTCACTGCGGTGGTGTTTCCCCTGCTGTGCTGGGGAGCTGGGGGGCGCACAGCGCCGCAGTGCTGATGACGAGCTCAGCTCGTCATGAGCCACGGCCCTCCGGTGCTCATGACGAGCTCAGCTCGTCATGACCGCGCCCGTTTTAATGGAACGCTCAGCACAGCAGGGGAATCAGCCCAGCGTGCGAGCAGGCGCGGTCATGACGAGCTCAGCTCGTCATGAGCACCGGAGTGCCGTGGCTCATGACGAGCTGAGCTCGTCATCTATTTTTTATATTATTAAAAACTTTTAACACACATTTAGAATAATAGTTTATTAATTGTTTAATAGTAAATATATGAATAAATTATTATGTTTGTGTGTTTATTTTTTTAATTAGGTGTATATGTTATATTTGATCAAAATGAATATTAAATGTATTTTAATATTACATTTATTATTTAATGTATTTATTATATATTAGTTAATTGTATATTTATATAAAAGTCGATATTTTATACATCTATATTTTTTACATTGATATTTTTGAGTCAATATTTTTGTACTTACCTGATTAAGTAAAGGAGTCAATATTTTTGTTGTCTATATTTTTTATTCAATATTTTTTACATCAATATTTTTTACATCGATGTTGTGTCGGTGAACTGTTTATTGTGGTGTCCCAAAGAATAGGGGCACAACTAGGAATTTCTGTAAGTGTTCTGGGACCTGCCGGGTACTTGGTAGTGCCCCCACCTGTGCCCCAGTACAGAGAGAATGGAGGATGATTGATTCAACCCTAAAGAAACTCTTTTTTTGTTTTTAAAAGTTGCCAGAGCCTGGCCCTCGTAAAGCTGTAAGGAGTGTAGGACCCTTTTGCTTAGTAGCCCAGTGTGCATGGGGAAAGCATGTTGAAATCTGCATTTTGGGTAAAATATCAATGTATGTGCAAATATGCATTTCTAGTGAAATGTTCACGTTTTTTTACATTGTCATTTTTGGTAAAGAATCGTTTGCTTTACAGTATTTTTAAAAGTGTGTCAAAACCAATGAGTCTGTCTTTTAACCAGCGGCGGCTCCTCCGCAATGGCGGCCCAGAGCCAGCAAGTGAAAAGTAAAATGATGTTCTAGGATCATTTAATTTTTCATTTGCTGGCTCTAAGCCAGCTTGTGAAGGGAGAGGCTGGGCATGGGAAGAGAAGTCCTATGTGCACCCCTTAAGTAAGCTGGGAGTCTCAGGCCACCCAAAACACACATGGACACTTAGGTTTCTCCAGCCCGGCTGCATTGAACAGCTGGGTTGGAGAAACCCCCATAGATGCCGTAGCCTGAGCGGAGGAGCGTCTTTCTAGCCTGCTCAACCCAATCCCGATTGGATGAGAGTTTGTCCACCGGATTTCTGGGACCAGGAGGAGGAGAGGAAGCGCGACGTGGGAGCCGACTGGAGGCTTCAGGTAAGTTATGTTTATTTTTAATACATTATTCCTAACACCCCCCACGCGCTCCCTCCACCTTCCTCACCACCCTTTGTTTGTGGCCTCCGCCACTGCCTTTAACAATATGACCAACTAGAGGGCAGAAGGCCATGTCTATTCACTGTGGGTTGAAATCTGTAGGCTTTATAGGAAGGATTGTAAAATAAGTTGCCACTGTTTTGGTGATTAGAGTTTGCTATACTATGGGGGCGTGGCTTGGATGGCAAGGAGGCAGCAGACCTAAGTCCGGAGCTCCCGACCCCCAAGTCAAAGAACGGCGAGCAGGAGAGGCGAAACGCGGAGAAACGCGACAACGGTCACAAGAGGAGGTGCATGAACACAAGGGGCACCACCAGAACTGCTTCAAGTCGGGCTGCGTCCATCAAAGAAGCGAAGGAAAGAGGAAAAGAAGCGAGCTGAAGGAGGAAAGGGGAAGCGCAAGATGGCGGAGAGATCTCAGAGAGGATAAGCTGAGACGCAAGACCACCAAGCCACCAAGTAAGAGCGCCCGAACCCAGGAAAGCGCAGACCCCCCAGAGGCCCGTAGAAGGGGTAGAATTATCCCTTTTTCGAACCCGCATGCGAAGTGGCGAGCGATTCCTTCCCTCCGACGACGAGGAAGACAACACACACGGCGGCCATCTTGGGAGAGGAAACGAAGCTAGGGGCGGCCATCTTAGTTACACTACAAGGTGGGCTCGTACACCCGGGCGAAACACAGGCACCAGGAACGCAGAATCACTCAGAAGACCTTGACGGTGCTAGTAAAGGGAACTGCAAGTCAAGGAACGTGGTTGGCAGAGAGGCAACAGGCCAGTAGATTGAGGAACGCAAGAGGTCCCAGAGGAAGCGGTAGCCGGAAAGCGTAGAGCGGCACCACCAAGTCACCTCCAAGTAAGAGCGCTCTAGGCAGGAAGCGGCCCCGCCAGCGAGTCAAGTAGCCGACGCACAGCAGGAACAGCGCTTACCTAATACAGAGACTTGAGACGAGCAAATAAGTACAAGCCATCTACTTTGGGGTGGCACAGAAGAAGGGGGTGGCCATCTTAGGGAAGGCACTGAGGCGAGCAAGCGGCCATCTTGGGGAAGCAACGGCGCGGAGGAGACGGCCTGAGCGAGCAGAAACAGCAACAACGCGCAACCAACACAGCGCAGAGCTGCAGGTCAGAAATAGCTACCACGCACCCCCTGCCCCCACCCCCGAGGTGCAAACGCAACACCCTGCCAGAGAGTGGCCTGAGCGAGCAGGGACAGCAGTAACGCGCATCCACCTTGGGGAGGCACAGAAGAAGGGGGCGGCCATCTTAGGGAAGGCACTGAGGCAAGCGCGCGGCCATCTTGGGGAAGCAACGGCACGGGGGAGACGGGCCTGAGCGAGCAGAGACAGCAACAACGCGCAACCAACACAGCGCAGAGCTGCCGGTCAGAAAGAGCGTCCACGCACCCCCTGAGAGTGGCCAACCTAAAAACAGCGGCGGAAGCGGGCAGGCAGTAGTCGTAACGACAGCGGGCGCAAAGCAAGGTGCAAAAAGGGGCTGCCAAACAAGACGCACGCCAAGATAAGCAATGAATGAGCATACGCCGTAAGCACAAAAAGCAGCAGGCCAACCCCGGGCAGGGTGGAAAGAACCGCGACTGCCACTAGTCGTGCAACATCAAGCCAGAGTTAGGCCGGTACCCCCGGCCAACCAGTCGACACCCCCAGCAGAAGCAGCAGAAGCAGCAAAGCGACAAGAAACAGAGCCTGAAAGAGTGCAAAGAAGGCAAGACACAGAGGGGGAGGACACCGCAAGAGGCTGGCGGAGCACAGGACCAAAACTAGAGTGGTCAAGTGGCCACCCAGGTTCAGGGACAGCTCCCTAACAGCAACAAACACCCTGAGAAACAAAGAAGAAAAGGGGCAAACAAAGACCGCCTCAAAAGAACAACTAACAGAAGAGAGACCCCTGACGCACCAGGTCAGAAGAGGCTCCGACGCCATGGCAGGGAGAGATGGCAAACAAGTCACAAACGACCTGAAAAAAAGCAAGAACGAAACGCCTGCCTCACCGGCCAAGGAGTGTAGCAGCCAAGGTGACGGGACCACCACACTGGACACCCTCCTGAGGAAAATAACGGAAGGAAACGAGCTAGCAAAGGCCACAAAAAAGACAGTGGACAGTATCCAGATGGAACTGATAGAGATTAGAGCAGAGCAAAGCAAAGCCAACGGCAGAATCAATGAGGCGGAGAAAAGAATAAGCCAGCTGGAAGACCATGCTAATGTGGCACACAAAGACCTGGGTTTGGTGATAAAGAGAACCACAGCACTACAAAAGGCCATGGCGGAGCAAGAGGACAGAAGCCGCAAAGGGAATATAAGACTCTTGGGAGTGCCCGAAGAGGAAGAAGACACACCTGGGGCATGCGCCCTAATGCTGGAAACTCTAATCCCCAAACTTACTGGACTCAGCTTCGACAAACCGCTCAAAATCGTCAAAGCATACCGCATACCAGCCAGAAAACAAGCGAACAGCAACGCCCCCAGACCAATAATATGCAAGCCGTTAAGAGACAACCATACTGACGCGATCTTCACTGTAGCCAGGAAAGGCCGCCCGATGCTGATAAACGGGAAAAAGGTAACAATCACCCAAGACTTTTCCAGGCTAACAGTTGAGGTGAGGAAAGGCTTCCTAGCCCAGAGAGAGCATCTGCGCAAAAAGAACATTGCATTCACCTTTGCAGGCCCTTCCAAAATGAGAATAACAGACAGGCACGGAAGCAGAATCTTCGACGACCCCAACGACCTACACAGATACCTACAAGGCCCGGCTCCAGAAGAAATGGAGCTACCAAGCCCAGGAGCAAAGCGAAGAGCATCCTCAGATGAAACGAACGAAGGGGAGGAATGAGGAAGGCGCAACATACACGTATAGAACTCAAACTTAAACGAACTAATCTACCTCATACAAACGCACACAAAACCAACCGCAGCTACCTCAGCATCGCCATCACAACTACGGGAAGGAAGGAGAGGGAGAACAACAACAGTCATATCCTTTTTATTTTAGTGTTTATTCCCTGCTCTCTCCCATCTCTACAGACGGACCTTCATGGCGTATGCACAACTCAACAGTAGAGACTATGCAAGGACTTGGGGGGGAGTGTGAGGACCCTTGCTGTCGCACACCCGTTTTTCTACTGGCGGAGGGAGGGGGGGAGGGTGGGAGGGGGGCGGACAGAGGGGGAGGGCGGGACAGGTGGACAGGACGGTAGATGATACAGCTAGCATTTGTGTAACAAAATAATTCCCTTTCCTTTTTCATTTTTCTTTTCCCACCCCCCACTTTATTCTTTCCTCACTTCTCATCCCACACCGTGCATTCCAAACCCCTGGGGGGGGTCACAAGGTGCACCACGGAGCATGGATATACAGGCCAGCGCCAAAACGTAAGGAAAGCAGAAACACCAGCGAAAACACCGCACCACCGTGACAGACCCAACAAAAGCTAGCCTGACCACAAACCTGAAGGTGGTATCCATGAACGTTAAAGGACTGAACCATCCGGTCAAACGTAGGAAAATATTAGAGCACCTGGCCAAACTAAAGGGGGACGTATACACGCTGCAAGAGACCAAACTCTCAGAGGAAGAAGCAAAGCAACTCAAAGCAAGATGGATAGGGGAAGTACTCTGCTCGCCGGCAGAAGGGAAGAAAAGAGGAGTAATAACGATCCTAAGCAAGAGGTCCAACCTAATAACACAAAAAACAGAAGCAGACGAGGATGGACGCATGCTAATAACAAGCGTCCAGAAAGGGAGCGACAGAATACACGTAGTCAACATATATGGACCAAACTCTGAAGATAAAAAATTCTGGCAGGAAGTGGACAGCAAACTATCCGACCTACCCCAAGAAGACCTCCTGGTCGTAGCAGGGGACATGAACAAGACGATGGACCAGGCAACGGACAGGCACCCAAACAGACCAAGCCATGACTCCCACAACAACAACACCCTGAAAGACCTGTGCATCAAACAGCACCTAGCAGACCCATGGAGGCTACAGCACCCAACGGCGCGTGAGTACACGTTCTACTCACACCCACACAACTCCTACAGTAGGATTGACTACATACTGATGTCCAACACACACACGCACCTTATAGAAGAAACGGAGATAGCTCCAATAACCATCTCAGACCATGCTCACGTATCACTCACTCTGAGCGGCAAACACAACGAAAACCCAACGAGAAGATGGAGACTAAACGACGACATCCTGCAGAACAGAGAAAACGTGAAAGAAATTGATGAAGCAATTAGAGACTACCTCAAAAACAATGACAATGGCGAAGTAGGGAAGGGCATCATATGGGACGCACTCAAAGCGACACTAAGGGGTAAATTGATCAACATCAAATCAAGGATGAACAGAGGCAGAAACAAAAAAACTCTGAAATAGAGGAGGAGATAAAAGCACTGGAGAGAGGTCACTGCGCAAACATAACAGATAAGAACACACTCACCTTGCTCACGAAGAAGAAATACGAACTGAACAAGATACTAAGCGAGAGAGCAGGCTCCTGGTTAACAAAATTCAAATCCGTCAACTTGTGCGCAGCAAACAAAGCAGGGAAACAGCTGGCGTCCTATCTAAAGGCAAAACAAAGGCAGCACACGATCGCAGCGATAACGGACCGAACCAACAAGTCCCAAACAACAAACAAAGGAATACTAGAAGTCTTCAGACAGTTCTACCAAGAACTATACGCTGAGGATAAGAACCTGAGCAAAGACGCAGGACTCACTCTTCTCAATGACACCAATCTGCCAGAACTCAAAGAGGAGGAGAGGGCGTCGCTCGAAGCCGATATAACAGAAAAAGAGATTGAAGCAGCAATCAGCCGACTGAAACAGAACAAAGCGCCAGGACCAGATGGATACTCCACCACGTTCTACAAAACCTTCGGTCACCACATAAGAACGCTACTGGCACAAACATACTCGGCCTGCATACAGAACGCAAGATGACGGAGTCCATGAGCGAAGCCAACATCACTATAATCCCCAAGGAGCGGAAAGACACACAGTACCCTCAGAACTACAGACCCATCTCGTTAATAAATGTTGACTGCAAAGTCTACGCAAAGGTACTGGCCAATAGACTAAGCAAAGTCCTTCCAGACATCATCCACAGCTCACAAGTGGGATACATCAAAAGCAGGCTATCGCAGGACAACACAAGGCTACTGTGCCATCTGATCAATCACACAGCACGAAGCAGTGAACAGGCAGTCATGATAGCGCTGGACGCGGAAAAAGCCTTTGACAGAGTCTCGTGGCCATTCCTAAGAAACTGCATGGGAAGATTCGGACTGGGGGACAAATACATAGCAATGGTGATGGCCCTCTACAACAAACCAAAAGCAAAAATAGTGGTGAACGGAAGTACATCCGAAAAGCTCACACTAGGAAGAGGCACCATACAAGGATGCCCCCTCTCCCCCGGCCTTTTCCTGCTGGCTCTGGAACCCCTATTAGCCAGAATTAGAGACAATACAGGAATAACGGGCGTCAAGGTCAAAGAGAAGACAGTCAAACAAGCGGCGTATGCAGATGACATCCTAATCACAACCACAAACCCATCTCCGTCAATAAAAGCGCTCATGGACACAATAGGAGAGTACACGGAAGCCTCAGGTTACAATCTCAACAAAGATAAATCGGAATGCAAGCCAATGAACGTCCACACCACAAGAGAGGTCCTCGGGGATTCCGGACTGGCATGGCAGACGAAACCACTAAAATACCTAGGACTGCACTTTGGAAGAGACCTCACATCAACGCTACAGCACAATGAGGACCTCACGCTGAAAAAAATAAAAGAAAGACTAGAACTATGGTCGCCAAAATACATAAGCTGGTGGGGGAGGATAGAAACCATCAAAATGATGATAACGTCGGCGATAAACTACACGCTAACAATGCTACCACTCCCGATGACAGAAGCCTTCCACAAGAGACTAGACAAACTTATCAACATCTTCCTATGGAAAAACAAAAAACCCAGAATAAGCCTACAGAAACTGAGACTAACAAAGGACCTTGGGGGCCTCAATCTAGCAAACTTCAAAACATACCAGACGGCCTGCCTGGCGAGGCAGGGTATAGCCTGGATAGACGACACCCAAACTTACAAACCAGTCTGGCTAGAGGTAGAGAAAGACATCCTGGGAGGCCTCAAGCCAATAGCTCTTCTAACAGCAAACAGACACCCCCAAAGGTCCAACCCAATACTGAAACACACGAGGGAAGCGCTGATGAAAATAGACAGACGCATGATGCAGAAGTTGAAAGGCACAGCATGGGAATCTATCTGGTTCAATACAAAAGTAACTTACCACGGAGCGACACTGCACAACGACATATGGATCGAGAAAGGAATCAGTCTCCCCAAACAGATGGAAACCAAACAGGAACGGTTGACATTCCAAAACTTACAGCAGCTACACGACCTCCCGAACCAAGAGCTCTACAACTTCCTCAAGATCAAGACAGCTATAACGAAAGCTAACCTACACAGAGAGGAACCAAGCATCATCAAATACATGCAGACCCTCAACTCAGCAGGCCACCAAACTGCAAAGATCTACAAGCTCCTGAGCCCCTCTACACTGTCGCAAAACAAGAAAATAACCAACACATGGGAAACACTCCTAGGCAGGCAACTAAATGAAAAAGAACGGGCAAAAATGTGGAGCTCAGCGACAACAAACAAAGTAACCCCACAGCTAGCGCAAACCAAATTCTGGCTCCTCCACAGGGCCTACTGGACACCGTCCAAGCTCCACAAGGTCGGCATTGCAGAGTCGGGCAACTGCTGGAACTGCCAGAAAGAAGAAGGCACCCTCGAGCACCTCATCTTCAAATGCGTGAAAGTCAAAAGGTTCTGGACACAGATCAACACCTTCATAAACGACATTCTCAAAGCAGACCTAACAATCAGCTTCGCAAGCCTAGCAACATAACACCTGACCGCGAACCTAAACAGCAGAGAAGAGAGAGACCTACTGGACCTGCTCCTCACAGCAGCCCTAAAAATAATCCTGACAAACTGGAAGAACACTGCCAGAGCAAACTTTAAAACGTGGATTAATTGGGTCACCTTCCTGAGAGGAGCAGACAACATCACAGGCAACTTCTCTAAGGAGCACAACGCTAAAGTACACATGTGGGGCCCACTCGACGAGCACCTGAGAAAGACCCAGTAACGACACAACGACAAGTAGAATCCCGACGAGTATCGGAGGAAGCCACCCCCCCCTTCCATCTTCTCTCCTTCTTTCTCCTTCACCCCCCCCCTTAACTGGGGGAAAACAAACGAAAAGAGCGCGCTTTCACAAATGGACTGTAGATATAAAAAAACTGCCAATGTATACTCCACTTATATATCTGTATGTTCCCTTTTTATAACAATAAAAACTTTTAAAATAAAAAAAAGAGTTTGCTATACTATTTTGCCAAGTGTACATATTTGTGATTCTATGCATAGTATTTAGCTCTGTGTTTATTAAAATAATGTTCCTTATCCTTGTTAAAGGTAAAAGCATAGACTGGACAATGGTTTATTGTGAGTTATTATGCATGATAGTGAGTTTTAAGTTCCAACCCACATCGCCTCACTGCACTGAACATCTGTATCTACTTTAAGAGTCAAATACTGAAGCAGTGTGCCAGGATTTCAACTTGAGGTGCCAGGAGTATTGGAATACCAGTGGGAAACAACCTCAATTGATATCATTGTTGTCCAGTAACTCTTGGATGCCCTTGGACTCCCAAAACAGTTCTCACCTACATTATTAAGAAGAGACGGTGGTGCTGTGGGTCTGTGAACTAAAAGGTGGTAATAAGAGGCCTGGGTGCTGTTAGAAGCTTCTAACCAATAACCCGATATTCCACTTCAAGTCTTGGAGTAAGATTGGCGTGATCGATCAAATGTGGCATCTCTGGCATCTCTCTTGTTTGGCAATGCCTTGGCTTCTGGTGTAGCAGTGTGTAAAGTCCAAACAAAGATGTGTTGTAGGTAAAACAGAGGAGTTGTAAATAGACTCCATATACCTGCATGCAGAAACATACAGATTTATTTGCAAGTTCACAGTATACACAATATACATGGAAAGGTAAGTTGTTGTCCCAGATACTAGCTCAGCTCAGTCCAGCCTTGAGTCACGCTGACTCTCAGCTATCACAGATAGAACCAGCTCCCACTAGTAAAGTATGTCATCTCAACAAGGCCGACATCATGCAACATAGATAATTTGCATGCACTCACAGAAACTGAAGGAACACAGGGCAAGATTCTACACGCTGTTGTGGTAAATAAATAAATAATACCTCTCTTTTTGAATGTATGAATGAATAACAGATAGCTCAATAAATAAGAGTCAAGATTCGAGGTAGTAGGAGTTTTGCAGGTTTAATACAGCATAAGGACAGGAACAGGACAACCTGCATAGGAATAGGATGGCAGGGCCCAGCAGCTGCTGGGGCTGGATCTGGGATGAGCGCGCTAACATTTAATAACAATACACGATCATATATACTAAAACAGTTGCATTACAATACATACGATAGGCGGAGCAGTGGGTGTGATCAATAGCAGTCGCGAAAGATAAGGGTGAAAAGAGGTGTAACAGGGCGTATACATAGACATGTGATGCAAACGTAACAGAATATGTCATGAATGGGGCGGAAACATGGAGGGGGCTACCTGAGGAGCCGGGACCTCTAACCTGATGGTGCGCGCAAACTGGCAATGACGTATCACTAGGAGAAGCTGGGGGCTATGAACTCTGTGCTAGGAGCAGAGACTGAAGTCTGGAGAGTCAGGGCGACATGTACCTAAGCAGTATCTAGTATCTGATGTTTAGAGAACATGTTGATATGAACTAAGAGTCAGGAGGGGAGAGGCTAACGGACTCTAAGACTGGAGCATGCATTATTCTACATGTAGTGCGTGATGAAGAATATTAAATGACCATTAAATGCAGTATTTCTCTAACGTGGAGACGTAAAGGCTAGACAATGACGGAAACTATTGATGCGATTCAGTAGCTTAGGAATGCAGAGAAGGAGGACTGAACTGATAACTGGAATCATAACATACTCTTGGCAGACTCAGAGGCAGAGCCAGGCTGAGCCGGGCACTGCGAGGCAGGAAGTAAGTGAAGGGTCGAGGATACAGGTGGGGGCTGTATCGCTCCTCAGCGAGGCTTCAGGAGACAGGAGACAGGAGCTGAATCTGGTGTCCAGGCCCTTCTGAGGCCTAGAAACGGGAACTTTACAATAGAATAACGTGCACACTGAGAAACGTGGCAACGTAACTTTACATAGGCCTGATACTCGTATTATTCACGAGAACTGGAAACTGGCATACTAGAGGTGGACACAACTGTAATTGCGTCTTTAATCGAACATGGGGAATAACATATGCATATTAATCATGCACATATAACATATGATGGATGACACGTAGGGACACAGAACATGGCAAAATTTACTTTTCCACATTCCCTCCTTGTCACTACGTTTCCATCAGGAAACATCAATATTCATGATACCATCTATCATTTCATACAGTATCATTTGCTCGTCTAGAATTTTCTGGGAACGGGTTTTAGAACGGGGCTTGGGACTAGGAATACAAGAGGTAGCACAGATGCCGCAAATCGCAGGGCCACATTGTATACAGAGGCAGCAGCTAAATATGATCGCTACTGCAATACCTAGAAATGACAATACTTTCCATCCCCAGGCGGAAACTATGTTCCAGAACCAACCGGACCACGTCCAGGTGCCTGGATCTTGGTGTAACAGATGGGCAATTTTATGGAGTCTGGTTATAGCTGAATAAACAGACGGCGCGTTATTTGGAATGAAAATGCAGCAACTAGATCCGATGACTCTACAGGCCCCGCCCCTATCGGCCAATATGACGTCAAGGACGAGACGATTCTGGAGCACGACAATTCTCATAAAGGATTGTTCTTCGGTTAAATTACTTAGAGCAGAAGTAGTCTCAATTACTACTGCTTCGAGTGTTCTGGTTAATCTACGTATCAGTTTACTATTCACAACTGTACCCAAATAAGGAAAGACACCTTTATTGATATCTATATATTGTTCTAGAGTAGTTTCAGTATAATCGACAATCGGGAGGTTTCTCTTGTGTCTAGTATGTACTAGGTGGGAATTCCTATGGTAGTCGGGTGGGGCTAGGAAAACTGGTGGCAGTAGGAAGGCAATGTAACAGGTTCCCTCCCAATCGAGGGGCAGACGAACATATGCGGTTTGACCACAAATAAAATAAGAATGACGTGAAGCTTTGAAAATAGATTTCCCACTGTCACTGTATTTGACTATAGTAGTACAATCGCTATGTCCTACATGTACGGAACCATTATTTCTAACACATAATTCGCCTTTGACTGGTAGTACTGAAATAGTAGGTAAGTCTGGAGTAGTATCAGACTGAACATTCAGGACCATGAAATTCGAAGAATAATTACCTAAATTATACACTTCATTTTCTAGATCTAACCCGGTTCTGTGGGGGAGACCTTGCTTGTCTGGAAAACACGTACTGTTAAGAAAAGACATATCTGTTGAGGATGACGTTAACGTGGACCATGCTCCACACGAACCATTATGTGAAAATGGATAAGGAAAGAGTGGCAGAACTCCCTTCGGTGTCTGGAAAGGGGGGAGTCGACCACATACCCAACAATTAGTGGCATTGCTGGTCTGGTGTGAATAATGTAACATGCGGATGAAAGAATTATTTCGCATAGCGAGGCGGTAAGAGAGTTCATGAGGAGGCAGATCACTAAACGTGTGTTCTACTGTAGCATTAGCAGACTTATTTACATGAGAAACTGGAAAATACAGATAAAATGCATAACTGGTGCAGGAAATCATAATGCTGAGAAATAATATGAAACTTAGAAAAACGATACATCGGATTGAGTTTTGACTAACTCTCTCACTATGGGGGTCTATTTTATACATGTCAGAAACAGTCTAACCGTTTCACCTAGGGGAGGACTTAGACAATCAAACTGGCTGACTTATTTTACTAGACCGGAGTTTCAACTTATACTCCTGCTGTGGAGTTTTCTCTAACAGGGAGGGTGCAGTATCATTGTTCTTTGCGGGACAGTCCTTGAGAATAGTACTTTGGTAATCCTTCAAATCCTGGGAAATGTTCTTTGAGACGGGTTTCAGTCCATAAAATTTCTTTACATGTGAAAGATGCACCCAGCCTTTGCGTCCCTCCAACTTCACGGCTGTACGGGTGGCGAGGAGGACCTGTCGGGGCTCCTTCCAGCGTGGCTCCAGCGGACTTGAGCGGTCAAAATTGCGAACCAAGACCATGGATCCGGGAACGATTTCATGCGGTGCCACCTCGGTATTGTCTGGAAATGCGGCGGCAACCTGTGAACGACAAGAGTTGAGGGCAGACATCAAGGAAGCTAGGTAATCTGTCAGCATATTACTTGAAACATCGGTAATACTTCGGGGTCTGGGTGTACCCCACATGTTAGGGGGGCGGCCGAAAACGACCTCATACGGGGACAGACCTGATCTGGAATGTGCGACCATGCGCATATAGAACAAAGCGACTGGCAGAGCTACTAGCCAGTCCACACCTTTCTCTTTACATACTTTGGCGATACGAATTTTCAGGGTCTGGTTATGTCTCTCTACGAGACCTGCTGCTTCAGGATGGCGTACACAATGGAACTTCCACTGGTACCCTAACAAAAGGGAAACATGCTTCATTAACTCTGAGGAGAATGGCTGGCCGTTATCAGAATATATGACCCTAGGGAGTCCATAACGGGGGAAGAACTCACGAACCAACTGCTTGGCAGTGGTCGCGGCTGTGTAATCTGGGACTGGATATGCTTCTGTCCACCTGGACAAAGCGCATACGACTACAAGGACATACTTGAAACCTCGACATCGCTCCATCTGAATATAATCCATCTGGAGGACTTCAAAAGGGTGGTCAGGGGGCTGGAATCCACCTTGTTCCACCGGGACACTTTTACCTGGATTGAACTGGCAACATATCATACAGGTATGGACTTTCTGCTTGGCTGCAGCTCGTAAATGCTTGTTGAACCAAATGTTCTGGATACTGTCTAACATGGCTTTTTCTCCTAAATGTGCTGGACTATGCGCGGTATTAATAATGACTTGAACCATAGAATCGGGGAGAAACCATGTGGCTTTTCCCTTTGTTACCCATCCCTGATCTGTCTGGACCCCTCCTTGTTCGGACCATTTCTTGATTTCATCGGGAGTAGCATGTAACTGGATATCTATGACATCTTGAGTAGGGTCCTTAACTGTCATACATGTAGTCGGATCTAGGGTGTGTGTCTGTGTCGGATTAACTGGAATGTCTGGAGTCTGAGCTGTAAGCTTGGCTGTGCGATCTGCTAGATCATTACCTTGGGAAATAGTGTCAGTAACCTTCGTATGTGCTTTGCATTTCATGATAGCAATGGATGTCGGTAAATGTATTGCATCTAACAGAGCTTGAATAAGGAGACCATGCCGAATCTTGGTTCCATGAGAAGTCATGAAACCTCTCTCCTGCCAGAGCACTCCAAAGTCGTGTACGACTCCAAATGCGTAGCGTGAATCTGTGTAAACATTAACTTTCCGGTTCTTAGCGTGTATGCAGGCTTGTGTCAGAGCAACTAGCTCTGCTGCTTGAGCGGACAGGGTGTCAATACGGTGTGTCTCAATAACTTCAGTGTCAGTAGTCACTGCATACGCGGCTACTAGTTCTCCCGTACTAGTTCTCATGCATGAACCATCCACATAAAGTGTCAGGTCGGGATCTGGTAGTGGAATATCTGTCAGATCTTGTCTTGGCTTGGTCATAATGTTAACTACTTCCACACAGTCGTGTGTGGCAGAATTCGAAGTAATTGATGGTAACAATGTAGCAGGATTTAAAACGTTGCAGCGTCTGATTTCTATATGTGGCTGGAACAGTGTCAATTCATAACCTGTTAAACGTGCAATTGTCAAGTGCTGAGTTTGTGTTCGGTTTAAAAGAACTTCCACGGAGTGTGGAACCTGTACTGTCAGGGAGTGTCCTAATACTATGGAATCACTTTGTCTGATAGCTAGTGCTGTGGCTGCAACTGACTTGAGGCACGCAGGGAGAGCCTGGGCCACTGGATCTAATGTGCTCGAAAAATAAGCACAAGGCTTGTACTGTCCTGCTTGATCTTGTGTGAGAACAGATAATGCTGTACCTTCGCGTTCTGTGACGAAAAGTGTAAAAGGCTTACTGTAGTTTGGTGTAGCTAGAACTGGAGCTTGACATAGGGCTTTCTTTAACTCATTGAAACTGAGTGTATGTTCAGATGTCCAAGGGAGGACAGTCGATACGGCTGCCTCCTGTGTCGTTAACTGTATCAGCGGTTTAGCTAGAAATGCATACTGAGAAATCCATTGTCTGCAATAAGAAGTGAGGCCGATAAAAGCACGTACCTCCTTCTGGGTCTTGGGCTGGGGAAGACTCGCTATTAACTGGATACGGTCAGGTGTCAACTGCCTACCCCTCTTGGACAGTAAGTGTCCTAAGTATACCACTTGCTGGACACAGAATTGAAGCTTCGAAGGGGACACCTTGTGCCCCATCTCGGCTAGGAAATACAGAACTGTCAGTGACGCTCGCTCGCAGTCACGTTCAGAACGGGCTGTGATCAGTAGATCATCGACATACTGGAGCAGGGCAGTGTCAGTTGGCATGTGAATGTTGTCTAGTTGTCTCTTAAGTGCTTGACTGTAAATACTAGGACTTTCTGTAAAACCTTGAGGAGCTCGTGTGAACATATAGCTCCTTCCATTTAAACAAAATCCGAAAAGGAACTGGCTGTCTGGATGAATGGGGACACTAAAAAATGCATTCTTGAGGTCTATGACTGTAAAAAATGAAGCTTCGGAATCAATGGCTGTCAACAGGGAAGAGATATCTGGGACAACTGGGTACTGGGGAATAATACATTTATTAAGCTCTCGTAGGTCAATCACTAATCGATATACTGGGGGTGCATTTGGATCAGTACGTTTCATGACTGGAATGATCGGAGAATTGCATACATTGGAGTCAGTTTCTACAACCACTCCTTGAGCGATGAGCTCGTCAATAATTTTGGATAAGGCTGCTACAGCCTCCGGTGGCAATCTATACTGTCTGATTCGTGGTAACACTACACCTGGCTTGAGAGTCACACGATGGGGTGTGATTTGCATATAACCAACATCAGTTGGACCTTGCGCCCATAGATGCTGCGGAACATTGGAATCTGGGATCAAAATCTCGTAATACATAGTGACCCTTAAAGTCACGCAGGAACAATCGTATTCCCTCTGGGGAACAGCATATAACTGCACCTAACTCTTTCAGTGTTTTAATACCTAATAGATTCTCTGGACACGACTTAGTAAGTAACAGGTCAGTAGTACGGGACAATGGACCTACGTCTAGAGTAACTGGCTTTGATATTTCATTTACAATGGGTTTTCCTGAAAATCCAAGGGAAACATTTCTTGAGCCTGAGAGCGGAGCCCCTGGAACTTCGGCGTGGCTAATTGTGGTCCTACTTGCCCCTGTATCAATCAAAAACTTTCTGTCTTTCCCTAATACTTGACTGTGAACATAGGGACCTTCTTGATCTACAGGTATCTCGATGAGAGGCAAGCCTACCTCCCTCTCTAGGCTGTTTCATGAATATGGCTGATACTCTGGATACTCAGACTGTGCATACTGGTACATCTGCTGTGTAACGTGCTGTGTTGCAGCGATGGGCTGCGGTGCTGTAACTGTCTGTGGTGCATTCTGTGACTGAGGAATCTGTGAAACTTGTTCTTGTCTAGGCGGACGTGGTCTTTCTTTAGTCTTACCAGTGGCTATGTTGTGTTTCAGAACTGCACACTCGTTTATAAAATGACCTGGCTGTTTACAATAATTGCAGTTTCCTTTAACGGGAGCTGCAGGATGACTGGCTTGATTCGGACCCCTCTTCTGACTGTCTTGAGGAACAGATTGTGCAACTAGTACTTTCATTTTCGTGTCTTTCATACGTTTTCTCTCGTGTTCTTGCTCTTCTCTGATTCTATTCTGGTGGTATTGGAGCATCTGTAACATCTGGGACGGGGTATTAGCTTGCCAGGTACTTTCGACTTTCAAAACTCGATTCTTAATTTGTGGACTTGAATTCTCGACTAATTTAGTAACAAAAAGATGAGGGTATGACTCACTACTTGTCTTGAGGCCACTGTTGATGCTAAAACATTTCTCAAATCTGGAATAGTAATCACTAATATCTTCGTCTTGTTTCTCTTTACAGGCTGAGATTGCATCCCAGTCTTCTTTTCTAGTTGTCAATAACCTAGGACAAACTTGTATTAATAATTCTGGTAATTCTTTACATTTATCTCCAAGACCGGTACCTGGTACTCGTGCCTTATCTTCAGCTTCTAGAACTGCCCAATCGATCTTTTTCTCTCCCACCTCCCATTCTTTTTCCTTGAGCTTTTCATACACCCCTGCGGGCAGCAGAACCTTTAACATTTTAATTATATCTGGATACGTGTATTCTCCCATACGGAGCATGTCTTTTAATTCTCGATAGAACCCTGCTGGATCTTTATCATGACAGGGGATTAATTTTTTCATCTCTAAGAGTTCCATCTTTGTGATCGGGGTGTAAACAAACACTCGTTCTAGTTCGCCACCCGTTCCTCTAACTGGGTGGACTTCTCGTAACGGATTCTGTCTCTCTATGTAAAATGGTTTACTTTCTGGGGGTGAGACATGAACAAAATGCGGGTTCAAAAACGTTCTATATTTGTGACGCTGTTCTAGAATGACACTAATTAAATCGGTACCTAAACCTTTCCATCTATACTGGAGTAACTCGTTCAGGATATCATGTAACGGGCCTGGATCAGAGTGCTGACCCTCATACAATGTAATGAGGTGCTGAATCATATACATACCCGCCAGTCGTTGCTCGGCTGGGGGCAATTTCAGAAACATTTGTGCCACTATTTCGTCTGGAAAAGTGGTAGAATCAGTAGTCCATCGGACTGCTGATCGGACTAGTTCTTGTTCATGCATGGTACTTAACTCGCTATAACTGATTCGTGATTTCAGAATGTGATCGGTAGCTTGAAACACTTGTTCTAGAGAACCTTGTTCTGGTGCTGGATGATGGAAAGTTGACTTGTGTTCTAGGCGTAAATGGCGATCTGGAAATCTAGATTTTCCTACATACGCTATTCTGGCGGGATTCTCGTCGTCTACCTCTTCAGTATCAGAGTTACTTTCTTTCTCGCTTACTTGTGCTGCTTTACGCTGTTCGTGTAACTTTATTATTTCTTTACGGATTTTCTTGTACATACTTTCCATAGCACTGATGGTCCTGTGCTTACCCTCGGCTATATTATCACTCCACTTTGTCAGGGTTCTCATTTCGGCTTGATCTTTGGACGGGTAATCTTGTTCTCTTATTAAACAATTAATCAAAAACTTTAGTATCATGAGCTGGATCTCGGCTTTCCTTTGAGACATGACTTCGCCAATGCTTTCTGGATCATCCCCTGTACGGATGAAACGATATATTCTGTCTAGATCTTCTTTCATATTCGGTAGGGTGACTAGATACTCGGCCACCTTTCTTACACGTAATGAATATAAAACCATATTATCCTCTCCTGGGACTGGATCATAGCCGCATTCATTAAGGGCTTTTCTTATTTCTGCTACAGACTGATGTCTGGGCGTACGCTGTGACGCTTGTGCATGTAATTCGGCTGACGTTAAACGCTTATGTGGCGGCGGGGTCTGAGGAGGACCTCCTCCTGCGGCCCCTAAACTAGAATCGTCGACTGATCCTCTTCGTACTAGTGTGGCAGGAAATTGAAATGCGGGCTGAACTGGTATGGCGGGCTGGACCGGGGGGACCGTAACAGGTACTGCAAGGGGTACCCCGGTGTCTGGAGAAACGGGGAGTGCCTGATTTACAGGGACTGGCGGAGCGCGAACAGGATTTGCATATTCTGGGACTGTGTCGTCCAAATAAGACGAAATGAAAATATCAGCTGCGGTCGGTTTGTGACGTAGCTTAGTCGGAACTAATGGTGGCGGAAAGTTACTGGATGCCTCCGGGGCCGCTTTTGGCAGGCCCTCGGCAAGAAGAGGATACATACCCTTAACAAGAGCATGCCTCTGTCTGTCTGACTGTTCAGTTCTAATTCGTTCACCTATCTCGATTAATTCCCTTTCTTGGGCTCGTTCCAAGGATTCTCTACTTAATTCTGACTTTCTGATTTCTTTTTCGGTTCTTTTATGAGATTCTTTGCGCCATAACTCGATGGCATCTTTCTGTGACTGTCTGGCTTTCTTTTTCCATAATGCTTCTTCTACTCTCATGATGCACTCGGCATCCCATGTACCCGATACGGGCCATCTATACTTTTCTTCTAACTGTTTGGTATACTCTACCCATAAATCTAGATACAATATGGCGCTTATGCCATGCTTCTGATACATAAAATGACCTGGACTGTCCCTAGGCGGGACAGGAACTGCTGCTTCCAGCAGACCCTTTCTAGTTTTTAACTGACGTAACTTAGAAAACAAGGGCATGACTGGACTGTAATCTAGACACAATACAATACACAATGAACACGATACTTATTCCCCATTCATACCACGACATTAAAATACATGAAGAACATTTAAAAGAACAGTTCGAACAGAATACTACCTGGAATACGGAAAACAGAATACATGAATTTTCTCGAGAACAGAACTGACTAGAACAGGAACTAGATGCACTGCTGAAACAGTACGAAACTTACCGGTCTCATACAGAGACACGTCAGGACCCGCATCCACCGAAGTGGACACTTCGTTTGTGGGACTGTGTACCACCAACCCACGGACCAGAGTCAATTAGATTGACCCTGTCTAGATACTACCCCAGCAACGGTACTCACCGGGCAGTAAGAACGGAAGGCCTCAGACTGGACGGGACTGCTTGGACGCCGGACGGACGAACTTCGGACTTCTGTTACGGGTGGGCCTCCGGATACCTCGGACCTTGGACTCTCGGCTTGGGCTCTGGTCGGGACTCGCCGCGTTCCTCCACCGTCTCGTCTGGATGCTGGACCGCCTCCTCCGTCTCCTCCGTGGGCCTGAGGGATACTTGAAGCAGAAATATCTGCCGGTGCGCAGAAGAGTTCCGTCACGACTGCAGAGGGTCAGGGGGTCGGCGTGGCTTCACCGACGCGTGGGGAAAGGGCAAGTCCCTATTCGGGCGCCATTATGTGGTAAATAAATAAATAATACCTCTCTTTTTGAATGTATGAATGAATAACAGATAGCTCAATAAATAAGAGTCAAGATTCGAGGTAGTAGGAGTTTTGCAGGTTTAATACAGCATAAGGACAGGAACAGGACAACCTGCATAGGAATAGGATGGCAGGGCCCAGCAGCTGCTGGGGCTGGATCTGGGATGAGCGCGCTAACATTTAATAACAATACACGATCATATATACTAAAACAGTTGCATTACAATACATACGATAGGCGGAGCAGTGGGTGTGATCAATAGCAGTCGCGAAAGATAAGGGTGAAAAGAGGTGTAACAGGGCGTATACATAGACATGTGATGCAAACGTAACAGAATATGTCATGAATGGGGCGGAAACATGGAGGGGGCTACCTGAGGAGCCGGGACCTCTAACCTGATGGTGCGCGCAAACTGGCAATGACGTATCACTAGGAGAAGCTGGGGGCTATGAACTCTGTGCTAGGAGCAGAGACTGAAGTCTGGAGAGTCAGGGCGACATGTACCTAAGCAGTATCTAGTATCTGATGTTTAGAGAACATGTTGATATGAACTAAGAGTCAGGAGGGGAGAGGCTAACGGACTCTAAGACTGGAGCATGCATTATTCTACATGTAGTGCGTGATGAAGAATATTAAATGACCATTAAATGCAGTATTTCTCTAACGTGGAGACGTAAAGGCTAGACAATGACGGAAACTATTGATGCGATTCAGTAGCTTAGGAATGCAGAGAAGGAGGACTGAACTGATAACTGGAATCATAACATACTCTTGGCAGACTCAGAGGCAGAGCCAGGCTGAGCCGGGCACTGCGAGGCAGGAAGTAAGTGAAGGGTCGAGGATACAGGTGGGGGCTGTATCGCTCCTCAGCGAGGCTTCAGGAGACAGGAGACAGGAGCTGAATCTGGTGTCCAGGCCCTTCTGAGGCCTAGAAACGGGAACTTTACAATAGAATAACGTGCACACTGAGAAACGTGGCAACGTAACTTTACATAGGCCTGATACTCGTATTATTCACGAGAACTGGAAACTGGCATACTAGAGGTGGACACAACTGTAATTGCGTCTTTAATCGAACATGGGGAATAACATATGCATATTAATCATGCACATATAACATATGATGGATGACACGTAGGGACACAGAACATGGCAAAATTTACTTTTCCACACTGTCCAAGATTGTTTATTTTCTTGGCAAGTTATGTTTAGACATTTTTTCTGATTACGTTGAAGGCAATGTTACTCATCATGCAGATGATACCGGCCTGGTAGAAAGCCAAGGCATTTCCTTGCATGTTTGGTTGATGTGGTTGAATTTCAAGCCCTTAATGTAATGTGCCATATTGTATGGGATGTGTTTGAGGGTGCCAAATTAGAAAGCAAAAGCTGGTTGCCTTCATCCAGGTAAAAGAGGACAATGGCATGCACAGTTGTTCTAAAATTGGTTTCTGGAAGAAAGAGTTTCACGTTCTTCAGGTGGAAGAACTGGCCCTATGCTGTTTTTTTGTGGCAATGTGTTCTTTAAATGTCAAGGCTGACTTCAAGTGATAATGCACTAGTTGAGCTTACGATAGGTAATTGACATCCTAGGCTGAATTCACTTGAGGCAAGTGTGGATCTCTGATCGCCTTTGGTAGAGTGGTTTTTGCTGGGAAGTTGGTTATTTTCTGCATTCTGTTGGCTCTTAATGTTGTCGTTCAATATGACCATGGGGTGTTGTTATAAACGAAGTCCAAACGCTAGGTTCTTAACTTATTTTATTATAAGTATCAAGGAGAAAAGGTGTCCCCAGCTTGTCGGGTGACTCGCTCAAGGTAATCATTCAACGTTCTAACGCAGCCTCCACCGTGGGGCACGGGGTGTACCAAGTGGGGGAGAAACAGGGAAGGGTATGGGAGGAGCGGACTATAAAGGTAAGTTACAACACACCATCCTCCCTAGGGAGAACTGAGAGAAAGGGAAGAAGAGGTGGGAAGGGAGAAGAAAAAGAACAGGAGGAAATAAATGCGATGAGGAGAAAAGGGGAGTAGGGAACAACTAAGCTTGCACCATAACTATTCCTGGAGGGATGAAATTGAAACCGCAAGGTCTTACGCAGAAGACCCTCACAACAAGTAAATATACATTTCTTTTTTTTTTGAATACCACAATATGACTATTGTTTTACATTCTGAAACTGGATGTTTTGGCCCCATGGGGGTACTCTCAACTCATGCAGTACTGTCTGTGCCAGTGCGGAGAGGTCCTTTTCCTACAGCTCTCCCTCCTCTGCCCCTTCTCCTGCCTACTGTTCCCTTCCTCAAACCTGCCTGCACCTGGTGTGTTGTCTCTAACTGTGACAGGTACCACCTGGTCCTGACTCCACATCTTCCCATCTTCCATGACTACAATGTTCTTCTTCACCTCCCTTATTCTACCCGGGGCATAGTATCTGTCTCTGCTTTTCCCTAGTTTATCGGGTTTCTTGATGTACACACTCTGTCCTTCCCTGAGGTCTTTCTGCTTTGTACCCCATTTTTTGTCGTACCATTCCTTGTATTTAATTTGTTTGTTTTCGATCTTCTTACTTATTTCCTCCTGATCGATTTCCACTTCCACATTCCTGCCCATCCAGCTGGGAGATAACTTTGAGCCCACCTTCCTTCTTCTCAATAGCTCGAACGGTGAGTGCCCCGTCGTGGCATTTGGGGTGGTATGATACACCCATAACATGTCCATGATGGCATCATCAACCTTTTTCCCTGACTTGCTGGCCAGATGTATGCAATCTTTCAACATGCGGTTCGCTCTTTCCACCTTACCATTTGCAAAGGCGTTCGGACATGGGTAATCTCACAATCCTTTAGGAACCCTTTCATCTCATCCGAGACAAGTTGTACTCCATTGTCCGTTATCATTGTTGTAGGTATGCCTTCTCTCGAGAACACTTCTTTTAAGAAGTTGATCAAAGTCTTTGTGTTGACATTGTATACCACCTTGTGCGTTATCCAATTGGAGTAGTAGTCTATTAGCACCAACAAATACCAATCCTGGGGACCTTTTCCATGAATGGGACCCGCGATATCGAACCCCAGTTCGTCCCAGGGTACCTTCGGGACTTCCACCGGGATCAGGGGTGCGTGTTTTGACACTTTCGACTTGTCGCTTAAGCAGCAAGCATAACAATCACGCACTTTGTCTTCCATATCACGATCCATAGAAGGGAACCAATAATCTGGACACAATATATTTTCTCACACTCTTCAAAATTTCATCTTTTTCCATATGTGTTTCCCATTCATCCTTTGCCACGGCCGCCAGGCTTACTTCCAGGATTGTATCTTCCAGGATCGTATCTTCAATCATCTCCTCCTCAGCTTCTCTGTCGAGAGGTGCCCTCGATAGGAAATCCGCCACCTTGTTTTGTTGACCTGGTATGTACACCGCTCTGAAATTGTAGCCTTCTAGGCCTAATACCCATTTTGCTATGCGTGGGGTCATGTCCTCCATGTTATTCTTAGTGAACAATGGCACCAAAGGCTTGTGATCGGTATGTACCTCGAATTGAATGCCCCACACATAGTACTTGAAATGCCTTATGGCCCAGTAAACGGCTAAGGCCTCTTTCTCCACAGTAGAATAGTTTGTTTCAGGACCGGTGAGCGTTCTCGACGCAAATGCTACCACCTTTAACTCTTTCTCCACCCTCTGTGCTAAGGTGGCTCCAATACCTTTGTTGCTTGCATCCGTTGAAATTATGATGTCTCTCTCCGAAATAAATTTCCCTATGAAGGGTGCTTGAATGATCGCTTCTTTTATTCTTTTGAAAGCAATCTTTTGATCGTTTTCCCATCTGAAACTGCTATTTTTTTTTACCAACTCTCTCAGAGGAAGTGACATAGTGGCAAAGTCTTTGATGAATTTCGCCATGTATTCCGCCAACCCTAGAAATGACACAACATCTTCTTTGTTGGTGGGGTTGGGGGCATCTCTCACCGCCGTTACCAGATCACATTTTGGTTTGATGCCCTCTTCTGAGATGGTGTGACCCAGATAGTCCACTGAACTCACACCTAACTTACACTTGCTCAATCTGGTGGTGAAACCGACTCCCTTAAGTTTCTCCAACACTGCTTTGATGTTTTCATTATGCTCCATTTTGTCCTTTCCATAAATCAGGATATCGTCCTGGAAGCACATCGTTTTACAGCAGTCCTTTAGAATGTTCTGCATCACCCATTGAAAGACTGCCGCTGCAGATGCCAAGCCAAAAGGCATCCGAAGAAACTTGAAATTTCCTAACGGGGTGGTGAAGGCGGTCAAGGACTGTGACTCCAGGTGCAGCTTTATCTGGTAATAGGCCGGGACAGGTCTAAAACACTAAAATATTTCGCACCCTGTATGGTGCTCAACATCTCGCCGATCCTCGGGAGGGGATATCTGTCCACCAGTATGTTGGCATTTAGGTCTCGCAAGTCCACACAGAGCCTTATGTTCTTTCCTCCATCCTTGGTCGTGATGACGACCGGAGCCAACCACGCTGAGCTTTCAATTTCCATGATGACTCCTTGACTGACCAGCTTTTCCAACTCCCTTTCCAAGGGTTCCCTCATGCGAAGTGGAATAGATCGGGTTTTATGCACTACTGGTACTGCCCCCTCTTTCAGCTTTATTTTATGCATGCAGTTCCTTAGAACTCCCAGGTTTTCACCAAACACCTCCTTAAATTCTGTGATTAGGTTTTCTGCAATATTTTCAGGTTCCACAAGAATTAACTGCTCTCTGTTGTTGGGGTCTAGCTTAATCCCTAACTCCTTTTGATGTCTTCACCCCAGGAGGCTAGAACCCCTCGTAGTTACATAGACTTTTCCTACCGTATGCCTGTCCTTAAATTAAATCCTCATCTTTGTCATACCTTCTAGTGGAATGCGTTCCCTATAATACCCCACAGGATTTATGTCAGCTTTCTCCAGCACAAGCTTGTGTTTTGCAAACTTCTCCTCAAACACACTTTTGTCAATCAAAGTAAAAGGGGAACACAAATCGGCAAATACATCAAACTTCTCACCATCAAGGGTAATTTCACACTTAGGGTAGTTATTATCATCATTGCGCATTTCATCTTCAACTTGAAAAATATATGTCTTCTCTACCCCATCTACTCTCTCATCATTTTCTATGACATGTACTTTTTGACTTATGTTTTTACACACTTTAGAAAAATGCCCCCTTCTATTGCATTTTCTACACAACACATCCCTCGCAGGGCACTTCCAGTTGTTCGCCAAGTGATTTGAACTACCACATTTGAAGCAAAATAAACCCTCAGTTTTACTTCGTTGACTGCCCTTCACTTTTTCTCCCACCTTACACACTGTCTCCCCTTCTGCTACCACCTTACTCTCACACTTTTCTCTACTACCTCCCTCATTAATTTTCATTTCTTTCATGCACAACGCTGTATGCTCCAACCCTTTTGCTATGCTTAGTGCCTCATCTAGATATGGATTCCTGGTGAGCAGTTCTTCTTGGATCCTAGGATCATTAGTGCACCTCACAATTTGATCTCTAATCATAGAATCCGTCAATGGCCCAAATTCGCAAGTGGCAGATAAACCCCTCAGAACTGCAACATAATTTGTGACCTTCTCATCCTTCTTTTGCGCCCTCTTATAAAACTTATGTCTTCCCAATACTACATTAAGTTTGACTTTAAAATGTTCCTCCAATTTCCTCAGGGTATACTCATACACATTCGTCCCCTCAACTTCTTCTTGTTCATCATCCACTAGTCTGCCTGTTCTGTCTTCAAAAACCTTCCTGCCATGAATTCCTAAGTTGTGCAGTAAAATGTGTTGTTTCCTCACATTGTTGTAATTACCACCCCCTATTGCTATGAGATAGGATTTAAAAATTCCTTCCCACCTTTTCCAAGGGATGTCTGGCTCACCAAGCTCATTTAGAAATGGTGGCGGCTGGCTCATTCCTGCACCTGCCATGGCCATGAAATACTGTGCCCCTAATGAAATCCAAATTATTCCCCCTCCTTATCAAAATAAGATCCAGTAATAGAATGTAGGAACTCTACAATATTATTATTAGGAGGAGAGCACAGGTTAAATAGACAAAGGTATTGGAAAGATACCAGACAATTTCAAACCCAACTCTGGCTGTCACAGGCATTAATGTAAATCAAACTGAATTGAATATGTTCCCAAGTTCTGCTAAGCAAACACCCATAGTAAGGATATGAGTCCTCTTTCTTTGCCGATGGATTTTTTCTTCACCCTTGTCCAGTGGGTTGCACCCCGTGTATGGAGGAGGGAACTTCCTGTCAGGGGAGGTTTCAGTAACAGCCTCACGAAGTTCTCCCACTCGAAGTTATGTCCTTCGCGCTTCACCTCATTCAGCCGTCTCACACAAAGCTCCTGCAGCCTTCCTCTTCGTGCATCGAACCACCGCACGCCCGACCAGCGTGACAGGAATGCCGAGACAGTTAGGGGCGAAGCCGCTCAAATCGCGGACACGATTAGCGCTGTCCTCCCCGGCCCGCTCACCTGCTTCCGTTATCCGCACTAAATTCGCGACACAAGAGACAATGCCAGGGTATCCTTCCCAGAGGTTGCTGGCAACGGAGCCCCCAGATCCCCTAGTCTGCCATCCGAATTCACTGGTGTGCAGGTACACGTTCTTCACTACACCGCAGCCTCTCACTCCACCTCACCAAGCCGATCCGAAGATGCCGCTCAACCCGCTGCCACGGGGAAAACTGTGAGTTCTTCTTTAAATTATTAACCGACCAAGCTTCTCAATGCGATCCAGGGGGGGGGGACACCTAGCTGTCCCTGGCACAGTTTCCTCCACTCGTCGCCACGAAATGTTAAAAACGAAGTCCAAATGCTAGGTTCTTAACTTATTTTATTATAAGTATCAAGGAGAAAAGGTGTCCCCAGCTTGTCGGGTGACTCGCTCAAGGTAATCACTCAACGTTCTAACGCAGCCTCCACCGTGGGGCACGGGGTGTACCAAGTGGGGGAGAAACAGGGGAGGGTATGGGAGGAGCGGACTATAAAGGTAAGTTACAACAGGTGTGTTCCTGGTAGAGGATGAGGATGAAGAGTAGAAGGGGATCTCGGGAAAGTGCTGAGGAGATGAATGTTTCTAGAATCTTGCAGTTCTTTTCTGCAAAAGTTGATGGCGATTCCTGAGGTGGGAGGTGAACCATTATAGGGATATGTTAGGCAAGTCCAATCTATGTTCTAAGGGTATGGGTCAGTGCTCAGCAGTCAACTGTGTCAAGGCTGAAGGAAGATCGACCGACAGGAGGCAGGGTCATTTCTATTGATGGTGAGAAAGACGTCATCAAGTGCTTGAAGAGTAGTTGTCTCCATACTGCCGTGTGCTCTGATTCTGGACTGATGCTCCTGTGGGGAAGTACGTTTCCTGATCTTCTCCTTTAGCTGGGTAGAGACTGCTTTTTGGAACTGTTCATGTATCTGTTGTCCGAAGAACAATGCTGGGCATTCCCCACCAGCCAACCATTAGTGTGGCGTGATCTGCCTTCTGCATCGACTATCTTTGCATCTAGTGCTTTGGTCTCATGCATTATGTCTTCACTTCTCGTCTGTAGGGTTAAGACTATTTGTGCAGTTTCTGTCATCACTGTTTCTACTTGTGTGCCCTGGTCTGTAACCTCCTGTGCATCTTTCATCACCAGTTTCAAAATAATTCCTATTACATCAACGTTGGCTTCTAATGATGTTCCATAGGATTCTGGGTTGCTTTCGCTGGACGCGGTTGATGGGTGGATGCTGGTTTGATATATTTAACTATGTTAGTTTGAGACGTCACTCTTAGTGCCTGGTCTTTGACCATTTCAGTTTCTCTATTGTGTATGTTCCCACCCTTCTCAGTAACTCTTTTTGGTCATTCAGAGATTTCATGTAGGGCAGGTCATGTGTCTTTCTTGTCAAGGCGGGGATGGCAGTGTTCTAGTTCCGACCTCATTGGATGGGGTTTTCGCTTATTTGTTGGATACTGTCTAGAGCAGACTGCGCTCAGTCATATCTCCGGGTTTGCATTATCTTGTTTTGTGACTTGCTCCTTAAGTAGTGACAATGCTTTCTGCTCTGTATTAGTTCATTGAGTATCTGTCCTGGTTGCATTTGTTTTTAAAATATTAGCATCGCTCAGTAATCCACCCACACTGTTCACAACTACAAATCACCTTCACTTTTGTATTTTCTCAGGCCGATACATCGTACGTATGGGTACGGTTCTGCGTACGAATCATATGGAAAAAAAGCTCCGTACGGCGATTCGGACTCGATTTTAACGAATCGGAATCGGCCCCACAGAAGTTATAAATCGCCATTATTGATTGTTTATGTGCAGGAAGGAACACTTTCCTGCACATGAACAATCATTCCCTGCAACGCAGGCACCCTTGCACTATGGTGCAAGGGTGCCTGCGTTTGTGCTAGGCAGCTGAATTTAACACCTGCGCTAGGGAAAACGCAGTGGCGAGCCGTATTATTTTAAATATGATGCATCCTTGCGTTTTCAGAATGTTGGAGCACGGCTGTACCAATTGTGGAGTAACACAGCGCTCCACCATTCTGTTGTACATATGCCACTGAGGGTGTTGCATTTGCAGTGGGGTTAATTGGTCACATGTTGTTTGATGTCTAGAGTGTTGGGGAGTAAGTAGAGAGATTACTTAATTGTCTTTGTGCTGAAATTGAAGAGCAGGTTGAAGTATATGAGAAACATTGAGTGGTCATGCTAAAATAGAAAAACACACGTGATGAGATTTGAGATTTCTTTTATAAAGTTCTTTGGGGTCCAGAGGATCTGCAGATCAAAGAAAGGAAGTTGCCCCACGATGCTGTGAGAGGGAAGTGACCGGTAATAGGCTCAAAGAATCCCATGTAGCTAGTTTTATTTTATTTATTTTTATTTCTTTAGACTTATAGAGCGCCTTATTACCCAGAGGTCTCTAAGCGCTTATCCAGAACCACATACTAGCTGGATCACGGGGAAAAAAGCTATTCGAACGGGCCCCAGGCCTCCTGGAAGAGCATGGTTTTAAGCATCTTCCTGAAGGGCAGGAGGTTCGGTTCCTTACGCAGATGTATAGGCAATTTATTCCAGGCCACTGGAATTGCATTAGAGAAAGCACGCCCTCCTGTAGCAGATAGTCTAAAACGGGGGCAAACTAGGAGGGTGGCATCTGTCGATCGGATTGTCCTACTGGGGACATACGGAACTAGGCGCTCCTTGATGTATCTAGGCGCTCGTCCGTACAAAGCTTTATGAATAATGCAGAGGCCTTTGACCATTACTCTCTGCCTGATAGGCAGCCAGTGGAGCTCGCGTAGCAGAGGTGTAGGGTGCGCCCGTCTAGATTTTTTAAAAATTAATCTGGCTGCATCATTCATCACAGTTTGTAGTCTAGTCAATAGATGTTGGGGGAGGCCTGCATACAATGAATTGCCATAGTCTAGGCGCAATAGGATCATAGCTGATACCGCGCGTCTGAGGGTGGACGATGTCAAAAGTAGGGCTATTCTCCGCAATTGTCTCAGCAGGCCTACACAAGTACCAACAACCGATGAAACGTGCTTTATCATGGACAGCTTGTCATCTAAATAGATACCCAAACTTTTTACAGCCACTGCTGATTCTGGAAAAGGCCCTAAATCCTTAGGCCAGAATAGATCATTCCAGGGACTGGATGTTGTGGCAATCGGCAACACCTCTGTTTTTTCCAGATTTATCTTTAATGAATTTACGGACATCCAATTTACCGTAAATTTCAAGATATTTTGCAGCCTAACATGTGCCGAGGATGAATTATCAATTTGAATGATGATTTGTGTATCATCGGCATAGTTATAGATCTGGCATTCCATCTGGTTTAATGCCGAGATCAGGGGTTGCAAATAGACGTTAAAAAGGAGAGATGAGAGTGCCGAGCCTTGGGGAACTCCACATGTAATACCAGCAGGCGACGAAACCAGGTTTGCCAATTGGACTCTCTGAGAGCGATTTCAAAGAAATGAAGTAAGCCAGGCGTGCGCAATTCCCTGTATGCCGCAGTCCCTCAACCGCAACATTAACTGGTCATGATTTACCGTATCAAATGTCGCGGTGAGGTCTAGCAGCACCAGGGTGCATGGGATCTTGTTATCTGCTCTGCGTCTCAGACCATCGAGTACGGAAAGCCTGACCAATTCCGTGCTATGGTGGGCCCTAAAGCCAGCCTGATTCTGTTCTGACAGCTGATTATTTTCAAGATGGCCAGACAGGTGTGTAAGAACATGTTGTTCAAGTATTTTAGCTAAAAAAGGTAGCTGTGAAATGGGCCTGAATTTTTTCAGGATCTTGACATCTGCCCCCGGCTTCTTCAGGAGCGGGATCAGACGGGCCTCCTTGAAACTAGTGGGAACCAGTCCTGTATCCAGGGAACTGTTGAGGAGGGAGAGAATATCGTCCTCTATTCCTGGAAGTGCTAGCTTATATATCTTCGGGGGACAAGGGTCCGCTGGGGACCCTGACTTTACTCGCCCCATCAGGCCTGCCAGCATCTCCTTAGTAATTGGGGGCAGCGTGCTAGGAGGGTGGGTGATCAAAGGTGCTATCAGAGGCAGTTGAACAGAGCAGGCAAGTCTCGGGATGTGATGTATTTCTGACAAAAGGTCCGATATTTTATTGGAGAAGAACGCCTGAAATTTATGGCAGTCATCCTGTGTAGAGGGCGGATTCTGCTCCTCATTTTTCCTCAGCTCTGCCAGGACCTTAAAAATTTCTTTTTGGGGATCTCTAGCCGACATGATTCTATCCGCTTTCCTAGAGATAATTGCCTGTTTGTAAGTAGCAAATTCCTGCACATACCTGACCCGTGCACTGGGTTCATGCTCTTTGCGCAATGCTCGCTCGTTTTTGCGCAGGGCTCGCTTCCTTAGCCTAAGGGTGTCGTTAAACCAAGGTGCCCCTGTGCCCTTATTCACAATTCTCGCCCTACGAGCAGATGCAGTAGCTTCAATGGCCCTTGCCAGTTTTGATGTCAGATTGAGGCAGGCAGCCTCTATGATCACCCTCAGTTTGTTTAGATGTAGCAGGGGTCTTTAAGGTGGCTATCGATTCCTCTGCCCCAATCTTATTCCAGCTTCTTATGACTTTCCATCCTGCTGGTGGCTTTCCCACTCGCCCTGGAAACGTAAGATAGCCCTGTAGTAAATGGTGATCTGAGCAGTACCAGGGAGAGATGACAATTGGGCTAACCCACGGGTCAACCATCCAGATTAAATCTAGAGTGCGGCCTTTCTCATGTGTTGAGCCCACCACCTGTTGAACAAGGCCTAATGAGGTCATGGCCTCATCTAGCTGTTTTGCCTGACAATCTTTGGGCGATTTTTCCCAGTGAAAATGAAAGTCACCCATTACCACCAGTCCTTCGTAACGTGACCGGAGATCATGAACTAGTTCTAGGAAAGTATCAACGAAACCCGGTGGTGTGCGTGGGGGGTGATAAACAAGAAGTATCACCACACATTCGGTAGTAGAGTGGAACTTAACCCCTAAAACGTCCGCACCCTCAAGACTGTCTGTACAAATGATTTCCGATTTGAAGGCGCTGTTGTATAGCAAGGCAACCCCCCGCCCACCGTGGTGCCTGACCGTTTTTTGTGAATTGCCACCTAGTTCGAAGGTAGGGATGCTACCAGGTCAGGGGTAGAGAATTCTTCAAGCCAGGTGTTTGTGAGCCCCAGAATGTCTCATCCTCCTTCCTGGAGAAGCGAGAAAACCTCCAAGTTATGTTTTTGAAGGGATCGGGTGTTAAGCAATGCAAAATTATGCCTCATAGGCATTGCCTTTTTTACTTTGCATTCAGGGGTAGAAAATGGAGGTTTCAGCAGCCCTTCGCGCCGTAATTCCCTGGTAGTATGGCGGATTAGCTGTGGGTCGCCCCAATTTAGTGATATGAGCTCTAGCCTGGAATACGAAATATTAGGTCCAGGGGTTATGGCCCCTGGTCCCGGCTGGGCGTGGACGGGCGCAGACGGGCTTGCCTCCGGCGCACCATCGGCGCGCCCGCTGCACACGCGTGCTGCGCGCTTGCATAGTTCTAGCTTAAGTAGTCAGCAAGTGTAACCGACCTCACCACTAGAGCGCTCACAAGATGGTGCCCGAAAATGGCAAGTCCTCGCCTAAGATGGCTGTGAAGTCAGGGGGAAAGCTAAATGACCCTGCTCAAACAGCAGGTGAGTGTTGTATTGCTTTAAGGTGCAAGTAAGAGATATTTTCCCATAAAATGAAGACAGGATCCCAAACACGATAAAATATTTTTTTAAAAAGGACAATTCTCGACAGTAATGTTAACACGATTCCCAGCGCCTTGCAATCAAGCCCCAATCAGTAATACCTGAGTTCTAGTTCTAGTTTTGCTTTTGCTTATGTAGCAGCACGAAGAGGACCAGTTGATGACCAAGTCTACCCCTTGTTCATCTGTGTTGCCTATGTTTTGGATTGTTGTAGCCTGAAGGGATGAGGATGTGTATGGAGGTGGGTACGAAGAATCTTTTTGTGATTAGAAGTGCAACTAGGTCCTGTACTGTGATGAAGTAAGTTATGTCTCGAACATGAGTGACTGCATAGTGTGCACTGATGAACATAAGCTGAAAGACTTGTGCTGTATGTGAGTGGAGTGTGTGTTACTGAGTGATATGTGAATAAGATTGTTGTGTTAGGTGTGTGGGTTGGGGTTTTGTGTCTGCTTGAGCTGGGAGTGGGCATTGATATGGCTAGTGCTCCAATGTGTGTAAGGCACCTGTTTCTAATGGCTGACCTGATGCCAGTGGTTCTTCCCCTTCTCCCGAGCAGGCCCAAACAGCACTATCTGCTCTTAACTGTAGACACTAAGGGCCAGATGTAGGAAGGCCTTTACCGGTCGGTAACGGACGAAAATCGGTATTTTCGGCCGTTACCGACCGGTATTTAGCTTTCGGCATGTAGGAGATCGAAAATCATCCGAATCGGTAAATTTACCGAATCGCTAAAGTTACCGAATCGGTAAAATACCGAATCGGAAATATTACAGAATCGGTAAATTTACCGAATCGCAAAGGTTTGCGAATCGTTAATTTACCGATTCGGTAATATTTACCGAATCGGTAAAGTTACCGAATCGGTAAATTACCGAATCGGTAAATAAGAAGTGGTAAAAATGGACATTGAGATGTAGGGAAGCTCTGAAATACCGAATTTGCTTGAAATTCGGTATTTAAGAGTCGGTATTTACCATGGATTGGAATCAGGTGGTAAACAGGTGCAACCTATAAAAATGGACCCAAAATGCAATTCTTCTTGCACAATGGCGGCATTTTATGTGATTGCAAGACGGCTAAGGCTACAGGAGGAAGGGGAGAGGGAATGGCAGAGAGAGGAGCAGGTCTACAGACAGAGGATAACCCTGTTCATGCTCACAGAGGCAGAGATACTCCAGAGGTACAGGTTGGCCCCAGACACCATCACTGACCTCATCAGGGACCTCCACCCACTGTTGGATCACACTACCCCCAGGGCACACGCTATTCCTCCCCATGTGCAGGTGTTGTGCAGCCTACACCTGCTTGCCTCTGGGAGCTATCAGAGTGTGGTTGCTGCGGTAGATGGGGTGACCCAGAGCAGCCTGTCAAGGTTTTTCAACAAATTCCTTGACGCAATGTTACAGAGGATGGAGCATTACATATCATTTCCTGCAACCCATTCTGAACTGGTCCAAACAAAATCAGACTTCTACCAGATGGCACGTTTCCCCAATATCATTGGCTGCATTGATGGCACGCACATTCCTCTTTGTCCCCCAGCTGCCACAGAATACATCTACAGGAATAGGAAGTCCACCCACACCATCAATGTGCAGGTGATCTGCAATGCAAAGTTCGCCATTACTGACCTTGTGGCAAAATTCCCTGGGAGTACCCATGACTCCTATATATTTCAGAACAGTGGCATCTATGCACGGCTGACTGCAGGGGAATTTGGTGAAGGATACCTCCTAGGTAAGACACAGTTGTGCGACCCCTATAAGACCTATTGCATTAAGCAGTACAAGTATGCATGTGAATAATTCATACACATTTTCTTTTAGGAGACAGTGCATATGCCCTCCGCTCCTTCATACTCACCCCCTACCTCAACCCCTCAACACCCAGCCAAAGGAGATATAACCGGGCACACAAGAGCACACGCAATGTTGTTGAGAGAACATTTGGCATCTGGAAAAGCAGGTTCAGATGCTTGCACAAGAGTGGAGGTGCAAGGCAGTATACCCCCATCACCTGCTGTAAGATCATAGCTGCCTGTGCTATGTTGCACAATCTCGCTGTAAAGAGGGGTACTGAGGTGGAGTTGTCAGACTATGAGGATCATGACGACGACAGTGCTGTGCCTGAAACACAACCTGCTGGAGTGTCAACACCAAGTGATGGCAGATACAGACATGAGGAAATAACACGCAACTATTTCTGAGTGAGTGATGACACTGAAACCTATATTGAAAGCACAAGCTGTTGTTTAATTTTGTATATTTCCAGGTATGTCAAAGAACAAAAGTGCAACAGTAAGCATTTCACAGCAATGCTCACAGTGAGCAAACACACACACACAGGAGTTGAATCCACCCACCATAGTTGTATATTGTCACTAGGCAGGTTGAAATGGCACAAATGTGCAACTTAAACTTTTTGAACCATGATTATAATGGCCATATTATCAACTGTTAATTTACGGCCACGCTTTGCACTAGCAGGTGTATGTGGCTCAACCTGTTCACTGGGCGTTTGGCCTGTAGCCTCACCCTGTCGCCTGCTGCTCCTCCTTGTCTCTACAACATGGGGGCTTGCCGTGCTGCTCCTACTGGTGCTACCTTCAGTGTCCGGCACATCAATGGCAGCAGTTTGTGCACTCTGGGCATTGAGTAGTGCCTCCAGCGCACCGGTCATTCCGGCTACGCCCCTAGTGAGCTGATTGCTGTTATTAGTCAGGACTTCCTGACTACTCATGCTACGTCTGCATAGCAGGGATGTGGCTGTTGCCAGGCGGTGTATGGATTTCTCAGTTCTCTCTGCACGCTGCTTGTCCCTGCGCCTTGAAGTAATTTCAGAGTCCAGTTTTGTGCACAGTTGCTGTATGCCTGTTGCCATGCTCCTGTCCACTTCCACCAGCTCTTTTATGCCCTTGCTAATTTCCTGCATGTTGATGTTGAGGTTTCTCATTTGTCTTTGACAGGCCATGATGCCCTTGCCCTGCATCCTCTGAATCCTGACCATGGATCCTTCCAGGCCTTGGAAGACACTGGACCCCTCCCCACGTGCACCTACACTCCTTCCTTGTACTGTGCGCCTTCTAGTGGTACCTGGTACAGGCTCTGTGCTGGGCTGCAGTGTGACAGAGATGGCAGCTCCAGCCAAGTTGTGTGAGTCTTCACCCACCATTTCACCAGCAGCTGTCTCCATTTCCAGCAGTGGGGAAACAACATGCCTCCTGCTAGGGTGTGCAGCAGGTGTTTCCACCTCCAGGGATGCTGGCATTTCAGGTGATGATAGCAATAGTGGGGACTGTGTTGGTATTGGGGAGGCCGGCATTTCCTCACTGACGTCAGGTTCTTGGGAAGGTGCCTGCCCACTCGGAACACCTGTGTCCTGTGAAGCACTGGGACCTGGCTCATGACTGTCATCCCTCTCGGGTGCCGTGCCTTCTGCTTCCTCAGACTGCCTTCTGGATGTGTGACCTGTGGACATATGAGCACATATCAGCTGGGTGCAAATGTCTCACTGCCACTACAATTAAACATATGTAATTGCACTTAGTACATGCTGCCTGCCCTTAATTATGTATGCATTCTGTTGAATAACTTGGTGGTTACACTGCTGTGTGACATGCTCTTTCATTAACTGACTACGTGTACCATGATGCATTGCTACAGTTTGGCACAGACACCCTGGGACTGGGGTAACTTAGCTGCAAGGGGTGAGGGATGGATGAGGGTGTGAGGGGGGATTGCTGTGCATGCATCTTACCTTTTTTTGCTGCAGCTTTCGCCGAACTGTCCACTTCTCCCAGTCCATGGACACTTTCATGCTCCAGGGTTGTGGCTACCACCTCCTCCAGGTTGGTGAGGGGGGGTGCAGTGTTCTTTCCACCACCTGTTTGGGAGGCCTGTTTGTGGTGGTCAGCCAATTTCTTTTTTGTGAGGCTCCTTAGGTCATAGAACCGCTTTTTTAAATCTTCAGTGACTCTGGTGGTCACTCCCACTGCATTAACTTTCTCCAGGATTTCCAGCCAAATCTTCCTTTTTGCTGATTCTGGAACTGTTAAGGACTGCTTCCCAAAAAGTCTGTGGTGAACCTTAACCACCTCCTCAACAAGGACCTGTAGCTCCATGCTGCTGAATTTGAGCTTTCTTTTCCTTTCAGCCTGCTCTGTGTCCTTGCTGCTTGCCATGTTTTAATTTGAAAGTGCACAAACTCTGTCTGCTGCTGCTCCCAGTCTCTCTGCTCCAACTGCCTCTCCAGAACCTTCTAATTGCTTGCAGCTGCCTGTGTAGCCACTTCCTGCTAGGAAGGGGGAGGGTGGTGGCACCTGATTGGCTGTTGTGTTGAGTTTCACTTTTGCTTGCAGTCCGATTCGGTATTTACCGAATCGGTATTTACCGATTCGGTATTTACCGAATCGGGATTCCCAATGCATTCCTATGGGCCTTTTTGGCCCATAGGAATGCATTGGGAATACCGATTCGGTAAATACCGATTCAGTAAATACCGATTCGGTAATTTCCGATTTTTCGATACCGAATTTTACCGATTCGGCAAAAAATACAGATTTTTCCCCTACATCTCATTTTCCGATTTTTGAATACCGAATCGGTAAAATTCGGTATTTAAGAATCGGTAAAATCAGATTACCTACATCTAGCCCTAAGCGCCATATGCAGGTGGACCAATACCAGTCGGTAAGGGTGAAATTCGTTCAATTTCACCGTTACTGACCGGTATTTAGGCATTTGAGATGTAGGGAGGATTCGGTATTAAGGAATCGGTAAATACTGATTCCTTAATACCGATTCCTTATGGCCTTGCATTTAAGGAATCGGTAATACCGATTCCTTAAATGCTATATAGGTAGCACTTAAAACAGTGCACCTCAGCCTTAAGGGATTGCTATTTACCACCAACTCCTAGTTGGTGGTAAATAGCGATTTCCTGTCAAAAAGCACTTTTTTGCTTTTTGAAGTGTGCCATTTGGCACACATACATGCCCTTAGGGCATGTATGTGTGCCACATGTGCACACATGCACATTTCAGGGGTGCCAGAGGGTGTCCTTTGGACTCCCTGGCACCCTTGAAATACCTCTAACGATTACTGAATCGGTAATACCGATTCGGTAATACCGAATTTCTTTGCATTCATTCCTACGGGTCTCCGAGCCCCATAGGAATGAATGGGTAGGTGATTCCTTATTACAGAATCAGTATTATAGATTCGGTATTAAGGAATATTACCGATTCTGTATTTTTTACCGAATTATTCCCTACATATGAAATACCGATTCCTAAACACCGAATCGGTAAAATTCGGTATTTAGGAATCAGTATTTCCAAGTTACCTACATTTGGCCCCAGAATCTGATGGATACCCAGGGGGTCTGGTAGAAGTAGGAGGCAGAGGCTGTGATTGGCTGTGATAGCCTCATCTTTACACGATAAAAGGGAGCGTGCACTATTGCCATAGTGTGCCATTCAATGCTGCCAACATCCATCTCTTAACACTGACACAACAGTAAAGTACAGCTGGAAAACTCCTTCCCACCTGGACCAGGTCTAAAAAATGTATGTGCACCAAGGCTGAATATTGCACAATATAATGATGAGCGGATGGGAGTCTATCAGCAGCTACAAGATATATACCAGGCATGGGGAATGGGCCCCTCATGCACAAAGGATGCAGATGTATCTTACCCTACATCATAGGATGCCCTTGGTGTCATTTATTTTCATTCAGACCAGAGAAGGGATGCTTGTTGTCATTAGCCCTGAGTGACTGAAGTTTGTGTTATCGTGGACTGTGTTTCAAAATCAAGTATATAGTATACATACCTGTATGAGGCGATATTGGAGTCACAAAGTACTAATGTGCTGGCTCCAGTGTGGCATCCTCAGATGTTTTGGTAATCGCTAGGGGTGAGTGAAATTACAACATTTTTCGCTCATCAAATTATAATCGGCAAATCAACTTGAGTGACTCATACAAAAATGAAATACGAGGGCATGTCTTGACTACAAAAGGCAGCGGCGGTTCCACGGGGAGACTCGTTTGAACTGGAAGTGTGTTGTGACCACAGCATGCATCCCTTTCACAGTTCCACTGAGATATTTCCCACTCAAACCAGTTTCCTGCGAGAGATAAATGAGGCAAAAAGTGTAACCGAATAAAAGAAAAAAATAAACAAAATATTTGAGAATTACAAGTTCAGAATAAAAGTGGTGGCTGAGTACTCATAACCAGTACAATGGCCTGCCATACCCTCAGAACCCCTCAATGCACTGACAAATCAATCGCGATTCCAAATCATCTGGTAACTGAGATTGAGGCCTTTTTAGCATGGCCAGAACTATCGCAAGGATCATGGCTGAGCAGCCTGCTTAAGGCAAAGGAGGCAATGCTCTGGTAGTGGAGCTCTTGTGAACTGATTCTGAAGCCATATCATGAACATGTTGTGAACAGATGCTGAAGGCCACATCATGAACATGTTCTGGCGGTGGTGCTCTTGTGAACAAAGGCTGAAGGCCACATCATGAACATGTTCTGTTATTGGAGCTCTTGTGAACGGAGCTTGAATCCCACATCATGAACATGTCTGGCAGTGGAGCTCTTGTGAACAGAGGCTGAAGGCACATTATGAACATGTTCTGCAGTGGGGCTCTTGTGAGTGGAGGCTGAAGGCATATCATGAACTTGTTCTGTTATTGGAGCTCTTGTGAACGGAGGCTGGGGGCCACATCATGAACATGTTCTGCAGTGGAGATCTTGTGAACAGAGGCTGGGGGCCACATCATGAACATGTTCTGGCAGTGGAGCTCTTGTGAACAGAGGCTGAAGGCACATCATTAAAATGTCCTGCAGTGGATCTCTTGTGAGTGGAGGCTGAAGGCACATCATGAACATGTTCTGCAGTGGAGCTCTTGTGAGTGGAGGCTGAAGGTCACATCATGAACATGTTCTGGCAGTGAAGCTCTTGTGAGTGGAGGCTGAAGGCACATCATGAACATGTTCTGGCAGTGGAGCTCTTGTGAGCGGAGGCTGGGGGCCACATCATGAACATATTCTGGAAGTGAAGCTCGTGTGAGTGGAGGCTGAAGGCACATCATGAACATGTTCTGGAAGTGGAGATCTTGTGAACAGAGACTGGGGGCCACATCATGAACATGTTCTGGCAGTGGAGCTCTTGTGAACTGAGGCTGAAGGCACATCATGAACATGTTCTGCAGTGGATCTCTTGTGAGTGGAAGCTGAAGGCACATCATGAACATGTTCTGCAGTGGAGCTCTTGTGAGTGGAGGCTGGGGGCCACATCATGAACATGTTCTGGAAGTGAAGCTCTTGTGAGTGGAGGCTGAAGGCACATCATGAACATGTTCTGGCAGTGGAGCCCTTGTGAGCGGAGGCTGGGGGCCACATCATGAACATGTTCTGGAAGTTAAGCTCTTGTGAGTGGAGGCTGAAGGCACATCATGAACATGTTCTGGAAGTGGAGATCTTGTGAACAGAGGCTGGGGGCCACATCATGAACATGTTCTGGCAGTGGAGCTCTTATGAACAGAGGCTGAAGGCACATCATGAACATGTTCTGCAGTGGATCTCTTGTGAGTGGAGGCTGAAGGCACATCATGAACATGTTCTGGCAGTGGAGCTCTTGTGAGCGGAGGCTGGGGGCCACATCATGAACATGTTCTGGAAGTGAAGCTCTTGTGAGTGGAGGCTGAAGGCACATCATAAACATGTTCTGATGCTCTTGTGAATAGAGGCTGAAGGCACATCATGAACATGTTCTGGCAGTGGAGCTATTGTGAATAGAGGCCGAGGGCCACATCATGAACATGTTCTGGCAGTGGAGATCTTGTCAGTGGAGGCTGAAGGCATCTCATTAACATGTTCTGCAGTGGAGCTCTTGTGAGCGGAGGCTGGGGGCCACATCATGAACATGTTCTGGAAGTGGAGATCTTGTGAACAGAGGCTGGGGGCCACATCATGAACATGTTCTGGAAGTGGAGATCTTGTGAACAGAGGCTGAAGGCCACATCATGAACATGTTCTGGAAGTGAAGCTCTTGTGAGTGGAGGCTGAAGGCACATCATGAACATGTTCTGCAGTGGATCTCTTGTGAGTGGAAGCTGAAGGCACATCATGAACATGTTCTGCAGTGGAGCTCTTGTGAGTGGAGGCTGGGGGCCACATCATGAACATGTTCTGGAAGTGAAGCTCTTGTGAGTGGAGGCTGAAGGCACATCATGAACATGTTCTGGCAGTGGAGCCCTTGTGAGCGGAGGCTGGGGGCCACATCATGAACATGTTCTGGAAGTTAAGCTCTTGTGAGTGGAGGCTGAAGGCACATCATGAACATGTTCTGGAAGTGGAGATCTTGTGAACAGAGGCTGGGGGCCACATCATGAACATGTTCTGGCAGTGGAGCTCTTGTGAACAGAGGCTGAAGGCACATCATGAACATGTTCTGCAGTGGATCTCTTGTGAGTGGAGGCTGAAGGCACATCATGAACATGTTCTGGCAGTGGAGCTCTTGTGAGCGGAGGCTGGGGGCCACATCATGAACATGTTCTGGAAGTGAAGCTCTTGTGAGTGGAGGCTGAAGGCACATCATAAACATGTTCTGATGCTCTTGTGAATAGAGGCTGAAGGCACATCATGAACATGTTCTGGCAGTGGAGCTATTGTGAATAGAGGCCGAGGGCCACATCATGAACATGTTCTGGCAGTGGAGATCTTGTCAGTGGAGGCTGAAGGCATCTCATGAACATGTTCTGCAGTGGAGCTCTTGTGAGCGGAGGCTGGGGGCCACATCATGAACATGTTCTGGAAGTGGAGATCTTGTGAACAGAGGCTGGGGGCCACATCATGAACATGTTCTGGAAGTGGAGATCGTGTGAACAGATGCTGAAGGCCACATCATGAACATGTTCTGGAAGTGAAGCTCTTGTGAGTGGAGGCTGAAGGCACATCATGAACATGTTCTGGAAGTGAAGCTCTTGTGAGTGGAGGCTGAAGGCACATCATGAACATGTTCTGGAAGTGGAGATCATGTGAACAGAGGCTGGGGGCCACATCATGAACATGTTCTGGAAGTGGAGATCTTGTGAACAGAGGCTGAAGGCACATCATGAACATGTTCTGCAGTGGATCTCTTGTGAGCGGAGGCTGGGGGCCACATCATGAACATGTTCTGGAAGTGAAGCTCTTGTGAGTGGAGGCTGAAGGCACATCATGAACATGTTCTGGAAGTGGAGATCATGTGAACAGAGGCTGGGGGCCACATCATGAACATGTTCTGGAAGTGGAGATCTTGTGAACAGAGGCTGAAGGCACATCATGAACATGTTCTGCAGTCGAGCTCTTGTGAGTAGAGGCTGAAGGCACATCATGAACATGTTCTGGAAGTGGAGATCATGTGAACAGAGGCTGGGGGCCACATCATGAACATGTTCTGGAAGTGGAGATCTTGTGAACAGAGGCTGAAGGCACATCATGAACATGTTCTGCAGTCGAGCTCTTGTGAGTGGAGGCTGGGGGCACATCATGAACATGTTCTGGCAGTGGAGCTCTTGTGAACAGAGGCTGAAGGCACATCATGAACATGTTCTGCAGTGGATCTCTTGTGAGTGGAGGCTGAAGGCACATCATGAACATGTTCTGCAGTGGAGCTCTTGTGAGTGGAGGCTGGGGGCCACATCATGAACATGTTCTGGAAGTGAAGCTCTTGTGAGTAGAGGCTGAAGGCACATCATGAACATGTTCTGATGCTCTTGTGAATAGAGGCTGAAGGCACATCATGAACATGCTCTGGCAGTGGAGCTATTGTGAATAGAGGCCGAGGGCCACATCATGAACATGTTCTGGCAGTGGAGATCTTGTCAGTGGAGGCTGAAGGCATATCATGAACATGTTCTGCAGTGGAGCGCTTGTGAGCGGAGGCTGGGGGCCACATCATGAACATGTTCTGGAAGTGGAGATCTTGTGAACAGAGGCTGGGGGCCACATCATGAACATGTTCTGGAAGTGGAGATCTTGTGAACAGAGGCTGGGGGCCACATCATGAACATGTTCTGATGCTCTTGTGAATAGAGGCCGAGGGCCACATCATGAACATGTTCTGGCAGTGGAGCTCTTGTCAGTGGAGGCTGGGGGTCACATCACGAACATGTTCTGGCAGTGGAGCTCTAGCGAGCACAGACTGAAGCCAAGTAGTCAGCTAAATTACCCCTTGCTTTTCCTAACTCAGTTTCTAAGTGTGCTTTATTTGATGGGTTTAAGGCACGCCCTATATTATCTTGAATTATTTCAATTGACTCTTCTAAAGATTTTATCTCATTTTTGACCGTTTTACAATGTGATGCATTGGCACTGACTAACATACCTCTAAGAGAGGCTTTGTATGTATACCAGACCTTGTTAAAAGGGGCTGAGTCGAGATTAAATGTAAAAAAAACGAATTTGTTGACTTTTTCAGATTCTCAATTACTGGAGCACCTAAAAGTAAAGATCGATTCAAAGTCCAGCGCCGTTCAGCTGCCTTGTCTTTGATAAAAAATTGAAGTGAAACTGCCAAATGATAGGATAAATGCTCCAGAATATGAGAAACACTCTTAAAATGGTTACTGATGGCGGCAGCTACCAAAAATAAGTCAATCCTGGATCGATGTCCATGTTTTTTATTATGACAAGTGTATTTACCCAGTTCTGCCCCCCTTTTTACGCCCTTAAGCGACCATATATCGAGAAGGCCCAAATCTTGGATTATTTGCCTTAAGGCTGTTCTCATTTTAGGAACATTAACAGCTGTCCTCTTAAAGGTTGTATCCTGGGCTAGGTCAAGAACTACATTAAAATCACCCCAATAATGATAGGTTCATTTAACTCGATTAAATGTAAAAATTGTGTACGTAAAGGAAGGGGGTCATCCAGATTTGGACCATAGTAACATACAACAAAAATGAGCCATATGCCTCGGATACTTGCCTTGGCAATTGCCCATCTACCTGATGAATCTACCAGAGTTTCCCCTAAGATACATGGAGAAGATATTTTAAACAAAATTGCGACCCCTTTAACTGTATCTGATTGCGTGGTACATATGCAGTGCTCTATCCATGGTTGACTGTTTAGAATTTCCAACCATTCTACTTTTAATAGGTGGGATTCTTGAATAAGTATAAACTCCGAGTCACACAACTTCACATATCCTTCTTGGTACCACCCTAAACCCATTGACATTCCAGGATAAGATTTTTAGAACTCTAGGATTATCTAGACATGTCATAAAATGGGGTGGTATCCCAAAAATATTCTGGGTAACTCAACAACTCAGGAGAAAAAAGGCGTCCACAACACAAAAAAGCAAACTAAATATGACATACAAGGACTTTTTTTAATATTCTCCCACATGCTCCCCCACCCCTTGTGCATCTATGTTTTGTATTTTCCTAAGCTTACATTTATTACCGTACTCCATGTAGTCCTGTCATTCACTTACTAAGATTTCAATGGGAATCAAAGGCACAATGGGGCAAATAGGATATGTGCCCGTTTATTGGCATTACATGCATGAAAGGAAATACATGAAAACAATGTGATCTTGAATTAAACTGAGTGTTATAAAACCCCTGCACATCTTCTGGTTAATGAGTTATTTCATGGCAACCCATGACATAAATTCATGTAGTGGTTTAAAAAAGTTAAGATACTTTTGGGTCTAACTTCACATTGCAGCAGTCACCTGACCCTATTTGCTGAAATGAAAACGGGCTTTAAGAAGCACACCTGAGTGAAGGGCTTTGCTTCGCCCATGCATTGGTTACCTTGCGTACAGTATTTGATTGGGCAGAAAATGTGCGCTACCAATGAGAAACAGTGCTTTTCACACTACTGTTGGCTCCTGAGGGGAGTTTGGTCGCCTAAAGAAACGTAATTGTGTGGCAGGTTGCAAAGGGAAGACTCATCTACCATTTCTTAGCCAACAATATTGTTAAAGGGTCATGACATGCTTACTGTGTGCATTAACTACAGACTTGACAATATTTGTATTGATAGGCTAATCCTGTTGCCGAATAGAGCTTCTTATTAAGGATGTTCCCTCTTTCAATAGTAGTGGCAAACACCGTAATGCTGCAAAGGCATCTGTGCATGCTTTTTCTTCCACATTTACGTTTATGCTGTGCAGCATAAGCAGTTTGTTCTGCCCTCTCATCCCAGAACTGTGACGGACACCCCAGTTGCTGAAGCCTTAACAGTCTCATGCTTATCTTTCCTCCCACAACAACCCACTGTCTCAGTTTCCTCTCCCCAACTGCAGCAACCCGCACACGGTCATCCCCCCTTCAGCCAAGGGAGCCAGATACACAAAGTTGTTGGAATAGCCACCGCATGGTCCTATTTTAACTATAAAACGGGAAGAAATACAGGAAGGCGAAGACTGCAACATGCCTAACCCCTTTTGAAATGTAAGCAATTACATACATTTTTAAATTTGGCTGTTGTTTCATTGCCAAATATCGGCTCCCGTTCTTTCTGCAGACACGTACGCACTCTACTCTTATACTGCCACCTCACCACCTTGCCAATTCTGCTTACTAGTGCTGGCTTAAGGTCTTTTTGTATTGTGGGTGTGAAATTTTCCCCGAATTTCAGCGAACAAAACGAGTAAACAGACTTCTTCTAGTTGGTTTCGGGGAAAGTGGGCTGCTCCCCTGGTACTTTTTTGAAAAAAATTGTGTCAGAAAATGACAACATTTGTGTGTAAAACGCCATAGACCCTGAAATGGCATTTATGAAACATTCCAGCACTTTCATGGTGCTTGAGAGAAGCCTGGCCTTTCCTAGGAGTAGATCCCCTTTTTTCAAAATCAGAAATTACTTCCACTGCACCACGGTCTGAATTCTTCGTAGGTGGGCCCCTTATGTCAAAATTAAGTACAATATGCCAGTGTCAGTATTTTGTCATGGATACTCCACCCAATACTCATGGGTACCTATAAAAATGACCTTCGATATACAAGGGTCAGAGTTTTGCCATGAGCACACCCCTATAAAGGAGTACAAGGGGCCTCATTTATGAGAAATGACGCATCGCTGAGTGAAAGCAGCGATGCGTCACTCCTCAGTGCGTCCTCCTTGCGACATACCTGATGCGTCATATTTAATGTATGACGCAGATTGTCGCAAGGAGTTACAGATTCGTCAGTATTTCTAACGTATCTGTAAGCGCAAAACTGACGCATTGCTAGAGTGTGTCACAAAAGTGACGCAACTCCAGCAATGCGTCCTTTCACATGGGGCAAGCCCCATGTGAAAGAGCCTGCGTCAGTCTTACGCCTGCTGTGAGGCAGGCGCAAGATTTTGACGCAACGGCGTTCTAGAAGTGATGCAGTGAAATCTCATAGATTTCACTGCGTCACTTCTACGAGGCTTTTTGCGGGAGAACGCCCCCCCTGCATACATTATACCTGACGCAGGTATAATGTAGCGCAGGGGTTTACAAAGTGACTTTGCGTCACTTTGTAAATAGTGCGCAACAGGAGGCATGTTTTATGCTGCCGATGCGTCACAAAAAGTGACGCATCGGAAGCGCAAAACTGACGCAAGGCCTCATAAATGAGGCCCAAGGTCTCTTATGACAAGAATTACCTCAAATGTCAGGTTCAGCCTTTTACTAAGGATGCTTCCAATATGCTAAGAATTATGTGCAGTAAGTGAGGGTCTGCATTCTGCCCAAGATACCACCTCCCATTCTTATGCTTGTTACAAGTATGATGTGAATGAAAAAGTGCACTTCCTTAAAATAGCTGTAGATGGCCTATATTTGGTTTCACATGTGAGTGCCGGGTGAGAGGAGTGTATACAGACTGAGAGGAATGAGTGTAGGGTGAGTGATGTGAGCCTGTGTGAGTGGAGGGTGAGTTTCAGGAGTGACTGCTAAGCACATGGTGAGAGGAGTTAGTGAACAATTTGTGGTGTGTCCCAGTGAGTTCTGGCAGACTATCAGTGGCGGCTCCTCTATAGGGGCATTTGGGTGCCGCCCCCCTGCTTTCTCGCCGCGTCAGAAGGCAGAAACATAAATGGTAATAACTACCATTTGTTTCTGCCTTCTCGCATGGTGAGAAAGCAGAAGTTCCTGGTTGTGGGTGGGCGGTCCTGCTCGAGGGCAGGGGGAAGTGGCTTGCCCGCTGTTGTTCATATTCACTGTTTGGGCAGCCTGAGGCCGCCCAAACAGTCAGTATTAACAACAGTGGGCAAGCCACTCCCTCCTGCCCTCGAGCAATACCGCCCACTATCCCTGTTCTCTATGTATGCTGCAGCATACATAGAGAAAATGACCCGGGTGGGGCATGGCCTCACCAATCACAACGCTGCTATTGCAGTGTTGTGATTGGTGGAGGGGGGGAGGCTGCCTTCCTGATGACGAGCGCTGCAGGAATTCAAAATGCAGGACGGTGGGAGTCGGGAGTCTCGGGACGGTAAGTTTTACTTTTATTATATATATATATTTTTCCATTAAACTACTCCCGCTCTTTAATTTCTTTCCACGCCCATTCCAGCAGTAACTTGCATCTCTCTCCTGCCTTTAACTCTCCTTTCTCCTCCTGCATTTTATTGACAGCTCATTTGCCGCACTGTCAGATGGTAAAATAACACAACAAGATTGGGTCAGAGCTATTTGCTGCCTGCACACTATTCCACTATGTTTAGTCTTGTATGTGGTACTCAAAAGCCTGAGCGTGTAGGTCGAGGGCGTGACCCGTAAACACCCCCTAAAGCGTGATGCAAAACATCACATGCAATGAAAATAGCAAAGAGACCCGCACAAGGAAAATTATACATACATTGTATTTCTTGCTAGAGTATGCAATAGTATTTACAAATATACAGGATAAACGCTTTCCAAGATTCAAAAAATTGCTAGCAATTTTTTGAATCTTCAACATGCTTGTTCATGAATAAAAAGCCGTCCTTCATAACTCTCAAGACTTGGACCTTACTTCTTCTTGGAAAGCGTTTATCCTGTATATTTGTAAATACTATTGCATACTCTAGCAAGCAATACAATGTATGTATAATTTTCCTTGTGCGGGTCTCTTTGCTATTTGCACTGTCAGATGGTGCATTGTTTTAGCGCTTTGTAAGTCACTGCTGTGGTTTCTAAAGGTTTTAGGTATCAGGTTATACCACTGCCCGAACTAATATACCCAATTTACAGATCCCGCTAAGGTGGCCTTGTCTGAATGCAATCTGGGGAACTACAGAGCAAAGAAGATGTCAGCAGCGAGCGTTGAACTCCCTGAACTTCATTTCCATCGCGTTGGTTTGGGCAGAAAGCGACCCAGTTGGAGGTAAAGAGAACAGATTTCACTCGAGGTTCAAACCGCAGCAATGCGGAAGGGACAGACCACACGCACTCACCGCCTGGAGGGCAGAGAGGATACCTGGAGGGGTCGAAAGCAGAATACCTGGGAAGAAGGGAGAAAGCATACCTGGAAGGGCTAGGCAGCACAGTGGCGGGGACAGACAGCAGCACGTTTGGCGGTCAAAGGTCAGAGCGAATGAATGGACAAAAAGCCCAAAACTGCACAGCTGGAGGGGCAGAAGGCTGGAAAGAAAAAAAGCATTACACCCAAAGGGCAAAAAGCAGAACATCTGAAGGGCAAGACTCATCAGCTGGAGGGGCAGGAAACTTAACTACCTTTTTACACCACGTTTCATTAAAAGGTTCTCTGGGGGTGAAGCTTTCCTAAAATGAATTCCAGCTTTCTCACATGTGTACCAAAGTTCATTAATTGCTCTTACGCCGCACTAGTTTCAATTTCCACCAGCCGCCACTGCAGACTATTGTGCCTGTGTGCAAGCAGCAACATTATTGGAAAGCCAGGACTGGTTGAAGGTGTCACACAATACGATGGGCAACTATGTAAAAGCTTAAGTTTGTAATTTTCAGGCTATATTTTCGGTAACATTCGAAGATTAATCAGTGAAGAGGTGAAATGGTGAAGATTGCATTTAATGTGCAGATGTTAGAATTCAAGTGATCATTGTCAAACATTCAAACTTGCTAAAAAGTGCCTGCCTTCCACAATGAAAGCTGAAAGGACTTTAGGGCCAATATTACCACATTACCTGCAAACCCACCTCTCCTTTGATTATGCTGTCTAGTAGCGGCAACTGAATGTCTGAATTGAAAACAAGAACAGTAAATCTCAGTGCTGGCACCTGTGTTCCCATGCAGAACCCACGCTTTGGTGTGCTTTCATAAGCCCCAGCCTCTCAGCCCAAATATTGTTGAGGCTTGAGCCCCAGTGTTCTACAGGAGCTGGTGCCCACAGCCTCAGACAACTCTCCTCTGTGGTACCTGCCTCCACAGAGCATTACCATCATACAGCCCAACGGGGCCTAAAGATTGATCTACGTTGTGGCTTCAGCAGCAACAAAAACACCAGCACCTGGTGCAGGCTAATGGAGCCCAGGTGAAGGTTTAAAAAGTACATCTGGAACCAGTGCTGCTTTGTCCACCCACAACGCACTTGTACTTGCGTGACGTGTTGTATATAACACGAGCCTTTGCCAATGGTTGTTATGTGTGCAGCATAAGAGGTGTGTGTGAGAAGCCGGCCTAGTATGTGATATCTACTAATGTAAGTGGGTACCTTGCACCAGTCCAGACAACCTTTATGGTGATTTAGGAGGTCTCAAACAACCTTAGAAAGCTATCCAAGTGGTAGCTGTCTAGAGCAGTCTTTAGACTTACTCTTGAAGGAGTGTGAAGCAGCTTGCTTTACCAGAGTATAAGGTTATAGTAGAGATTAAATGAAAAAGAACCACAAAATCTATTTATAAAAATATGTATTTATTATATAAAACTATCTAGTATGGTACTGTATCTCCTACACTGAGATAGACACAAAGCACACAATACCTTAGCAAAGAAATCACAGTAAATAACACTAATACACAGTGGGCCCTTGGGGGGGTCCAAACCATATACTAAGAAAGTGGTATAAGAACAGCGACTCAAGTCAGGACAATGTCGAGAGGATGTAGAATTGCTGGGGACCCAGAGAATTCCCCCCATAGTAAGTAGATAGGGGCCCCACAGAGAGCGTGTGCAGTGTGTGAACATGACCGTGTGCTCCGTACAAGTCTATGTGCAAGTAGTGGTTGGATTTTTAAAGATTAGGGACCCTTACCAGAGGACCCTGAAGAAACCCTGTGGAAGACAGAAGGTTGGAGAACCGCCCCACCCATGGACACCGAGGTACCCAAGTTACCTATTGCAGGGAAGCTGGATATATAGGTGTGAAGGGGTGTCAGAAACCGCCTTCGAACCCAACGGAGGACTTCATGAATGTTTTGCTGCTGGAAGAGGAGAAAGTGTATGGAAGAATCCAAACGGGAATTCTTGAAGAAGAGTACCTGAAAGCAGAGGGGACAGTGTCTATGTCACTCAGGAGTGACCAGGAGACTTGGAAGACGGATGCCCTTCCGAGGTCGAGATGCTTCAGGAAGGATGAAGGTGACCTTGACTCTGAAGCTGTGAGGACCAGGAGATGCTGAGGACAACCAGGACCCGGATACAAGCTGTCCCACGAAGGATGATGAGTTCTGAGAGGTTGCTGTCCCATGGGATCACCAACCAGCCGTGGCAAATGCAACCCATGCAGGAAATCAAGAAGGTGCACGATTGGGATCAGCATGCAGGGGAGTCAGGGCAGGTCCCGAGCACTCGGGGGAGCCCAAGGAAAACAAAGAGGACCCTCAATTGGACCCACAGGCCATAGGCCCTGGGGTGGCAAGAGGACCTTGAGCAGCTCACCAAAAGGAGCAGGGCACGGTGCTCACGAGGGGATATGACTGAAGATCTTGGTGGAAGAAGTTGCCGGAGATTGGGGCTACTTGGAGCCCAATACACTTGTCGCAGAGTTGCCAACAAGCATGTGCACTTGCACAAGTATGCGGTGCACAGGCGTTTGGTTAATGCAGCCCCCACAAGGGATTCTGACCTCAGACTTGGTGAGACGACAGAGTGAGACATAGGTAACCACCATCTATGTTGTTGACCCCTTCCAAGTCCGCAAGTGCTCGGAATGAGCAGACTGGTTAGCAGAGTTGAGGTGACTACAAATATAGAGGAGTGACTCCTTTACTCCAAGGGAGATTACTTTGGTACTCCTTGATGCTTCACAGGCCTTGGAAGGTTCCTGTATGATGCACAGGCACAGACGATGCATCAGACTCAAAGGGAGGTGAAGTCAGGCCTACACGATGGGAGTACAGTGGTTTCAATTCTGAATCTTATCCCACAACAAATCTAGGGACCTACACCCAGGTCAGCCCTTACATACCTAGGGAAAGGGTTGGCAAAATTCAGGTGACCTCCCAGGGAAGGGTCTGCACTGGGGGAGGTTAATCCCATATCCTTTGTCTAGTTTCACATCATAGCGGGAACCAATGGCTCCCAGGACTGGTTTGAACTGAACTATGCACAGGGACACCAAATACGTCCCACATGCAGATTTTAAGGAACTGACAAGTGCACCCACCTAGACCTAATACACTAAATCCTGTCTGGGAGGTGGTCAGACCTCCCTGTGACAGTATGCCTATTATTCTGCCATCTCCTGATTGAGCTTGGCTCAGCAGCAGGAGGGCAGAAATGTGACTCTGGTCAGCACCAACCATTTTGTGCTGTCCGGAACTAGAAGGCTGGTACAGGGAACACTGAGAGACTAATGGAGGTCTCTACCAGTGCTTGGAATCATACCTCCCACACTGTTTACAATGTGGGGGTATGATTCCAAAATGTTTGTTACCAAACATGATTGGATTTGTTGCAGCTGTTTTTGAGATGGTCATTGTGCGGTCATGCGATTCCTTATAGTATATTGCTGCTTCACTGACAATCCGCGAGAATATACTCCGTAGGCTGAAGCGGTAACTCATGCAGGGGCACCCTCTCCCTTAGAACCCTGCCCTCAGGCAGGTACAGTGCGTCCATTGGGACGTTGGGGCATAGCCCCCCCCGCCCGCAGCTCCCTCGGCGTCTCTAAACTTAAGTAAACTGAATCAGTTTACTTAAGTTCAAAGAGGCCGAGGGAGAACTGACAATCATGTCAGTCAGCATGACGTCGGACCGCCCACCCCCTTCATCTGAAGGGATTGGGCGGTCCGGCGTCATGTTGACTGACATGAGTGTCAGAGTCAGACCAGGGGGCAGGCAACAGGCAGCAGTACAAGTGCGCATGAGTGGGGAAGGTCGACGATTTTTTGCACCGTGCCTAATCATGCGCACTAGTGTCTGCTCTGGCTGGCGCATGCCCATTAGGAGAGTAAGTGTTGAGCAAAGGCTCAACCCTTGCTCTCCTGGGCAGGTGGGCGAGTAGTAACAGTGCTCTAAGCCAATCCTGGCACTGCTGGCAGTGCCAGGATTGACTGAGAGAGGTTGCCAGTCCACTCAAGTGCCGTTTGTGAAGGCGCCAAGGGGAGCAGAGGTGACGCGGACCGGCTGTGAGGTAAGTTTTCTGTTTTATATAATTTTATTCCCCTGCACCCCCTCTAACTGTAATTTGTAGTCTGTGCGGTGTAAATAAGCTTCATCATCTGGATCAGTGAGCCACTGGTTCTGTGCACTAACTGACTGATGTTTACACTTTGTCCTTACTGTAGCGATTCCTCATCCTGGGGCCGGTTGCTCGACCCCGGTCTGGCAGTGCGAGGAGTGGTGCATACAGGGGGAACAATTGAGTCGGCCCAGGTGGTCCTTGGCCCTGTCGGGCACACAGGCTCCCGCCGGTGTTTGCTTTCGTCGCAGGGCGCACACACTTACCGTAACCCCGGCTCCCTCCCGGCCCTCTACTGAGTAACTCGTCTTGGCAGATGCTACGGGGCATGAGTTCCTGATTCCTCTCCTCACACTCGAACAGGCACACAACAGTTCATTGGATAGCCCGCTATGCTCCTTTGTCCACCCCCCGCCCCCTGGACATGCTGTCCAGTCCAGGACAGCTGTGCGGCTTCACCCAGTTCAGAGTTACCGCAGGGGTGGTCGTGTCACATGGTTCAGACATATGATGGTGTCGGGTTAGCTGCAGTAAGTGCGGGTCATTATACCTTCCCTCTATAACACTGTGGCTCCTATCGAGTGGATGCCCGGGCGAGGGGCTTTGGGTTGTCCTGCATGCCTTGGCCCAGACTGTGACACGCCGGCGTATATATTGTTCAGGTCGAGCTCACTTGAGCATTACCATGAGGTATTAAATCATTTTGTTTAAGCAAAAGCAACATAGGCCTCGGTCATTGCTTTTTTGCTTGTGAATTATTGCCCGCTTGACATGCTGTTCAGAACACGGACCTCGATTTAAAGCTTGCATTTCCTATTGCCCCGGGAGGGGAACATTAGGCCTGCTGCGGCCAAGGGCCGGTGTTCCGTCGTTTTCCACTCCACGTCTGTTGGTGCTCCCCCCTCAATGACGGATTCAGTAACAAATAGAAGAGAATTGTGGGGACTCCTATGGGACAGGAATGCCAATCTGAAGCTGTGTTCTGTATTTCTGTGCTTAAAAATCATTGGACGGGTATGATTTATACATTGCAGCTGTGCTTATGTGCGCATAAAAATTCAATCACTGATGTCATTGACAAAAGTAAACTATAAAGTCAGTACAAACGTAGAAATCTACTACTGTTTTGAAGGGGCGTGATCTCACAAACAGAAAAGTAATCCAAAATAACCGTGCAATTTGGTGCATTTTTGCTGCTAAAGCCTACAACTGAGGTTGAGTTTTTTGCACTTTTGACCCAGACATAAGTAGCCTTTTGAGGTCAGCACGGGTTGAAAAATAATTATAAACTAGCATTCTACCCCATCCAAATGATGTACTTTCATTCTCAAATACTTCTGAAATACAAGCCCCTGATGCACAAACGGCTTCCTAGGGGAAACGTTCCCAATCAGTATATGGGGCCTCATTTATGAGAAATGACCCATCGCTGCGTGAAAGCAGCGATGCGTCACTTCTCAGTGTGCACTCTTTGCGACATTCCTGATGCGTCATATTTAATGTATGACTCATCATGTCGCAAGGAGTTACAGATACGTCAGTATTTCTGACGTATCTGTAAGTGTAAACGTGACGCATTGCTGGAGTGTGTCACAAAAGTGACGCAACTCCAGCAATGCGTCCTTTCACATGGGACAAGCCCCATGTGAAAGGGCCTGCGTCAGTCTTACGCCTTCTGTGAGGCAGGCGCAAGATTTTGATGCATAGATTTCACAGCGTCACTTCTACGACCCTTCCTTGCATCAATACGCCCCCCCTTGCATACATAGGGGCAGATTTATGTTGGTAATGCGCCATGTTTGCGTCACGCAACTGCGGCGTAACCGTGGCGCATCCCTACGACCCATTTACAACATGACGCATCTAGGCAGATGTGTCACGTTGTAAAGCCCTGCGCCACTTGTGGGTGTTCCGGCGCAGGGTGGGCGTTCCGGGGCAGGTGCGCCTCGCAAAAGTGGCTGAGTGAAATCTAAAAGATTTCACTCAGTCACTTTCAGGCCAATGCTGCGTCAAAACCCTGCGCCTGATTGAAGCAGGCGTAGGTCTTGATGCAGCATTGGTCAGATGGGGCACCCCCGAGCCTTGCTGGAGCTGCGTCGCGCTTGCGACGCAACTCCAGCAATGCGCCACCTTTACGGCACAGATGTCACGCATCTGTGCCGTTTTTGCCCCATGGTGCGCCGAATTGTAAATGCGGCGCACCGTGGGTGGCGGAGCAGCAGCGCAAAATAACTGGCGCATCCCTGGGGATGCGCCAGTTATCATAAATCTGCCCTATTATACCTGGTGCAGGTATAATGTGGCGCAGGGTTTACAAAGTGACGCATCTACCTAGATGCGTCACTTTGTAAATATGGCACAACAAGGTGCATTTTTTACGCCACTGGTGCGTCACAAAAAGTGACGCACCGGCGGCGTAAAAGTGACACACAGACTCATAAATGAGGCCCATGGAATTTAAAAATGTCTTGTCATTGGCAACGAGACATAACCGAATGATTGCGAACAGTTGCAGTACACTTTTTATGGTGAGCTGTTGCTTTTTTGTACAACTCCCAGGCTGATGAAATGTAAATTTCTTTTTAATGTTCAAGATGAACTTTAATTGATTCAAAATAGAATCGCTTCGAGAGCCTTCACGAAACCTGACATGTGACACCTCCCTCATGTTTATTTGTGAAGCAGAACCAAGGCAGTCCTAATGTGTGTGCCTGTGCGTGTTTTCATGTTTCCCTGGCCTTCACTGGCGGTGTCTGTTCGGTGTCAGGTCTTTGTCTTCTAGTCTGCCTAACAAGTTGTAAACTGCTAGAAGGCATTGTTTATTACCGCAGCCCCTTTAGCCTCTGCAAAATACGTTTAGAGTGTGATATACAGTGACAGTGAACATACATACAAAATGAGAATATAGTTTAAGAAAACAATTTGTGCACCTGAACTCTGTAAAGCACAGTTCTGATGGTAATTGCTGTTGTCCTGTACAGTGTTCCTGTGGAATTTATTTATATAGGATCTACCTTGGGCACAGGTGCAACATTAGGAATCCTGGGAACTCTGGGGCATATTACCAACCAATAGAGATAATTTTTGTCTCTAACTTGTTTAGAGACAAAAATTATCGCCGCACATCGGCGATTTTTATCGCAGATAAACCTTGCTATTAGCAAGGTTTATCGCAAATGCGATAAAAAACGGCCGCAATGCATGAATATCGCTGAAAAGTCAGCGATATTCATGCATTATCGAGCAAATGCTCTTAGCCATGTTATCCACCTCCCATTGGTTAACATGGCTAAGAACTGCTCAGGGCAGGTGTTAGCTTTTTGAGATATTCGCGCTTAGCGCGAATATCTCCAAAAGTTGGTAATAGGAGATAGCGATGTTAGCGACTGTTTTCAGTCGCTAACATCTTGGCACGCCCACTTTGCATGTCATTAGTGATAAATATCACTGACATGCAAAGCGGGGCCCAAGATGGTCACTATCTCCTATTAGCTGTCGCTAACTGGTGTTAGCGACAGCTTGGTAATAGGGAGATAATTTTATCTCCGCTTTCTTGGCTTTTAAAGCCAAAAAAGCAGAGATAAAGCCCCTTGATAATATGCCCCTCTTAGAGATAATTTTTGTCTCTAACTTGTTTAGAGACAAAAATTATCGCCGCAAATCGGCGATTTTTATCGCAGATAAACCTTGCTATTAGCAAGGTTTATCGCAAATGCGATAAAAAACGGCCGCAATGCATGAATATCGCTGAAAAGTCAGCGATATTCATGCATTATCGAGCAAATGCTCTTAGCCATGTTATCCACCTCCCATTTGATAACATGGCTAAGAACTGCTCCTGGGCAGGTGTTAGCTTTTGGAGATATTCGCGCTTAGCGCGAATATCTCCAAAAGTTGGTAATAGGAGATAGCGATGTTAGCGACTGTTTCCAGTCGCTAACATCTTGGCACGCCCACTTTGCATGTCATTAGTGATAAATATCACTGACATGCAAAGCGGGGCCCAAGATGGTCACTATCTCCTATTAGCTGTTGCTAACTGGTGTTAGCGACAGCTTGGTAATAGGGAGATAATTTTATCTCCACTTTCTTGGCTTTTAAAGCCAAAAAGCGGAGATAAAGCCCCTTGATAATATTTATTTATTTATTTATTTATTTATTATTATTTATTTAGCGATTTATAAAGCGCCTGGTGACCCGGAGGCATCCCCGCGCTAATGATACAAGTGGAGACCAGAGGGGGAAGGGGAGCTTATTTGGGGAAAAGCAGAGTTTTCAGTTTTTTACGGAAGAGGAGGTGGCAGGGTTCCAGTCGCAGGAAGCGGGGGAGTGAGTTCCATCCTGCAGACGCTTTTACTGCGAACCGTCTACCGCCAGTGCGTGCCTTCCTGAATCTCGGGACGGTGGCCAGGCGTTCGTTGTCAGAGCGTAGGAGTCTAGGGGCCTTGTAGGGGGTGACCATGTCTCTCAGGATGGAAGGGCCAAGACCATTGAGGAGTTTGTGGGCAGTGCACATCGCCTTGAATTCTACCCTCTGCCGCACTGGAAGCCAATGTAGGGCCTTCAGCGCTAATATGCCCCTCTGTGCCACAGTAGTTGCGTTGTGACTTGTCTGACACCTCATGAGCTGTCTGTGGTACAGGAATACAGAGGGGCACAGACATGCTCGCTGGGTGCATAGGTGTCTCCAAGGATGCTGCCCGGGAGCTGTTAGGAGCTTTGAGGGGCAGAGAAGCAGCTACCTGAAGCTTAAGTTCCATGTGCCTATTATGATGGTCATCCTCGCTCTCAACGCTCGCTCGCCATAGGACCTCAAACTTTTACGCCTCATCCCTTTCAAATGTCACCAGCCACCCCTCCCTCCGGGTTTTAAAGGCCTGCTATAGGGGTGACTTATATTTTAAGTGCAGTGACCATTATATATATTAAACCTATATCTTTCGCAGAGATTGAGTGCAGGGTGAATGGTGAGACTGCAGGGTGAGCAGTGAGATGTCATGTGAGTGTCATGTGAATGCAGGGTGAGCGGTGTGCTCATGGAAGTGCAGGGTAAGAGGAGGGTGAACGGCATGAGTGCATGGTGAGCGGTGTAAGGACAGTGTGATCACTGTGAGTGCATGATGAGTGGTGAGAATGACAGATGAGTGGAGTGTCATGTGCATGCAGGGTGAGTGTTATGCTCGTGTGATTGAAGGTTAAGAGCAGGATGAATATTGTGAGAGCAGGCGGAGTGCATGAGTGCATGATGAGTGGGGTAAGTACAGAGTGACCTCTGAAAATGCAGGGTGAGTGATGGGTCTGCAGGGCAGCAGTGAGAGAGACAAGTGAGCCGAGTGCCATGTAAATGCAGGGAGAGCAGTGCGATTGTGTGAGTGCAGGGAAAGAGGAGGGTGAATGGCGTGATTGCATGTTGAGCAATGTAAGTGAAATGTGATCACTGTGAGTGCAGTCTGAGCTTGAAAGCCAAAGGTAAGCTGTGAGAATGATGGGTGAGTTGTCTGAATGGACGACGAATTCCCAGACACACTGAGTAACTCATCTCAATTGGTGAGTGGGGTTTCAGATATAATTTAAACGATTGCTATTATTACATCAATCAGGGATTGAGAGTGGAGGAAATAACTGATTTGTGGATCCTGCAACAAACTTTCAGGCTCTCGATATGCTTTTATAGGGTTGCCACCTTTCCAAGAGAAAAATACAAGGCCTGGACAGGCAGAAACCCTAAGTATTCATTTGTAACATTACTTTTCTGCCTTTGTTTAATTATTAGTCAGGGGTCGTTAACGTGGCTCTAGACAAATTTATTTTAAAGGTGCTCTCTGTTCATATTTGCTAGTTGAAGTATGTACAAATATGGGCTAAAAATACCAGCCTTGGGTGATTTGGCTTATTTTTAAAATACTGGTTTGTCGATAGAAAACCGGACACATTGCAACCCTATATGCCTAACATTATGCTATTTGCCAAAATGAATTCCCCCACTGTGGTAGCAAAAGTACTTAACAAATTTAAGGAATAGGCAGAGTGGGCAACAGGGGATCTGGTGTAAAAAAAACAGGAATGTGTCGTAAACAAGTAATGGGTCTTTTAAAGTCCTGTGAAATTCTCAGATGAGACAGAGATAAGGCACTATCCACCGTACAGCTCGCCCACAGAAGCACAAACTCTGACCGTGTGTGTCCTGAAACCTGCATCAGCCTGGGCTGAGACACACAACGAGGGAGGATGAAGCCCCTTCAGCCCTATGGGCATTGCACGCTTGATCTCACCCATTCTCCCGCAACATCAATTGCACCTCCACCCCCACCCGGTTTGTTCCCAGTTAACACTTCTCCCACAACCAGTCCTGCTGTCTTTTCTCTACCCTTCCTTTGCTTCTGTCTCCATGCCTGTTCTGTCCTCCCACTGCCTGTGTGAACTCCCAGTCCCACAACAAAATACAGAGAGCTGTGGAAAGACTCCTGTTCTGCCAATGCATTTTTCTCATAGAAACAAAAGGTGGTCTGCATTGAAGGCTCCCTTTGTAACTTTACACTGTTCTTTTTGGTTCTATGTGAATTGATGGGTGGGTTGGAAGGTCCTTTCATTATAGTCCTTTGTTACTGTATCATTGAAATGATAGAAGAACTTTAAAGAAGGCCCCTTCGCTATCAGAATTTCAGATCGCATAGAAAAGAAAAGAGGACTGCAATGCAGACAAGGAAGGGCGCCTTCAGCACAGACCTCGGGGGCATATTATCAAGGCGGGCGATAAGAGATTATCGCCGCTTTAGCGGCCGTTTAACCTCTGTGACTGGGACATCCTTTCCAGTAGACAATCTCCCGATTGACTGCAACTTCTCAGGCATTCCTGATTGTCTAGTCCTGATGATGATCCCATAACCTTGTTGGGGATCGAAATGTCGTCGACAACCACATCTTGACTCTTACCTGATTTGTTGATTTATGCGAAGCATAACATGTTTTTGTTATTGTGACTAATGTGATTGTTTATTCTTACCACCAAGTCACTTTTTATTCTATGCCTTACGTAAGGAAATCTGTTGATTTCCAGTTACCTTGTTACATCCAGCTCACTTTATGTTTTCTGTATTATGCATGTTCTAATTCTTGATAATAAATTAGTAAAAATGTTTGCATGAGTACATTTAGACCCAATCCTGATCTCAGCATTGTGGTTACACTTTCATATTCATTTTAGAAAGGCATCACCTCACCCCAGTCTTCTGTCAAGTAGGTACCAGAAATGGATTCTGGATGCAATTAATTAAGTAGCCCCGGAGAAATCCATCATTTCCAACCGGGCTACGCCATCTGCCCAATGGTTCACAGAGGATCTTCGACTACAACGGCAGTATTGTAGAAATTTAGAAAGACGCTGGCGCAAGCATTACAGTCCTCTGGACAAGCAAGCCTACAAAGATGCGCTAGCGCTCTACAAAAGATCCATTATTAAACATAAAAGCGCTTTTTTTCATGCCCAGATAGAATCTGCCCAGAACTCTACAAGAAAGCTATTTCAAGTAGTGGACTCTCTCTCTAACCCTCCGACATGACCTCCCATTGAGCCATCTCAAGATCTTTGTAATGAGGTAGCCACTTTCTTTTCCACGAAGGTCACTAATATCTATTCATCTTTCTCCCTCCCGAAATGCTCGGATCACCTTGACCCCCCTCCTCCGGCCCCTTCAATCACACCTATTTTCTCCAACTTTCAACGGGTCTCGACATACCTGATCAGCAAACTGATCACTTCAATTAAATCTGGATCTCCTTTAGACCCCTGCCCCCCTTCCATACTGAGCGCTCTCACTGAGGTTATTACTCCCCCGCTCACGGACTTATGTAATTCCATCTTCCAGACAGGCATTTATCCTGAAATCTGGAAAAAGGCTTTCATCAAGCCCCTATTCAAAAAACCGTCCTTGGACCCCACGGATTCAGCTAGCTACAGACCCATCGCCTGCCTCCCATTCCCGGCCAAAATATTTGAAGCAGTTATGAACAAACAGCTTTCAGGGTTCATCGACAGTCACCAACTTCTAGATGATACCCAGTTCGGGTTTAGGAAGGGCCACAGCACAGAAACCGCTCTGATAAAGGCCTCTGACGAGATTAGGACTATAATGGACAAGGGTGGGGCGGCGGTCCTAATACTCCTAGATCTGTCCGCTGCCTTTGACACGGTCGATCACTCCATCTTGATCGACCGTGTCACATCCCTGGGGGTCACCTATCTTGCCAGGGACCTCATTGCTTAATTTCTGGCCAACCGCACGCAAGCGGTGAAACTGGGCCCCTTCTACTCACCTACCTTCACCCTTCCGTGCGGGGTGCCCCAGGGCTCCTCGCTAAGCCCCACATTATTTAATATATATGTGGCGGGCTTGGCAAGGGTTATAAAAGCACATGGGCTGCGCTTAACCACCTATGCGGATGACACCCAACTGGTGTTGGCGATACATAAGGATGGTCCAGCCGTTGCTGCAAGATTCCAGGAGGGGATGTCGGCCATCGGCTCATGGATGTCAAGTAACTGCTTGAAATTAAATTCGGACAAGACCGAGGTGATGACCTTTGGCAACCTCTCACCGGAATGGTCCTCCATTTGGTGGCCCATTGAAATGGGTTCTCCTCCCACCTCGGTTGCCAGGGTCAGAAACCTCGGTGTTGTGTTCGATGACAAGCTGTCATTCAAGCACCACGTGAATGCAGTGGTCGCGTCCTCCTTCTATATACTGAGGAAGATTAAGAAACTGTTGCCATATCTTCCTCCAGCGGCAGGAAAAACATTGATCACCACCCTCGTTTTCTCTAGGATGGATTATGGCAACGCTCTCTTCCTCAACACCCAAGAACACGTTTTAACCAAACTACAATCAGTCCAAAACGCTGCAGCCAGAATTCTGCTCGGCATCCCTGGTCACCGCCCCACCTCCTCGGCCATACGTCGCCTGCATTGGCTAAGGGTCAAGAGTCAGATAAAGTTTAAGGCACTTTGTATTGCATATAAAGCCATCCATGACTCAGGACCCAGGTTTCTTAAGGATGCTTTTCGGATCTGCGTTCCAAAAAGATCACTTCGCTCATCCTGCACTCATCTTCTTTCTGTCCCACGTACCAGAACCACTACCTGGGGAGACAGACGTTTCTTAGTAGCAACCCCCAGGCTATGGAATTCTCTTCCTCTGTTCAGCAAAACCAGTCCCACTCTCATCATCTTCCGTAAACTTCTGAAAACCTGGTTATTTAATCAATGATCATCTGGCCGCTCTCTGTCCCAGGAAGTCCGACATGCGCCAAGACACCCCAGGGTAGTTGTGCGCAATAAAAATTTCAAAAACATAAACATAAACAAATACCCCTTCTTTAATACCATTGTGCCGAGGGAGCGCCCAAAGTGGTCACACATCTCCTTGCACACCCGAGGAATAATGTAAAAAATGGCTGCAGAGGTGGAAGTGAGTCCAGCTGGACTTTTGCACCTTGATGTCAGACTCATCAGCTTATCGTTTGATACTAAGATATCCTTGGCAGTCACTTCACACGTTGCCAAGATATAAGTTGTGCTCATTATTTATTTTGACCTCTCTCAACGCTGTATCTACATACGATATGCAAGCGTCTGTGTGCTGTCAGGTAAGACTTTCTGTGGTAATGACTCCTATAGTGATCAATTATACCTAACACAATACAGAAGGGATAGATTTTTGCTGCTTAGTTACTGTTTACTAATCCACATATCTCCCATACACCTAATTCATTTTTGGGGTTTTTATGTTTTATTTCATTTGTGCTGTGCCTATCTTTTGTTAATTGTAAAATGGCAATGACATTTCTTAAAGAAAATAATAATAATTCTATTATTGGGGCGCCACGTTGTCTGCAATGCTCTGTAGCAGGCATATTAACCCACTAAGATATTTTATGATGATTTAAACCTGTGACCAGAGATTGAAGCACAGATTTTTCTCAGACATGTACATTAACAATTCTACTCTGGTTTATGCTCCACAGCAGATATGTTAACCCCTTAGGCTATATCACAATGCAGTTTGTTGGTGAGTATTTAAGTAAACAGGTTTTCCTGAGACATTTTTTCATGATGTCATTTTCTTTTCGGGCAGAGTTTGGAAAAAAATGCATGTGAACTGAGGGACCATCCAATGACAGTGAATTAATGCAAGTCTCACAAAGTAGACTCAGAGGAGCACGTTTACATGCTCTATCATCTTTCCGTTAAAACAAGATCTGAAATCATGTGAACTCTTTGCTCATCCGCCACAAACTAAATCTAGGAAGTCATCCAGAAAGTTTGGTTTGCCAAGGAGGAAGCGGGTCGATGCAATAGTAAAGTTGTGCCAATATAGCTGCAGCTAAATCAACGGTAAATATTATTCAGCAGGCCTTAAAATATGTTCTCAAACAATCGCCGACCTTGTTGACATTCGAGGGGGAAAACATAACTTTCAAGCAGTGAGTCTTGTTTTCTCTCACATCTGCTTCGAAAACAATGCCGGGAGTTATTTTTTCTCTTTGCAAGTGGATAATGGTATTGTTTGCTTCAGACTGTAAAAACGGTGTTTGTGGTTACAAAACACATAAGTCTCGTGTGCAACTTGTTTGTTGATGTTTGTACATTGCTCGGTGGAATGAGGCTTGACCATCGATGAATAATTTTGCAGTTCAGCTCATGAACTACTGGCCTCATATAGCGGCCCGTAATAGCTCCTGCAGTATTTTAACACGATATCACCGCACAGAGGTAATACCTATGTATGCTCCGTGGTACACATGAGATTACTGCACTGTACGCAGTTCCACACCTCGGATTAGGGTATAACAGGGTAATATAGCAAATGTTCATAATACGGGGTATTAAAGCTGGCAATGAAATCTTTTCCCTGCATAAATACTGCCATATTTGACCATGGGTGGCTCCTCCGCAATGGTGGAGGTGTGTCACCCAACTGGCTCAGAGCCAGCAGCTGAAAAATAAAATATTTTATTATGGTTGAATTTTTCAGCTGTTGGCTGAGCCAGCATGTGTGGAGGGTCAGGCCAGTCCGTGGTAGATGGGGCGCAGTCATGTGCACTGCTAAGTGCGCATGTCGGTTTGGCCGGCAGTCTGAGAGCAGCACCGGGATTCGATGGGACGTCTCTGATGCTGTCCCAGGGACTGCTAGGAGCAGGAAGCAGAGGAGCGGCGAGGCACGAGGCAGCCTGCAGCATCAGATAAGTTTTTTTTTTGATTAACACCTCTCGGCACCCCCCAATCCCTGGTTTCTGCCCCACCACTTTTTAGCTTGAGCCTACTGGCAGCGCACATGCGCTGCTCACTCTGCGAGGCATGCTGTATTAGGGTATGCACTGGAAGCCCTGCCCACTCTGCTCCCATATTTGTCATTGGCTTTTGTCATTGTACTTCTTAAATGCTGGCTTCTGATTCCTAAATATGCTTGTTAGCCCCTCCTTGGTACCGCTTTGTCTGCATTTGTTACCGCCCATAACGACTGGACCTTTTATTTGGCTTGTTACACGGTCTGCATTATAAGTGGGTGAGCACTATTTTGTTTATTGACACTAATGGGGGCTTTTCTTTGTATTTGCTTGCTGAGTGCGGTTATGTTATGTTATGTTATGTTATGCACTTTTGTATTGCGCACAGCTGCCCCAGCTAAGGGGCGTCCTGGCGCATGGCAGGCAATGTGCAACAGATAGCAGAAACACAACACAGATAAAAGAATTTATTTAAAAAAGAAAAGTTTTCAGTGCTTTGCGAAAGGCCAAGAGGTCAGCCAGTAGCCGCAAGTCCACTGGGAGGGAATTCCAGAGTTCAGCCGCCCTCACCCGGAAAGAGCGACCACCAACCCGACACAGCCTGTATCGGGGGACCACCGCGAGCGCTTGGCTTCCCGATCTCAGAGCGCGGGAAGGAACATACCACGACAGGAGATCAGCAAGAATTGGCGGACCTACTCCCCTCAAGATCTTAAACGCCAAGCACAACACCTTAAACTGGATGCATGATTTAATGGGGAGCCAATGCAAAGATCTCAAGACTCCTGAAACAGAGCTCCTTCGGGGTAGGCCAACAATGGCTCTCGCCGCGGCATTCTGCACACGTTGGAGGCGGGTAGTCTCCGCCACATTGGTCCCTACCAAAAGCGAACTGGCATAGTCCAGGCGAGATAGTACCGTGGCCTGGACAATCAGCTGCCTGGTACCACGGTCAAAGAACTTAAGAATGGGCCTCAGCGACCGCAAGATGCCAAAACAGCAGGCCGCGATTTTCTTCGAGTGGCCCTCGTAACTGAGAGCGGGATCCATCCACACACCCAGGTTCCTAAGTTCAGTGACCGGGAGAGGGACCGGCCCCAGTTCAACTGGCCACCACTTGTCCCCCCACAGTTCCGCCCTTCTGCCGACGATCATGATCTCGGTTTTCTTCGCGTTGAGCTGGAGACAGTTGTTCTTCATCCAGCTTGCCACCGCCCTAAGTCCACTCTGAAACCTAGGGGCATCCCGGTCCGCATCCCCGCTGATAGTAACCGCTAGCTGAGTATCGTCAGCATACGAGACCATAGTCATGTCCCATTGCTTGACGATCTCAGCCAGCGGTCTCACATACAGATTGAACAGCGTGGGACTCAGCGAGGAGCCTTGCGGGACCCCCTGTCTCAGAGGAAGGAATTGGGACTGGTACGGTGGCAACGCAACGCTAAAGAAACGATCGTTCAGGAAGGAGCGGAACCACTGGAGGGCAGCGCCACCCAGCCCGACCTCCTCCAGGCGATGCAACAGGATAGGATGGGACACGGTGTCGAACGCGGCGCTCAGATCTAATAAAACGAGCGCCGCTGTCTGCCCCGCATCCATCACTGTGCGTAGGTGTTCAGCCATGGAGAGAAGGGCGGACTCCGTGCTGTGACCAGCACGGAAGCCATTTTGGGTGGGATCCAAGATGTTAAACTGGATAAGGTGGGCCGAAAGAACTTTGTTGACATGGGCCTCCATTACTTTGGTAGGCCAGGGAAGCAAAGAGATAGGCCGATAGTTTTCAGGCTTGTCTGGTGCCCGCTTCAGGGACACTGTGCTTAGTTTAATTTTGTTTTTAAACTCTAATAATAAGCGCAGCTCCCGCTTCAGGGACGCAACGCTCTCTTTTTGTTTTTTAACTTTCATAATAAGCGCGGCGCCTGCTTCACGGACACTGCGCTGAGGTCGCAGTGCCCGATATGCTACCAGGAGCAGCTGCTGCTATCAACACGCTTCAGCTTCTTCGCTGCCCAATCCCTCAGCCAGTCCACGCTCGCCTCCTCTATTGGCATTCACCCTCCCTCCCTCGCATGAGGGAGCGGGGCTTAGGGGCAATGAACATGGCATAACAACCGGTTCCTGCAGTGGCAGCTCAGGTGAATGGGAGCGTGCCCATGCTGTAATGCTTCTCAGCCTTCACCCGGCTCTCTGCCGTGCCGGATGGGTACGGATGTGAAGTGCTGATCCAGATGTTTCTCAGCTTGTACAGAGACTAGATCGTCATGCTGCTCTTTGACAATGAGTGGGGCCAGTACATTGATCTGTCAAACGGCTTCTTAGAAAACGAGAGGGGCAAAGTGCGGCTAGTGCCCCTGCAGATCCAGGTGAGCGCCTGCCTTGTCCTAGCGATGTCTTTGTGGGGCCTGATAGTTCCCTTAAGACCCACCTTAGTGCCCCCAGTGTTCAGGTCTGCCCAGCATCCATGACCAGATGGCCCTGTAGTGTCATGTGCTCACTGTCCCCTAGACGAATGTCCTGTACCCCTTCCTGAGTGACATCCTTGTTAGTGAACATTCGCCTGCATATTTTTGGAACAAGCATTTGTAATGCAACAGGTCTCACAATTGAGAGATTTTTAGCTATTGGCATTGTAAATGAAAATGTCTTTTATTTATGTCTTTAAAAAAAACAGCAGTAATAAAAGGCATTGCCATTTACAATACCATTAGGTCAAACTTTCTAATATGCGAGACCTATTGCATTGCAAATGATTGTTATTTACATTGGCCGCCACTGCATTTTACCAAGTGAAAACCAGAAGGGGAAAACCGAGCAGACACATAATTACCTTTAAACTTGGAATCCTGATTCAGGTGCATAGACCAGCAGTAATTCTTCAAAAAGTCTTTACATACTGCAAGAGAAAAACCCAAGTTGTTTCTGGTGTCACTTAAAGGCCCATAGTTATATTGTCTTTTGCCCTCTTGTCCCTACGCCTTCCCATCCCATCATGGTTCTTTCCACCTGTAGAATACTTAGGTCGGAGTGCGATACTGTCAGTTACGGAGTTAGAACTTGATGGATGCAGCGCTCTCACATGTGTTGCATACCTAGTCCTTGAATGAAAAAAATATCTACTTTATGAGTTTGAGTGCAATGTAATTTCAGTTAGAACATTGGAATATTGGGCGATCCAATGAAGACAATTAAGTGGCTCAGGGCAACTAATGGCTGGTACAAGCCTTCTGTGCCACCATTTCGATGCTTGTCTTTCTGTTTCTCCCTTTTTATTTTAGAACACTATACTGTCAGTGGGTACAATTTTCTAATAGCTTTAAAGCCCTTCTGCCTCTGGCTATGCTGGTTGTTAAAGGCTCTCTCCCTCGTTATAGGTTCAGGGACTTTAGCAACCCTATAGCTCTCAGCAGCAGGCTAAAAGGCTGTATTGTTATACTCGTCTACATGGTTATGCTTCCCTCGTTTAAGCTGACTCCATGGATATGATATGCGGAGAGTGGCAGCAAGGAGCAGCTATTTTACAAAGCATAACATACCCCCATCTTCTTCAAAATCCTTTCCCTTGTTCAATTTTTTAAAATATATACAAACTCTTTGTCCTGTGGCACACCACCACTTTCTTCTGTGCTTCCTGAAATGATGCTGCCCACATAAGGCAAATTTTGGTTGTGTTATTTAGCACTGAGACAATTTAACTCTGACCAGATCTCCCATTTTAACATTAAGGTCCTCATTTACAAGTTTTTCTCATAGGACACACAGCAAAGCTCTTTGATGCGCTGTCTGTCTCAAAAGAAAAGGACAGTAATGTGTTTCATCTATGAGGTATGATGCATTCCTGTCCTCTTCCACTGCACTGATGCACAATTGGCTGTCTTGCGCCAATTCAGCCACCCCTGCACCATGGTGCAAGGGTGTCAGCTTTGTAGGAATGTTTGTTTTTGTGCAGGAAGGGACATGCAAAATTCATGGGTTTTGCATGGAAACACCCACCGCAATGCCCATGAAATGTCTCTTTGACGCAGAGTAAGGCAATGCAGTGACTTGCACTGCTTTCCTTTACTCCATTTCTACGAGGCCATGAAAAGCCATGCAAATTGGCTTTGTGGCCTCGTAGATATGTGTCTGCACGCTGCCCCACCGGTGCATCAAAGAAAGTGACACACTGTTAGCACAAGTGGCTTGTACATAAGCCCCTAAATTTCCTATCAGTTACTCCTTCATACCATTTTTAAACACGTTGGCGCTTCACACCTACATCACAAATGAATTTCAAAAACAAACCCTTGTGCATCAGCCAAGGTTTATTTATCTTAGTTCCAGGAGATCTTCCCTTCAACACCACAAAATTTGAACCATTTATATCAGTATTGGGAGTGCTATAATTTGCCCACAATAAACTTCTTAATTCAAACACCCAACGAAGACCACTAATCAAAGATAACTGAGGGGCATATTATCAAGGACAGGCGATACATTATCGCCGCTTTTATCGGCAGGAAACTGCCGATAAAGCGGCGATAATGGCCTTGATAATATGCTCTATGAATTCCAATCGAAGCCCATGTTAGATGTGAACACGTCTAACATGGGCTTCAATTGGAATTCATAGAGCATATTATCAAGGCCATTATCGCCGCTTTATCAGCAGTTTCCTGCCGATAAAAGCGGCGATAATGTATCGCCTGTCCTTGATAATATGCCCCTGAATGTTTTCCTTAATTACCTTGTTACACCTCTCCTTCAGACCATCACTTCTGGGATGATAAAATGATTGCGGATCATTATTGCTTATCATTTCCTCTGGAATTTCATCTCTCAAAAAGAATGTCTCAAGAAATTGCACAACCTTAGATGTAGTTATACTGTCCACCAAACTCATTTCAGGCCACCGAGAATATTAATCAATCATCACAATACCAAACTCTGTGTGACTGCCACAAGTACAACAAGCATTGGCAAAGCCAATAGGTCTCGCCTTTGGACCCATATAAGTGGTTAGCTATGCAGCACAGAAGCTGTGTGTTTACAAACATTAGAAAGAAGACTGAGAAACTAGTTTGAGGAATTACTGCCAAGGAGTACAAAACGCAACTCAAATAGCGCATATTAATTTACTGCTTGCTAATAAGGTATCAGCAATAATTTGGGGGTCTGGTTAGGGTAGTGGTTTGAAGGACGTCAATGCGCTTCATGTATGAACTTTCACTATTGGCAGTAATGTAAAAATAACAACAAAACACACCCGTACAAAGATAAAACCTTTTCTATCTACTAGCAGTTTCACAAGCATGAGCTTTCCGCACGCAGTTGAGAAGGGAATAAAAAAAGCAAAAACAATTCACAAGTGATGCACTCTGCGTATGCCAGGGGACTGGGAGCTAGGATCCGTGCCCCGTTACCCGAGGGCAGCCATGCGGCCATGACAAACCTAATGATTAAAAGCAGTGCACGTTTGTATTTGAGTGTAAACCGAGCAATAATAAAAACAATAAGAGCAGATACATGCAAACAGTTACTTTAAAGTTTGAATGCAAACATATTCAAAGTTTAAACGAACCATATTCAGAACCGAAAGCGACGGCAAGAAGAAAAGCGCAGTTGAGAAGGGGGAAAAAATCCAAATGAAAACAGCTGTTTTCAAGCACTCATGCTTATACTGGCATTGCGGGAGCGAGCAACAGCGGCGCGCGGTCCATCTGTTTTCAATTAGCTTGCGCGCCGCTGCTCACTCCTGCAAGGTGGATGCCTGCACAAGCACGAGTGTTTGAGTAGAGCTGAGCGATTCCTAAAGGTCACTCCTAGGGCAGTGCATGTGCGCTGGCTAGGCGAGAGCTAATAAAGGACCTATAATAATATCAATGGCCAATTTTGACCAAGCCTTATCTGGGACTGGTACGGGCTCTGCCACACTAGAATTAGAACAAGCTTACATTATAACACAAGTTATCAGATTCAGAACTCAAAACTTCCCTTTCTTCTTCCTTTAATAATTTTTATTACAATAACCAGGCTTCATGCAATCTTTCTGATTTGCATATGGCTGAGTCCAAACTGAAATGGAATGGTAAGCAATAAAACGATGGATTTAGGCCCAGATCTCTGTGCTGGGTGAATGTATGACATTGTTTTGCAATATGTCCATCAATTGTTCTTTTTGCATTTGTCACCCTGAGTGAGACGGGTATGCCTAGATGTGGGTCCCGTGCTCTTCATGCCACTGGAGTCAAGCTATCCTGGCTGATGAGGGCTGAAACCCTGAAACTGTTCCTAGGATGCTTGTTTCCAGCCCTTTGATATCCTGGCCTGGCAGTTCGGACTGAACTGTTTCCATTGGGCGCAGGGTCAAGACCTAGCTCTTTGATCAGTAGCAGCCACCCCCTCCCCCCCCTCAACCCCACCCCCCCACCCAGGGCCTTGAGACCCTCATGGGTATGTAGCGCGCTCTACAAATTCCTTGATTGATTGATTGATTGATTGATTGATTGATTTGCATATGGCTGGGTCCAAACTGGAATGGCTTGGTGAGTAAAAAAACTATGGATTTAGGCCCAGATAGCTGTACTGGGGTGAATGTATGACATTGTTCTGCATTCTGTCCATCAATTCTTCCACAAAACCCCTTCATGATACTCTCTCCTTTCCTTCCTGGATGATGTACTTTCCTCTGTGTATCAAAGAACAAAAACCAGGTGACCAGCTAGTAGTGACTCTATAAGAGCATTGCAAAAGGTTCCTGTCCTCCACCGGTCTGCACTAATCTGCTAGAGACAGGAGAGCAGGCCGGTTCTGGAATGGCTCGTGGGAAGCATTGGAAGATAGAGAAAATGGTGGTCTGACATTTGCTATGCGACCACTCCCTTCGGGTCTCTGGATAGCTAGCAGAGTCAGTGGATCAGTTACTGACCTTCCACCACTTGGCTCACATTTATAGAAACCCGACAAGGGGAGGGGTGTCAGAAGTGGCTGCTTCCCTTTGTTACGTCAATTAAGTGAAAAGCACATTATAATTTCACTGTGACATTATACCATTGAAAAGGCAGATTTTGAACCTGTTTTTCATCAAGACTTTGTATGAACGCCTTACTTAACAGTGTTTATCATATGTCTGTTGGATGTGGTTGGTAAATAATGTGAATGCCAGTAGTGAGTGACTGACCGAAGACAATCAGAATGGACGTAACATTCCTTAAACAGATGTTCCGGAACTATTGATTTAGCTTCTCCACTTTGTATTTTCCCACCTTACATGAAATCCTGAATATACAATGAAAGTATACTTACCATTGTATCCAACACCCACCTACATTCCAAAATGCACCTCTAACAGACAGGCACACTCAAGATAGACATGAGGAGAAGGAAGAGAGGTCACAGTAAAGAAGGTTAATTCAAAGGGCACATGTCCATGACTATGCTGACTGGAAATTCCTACAGTGATGGAGGACATCATTGCTACATATCCCAGAAAAACATTTCATTGCACTATGATGCTACGGCACTGGACCTCTCCAGAGAGTCGATTGAGGCACCATCAGTGCATCACAACCTTTTTATCTCCAATGCACTATAACAAGTCAAGATGCCCCCAGATTCCTTTGACATGCCACGTCGTCTTTCTCAAGGCATCATTGCAGATTTGACATACACAGAGAGACTTCTAAAATATTTACATGGCACCATTGCCAAGAATTCCTTTGATTGCTCACACATCGCCAAGAAAAAGCAGCACAAAATGCCCATTCAGCTACTAAAAACTGCAAAGGATATTCTAGCCACAGTTGGTACGTGATAAATAACAATGCTTCAAAACATACTCCAAGTACAGCCTATGGTCTTGCAGACACTGATACCAAGGATGCAGGTAGAGTCTTAGCACACATCCAAACAATCACATTCATAAACTTTGTTTCACTGTGTGAGTCCTGCACACAGCACCACATCCCACAATCTCAACCATGCCTCATTACTTCGAGACTCTCTCTGCTTCCTGCCACAGAGGACAGTGACAAGCCTTCACAATGTTGGTCATTCATGAACAACAAGCCTAACCCGTGCCAGTTCCACAAATACTGTTGCCTACTCGCCTCTACTAGAACAGTGGACAACTATGTCCTGCATCACAGTGACATCATCCAACTCAAGCCAGGACACATTAAGGTTCATACACAGAATGTCATCGGACTCTGCACATCACAATATATAGTACCTTAAAAATACACAGTCACAGATATCAGTGGCAAATGTCACGCGTTTGTTACTAGCACCCATGAGGTGTAAGGTGCTAAATTGACCTGCTTTAGTGGAGCACGTCTTTCTACTTTCAAGAATGATGTTTGGTTTGTTATCCTGAATCTAGGGGAAATAGAATGACCTGCAATTGATGTCTGATGGAGCTGAGATCACCACGTTTTGTTCTTGGGAGCTTCACCCTCCCAAATGTCTACAAAGACAACGTATGCTGATAAATGCATTCTGCCTCATTTATGAGGCCTTGCGTCAGTTTTGCGCTGCTGTTGCGTCACTTTTTGTGACGCATCGGCGGCGTAAAACATGTCTCCTGTTGGCACTATTTACAAAGTGACGCATCTAAGCAGATGCGTCACTTTGTAAACCCCTGCGCTACATTATACCTGCGTCAGGTATAATGTATGCAGGGGGGGGCGTTCCCCCGCAAAAAGCCTCGTAGAAGTGACGCAGTGAAATCTATGAGATTTCACTGCGTCACTTCTAGGACGCCGTTGCGTCAAAATCTTGCGCCTGCCTCACAGCAGGCGTAAGACTGATGCAAGCCCTTTCACATTGGGCTTGCCCCATGTGAAAGGATGCATTGCTGGTGTTGCGTCACTTTTGTGACACACTCCAGCAATGCGTCACTTTTGCGCTTACAGATACATCAGAAATACTGATGTATCTTTAACTCCATGCGACATGATGCGTCATACTGTAAATATGACGCATCAGGTATGTCGCAAGGAGTGCGTACTGAGAAGTGACGCATCGCTGCTTTCACGCAGCGACGCGTAATTTCTCATAAATGAGGCCCTTTGAACCTTAGCCCTTGCGCATCCCTTAGCTATCCTACTGTTTCTTTCGACTTGCCACAAATGTTTCCTATTCTTTCATGACATTAGCCTTGTTAGCGTTAAATATCGCTAATCGTTGGTAATATGCCCCTGAGTTTTGTGGTGAGGTGCCAAGCTTGCATCTGCTTTACGTATATTCTGACAGAGTTTCACCTGGCCAGAACGTTATAGCAGCTTGGATAGTACCATATCTCCCGTGCGAAGGTGAACATTGCGCCTTCTATGAAAAAAAGTACCCCCTTCATCTTTCTCATTCCATGACCTTCATGTGTGCTGTCACGGGTGGTCAAGACGTATGGAACCAGTGATATGGTTGTACTTTATTTGCCTCATTAATGTGTAATTGAAACTCAGACACATTGCCCCAGTGCTGAAATAGTTACATTGGCTTCCTCACAAGGCCCGCATTATCTTCAAAACCAGCTGCCATCACCTTCAAGGCCATTAGAACCAACACCGTGACTTACCTGGCCTGGAAACCGTGGGCCTCTGGAGGGCAGTGCCATGAGGAAAGAAGAAATCAGTAGACTAGATGGCAGAATTTTGCAAGTAAAAAAAAAAACGAAGGCAGCTCTTCTCCATCTAAACTCACAGGGTATGGAATGGTGTCCCTACTGAAATTCACAGTGATTCCATCTCTTGTGCAATTCAAAAGAAGATGAAAAGTTAAGGACATTAGTTACCTATCTATGGGAGAGTTCCTGTAACCTGCATCTAAATAAACAACCCTGGATATTATCCACAATAGCAGTACATAGCATTATAATCAGATTTGATGGTTAACAAAATGAGGGCCTCATTTAAAAGGCACCTGCGACACTTTTGCACTGCCAGAAGAACGTCACTTTTTTTTGACGTTCCGGTGGCGCAATGTGCCACAGCATATTTACAAGGCCATGTAAGCCACTTTATCTGGCTTTTCATGGCCTTGTAAATATGTGCGCATTCCACACAGAACACTGCATGGAAGGGGCATTCGATGGTTGTTGCTATGGGTGTTCCCATGCAAAACCCATGGAATCTGAAGCATTCCCAGATGTATGAGAAATCATAAACCTGGGAACGCCGCAGAGGCGCAACTAGGAGAAATGTTTTAATTTCTAAATTTTTCGTTTTTCTATGTGTGCTGCATTCTGTAGCACACATAGAAAGAGGAAGTCACCTGAAACCAATGGTGCAAGGGTGCCTGTGTTGGTACAAGGCAGCCTATTGTGTGCTGGCGCAGGGGAAAAGGACAGAAATGTGCCGTTTCAAATAGATATGGCACATTCCTGCTCTTTTGTTTTGACGTAGGGTAGCGCAGCAAGATTCCTTGCAGTGCTGCTCTGTGCCAAAACCTCATAACTGAGGTCCTGAATTTTTTAGTACTGCAGTAGACATTTTTACTTACTACAAAATGCAATTCACAAACCTGTAAGTGTAAATCTCCACCTCTCCTTTCCTATGCTTTCTATGGAGATATCCTCACATATGTAAGTCTACTACTTAATAGTATATGAGAGAGGGACCCGGGGAGTGCTCGAAAAAAAGGCATACTTACTACTAAATGGGACGGGTGTAGAGAGCAGTAAGGAGGGGTTTAGGTGGGACATACACCAGTAAGGGCATATTTATCAAGAGGTTGTGCCGGCCTTTTCTCACACTACGCGACGAAAGGCCACGTGTAAGCAGTAAGTCATATTTAAAAAACTATGGGGCATATTATCAAGGGGGTTTATCTCTGCTTTTTTGGCTTTAAAAGCCAAGAAAGCGGAGATAAAATTATCTCCCTATTATCTAGCTGTCGCTAACACCAGTTAGCGACAGCTAGTAGGAGATAGCAACCATCTTGGGCCCCACTTTGCATGTCAGTGATATTTATCACTAATGAAATGCAAAGTGGGCGTGCCAAGATGTTAGCGACTGGAAACAGTCGCTAACATCGCTATCTCCTATTACCAACTTTTGGAGATATTCGCGCTAAGCGCAAATATCTCCAAAAGCTAACACCTGCCCTGAGCAGTTCTTAGCCATGTTATCCAATGGGAGGTGGATAACATGGCTAAGAGCATTAGCTCGGTAATGCATGAATATCGCTGACTTTTTAGCGATATTCATGCATTGCGGCCGTTTTTTATCGCATTTGCGATAAACCTTGGTAATACCAAGGTTTATCTGCGATAAAAATCGCCGCAGCTCAGCTGTAAAATTTGTCTCTAACAAAGCAATAGCGATAATTATCGCTATTGCTTGGTAATATGCCCCTATGAATCTTCTCAAATGTGTCATTTTTTAAGGATTGCAAGGGACAAAATATGCACAGAATCCTACTGCACCACGCAGGAATTAATATATGCAATATAGGGGTTTTGATGCAAAATCCAAGGCAACTGTAATGCAGTGGTACTTATTAGTTTAGCACTGAGTCATGCATCATGTATTATTGAAACACAACCCCAGAAATGGGCCAGAATTGCTGCGCATAGACAACCCAGGCACAGGAAATGATGCAGTGGCTATAGTACAAACTCCTCACCATTACAGCGCACTCGGAAAGCTCAACTATGCCACGTAGGTTGTTAAATTGAAACTCGGAGTAGCTAGGAGACAACCAAGTAGGCAGTGAAGGAGGAAGGAGCGTGTTTTCCATCAGCGCATATCCCTCATTCACCTCAAGGAGAAGAAGGCCATACAGTTCTACAGATTGAAGAGAGAGTCCATCATGGAATTGCTGGAGAAGATAGCGCCAAGTCTCTGGAAGGCCCGATGCTATCCCATTACATGTAAAATTGACGGCTGTGCTGCACATGTTGGCCTCAGGATCCTTCCAAACCACAGTGGCCAGATTGGCAGGCATTTCACAGGGAGCAAGCATTTTTTGCTTTTCTTCCATCTGTGTTGGATGCCTCATAAAACTCACACCCCAGTACCTTCTTTTGCCAAAAACGTCCTAAAACACTGGATACCAAGCAAGGCTTCTACTCCATTGTTGGAAAATTTCTACATGTGCTTGGTGCCATACATTGCACACATGTCAACCACAAACACACCTACTCCATCAATGTCCATGCAATAGTGGACCATCAGGGAATGTTCATCAATGTCCTGGTAAAGAGTTTACTGGAAGTTCACACGATGCATACATCTTCTGCCACAGTCCCACCAATGAGCCGTTTTAGAATGGCAGATATGGGAATGGCCTACACATTGGTAAGGAAAGTAGTAGAAATATACATTATAACAACTAAGAATTTTTAACGTATGACATAACAGCCATCTCTGTGGTTGTGTCTGGATCTTGTGTCATGTGCACATAGTGAAAGTAAAGTACTCCAAGATGTGGTCAATGATGTCCTATTGGGTGATTCCTTCACTGATCCTGCAATAAAAGTCGGAAAAATCTCACAGAGATACGTATTTTGTCATCTCACACTGTGTGAGTGAACAGAACCACAATGTCTGGAATGTCAAACAAATTGAAAGGACAAATCATGTGCTCCACAATTAAATTCAATATGAGTAGAAAGGACAAATCTTAGCAAAGTGTCTGGTTCAATTATCAATGTTCCACTAAAATAACAGTCGTTTAACAAATCATGTGATCTCAACGATATGTGTCACACATGGCAGCATATCTTTAGACTGATCAAAGTATCAGAGGCACAGATAAAAAAAGAACTTCTAGTTTACATGTATGTCATGCACTGAAAGTGTAGCATCACATCTTGAGTTCTTCATTCGATGGACCAGCAGCTCTCCCCTCTGCCCCCCAGCGCCTTGAGACCCTTACATAGTGCTATATAAGCCACCTGATTGATTGATTATGTATGCAATAACAAACATACAAAGGGCACCTGTTTTTCAGGCTTTCCAACATTCTAGGTCCAAATATACAAACAGATAATAAGCCACATTGACAGGCCTCATCAATTTGATAGCTATAGATGAACAATTCAGTGCCTCAAGTTGCCTACAGTTCCTGCATCTTAGTCCATCAATGTTAAACTGACACAGTCAATACATAGGCTGTGAAAGATGTCTTCGAATAGTATATAACTTAGGTGAAGTGCAATCAAGATAAGGGATCACAGTGTACTTATGATCCAAATGTGAATCCTCTCACGCTAAATAAATGATGTCAGAATCAAGGAATATGAGGACAGAACCCCGTACAAGGCATAAGCATATACATACATGTTAATACAGAAAGCGTTGTGTACAGGTCTGTAGTCTAAAGTCACTTATATCTACATCATGTTGTCCAATACCAGAAAAGGGCTACATTGACATACCTATGTGCCAATCTCAGTTCAATAAGCTAACTTGCAATACAAAAAGCATTAGGTAATGCATTAATAAGGCCAGTAAAAAATATCGATGTTACATGTTGAAAATTGGTATCATTTACTAGGCAAATAGCCGTGCTAAAATATGTACACTAATCTAAGGCTGTGCAACTGTTATGTAGGAAAGCAAAGACGTCATAGGTGATAAAAGGACAAAAGTATGTGTGAGTGTCAAACATGTTGACACTGTCACTACCCATATAGGGCTAAATGTATGAAAGGTATTCTTATTGCAAGTTTGATACTTTAAATACATATTAAGTGCAAATCTCATATAGCTGATGAAATCATTCTAAACTACTTATCATAGTAATGTTCTGGCTAAACATGAAAGTTAACCAGTTGATGAGTTGTATGTTTTACACCATGAACAATATGTCCAATGACATATATACGTTTAACATACATGTGTAAAGCAATGGTCAACAGTACCTAAGACATATCTCTTAAAAGTTAAAGGGATGTGTATACGTTTGACTGCATACATAACATACAGTCAGTTATGTCTGAAGAAACAATGTTTCAAATCATTGACTGTTGGTATTTCCACTTTTCAGGAGACCAAGATTATGGTTTGCAGCCATGGATTATGACTCCACTTCAAAATAATCAGACGGAGGGCCAAAAAAAGTACAGATCTGCTCTAAGCAAAACAAGAAAAGTGGTGGAGGGAATGTTTGGGGTCCTAAAGTCCAGTTTCCGCTGTCTAGATAAATCTGCAAGATCATCTTATGTGTGCAATATTGCACAACATCTGTCTGAAAACCAATGTGCCCGTTGGACAATGAGACAGAAATCCCAGATGATCCGGCAGAGGAGGATGAAAGTGATGCAGACATAGATCACACAATGGCAGGTCATGTGAGACGGGGTCAAATAGTTGCAAATCGCTTTCTTAATAAAATTAAAAAGATGATAATAATGACAGAAACTATTTTAACATATCATGCAGTAAATATTTATTTTGAACTCATTTAATGTGTGGTGTTTGTGTGAATGTCAAGATAGATATACAGTCACACACATGTTCTCAAATAGTTGTAGTTCTTAACATGCATGAATTTTGATTTCCGAGCTGCTGATAAACATGGAGGCATATCTCCAACTAAGAAAAAAACATTGCAGCAGGTCAATGTGATGTAGTGCACTGCATGAAAGGGAGAGGGCAGGATTGCCCCTATCTAGATAGATATGGGGCATTCCTGACCTCCCTCTCTTAAGCACAGCAGTGCAGCACAGCAAGATGTTTTGTTGTGCTGTGCAGTTCACAATTCTCCCTATAAGTCAGTCCCTGAGGCAATCTTCAAATTGATGTGTGTTTCACATATGGACTAGCATGCAGAGCGGCAGCACATTGCTGGAACAAATGTTGCAGCAGATACCATCACAGATCATGGCAGATATCTGTCATGGCCAAACAGCTAGCCTCATATGTAGATGTCAAAATGTCATTTGTAAAGATTACATTCATGCATGTAGGAGGATCCACAAAACAGCACACATGTAACACTTTACACTTTTCCAGTCTAGTCTACATTAGCCCACACGTGATACAATACACATTTACCATGCTTTGCAGAGCAATGTAGGGAGACTCAAAAGTCCATATCACATTAGTAAAATAAAATACTAGACTGCCGAAGGAGCAATGCATGGCATTTATCAGAAAAGTAAGAGCAGGGAGATGTTTCCCAACCATCACATCACTTCAGAAATACAGAGATATGTAATATTTGAAGCATGTATGCCATAATGCAAGCACAAACTGTTGTAGACATACACAAATATTTCAAATATGGTGATATGGTAGTGTTGGGTTGGAAATTTGCCCTGCATGGTAAAAGTTGTGTACCCTTGCACTGAGTATCCAACTGTTTTGTTGCCTGGATCATTAATACCAGTATATTTCCATAGCAGAACATGGAAAATTAGTGTGTGCAATGACATTTGTCATGGATTGTGTTTTTTTGGACCAGGAGGGGCACCCAAAGAGCTACCCCCATAATTGTGGTACACTACTGCCTTTTCCAGGAGTAAAACAGCACAAATGTGGTGGTGGCAGCATACTGTGTAGTGATCAGTAGAACGAACATGACCATTCTACCCTGGGTCACTGGAGTGATGCCTAAAGGCTCACTAACCTCTTCTAAAGGTCTATTGCTGTGTGTTCAACTCACCCCATCCGGTTGATCAGGTTGACCTGGAAGTCTATGAGTGAGAAAATCATGCGCTGGATGCATGTGACCATGCAAGACTTACACTACACATATGGTGAAATGTGGAGCAGTGTGCACATGGTAAGTTTGTGTTTGCTGGTAGTGTGTGTTCAAAAGGGCCAGTGCTCTTGGGAGATTACAAATGAAGTCAAGGCAGTACTAAGGAGGGACTAACAAGCCTAATAACAAATCAGAAAAAAGCCTAATAACAAATCAGAAGCCAGCATTTAAGAAGGACAATGACACAGCCAATGACAAATATGGGTGGCGAGTGGGCGGGGCTTCAAGAACATACTCTAGTACAGCATGGCTCCCAGAGCAGTGCATGTGCTGTCCAGGCTCGACCTAAAAGGAGCCATCTGATCAGTGACAAGAAAGTGACAACACACTCGTTAGGGCAGGAAACTGAGGAAGTCCTCACTATAGCAGGCAGCTTCCTAGAGAGGTGTGGTCACTCAGTGAGAAGTAAATGAAAACATGGAATAGCAACTCAAAAGCTTTTACATGTTTTTCACCAGGACAGAATGTGACATACTTCATATAATACCAGACATACATCTACACCAGCAAGCGACTGAGGGACTGTACCTTCGGATCACAGAGCCCACACCTCAGGTGGTTGTGTACTGATTCCCTTTCTCCTCTTCATTTAGCCCCCTTCCCTTTTGCATTTCTTTGATTTGTGACCCATTGACCCCACGGGTAGGTCGCTTCCCCACCGCTGCAGCACCACCGGTGCCTGTGTCCCTCCTGCTCTGCTCTGTGTGCCAGTGTTTGCTATCATTGACTGCCGCCCTTTCTCGTTCTGCACCCCGTGTGCCTGACGCCCTCTCTCCCTCGGAGCCCCGTTCGCCGCTGCTGCTCTGTTTTTTCCCGCCGCTGCCTCCCGTGCGGCCCCGCCCCCCTGTGCCCATTCGCTGACTGCCCTCCTGCCTCCCAGCTGACCCCTCCTCCCCACCTCCCTTTAAATGGCGGCCGCTGCAAGGCCACGCAGCGGACGCGCGCAGCAGACGTGCGCAGCAGGCACGCCGCTGGCAAGCCCGTCTGCACCCGTCCGCGCCTGGACCGTGCCCAGCACCACAACCCCTGGCGCCAACCGCTGCCAGGGCACCCGACTGAGGTACGACACCGCCACCCTCATTGCACTCAACACAGGACGACCTGCCGCCTGCCACCGAGCCACCCCGAGGCGCACCCACAGACCCTTCACCTGCAAAGCATGCAAATTCTCCTGCCTCCGAACCTACACCCCGCCCACTGAACGCAGCAACCACCACAACAGCCACCTCAAGTGCATCCTCCTCAACACCTGCTCCGTCCCCAAACATGCCATCGAACTCTGGGAACTCCTTGATACAACAGCACCAGACGTCGCCTTCCTCACGGAAACATGGATGAACGCCTCCTCGGCCCCCGACATCGCCATAGCCATCCCGGACGGCTACAAAATCACCCAGAAGGACCGCGTCAACAAAACTGGAGGAGGCATCGCCATCATCTACAAGAACACCATCAGCGTCACGACCAACGCCGTAGACACACTCACCGCCGCCGAACACCTACACTTCCAAGTCCACACCGACCCCCAGACCACCCTTAGAGGAACACTCATCTACAGACCACCGGGCCCACGAACACAATTCTGCGAAACCATCACCGACTTCATCAGCCCGCACGCACTAACCTCACCAGAGTACATCCTCCTAGGGGATCTGAACTTCCACCTGGAGAAAAACAATGACAACAACACCACCACCCTGCTCGACAACCTCGCCAACCTCGGACTCAAGCAACTGGTGGACACCCCCCACCCACTACGCTGGCCACACGCTCAACCTCATCTTCTCGGCCAGCAGCCACGTTGCCTTCAGCCACTCCACCGGACTACACTGGACCGACCACAGCTGCATCCACTTCACCTTCAAGAAGACCACAGCCCACCACCACACGCCACAGATCCCCCGCAGATGCTGGAACAGAATCCCCACAGACCAGCTGACCACATCGCTGAGCCAGAACCCACCTGTCGACACCCCTGACACCAACAACACAGCAGACAATCTCGCACAGTGGATCACCAACTGCGCCGACGACCTCGCTCCACTGAAGAAACCCCAGGCAAGACCAGCAACAGAAAATCCGCATGGTTCACAGACGCCCTCAGAATCGCAAAGAAATCGTGCTGAACCCTGGAAAAAGCCTGGCGCCACAAGCGGACACCAGAAAATTTGACAGCCCTCAAGAGCGCCACCCGCGAATACCACCAGATGATCCGCACCACCAAAAGGACATCATTCAAAGAGCGGCTGGACAACAGCACCCACAACAGCAAGGAACTATTCAGCATCGTCAAAGAACTCTCCAACCCCAGCACCAGCAACAACGACATCACACCATCGCAAGACCTCTGCAACTCCCTCGCCACATTCTTCCAAAGCAAGATAGCAGATATACACGACAGCTTCGGACCCCAGACCCCGCTCCCAGCCACCAAACCAACGACCCCCACCACCACCCTCAACGCATGGACCCTCATCAGCACTGAAGACACCACCCGCGTCATGAACACCATCCACTTCGGCTCCCCCTCCGACTATCATCGCATCCCACCTCCGGAACGTCATTAACAGCTCCTTCACGTCAGCCACCTTCCCTGGAAGCTGGAAACACGCAGAAATCAACGCTCTTCTGAAGAAACCAACAGCGGACCCCAAAGACCTCAAGAACTTCCACCCCATCACCCTGCTCCCCTTCCCGGCCAAAGTCATCGAGAAGACCGTCAACAAACAGCTGACGGCATTCCTCGAAGAAAACAGCTCGCTCGACCCATCCCAGTCCGGGTTTCGAGCCAACCACAGCACCGAGACCCCCTCATCGCAGCCACCGACGACATTAGGACCCTGATGGACAACGGAGAGACAGCCGCTCTCATCCTACTGGACCTCTCGGCCGCCTTCGACACCGTCTGCCACCGTACCCTAATAACCCGCCTCTACAACACTGGGGTCCTAGAAAAGGCCCTGGACTGGATCACATTGTTCCTCTCTGACAGAACCCAGAGAGTCCGCCTCCCTCCCTTCCGCTCCTGAGGTTCCGTGACGATTTTACCCGTGTTTGTAACATTGTCGCAAATGCATAATTTTGGTATCAGTGAACCGCAAATGATCCATTTAGTATATCCTGGTGTTTTCGCTATGCTACGAGCAAGAGCACTCCCGTTATGAACACATATCTGATCTACCCGTGGCATCCATCTTAGAACAAGGAAGCCATTTTGTATTCCTTGCCCTCACATAGTCAATGGACACGCAATGACCTCTTTTCATTTAAGGACACGTAGGCCTTAGCCGGCAATTCACCTTGCTAGTGACACGTGCACCTTAGGCCAGCAACGCTGTGGCAGCATGACTCGGCAAGAGCTGCCTCCCCAGCCTGAGGCCAGTCCTGCTATACTGGTTCTCGTGTTCGTTGGTCTGATCATGATTAGGCGGCCGAAGCTGGTAGCCGTGCCCATTTACGACCCACAAACATCTCTTATCCTACTCTTCTATCTTCTGCACCTGGCTCTGCTCCTTTCCTTCTGGGCCTTTATTAGGGGGAGGTAACGAAATTTACGATGAGGCGGTCCGGGTCTTGAATGGAAAGTTGACATGGGATTATGATGGAATAGTGGGAACCCCTCGTTCGTAATGTTTTGACATCAGATATTGTTGACGATTCCTGTGCAACGCCAAATATTTATTGTACAAGACACAAAGGTTTTGGAATGTGCTAACATGTAAAGAATTTGCCTGAAGCCCAATATTCAGTATATAAGGAGCAACCCTCTTTGTACAAATTGAACAGGCTCCTAGATACTGCCCATGTGTAGTTTCTGTGATTTCTGTGTCTCTGCAGTAATAAACCTTTGGTCTTTGACGCCACCATCGAGAAGCCCGTGTTTCTGTTTGTTTGTGCACCGAGACAGGTTGAACTCCGGGGTCTTCGGGTGTTGTCCCTGACACCTCTGGACGGAACCAAAAAGTCCAGAACTCCAATTGGCGCCCAACGTAGGGCGACGTCATTCGGTACCGGTCCAAAAGCCTGAAGAGTTCGAGAAGCTTCGTGTGAAGATTTCAGAGGGAGGCGCCCCACTTCATCGATCCCGGCATATCGCAAAAGTGGCCCGATGTTCTCTTCCACGAGGGTTCCCGTTCAGACGGCTGCAGTGGTTCGTTGCCTTGACCGTCGCCCTGTCTTGGACCCGAGGTGCAGTCCTTAGTACGGCGAGACGTGACGGGTTTCTCCTTGGTGACGTCTTCAGTGCCTCAGTTAAGTATTAAGTGGTTGATAGTTGGTTACTTCGTAAGGGTTGTTTCTGTTTTTGCTAATCCTTTTAGTTCTTGGTTTGGTTCGGTTTTATAAGATTGTCGCTGGTTATTCTGGTTACGATAATCATTCGGTTCAGTTCGGGTATCGATACGTTTGTCAGTTCTGGTAGGCCTAAGTTCTTGGTTCAAGTGCGCACCTTTCTTTAATTTGTGTTTCGTCTGTTTTGTGTTCCGGGTTATAAAATGGTAAGTCGGAAAAATTGTATGTTGTCTTGTTTTAGTTGCAACAGTGATTCCCAGTTGGAGGACTCGTGTTTGGTTCCTCCGATTGGAACTCCCCTTTATGATCTATATTGCAAATTTGGTGTGGGCCCTATCTCTTATAACGAGGTATGGATCCACTACACAGAGAAAGATGGTGTCCTTAGTTGGCCACTGCATGGTAGTTTCGAACCTCAAGTTCTTGATAATTTAGAAACAAAATTGTTCAAGAAGAAAGCCCGGCCGGCAATGTTTGATTCTTTCCGTTATTGGCGAAAAGAATCTAAACAGAGAGAAATTAAAAAGTTGAAAAAAGAACAGAAAGAACAAGAGTTGACTTTAGAACAGTCTGCTAAGCAGCTGCAACTCAACGAGTCTGAGAAAGCGATGGAGGTGGCCAATAGAGAGCATAATTTAGCAATAGACAAGTGCTATCCTGCTTTGCCATCAAGTACAGCTAAGATAGTAGAGGACCCTGAAAAGGATCCCCTGTTATCTTACTTGTTACGATCACCCCCACCGTATGCACAGGGTGCTACGGCTCCACCTATACCGAATGTTCAATTACCGGTTGCTGGACAACCTGGTGTTCCCGCTCCTCTGAATCAAGTTCCTGTACCTCCTGTGGTCACTATTAATGTTCCTTCGGCACCCCCTCTTTCAGGGTTGCCGGCTCCTTTACCTATACCTGTATCGCTCACACCTGCTAGTTCACAAGCTGTTTTGCCCGCTACTCCTACTGTTTCTAATCTATCTGTTCCAACTGCTACTCTATTTACTGCTTCTGCTAATATTATGACTCCACTTTCTGTTCGTCGAAGAATCACTGATTCTGTCTCTAACATTCTATCTCCCTTCTATAAAACTCTGATTAAGACTCCTACCTCCGACTCTGTGCAGAGACGTAGTCAGCTTCCCAGTACTGAAGAAAGAGGAATACTAGATTCCACTGCTCTTAGATGGATTTCGAAAGTTGGAAGATATAATGTACAAGATGTATTAGATACATTTATGCAATGGAATGAACCGACACAACGATATGTGTTTGATGAAATGTGTTTCCTTCTACGTGAGGAATTAGAAGAGGATGACCCTGAATCAAATCTAGAAGAATTAATTAATGTTCAGAAAGAGTTTGCTGCAGGTATGATAGTTGGACAAAATATAAAAGAAGCGATGGAACTGGTTTTAAGTTATAGGAATGACCCATCCCTTCGTTCTCTGAGGGAGTCAGAGAAACGTAGTACGAAACAAAATCGTCAATATCCAATGAGAGAGGTTCCACCAATTTGGCGTGAAGCTGTGCAAGCTAATGTAAACCTTGGTATTGCAGCCGCTCCGGCCCAATTCCAGAGAGTATGGATACATATTCCATGGAAGCGAGCTGAAGTATTAGCAGTGAAACAGGCCTTGCCAGATCCGCGTAAAAATCCTGCAGGGTACTACAAAGAGTTGGCTCAGACAGTTGACGCTTGTGTATTAAATCTAGCTGACATAGATCTGCTATTTGGTAATGTAGTACCGCAACCAATTTGGGCTAAAATTCGTAGAGAGAATCATCCAGTTGCCCTAGGTGGTGATTGGGCAGCTATAATTGCAGCGGATGGTCAACAAATAGGTGGTTCTAAACCTGAACCCTTAATTGCTAATTTGCCCGGTAGAATAATCGACTTAATGAAGACCCTAATGCCAGCATTACGCGTTAACTGGGACAAATTGTCCGCGTGCAAACAAAAGAAAGACGAAAGCGTCTCCGACTTTTTCACAAGATTCGAGGAGACTTTCGTGGATCACAGTGGTCAGGATATGAGCACAGAAGGAGGCCAGAGATTATTTGTTGATAAATTTGTGCACAATCTGTTGCCAGAACTTAGTGGTAAATTAAAGAATTCTGAAAGTGCGTGGGCTGTCTCTATGACTGCGCAAATACTTGCTACTGCCCAGTACTATGAAAATAGGGACAAAGAGGAGAAAGAAAAATCAGATAAAAAGACGAAAGAGTTAAAAACTAAAGTTCTTTTACAGCAAGCATATCCGCCTCGCACCAATCAGACCAATACACAGCAAGGGTCATATCAAAGAACGGAGTATAATTCTCAGAGGCCACAATACCAATGGAATCAGTGTGCTTATTGCAAAATGGAAGGCCATTATAAGACTGAGTGTCCGGTACGGGCACAAAATAATGCTGCGGCAGCTCAAAGAGGTTGTGGTGGTTATATGCAAAACTCTAGAGGTCGAGGAAGAGGTGCTATGCCTCCACAGACAAGTGATCGCCCTTCTAATTATTTCGACCAACGAAATGGACAATCTGCCCAACAGAATAGGTCTCAACAGTATCATGTTGAAGATTACTATGAAGCTAGTGAGGAAGGTCAGCCAAGGGAGTACTAGGACAGCCATGGACAAAGAGAGGGAGTAGTATCAGTTCCAGTAGATCAGAGTGGGCCTTATGTCGCAGTAGCAACATCAGGTATAGTCGAACCGTTTCTGTTGGATACTGGTGCAGCAAAAAGTTCTATCATACATGCGAAACTCCCTGGCGCACCTTTGTCTGGCTCAACAAACGTTTCAGTAGGTTTTTCAGGCGCCCCTGTTCACAACCCTGTTTCTGGTCCTTTGTCTATTTCTGTTGGACCCCGACAATTGAAAGCACCCCTGATTTTGACGACAGGTTGTAATGAAAATCTGCTTGGTTTAGACTTGTTAAAACGCCTATATGCGACATTGTACTGTTCTCCAGAAGGAGTACAGCTTACGTTGGGTAAAAGAATCATCTCTCCAATGTATTTGTCGATGGATGCACTTCCACCAGAGCTGCGTTCACTCCCTGATACTCTTTGGGCGACTGGTCCTAATGATGTAGGTCTTTTAGAAATTCCACCATATGTAGTAACTTTGAAAGCGAATGTAAAATTTCCACGAATTCCACAATACAGAATATCTAGTGAAGGTGAGCGTGCGCTCCTACTGATAGTACAAGATCTGATCAAGAAAGGCGTTATAGAAGAAACTAGAGGTAATGTTTGCAATAGTCCTGTACTGCCCATTCTGAAACGAACTGACCCAACAAAACCTCCAGTATATAGATTTGTAATTGATCTTAGAGAGGTTAATAAAATTGTGATTCCACAGTTTCCTGTGGTTCCAGACATTACTGCATTGTTAACGTTGATTCCTGCTACAGCAGCATGGTTTTCAGTTATCGACTTGAAAAATGCCTTTTTCAGCATTCCGATAGCCGAGGAAAGCAGAGATATCTTCGGTTTCTCTCTAGGAGGACGAAGCTTCAGGTTTAAACGCGCTCCACAAGGTTATTGTGAAAGCCCATCCATCTACAGTCAAGCATTAAAAAGCCAGTTAAACTCATTTGTACTTCCTCCTGGTTCTGCTTTAATACAATATGTCGATGATCTTCTAGTGGCTGCCGATGACAAGGAAACTTGCAAAACAGCTACAATTTCTTTATTGCATCATTTGTCGAATCACAAGGTGTCACCTTCAAAAATGCAATACTGTTGCCAAGAAGTGACCTACCTAGGTCATCTCTTGTCAAAGGAGGGAAGGAAGTTGACCCCAGAGAGAATAAAAGCAATTACACAGATGAATGTTCCTAGCACGCAGAGAGAAGTACGTGCCTTTTTAGGTATTACCTCATATTGTAGGCAATGGATCCCAAATTTTTCTCTTTTGGCGAAACCGTTGGTAGCTTTGACTGGGAAAAATGTTCCGAGTCCAGTGCCATGGTCTGCCGAATGCCAGGAGAGTTTTTCTGAGTTACGAAATGCACCGTGTTCAGCTCCTGTATTGGGTACACCCGATTACAGTAAACCATTCACGCTCTATGTCCATGAGAGAGAAGGTTGCGCGTTGAGTGTTTTGACACAGAAATTTGGTGATAAACAACGCCCTTGTGCGTATTTTTCATCAACATTAGATCCAGTAGCTAGAGCGTTGCCTAGTTGCTTGAGAGCTACAGCCGCAGCTGCAGCCTCCATTCGACAATCTGCTGGTTTAGTAATGAACAACATGCTAGTAGTTATGGTTCCTCATGCTGTGGATACACTCATGAACCGAACCAAGACGCAGCACCTTACCAGTGCTAGATTATCAGGTTACGAACTGACATTGTTAGCAAGTCATATTCAGATCAAAAGATGCAATGTATTGAATCCAGCAACATTGTTGCCGACTAGCCAAGAGTCGAGTGATTCCGAACCACACGACTGTTGTTTTAAAACTGAGGAAGAAACAAAAGGACGAATTGATTTAAAAGACACTCCATTATCAGATCCAGATGGCACGTTGTATGTTGACGGGTCTTGCTTCAAATTGGAGAATGGTGATGTGACTGCTGCCTATGCAGTAACGACTTTGAGTACGATTGTGGAGACTGCGAGAGTGAGTCAGAATTCTGCCCAGGCTGCAGAATTGATCGCGCTGACAAGAGCATGCGTTTTAGCTAAGGGAAAGAGAGTGAATGTGTTCACAGATAGTCAGTACGCATTCGGCGTGGCCCATAGTTTTGGCCGTTTGTGGAAAGAGAGAGGTTTCATTACGTCCCATGGGACTAAGATTCAACATGGCCAGCTAGTTAATGACTTGTTGGAATCTCTAACCTTGCCGACTGAAGTTGCGATTGTGAAATGCAGTGCTCATAAAGCAATCACGGATGATGTTGGTCGTGGGAATGCTTTTGCTGATGAGACTGCAAAACAGACAGCTAGAAATATGATGAGTAGAATGTATGTTGCAACGTCTGCAAGATGGATTTCTGAGTCTGGAATGTGTGAAGACACAGTGGAAAGCGTGAAAGAAATTCAGAAAGAGGCGACTGAGGAGGAAAAGCGTGCATGGAAAGAGAGCACGGGTAAATTGGACTCGAGTGGGTGTTGGATTGACTTGTCGGAACAACAGCGTTGGATGTTGCCTGATGCGTATGTGCTTGCAGTAGTAACGATGGCACATGGAGCAGCGCACATCAGTTCTAAAGGGATTTGTAAGATGTTGGCTCCAGTTTGGAAGAATGATGGGATTAGTAAGTGTGCAGAGAGAGTGGTGAGAAATTGTATGGTATGCTTGATGCATAATCCTGGCAAAGGAATCCCCACACCTGCAGGTCACTTCGCTCCTCCTTCCTGCCCCTTTGAAGTGATCCAGCTAGACTTCATTCACATGGATCGTTGTAATAATCTGAAATACGTCCTGGTGGTAGTTTGTGCTTTCTCCAGATGGATCGAAGCATACCCGCTAAAGGACAATACTGCTTTGTCCACTGCCAAAATCCTCCTTAAAGAATACTTCCCCAGATTCGGAATGCCACGGATTGTATGGTCAGATAACGGAAGTGAGTTCGTAGGGAAAGTTATGCAGAGTGTGTGTGCCGGCCTAGGGATTAGACAGAAGTTTCATAGTGCGAATCACCCCCAGTCCGCGGGTTTAGTTGAGGGTTACAATGGCACCCTTAAACTGAAACTTGCTAAGATACAAGCAACCACGGGTTTGCCCTGGCCAGATGCACTGCCTTTGGCTTTGTTATCAACAAGAGCAACTGTACATTCTAGAGTAGGGCTTAGTCCATATGAAATAATTTTTGGTCGTCCTGCAAATGTTTGGGGGGTACCTAGACCGAAAGAATTTAAGCAGCTGGAATACCCAATGTTAATTGATTATCTTTTCGACTTGACTGCTAAATTAAGCCTTATTCACCAACAGGTTTTCGATGCATTGCCAAAGCCACCGGAGAGTCCAGGTCATCAGCTGAAACCTGGGGATCAAGTAGTCATTAGAAATTTTGCAAGAACGAAAAATCTTCAGCCCAGATTCGTTGGCCCTTTCCAAGTCCTATTGGCGACGAGAACTGCTATTCGAGTGGCCGGAAGGAAGAATTGGATTCATACGACACATGTCAAACGTGTGCCTCTGCCACTTCCTTACGACAACTGGGTAAAGAAAGGAATCAGTGCCTCTGAAGCAGAACAAATACCCAGGTTCATCCCTTTCAGTGATGCAGAACTGATCACTGATACATCAAACTCTGACTCTCCTCCTGAAACTGCTCTTTTGAACCCTGAACACTTGCCATCTGCACCAAAAGAACATTTGTCATCTGCAAACGCGAACATTGCAGCGTCGGCTGAAAATATATTGTTTCCAGATCAGACAGCTCCTGCAAAACTGAGATACAACTTGCGACCTCGCAATATGGACAAATAAAGCAGGCAACTGCCAATTTTCACATTGGAATTTTCTGATACATTGCCTCCAGCCAGGAAGTTTACTATTATTTTTGTTGTTTTAAAATTTTGCCTTGCCGTCTGGGTAGCCGTAGGGTCGTGGCTGTGTGCCTAGTTGAATCTGCGGGGGTCAGACATAAGGTCGATCTTTCTGTTAGTTCTGGGAACTCCCAGGACTGATAGAGGCATTTTCATCTACGTACACATCATCAGTGGTCACGAGCGGATTGTAGAAGATGGAGCTTCCTGAGCTGCAACGAAAGAATGTAATTTATGTTCGCAGAAATAGACTGTACCAAATACTTCACAGCAAATGCTTTCTAATGCAATGTGCAGTTACATTTTTAATTGTTTTGATAACGTTGGTGGGTGGAATCATCTTTGGTGTGCATTTGATTTTTATGCCGGTAACTACAGTACCTCCCCTTGATCCTACTACTTCTACGGTTTCTTCTATGCATTCTTTTCACTCGTTTCCTGAACACGAACAAGCTCGACGCTCAGAATTTATTAACAATACATTTGTACAGCTCTTGCATCAACACCAACTGGTAGTTAATACTACAGACTGCTGGGTGTGTGGCTTGATACCTCACACTATGGATAAAGGCATTCCCTATCTAGTCTTGCCTTTTAGCTATAATGGATCATTTCAGGCCTTTCAGACCATTTTTTCATATGCCCTTGAGACCTATCCTCCGCGTCCACCACGGTCCACTAAATACAACTCAGCCAACAAAGCTTTAGTCCAGGGAATTATTGACATGATTAAAGACGTCAATAATACTCCATCTTACCCTAGAGATGAATTACGGGTGTATTTGAGTTGGAACTCTACCGAGTATCGCCTTAGTTTGGGAGAGAGCAAGCGTAAAAGCTCCACTTCAGTCTGGGTCGTGCCTCACCGAGGTCAGGTCTGTTTGCAAGGAAATGGGAGAAATCTGAGAGCTCAGCTAGGGAGGAGTGAGTGCGTTGAGACTTACGTATTTCCGTCTAACTCCTCCCCTGCCTTCCTTACTGCTAGGGGTACTTACTTCATCTGTCAAGACAGAGCGTATACATGGCTGCCTGCTGACTTCTCAGGTTCATGTTATATTGCTCGAGTGTTACCTCCGACATACACTGCTTCCTCTGATTATCACAAGACCAGAGTAGCAAGGGGTGTCTTCAGCAAGGAAGATACCGCTGGTCAGGAAGCTGGAGACTTCTTCAAAGGTTTCCTTCCGTTTTGGGGGCCTATGGCCAATAGTAGAAATCTACGTCAACTAACACGGGTAGTTGAATCTACTATTACAGAAACTGCTGGTGCCCTTAGTAACTTAACAGCTGAGCTTCAGGCGGATCGTCTCATGACGTTGCAGAACCGTATGGTTCTAGACGTAATACTTGCAGATCGAGGTGGGGTATGCAGAATGATCCAATCGAGCTGCTGTGTTTTTATTCCCAATAATGCTCCAACCGTCTATGAAGCGATCTCTAAGCTACACAAGATTTCCGACTCTATACACGTAGACAAGGGAAACTGGTCCTTAATGGAGTGGTTGTGGACTCTGGTATCAGCGTGGGGATGGAAGGTTCTGATGGTCATTGGTGTCATCCTAGTATTTCTGTTCTCATGCTGCCTTATTATCCAATGTGGTCCCGCTTTGTGTAGCCTCTGTGCTGCAACCTGTTTCAGAAAACCACCTGCATTAGGTGAAAAGACACGAGACAGAATGATGATGCAACAACATGTCACTGACCTAATGAGCATAGAGTTAGATTCAGACATAGACTGAGTAATTGCCTATATAAGGGCAAAAGGAGGGTCTGAGGTTCCGTGACGATTTTACCCGTGTTTGTAACATTGTCGCAAATGCATAATTTTGGTATCAGTGAACCGCAAATGATCCATTTAGTATATCCTGGTGTTTTCGCTATGCTACGAGCAAGAGCACTCCCGTTATGAACACATATCTGATCTACCCGTGGCATCCATCTTAGAACAAGGAAGCCATTTTGTATTCCTTGCCCTCACATAGTCAATGGACACGCAATGACCTCTTTTCATTTAAGGACACGTAGGCCTTAGCCGGCAATTCACCTTGCTAGTGACACGTGCACCTTAGGCCAGCAACGCTGTGGCAGCATGACTCGGCAAGAGCTGCCTCCCCAGCCTGAGGCCAGTCCTGCTATACTGGTTCTCGTGTTCGTTGGTCTGATCATGATTAGGCGGCCGAAGCTGGTAGCCGTGCCCATTTACGACCCACAAACATCTCTTATCCTACTCTTCTATCTTCTGCACCTGGCTCTGCTCCTTTCCTTCTGGGCCTTTATTAGGGGGAGGTAACGAAATTTACGATGAGGCGGTCCGGGTCTTGAATGGAAAGTTGACATGGGATTATGATGGAATAGTGGGAACCCCTCGTTCGTAATGTTTTGACATCAGATATTGTTGACGATTCCTGTGCAACGCCAAATATTTATTGTACAAGACACAAAGGTTTTGGAATGTGCTAACATGTAAAGAATTTGCCTGAAGCCCAATATTCAGTATATAAGGAGCAACCCTCTTTGTACAAATTAAACAGGCTCCTAGATACTGCCCATGTGTAGTTTCTGTGATTTCTGTGTCCCTGCAGTAATAAACCTTTGGTCTTTGACGCCACCATCGAGAAGCCCGTGTTTCTGTTTGTTTGTGCACCGAGACAGGTTGAACTCCGGGGTCTTCGGGTGTTGTCCCTGACACCTCTGGACGGAACCAAAAAGTCCAGAACTCCACTCCGAGGCCACCAAGATCATCTGCGGCGTACCGCAGAGCTCCTCACTCAGCCCAACTCTCTTCAATATCTACAGGAGCCTCCTCGCCACCATCGCCCGCAAACACAACATCAACATCATCTCCTACGCCGACGACACCCAACTCATACTCTTCCTCACCAAAGACCCTCTCACCGCCAAATACAACTTCCAGGACGGAATGAAAGAGGTCGCAGAATGGATGAGGCACAGCCGCCTGAAGCTCAACTCGGTCAAGACGGCGGTTCTCATCCTCGGACAATCCCCTTCTGCCTGGGACGACTCCTGGTGGCCCACATCGCTGGGCACCACACCGACACCCACTGACCACGCACGCAACCTGGGATTCATCCTTGACTCCTCTCTCACGATGACCAAGCAAGTCAACGCAGTCTCATCCTCGTGTTTCAACACCCTGCGCATGCTCCGAAAGATCTTCCGGTGTATCCCCACCGAAACCAGAAAGACGGTCACCCAGGCACTCGTCACCAGCCGACTGGACTACGGGAACGCCCTATACGCAGGAACCACAGCCAAACTTCAGAAACACCTTCAGCGCATACAGAACGCCTCTGCACGACTCATCCTCGACATCCCCCGCCACAGTCCCATATCCGCCCACCTGAGAAACCTGCACTGGCTCCCAGTCAGCAAGAGGATCACGTTCAGGCTGCTCACCCACGCACACAAAGCCTTCTTTGGTTGTGGTAGCCGTTTCTCAGGCTCCCTCTCCGGAATCGAACCCTGATTCCCCGTTACCCGTGGTCACCATGGTAGGCACAGAATGTACCATCGAAAGTTGATAGGGCAGAGATCCGAATGTATCGTCGCCGTCACGGGGACGTGCGATCAGCCTGAGGTTATCTAGAGTCACCAAAGCAGCCGGGCGAGCCCGGATTGGTCTTGGTCTGATAAATGCACGCATCCCGGGAGGTCAGCGTTCGTCGGCATGTATTAGCTCTAGAATTACCACAGTTATCCAAGTAACAGATGGAGCGATCAAAGGAACCATAAGAATTAATGAGCCATTCGCAGTTTCACTGTACCAGCCGTGTGTACTTACACGTGCATGGCTTAATCTTTGAGACAAGCATATGCTACTGGCAGGATCAACCAGGTAGCCGCACCTGACGACGGGATGGGAGCCGCGTGCCCATATCTCCGACTGGCAACCTTCGCGCAACCCTCCGTCTCTCGGAAGCCTGTCAGGGGAAGGAACCCACCCGCCTGGGCGGGAGGGCTCGATGGAGGGGTGTGGAGAGGTGTGTCGGTCACATGAGCACCGGCAGGCCCAGCCGTCTCCCCCGGGAGGGAGAGGAGGGCCGAGGCGCAGCCTGAGCAAGACGCAGGGTTGCCGGAGCCTGGCGGCGGCACCCCTGGAACGGTCGTTCCGAGCTGCTGTGTAAACGTGCTGGGTAGAGAGGGGCGACGGCGTGGCGCATGGGATGACAGACCTGCCGGCCAGGCAGCATCCGAGGGCCTGGCACCACCTGGCCCCTTCCACTCGGGTCAGACCACTGGGGGCCACGAGCTGCCAGGGCCGCTCAGCCTTCGCTCTGCTGGGTAGGGTGAACGACCTAGCCGCCATGCGGCAGGCCCTCCCTCGAGTCGGACGGTCCATGCGGGGTGGATGCTCTTTGCTTGAAACAACAGCCGAGGCTGGCCAAGCAGTCCATCCCTAAACGGACCGAGAGTGCCCAATCGATCAGAGTACAGCCGGGGCATCCCCTGGCAGGCCACCCTGCACAGGGGGGGGGTACGCTGGCTTGGCATCCCCTGCATGCCTGCTGCCGGGGCAAGCAGACTCGGAGAAAAAAGACCATTGGCAAGAGGCCAGAGAGGCAGGTATGTCCCCGGGCCCCTGGGGGCCCCGGCGGTCAGGCCCCAGAACTGCCTTCCCCCCTCTCAGCATGGCCGGACCTCACAGAGGTCTGCCTGTGCAAACTCCGAGAAAAAGGACAATCGGCAAGGGGCTGAGAGGCAGGAGCGTCCCCGGGCCCCTGGGGGCCTTGGCGGGCGGGCCCTGGAACTGTCTTTCCCCTCTCAGCATGGCCGGACCTCACGGAGGTCTGCCTGAGAAAACTCGGAGAAAAAGGACCATCGGTAAGGGGCTGAGAGGCAGGAGCGTCCCCGGGAGGCAAATGGCACCCCATCGGGACTTCCAGGGAAGCCCGGCCATCTGGTCGCCCCATAGGAAAGCAATGAGGGCGACCAGATGGCCGAGGATGTCTGGGCGACCAGATGGCCGAGGATGTCTGGGCGACCAGATGGCCGGGCACGAAAGGGAAGCCATCTGGACACCCTGTGCACCAACGAAGGAGTGAGCGGGCGCCGGAGCATGGCGGACCGGGGCCCGGGGTCCCAGCTGGGCCCCAGGCATGGAGGCTGCAAGGGGGCCCGACAGGCCCTCCGGCCCGGGGCCCGGGCACACCTTGACAAGCAGGGGAGGCCTGCCCGGGCACAACGGAACCCCGTCCCGGGCCTTTGGCAGTGCGGCAGGCCCAGGGACAGGGCCCGGGGCCCGGCGGGGCCCCTGGACCCAGCCGGGGCTCCCAGGCCCGGAGGCACAGGGGAAGCCTCCCGGGGCCTGCCGGACACCATCCCGGGCACCCTGCCACGCGGCAGGACCCAGGACGGAGCCCCGGGTGGGGAGGCCGCCCTCCCCGGGGCCTTCCGGGGGGCCCCGGCCGGAGCTTCTGGAACCAGCCAAGCTAGGGGAGGCTCCCCAGGCACAACGGAACCACCTCCCGGCCTTTGGCAGTACCGGCAGGCCTGGGGACGAGACCCAGGGCCGGAGCACCCGGCCCCGGCGGTGCAAGGGACACCTTCACGGGCCCTCCCAGACCCCGTCCAGGGCATCCTGCCATGCGGCAGGCCCGAGGACGGACTCGGGGCTGGGGCGGCATCCTGGCCCGTCCAGCTGCCGGCTGAGGACGGCTAGGCCGAGAGGGATCCCAGAGTACCTTGTCCCTAGTATTCCGGAGGAAGGCTACCCCTCTTTCTGGGAACAAGTGCGCACCGCACGGCTCAGGGGACCCTAGGCGCGAGCGTGCCCGACCTCCTGGAGCCCTGGCTTGGATCCGGGAGGTGAAGGCACCTCATCGGAACTTCCAGGGAAGCCCGGCCATCTGGTCGCCCCTTTGGGAAGCATTGGGTGCGACCAGATGGCCGAGTGGAAAGGTGCGACCAGATGGCCGGGACCGACATGACGCCAATCTGCCTGCCTCAAGCCTCCGGGGGAGGGCTCCCGCCTGCCCTTCCAGGGCTCCGGGGCTGCAGGGCTCGGGGGCTGCAGGGCTCCGATGCTCCAGGGCTCCGAGGCTCCAGGGATCCGGGGCTGCTGGGCTCGGGGGCTGCAGGGCTCCAGGGCTGCAGGGCTGCAGGGCTCCGGGGCTCCGGGGCTCCGGGGCTGCAGGGCTCCGAGGCTCCAGGGCTCCGGGCTGCAGGGCTCCGGGGCTGCAGGGCTCCCGGACTCCAGGGCTCGGGGGCTGCAGTGCTCCGGGGGCTGCATGGCTCCAGGGGCTCCAGGGCTGCAGGGCTCCGGGGCTGCAGGGCTCCGGGACTCCAGGGTTCGGGGGCTGCAGGGCTTCGGGACTCCAGGGCTCCCGGGTTGCAGGGCTCCCGGGCTGCAGGGCTCCGGGGCTCCTGGGCTGCAGGGCTCCGAGGCTCCAGGGCTCAGGGGCTGCAGGGCTCTGGGGCTGCAGGGCTCCGGGACTCCAGGGCTCGGGGGCTGCAGGGCTCCGGGGGCTGCAGGGCTCCGGGGGATGCAGGGCTCCGGGGGCTCCAGGGCTCCAGGGCTGCAGGGCTCCCAGGCTGCAGGGCTCCAGGGCTGTAGGGCTCCCGGGCTGAAGGGCTGCAGGGCTCCTGGGCCGCAGGGCTCCAAGGCTCCGGGGCCGCAGGGCTCAGGGGGGCTCTGAAACCCCACGCTGGGCCTCAGGCACGGGGAGGACTGCCCAGGACCCATGGAGCCCATCCCGGGTACTTTGCCACGCCGCGGGCTGGAGGAAGGAGCCCCAGACGCCTGGGAGGTGTTGCTCGGTCATCGCCCATCTGGTCCCCGGCAGGGAACCGCCAGCCCCGGAAGGGTGTCCGGGCATACCCTTTCCTCTAGTAATCCGGAGGAAGGCTACCCCTCTTTCTGGGAACCCGTGCGTGCCGAGTGACACGGAAGGGACCCAGGGCGCCAACGTGCCCGACCTCCTGGAGCCCTGGCTGGGATCCGGGAGGTGAATGGCACCTCATCGGGACTACCAGGGAAGCCTGGCCATCTGGTCGCCCCATTGGGAAGCATTGGGTGGGACCAGATGGCCGAGTGGAAAGGTGCGACCAGATGGCCGGGACCGACATAACGCCAATCTGCCTACCCCGTGCCTCCGCGGGAGAGCTACCGCCTGCCCTTCCAGGGCTCCGGGGCTGCAGGGCTCGGGGGCCGCAGGGCTCTGAGGCTCCAGGGCTCCGAGGCTCCAAGGATCCGGGGCTGCTGGGCTCGGGGGCTGCAGGGCTCCAGGGCTGCAGGGCTGCAGGGCTGCAGGGCTCCGGGACTGCAGGGCTCCGAGGCTCCAGGGCTCCGGGGCTGCAGGACTCCGGGGCTGCAGGGCTCCGGGACTCCAGGGCTCGGGGGCTGCAGGGCTCCGGGGGCTCCAGGGTTCCAGGGCTCCAGGGCTGCAGGGCTCCCGGACTACAGGGCTCTGGGGCTGCAGGGCTCCCGGGTTGCAGGGCTCCCGGGCTCCAGGGCTGCAGGGCTCCTGGGCCGCAGGCCTCCAGGGCCCTGGAGCCGTAGGGCTCAGGGGGGGCTCTGAAACCCCACGCTGGGCCTCAGGCACGGGGAGGACTGCCCAGGACCCATGGAGCCCGTCCCGGGTACTTTGCCACGCTGCGGGCTGGAGGAGAGAGCCCCTGACGCCTGGGAGGTGTTGCCCGGTCATCGCCCATCTGGTCCCCGGCAGGGAACCGCCAGCCCCGGAAGGGGCTACCCCTCTTTCTGGGAACCCGTGCATGCCAAGTGACGGAGGGGACCCAGGGTGCCAACGTGCCCGACCTCCTGGAGCCCTGGCTGGGTTCCGGGAGGCGATTGGCACCTCATCCGGACTTCCAGGGAAGCCCGGACATCTGGTCGCCCCATTGGGAAGCATTGTGTGCGACCAGATGGCCGAGTGGAAAGGTGCGACCAGATGGCCGGGACCGACATGATGCCAATCTGCCTGCCCTGAGCCTACGCGGGAGAGCTCCCGCCTGCCCTTCCAGGGCTCCGGGGCTGCAGGGCTCGGGGGCCGTAGGGCTCCGAGGCTCCAGGGATACAGGGCTGCAGGGCTCCCGGGCTGCAGGGCTCTGGGGCTCCGGGGCTGCAGGGCTCCCGGGCTCCAACCAGGCCGGGGAGATCAGGGACTCTGCCCAGGTACGAGGGACCCCTGTCCCGGGCACACAGACCCTCAGGACGCGCCCCCGTTTTCCACAATTTTTTTTCCAAAATTCTGCGTAGTGTGCGTAGTGGCACTACGCAAACTACGCCCAGCCCTATTTTGAATATATGTATGCGGAATATTTTACATGCATTTACCTGAAGTTAAAGCCCAACTAGATAGTTGCAAAATATTGTGTGGTTTTTAATCATGTCTCTGACCCCGACCCTACAACCCACACCCTCATTGCACTCAGGATTATCATAGTTACCAGATGTTTTAAAAAAAAATGCATTTAAGTCTGTGATTAACTACAAAAAGCTTTGTACTAATTAGGCTTTCATTGAGACCTCATTTCCAGGGCAGCCAAGTACACATTAGCTAAAGATCCATGTGTTTCATGGAAGATGTAGCAGCCCAGGCTAAAAAACACGACGTGTTGGGGAAGGGGTCATGGGGAGCTTAAGCCCTTTTAGCCCACTCGGAATTGCATGCCAGGTTCCATGCATCACCTCACCTTCACCATTGCCCCCTACTCTCTCTCTCTCTCTTTCACTCACACACACAGATTCACGCCCTTGGTCTCCTCCTCGCCTGTAAACACTACATTTTCTTTTGTTTTGGTGAGGCCATTATTTCAATAACTGTGGATATCTCCTTCACAGACTTTGATAATTACAACTGGCACATATATTACAATTGCTCTGTGTGCTTCCCAGAGACGACAGAGATTGCAAGAGGGTGTAGTCTGAACACATTTATGACATACTGACAGAATAATCCGAGGGCCTGGCACCACCTGGCCCCTTCCGCTCGGGTCAGACCACTGGGGGCCACGAGCTGCCAGGGCCGCTCAGCCTTCGCTCTGCTGGGTAGGATGAATGACCTAGCCGCCATGTGGCAGGCCCTCCCTCGAGTCGGACGGTCCATACGGGGTGGATGCTCTTTGCTTGAAACAACAGCCGAGGCTGGCCAAGCAGTCCATCCCTAAATGGACCGAGAGTGCCCAATCGATCAGAGTACAGCTGGGGCATCCCCTGGCAGGCCACCCTGCACAGGGGGGGGTACGCTGGCTTAGCATCCCCTGCATGCCTGCTGCCGGGGCAAGCAGACTCAGAGAAAAAAGACCATCGGCAAGAGGCCAGAGAGGCAGGTATGTCCCCGGGCCCCTGGGGGCCCCGGCGGGCAGGCCCCGGAACTGCCTTCCCCCCTCTCAGCATGGCCGGACCTCACAGAGGTCTGCCTGTGCAAACTCCGAGAAAAAGGACAATCGGCAAGGGGCTGAGAGGCAGGAGCGTCCCCGGGCTCCTGGGGGCCCCGGCAGGCGGGCCCTGGGACTGCCTTTCCCCTCTCAGCATGGCCGGACCTCACGGAGGTCTGCCTGAGCAATCTCGGAGTAAAAGGACCATCGGCAAGGGGCTGAGAGGCAGGAGCGTCCCCGGACCCCTGGGGGCCCCAGCGGGCGGGCCCCGGGGCTGCCATCCCCTTCTCAGCATGGCCGGACCTCACAGAGGTCTGCCTGAGAAAACTCGGAGAAAAAGGACCATCGGTAAGGGGCTGAGAGGCAGGAGCGTCCCCGGGAGGCAAATGGCACCCCATCGGGACTTCCAGTGAAGCCCGGCCATCTGGTCGCCCCATAGGAAAGCAATGAGGGCGACCAGATGGCCGAGTGGATCTGGGCAACCAGATGGCCGAGGATGTCTGGGCGACCAGATGGCCGGGCACGAAAGGGAAGCCATCTGGACACCCTGTGCACCAACGAAGGAGTGAGCGAGCGCCGGGGCATGGCGGACCGGGGCCCGGGGTCCCAGCTGGGCTCCAGGCATGGAGGCTGCAAGGGGGCCCGACAGGCCCTCCGGCCTGGGGCCCGGGCACACCTTGACAAGCAGGGGAGGCCTGCCCGGGCACAAGGGAACCCCGTCCCGGGCCTTTGGCAGTGCGGCAGGCCCAGGGACAGGGCCCGGGGCCCGAGCACCCAACCCGGGGCCCGGCGGGGCACAGGGGAAGCCTCCCGGGGCCTGCCGGACACCATCCCGGGCACACTGCCACGCGGCAGGACCCAGGACGGAGCCCCGGGTGGGGAGGCCGCCCTCCCCGGGGCCTTCCGGGGGGCCCCGGCCGGAGCTCCTGGAACCAGCCAAGCAAGGGGAGGCTCCCCAGGCACAACGGAACCACGTCCCGGCCTTTGGCAGTGCCGGCAGGCCTGGGGACGAGGCCCAGGGCCGGAGCACCCGGCCCCGGCGGTGCAAGGGACACATTCACGGGCCCTCCCGGACCCCGTCCAGGGCATCCTGCCATGCGGCAGGCCCGAGGACGGACTCGGGGCTGGGGCGGCATCCTGGCCCGTCCAGCTGCCGGCTGAGTACGGCTAGGCCGAGAGGGATCCCAGAGTACCTTGTCCCTAGTATTCCGGAGGAAGGCTACCCCTCTTTCTGGGAACAAGTGCGCACCGCACGGCTCAGGGGACCCTAGGCGCGAACGTGCCCGACCTCCTGGAGCCCTGGCTTGGATCCGGGAGGTGAATGGCACCTCATCGGAACTTCCAGGGAAGCCCGGCCATCTGGTCGCCCCTTTGGGAAGCATTGGGTGCGACCAGATGGCCGAGTGGAAAGGTGCGACCAGATGGCCGGGACCGACATGACGCCAATCTGCCTGCCTCAAGCCTCCGGGGGAGGGCTCCCGCCTGCCCTTCCAGGGCTCCGGGGCTGCAGGGCTCGGGGGCCGCAGGGCTCCGATGCTCCAGGGCTCCGAGGCTCCAGGGATCCGGGGCTGCTGGGCTCGGGGGCTGCAGGGCTCCAGGGCTGCAGGGCTGCAGGGCTCCGGGGCTCCGGGGCTCCGGGGCTGCAGGGCTCCGAGGCTCCAGGGCTCCGGGCTGCAGGGCTCCGGGACTGCAGGGCTCCGGGACTCCAGGGCTCGGGGGCTGCAGTGCTCCGGGGGCTGCATGGCTCCAGGGGCTCCAGGGCTGCCGGGCTCCGGGACTCCAGGGCTCGGGGGCTGCAGGGCTTCGGGACTGCAGGGCTCCCGGGCTGCAGGGCTCCCGGGCTGCAGGGCTCCGGGGCTCCTGGGGTGCAGGGCTCCGAGGCTCCAGGGCTCAGGGGCTGCAGGGCTCCGGGGCTGCAGGGCTCCGGGACTCCAGGGCTCGGGGGCTGCAGGGCTCCGGGGGCTGCAGGGCTCCGGGGGATGCAGGGCTCTGGGGGCTCCAGGGCTCCAGGGCTGCAGGGCTCCCGGGCTGCAGGGCTCCAGGGCTGCAGGGCTCCCGGGCTGAAGGGCTGCAGGGCTCCTGGGCCGCAGGGCTTCAGGGCTCCGGGGCCGCAGGGCTCAGGGGGGCTCTGAAACCCCACGCTGGGCCTCAGGCACGGGGAGGACTGCCCAGGACCCATGGAGCCCGTCCCGGGTACTTTGCCACGCCGCGGGCTGGAGGAAGGAGCCCCGGACGCCTGGGAGGTGTTGCTCGGTCATCGCCCATCTGGTCCCCGGCAGGGAACCGCCAGCCCCGGAAGGGTGTCCGGGCATACCCTTTCCTCTAGTAATCCGGAGGAAGGCTACCCCTCTTTCTGGGAACCCGTGCGTGCCGAGTGACACGGAAGGGACCCAGGGCGCCAACGTGCCCGACCTCCTGGAGCCCTGGCTGGGATCCGGGAGGTGAATGGCACCTCATCGGGACTAGCAGGGAAGCCTGGCCATCTGGTCGCCCCATTGGGAAGCATTGGGTTGACATAACGCCAATTTGCCTACCCCGAGCCTCCGCGGGAGAGATACCGCCTGCCCTTCCAGGGCTCCGGGGCTGCAGGGCTCGGGGGCCGCAGGGCTCCGAGGCTCCAGGGCTCCGAGGCTCCAGGGATCCGGGGCTGCTGGGCTCGGGGGCTGCAGGGCTCCAGGGCTGCAGGGCTGCAGGGCTGCAGGGCTCCGGGACTTCAGGGCTCCGAGGCTCCAGGGCTCCGGGACTGCAGGACTCCGGGGCTGCAGGGCTCCGGGACTCCAGGGCTCGGGGGCTGCAGGGCTCCGGGGGCTCCAGGGCTCCAGGGCTCCCGGACTACAGGGCTCTGGGGCTGCAGGGCTCCCGGGTTGCAGGGCTCCCGGGCTCCAGGGCTGCAGGGCTCCCGGGCTCCAGGGCTGCAGGGCTCCTGGGCCGCAGGCCTCCAGGGCCCTGGGGCCGTAGGGCTCAGGGGGGGGCTCTGAAACCCCACGCTGGGCCTCAGGCACGGGGAGGACTGCCCAGGACCCATGGAGCCCGTCCCGGGTACTTTGCCACGCCGCGGGCTGGAGGAGAGAGCCCCTGACGCCTGGGAGGTGTTGCCCGGTCATCGCCCATCTGGTCCCCGGCAGGGAACCGCCAGCCCCGGAAGGGGCTACCCCTCTTTCTGGGAACCCGTGCGTGCCAAGTGATGGAGGGGACCCAGGGTGCCAACGTGCCCGACCTCCTGGAGCCCTGGCTGGGTTCCGGGAGGCGAATGGCACCTCATCCGGACTTCCAGGGAAGCCCGGACATCTGGTCGCCCCATTGGGAAGCATTGTGTGCGACCAGATGGCCAAGTGGAAAGGTGCGACCAGATGGCCGGGACCGACATGATGCCAATCTGCCTGCCCTGAGCCTACGCGGGAGAGCTCCCGCCTGCCCTTCCAGGGCTCCGGGGCTGCAGGGCTCGGGGGCCGTAGGGCTCCGAGGCTCCAGGGCTCCCGGGCTGCAGGGCTCAAGGGCTGCAGGGCTCTGGGGCTCCGGGGCTGCAGGGCTCCCGGGCTCCAACCAGGCCGGGGAGATCAGGGACTCTGCCCAGGTACGAGGGACCCCTGTCCCGGGCACACAGACCCTCAGGACGCGCCCCCGTTTTCCACGAATTTTTTCCCAAAATTCTGCGTAGTGTGCGTAGTGGCACTACGCAAACTACGCCCAGCCCTATTTTTAATATGTATGCGTAATATTTTACATGCATTTACCTGAAGTTAAAGCCCAACAAGATAGTTGCAAAATATTGTGTGGTTTTTAATCATGTCTCTGACCCCGACCCTACAACCCACACCCTCATTGCACTCAGGATTATCATAGTTACCAGATGTTTTAAAAAAAATGCATTTAAGTCTGTGATTAACTACAAAAAGCTTTGTACTAATTAGGCTTTCATTGAGACCTCATTTCCAGGGCAGCCAAGTACACATTAGCTAAAGATCCATGTGTTTCCTGGAAGATGTAGCAGCCCAGGCTAAAAAACACGACGTGTTGGGGAAGGGGTCATGGGGAGCTTAAGCCCTTTTAGCCCACTGGGAATTGCATGCCAGGTTCCATGCATCACCTCACCTTCACCATTGCCCCCTACTCTCTCTCTCTCTCTTTCACTCACACACACAGATTCATGCCCTTGGTCTCCTCCTCGCCTGTAAACACTACATATTCTTTTGTTTTGGTGAGGCCATTATTTCAATAACTGTGGATATCTCCTTCACAGACTTTGATAATTACAACTGGCACATATATTACAATTGCTCTGTGTGCTTCCCAGAGACGACAGAGATTGCAAGAGGGTGTAGTCTGAACACATTTATGACATACTGACAGAATAATCCATACTTCAAGCACTTCAAATATGTCACTTGGAGTTCTTTTTTCCTCTAATCCCCTACACTGTTTTGGAAATTAAGTATAAAATGCTCTTCTGAGCGGTATAGTGCACTATTTTTAAATTAAAAATAACCATAGTCCTACCAAATTCTTATATTATATTCCTTGTGCGTTAAATTTCAACATAACATTTAATTAATTGATTTGCATGGTGCCAGGTTGTGGGATAAAGCCACTAGGCAATCTCTCCCTGGGTCACCCATTGCCGAATGCTATTCATTGCTGAACTTCATGGTTCAAGTGTCATTATTTGCTGACCATGCTCAAACCTTTATGCTTAATGAACATAGTTTTGTTACACTCCAAGCCCCCGTCCTTCCACCTAAAGCATTTTCTGGATGGGACAACTTCATGGAGTAAATGGAGGCCTGCCTGGGGACAGCATTGTTAGCTGGATGGTGAGCGTGAATCATCATGGAGCATGGACATTTGAGACACTCACCCCCAGTCACAGATCTGGAATCCATTCTCATTCTTTAGCACACTTCACCACACCAGTTTAGACTCTGCCATATTCAAATCAGTCTTGACCCTGTTCCTCATGGGTACAGTTGAGCCCGAACTGCCAAGCAAGGTCTTCCCTGGACCAGAAACAAGCATCGTGGGACCGGGTTAGGGGTAATACCCCTCATCAGCCAGGCTAGCTTGAATACAGTGGCAAAGCAAGCAAGGGACGCATGTCTGGGCATACCCTGCCAACTTAGGGCAAACAAAACCCACACTAGGAGATGATGGATGAAGAGCTGAAACTTTTCAGACACTCACATGGGTCCCAGGATGCTTGTTTCCGGTCCAGGGAAGACCTGGCTTGGCAGTTAGGGCTGGACTGTTCCCATGAGGAATAGGGCCAAGACTGATTTACATATAGCTGTGTCTGAACTGAGGTGGCGAAGTGAGCTAAAGACCGATGATGGATTCAACCCAGATCTGTGACTGGGGGTGATTGTCTGAAAAGTTTCAGTGCTTCGTCAATCATCTCCTTGTGCTTGACAGGTTGTGGCGTCCCATAACTAATCTAATTCTATGGCTTCTGTGCTATTAGGGTCACACTTACCGGCCACTTTTTACTGTACCTAATTTCCTGTTAGATTATGACATCTCAAATGCAGCTCTTAAAACACAGTATAGATCCTTCTAAAATGTATTGCATTGAAATTGGAAACATTATATAAAATCTAGAACCTCAACACCAAACAGCAGCTGGAGTTGTCATCTTCCTAGATCCACGTGCCCTCCCACCTAATCTCCACCCACCACCTCCGCCCATCCCTGCTGGACCATGTCTAATGAGGTTCTCTGCGAACATTTTGGGCAAATTTACTTTTTGATTCCTGTGACTGCCCTGTTCGTCGAAAAAAGGCCATTAAAATGTAAGTGAAAAATAGGCATTCACGTGACCACTTAGTAGTAGCCTCCGTCATTTCTGCTTGTTAGCAGCGAGACAACAAGAGAGTGCAGGCCGCTTAAGGGTCGCAGCTAACATGCATTCCCATCTCTCAGGCGTTAAGAATGACAGTGATATATTTTTTAACATATTTTAAGACCCGCATTTTAATTAAATGACTAACGGCCATAGCCTACGCGATCAAATGTTTTCTTTTTTGCACCTTCATAACTTTCAGATGTGCTATGTTTAAACTAAGTCAGATTACGATAACACCCTTCAAAACTTGATAAAAAAAGTGTGGGGGGGGGTTCGGAAAACTTGCTCGCCGTCATCCCGGCCTAAATTTAACAGCTTCCAGAGACGACTAAATTGCTCTTTTTGAAAAAACACCCCCTCGTCGTCCTTATGTAAAACATATCACTAAATTGGTTGGCAATTACATTATCTATTTTTACTTTCCAAAGCCCTGTCTGATGAGCAGTTTCTTGTTAACAGGTGTGCTGTACTTGAGATGTCTGTCAGTGCTCAGTGTAACAACGTTTGATATCCGCATTTTGCCACTGTATGGCACTGGCTGGGTTCTTAAATGGTGAGCGGGTGCTTCTAGGATATAGTGACCCATCCGAAAGAGTGTCAAAGCTAGCTGTTCTAGATTAGACACTATGGGCCTCATTTATGAGGCCGTGCGTCACTTTTACGCCCCTGGTGCGTCACTTTTTGTGACGCACCAGTGGCGTAAAAAATGCGCCTTGTTGCGCCATATTTACAAAGTGACGCATCTAGGTAGATGCGTCACTTTGTAAACCCCTGTGCCACATTATACCTGCGCCAGGTATAATATATGCATGGGGGGCGTATTGACGCAAGAAAGGGTCATGGAAGTGACGCAGTGAAATCTATGAGATTTCACTGCGCCACTTCTAGGACTCAAATGCGTCAAAATCTTACGCCTGCCTCACAGCAGGCGTAAGACTGACGCAAGCCCTTTCACATGGGGCTTACCCCATGTGAAAGGACACATTGCTGGAGTTGCGTCACTTTTGTGACACACTCCAGCATTGCGTCACTTTTGCGCCTACAGATACGTCAGAAATACTGACGTATCTGTAACTCCTTGCGACATGATGCGTCATACTGTAAATATGAGGCATCATTGGTGTCGCAAGGAGGGCGCAATGAAAAGTGACGCATCGCAGTTTTCCCGCAGCGATGCGTCACTTTTCATAAATGAGGCCCTATTGCTGGTTAGTGGGCTAGTGGCAAACAGTTATTTTAAGTTAAATCATTTTGCATTCAAATTTTTATATATAAAGCACATTACCTGGGGCCAGATATAAAAAGCCTTTTCGTGTCTGAAAAGGGTTCGATTTGTGGAAGTTTGTGACCGTAAAAAAGACTTTTCTTATTGAACTAAATTAAATTGTAATTCTGTAATATGTTACCAAATCGAATTTAGGTTTTCCAACAAATACTGAATCAGTATTGGGAAGGGACGTCTTTAGGGCGTCCCATCCAAATACCAAATCAGATTCATTGTTTTATTTTATTTTTGCAGTTTTATATAGCAGGAACTCTAGGCGAAGATATTGGATGAGCACCAGTTACGTTACACACGGACACAATCATGTTTTGCTTTGTTTTTTAGCCAGTGGGAGATTAAGTTATTTTCCCAGAATCACAGGATGGTGTGCTGATGCAGAGACCTGTACCCAGGTCCTCAGTTCCAAAGTCGGCAGCTCTGGCCCTTACCCCACACCGCCTTCCCCAGTATGTATTAATGTTTTGCCACCAAATTCTAGTCGAAAACATCAATCTTTTAGCACCTCCTCAAAGGAGGTACTGAGAGATTTTCAAACTGAAGGTTTCCCCAAGAATCGCCTTCCCTTTGCGAATGTTGACAAAACATTTTTTTGAAGTGTAGGGAGTGGCACCATGGACCACTGCTTACTCTTAAAAAAAAGTACACTTTTCATTTTTTCTAAAAACTGGTTACATGAAAAAAAAGATTGCTTTATTTAAAAGCAATCACAGACATGGTGGTCTGCTGACCTCAGCAGGCCCTCGCCCCATGATGGCTGTGATTCTTAGTGGGTCAGTCGCAATTTGTGACCTACCTCATTCATATTCATGCGGTAGGTCAAATTGCAACTCAGTAGGAATTTGTCATTTGTTATAAGACCTATTTGTAAATAGGTCGCTACGAAAATTACCACACTGGTGGCAACATAGTGCCTGCAATTTGCAACCCTATTTTGAGACCAGTGCTTAGTACATCTGGCTCATATTGAATGAGTGCCATATGGGAAGGGAAAAAAGATGGAGGGAAACATTGGGGTAAGTTCGGGATTGATGAGTCCATGAGTGTAGTGCCTAAGTAGTTTTTAGAGTGAGGGTTATATTTTGTGGAAGAATTCAGAGATGAAAGACCAAGTTGGGGCCAAGAACTGCGAGGAAGTGGGGGGTGGGGGGATAACAGACTATGCATTAAAAGCAAAAACTAGCTGTGAGCAGTACAGTACTATCAATGTACCTTACTCAGAGTTCGGAGGACAGGCTACTCTATCAAAACGTGGAGGACATCTCTTCTGCTGTACCACAAGTGTCATAGGCAATGAGGCACTTGCAATGCTGCAGATGGCACTTCCGCCACGTATGGGACAGAGTTTCTCCTGCACCAAACTCTAAATAATGCCTTTTTTCAGATTTAATTATCTTCAGTTATGACACTGTTACACATTTTACTCTTTGCTGTATAGGTGCTGTTTAGGTAGTTATTGGGGCCAGATTTTTCGAAATCCTGGGAGATAAGCGTTGTTGTCTGTTAATTTGGTTTCAATCCCATGAAAATGATATATCAAGTTTGATGAATGGTTGACAGCTGGTGGGACTTCAGACTTCCAACATGCTTTTATTCTTTAAAGAGTTTGGAAAGTTAAGGCTACACAAATAGACTACACATCACTGGCCTAATTTTTTATCTTTCCTCGCATTTTATTAGGTTTTCATATCCTCACTCAAATTGCTTTTCAGGTGGGTTGGACTTTAGGCGGCCACATACATTTTGCTACTGTTCTAGGAAGGTAACAGGCACGTTTTTCTCTTTTATATGCCATTTCATAAATAACGCCCGCATTACAATGTTGTACAAGATAAAACCCTTTGTTTTACAAATTACAAAAACACGTACATTATCACTATCAATTCTGTACACATAGGAAAATATATCTCTGAGTATTCAATAAAATGCCCACAGTAATAAAATGAAAGCAGTTATTTGATATCAAATTAAAATATCGAGAAAGCAATTTAGCTATAATGCTTCAGTAGGGGTGATCAGATTCACTTCAAATTTGTCCAGCGCATCCCCAAGTTTAAAAGAGGGGTTCCACTACAGTTTTACTCATGTCCTTCAGTAGGCCCAGCCAAAATTTGCATTATGCAGAGATAATCTTGCGTAATTACAGTAATTTAGCATTAAAAGTTACTGTGAGCACATGCAAATACCGCAAATCACTAGAATGCAAGCTTGTGTTTTTGCGCAATTTCTTTAACATTAAATATGTCCTTACATCTAAAGGACTTTTTCACACTAAAATATAGTGCCAAATGCGAGTTTTTCATTTTGCATAATTATGCATCATTTCCAAATTTTCCAAAATGTTGTGCAATTTAATGAATTTCGCAAACTCTATTGGAACTTTTAGCAAGGTTGTTTCGTGGGATCAGAAGAATTCTCATGGGAGACATTTTCTTTTCAAACCATTCCCCTTCGTCTTATTAGTCATGACTTATGCACTTGAGGTATGGCTTTACATTTAATTTCCAGATGAGTTACCCAGGGTCGGACTGGCCTGCAGGGCAACCAAGCAGTGCCAGGAGGGCTTGATAGTTCAAGTGTGGGATGATTTTTGACTGCTTGAGGCCCTATTCTATGGTGTGGTAGGCAGTTTTTACTGTTGATTTCTGTGATAATGCCACAAAAACTAACTCCAGCAAGCACAAACACATATAGACGCCCATAACGTACAAAACACCTACACAGATTGTCTTTAGAAGTTCAAAACTGCCTTGAATTACAATTGTGGATCGCTTTTCAAGCTATTTGAGTTCATAATGGGATCTCTTTTATTTATGTGTCTGACCTAGTTTCTTACCCAGTCTGACCCTGGATATATCCCAATATTTTTACTGCAAAATGTGCAATTTCCATGGCATGTCAAGCAGGCCTAATTTACAGCATACTTTACTAATGCAAACTCATTGCAATTAGGCATTGCTTCCTGTAGAGTCAAACATTCCCTGCCAACTATGGGTTGCTAGATCACAAGCCTATAAAATATGCCTCAGATCACCAGTGTCACATTTGCATTCACATTCTATATTTTCCCGCTGGGATCCCACATCCTAACTGCTACATGGAGTCCAGTAAACCTGAAACACATTTTTGGAGTTTAAATAGAAGGTTGAGATCAGTAACAAGCATTCCCATTGTGTTGTTAAAGAGGTCCAGCCTATCCCTTCGATTTCAACGCTCTCTTACTGTCCCATACTTGTTTAAACGTATAAATTTAATTATGTTTCAGGTATTATAGGATCTCTTAGATATGGACTTTAATTATTCTGTCATGACCCAGATTCAAGAGCAGGTGAAAACTTAAATAGAGGTCCGCCAGGTAAATCCCTTCTTATCCATCGGCTAAAATGCCGCTTCGCCCTTGCCGTCTTGAGACACGTTCAAATAGATGTTCAATTTTTTTCATTTATATTTCCTAGTAGGAACACATCTTCCATTACTAAGAACAGCTAATCTTCACATCAGCAGCCCATACTCTCTGCATTTATTGATTCTCAATTACAAAGCCTGTGTAATTCCATTATTATTATTATTGCACATGATAAATGCTGATTTAGTGGGGATCGTTATTAAACAGATGCAATAAATAACGTCAATTATGAGTATTGTTCTGTCAATGAGGTATAACATGCAGATTTGGTACTTACCAGCCCCTTCAGGATTTTGACATTTTGCGACTTGCAATATTTTTTTTCAAAATTAGGACTTTTCCAACAACAACAAAAAACCTGCAATTTTTCAAAAGCCCTACAACATCTTAAGCAAACCTTTGTTCAATTCTCCTTTCCCTGAGTCTATACAGCAGTGGTGGGCCAATAAAAGACGGTTTGGCAGAAGAAAGGTGTTTTTTTATTCTCTGCCTGCTGCATAGCATCTTGGAGATGGGCTGCCTACCTCCTGTAACACACAGCCAACTAAGGCATGTTAATGTGCAGGCCTCCCTTGGCAGTCTCCTGGCCCCTTCCTGCCCGACACTTTTGTTTGTGTTCACCCTCAACCCTAATTAGCGGGACAGTCTTACTAAATGGTATCTCCCTTCTCAGCCTCCATCCTCTTACCCTTGTTTCCCTGTGCCACCGGTCCTCCTTCTCACCCCCCTTCCTGTGGCACAGATCACCCACAATTAACAGTATGAAATACATGGTGGTGGATAACCACCTCCTCCCACCTTGAGTTAAGGTGAGAGGAGGTGATTACAATAACAAGGCGGAGCAGAACCCCAAGCGCAAAAATCTCAGACCCCCCAAAATATTGCCTTCAGAATTCTGCTCCTTGCAGCGCTGATTTGGCATTAAATAATACCCATCTCAACATCAGACTCAGCATTAGTTTAACAGAATAATAAAATAATCGATACCATTCAGTAACTGAGTTCTAGAATAATGAAAAGATAAAGGGTTTTATGATTAAAAATATCAAATTAAACATTACAAAGAAATGCAAAATATATGCCATGAAGGAGCAGATACAGAGTACATAGTGAGAAATCCAAATTATTTTAGGTCCCAATATGCAGCAAAAATCATAAGTGGAATGGACAGAGATCCTGGGAGAAAAGAGAAATTATCTGGCTCACCCCCCAAACCAAGGGGTTTTCATACACATTTTATGAATAAGTAATAAGCAAATACTGCAAACTCAGCATGGCATGACTACTGATGACACATATTGAGAACATCTGAATTGAGATCTTCACAAAAGACATATAACACTATCCCAATATGAAACATTTTCAAACATGGACTTATACACTAGTGTAGTCTAGCAGGCCAACATTGGAACTTATTGTGGAAGTGTCCTTGGGATTGATACATTCAGTACATGAAGAAAGTTTCATTTACAATACATGCTCTCCAAGGGAACTACCAGTTACATTACAATGTTCCCTGCTCTGCGACGACTGTGGGGAGAGAAGACACACAGAGGGACATTGATTGGGAGGGGTAATGAGCAGGAACAAGTTGAACAAAACATCAAAACAACCTCCATATAAATGATGTCTCTGCAAAAATGTGGCACAACTAAATTACATGAATAAACACTCTAGACCTAGCAAAAAACGTTTCAAGTGCAACATTAATAATTTATTGGTTAAGGCTATATTCATCATGAAAAGCATTAGTATTCAAAAATAATTTGTCACCCAAAATTGCACATTTAGAAAAAGCTACTACAAACATGTATTTTGTGCTGGGAAACAGAAGGGTAGTGAAAGAGAGGAAATACTTTAATATTTAAATCTCTCATGCTGTGCAATACTGGTTTGCTGGCCCTACACCTGGGCCTTTGTATTTTTATGACATGCATGGTTAGTGCCTGTCACAGAAATATCACAAATTTAGCTTTTGTGGGACGCAAATGTATTTATTTTGAGGCCACAAAATATGCCAAAACAGACCACAATATCCGGGGGGTCTGACTTAGCACAAGAAATACCAATGTTTTTTTTTTTTTAAACTTTGTTTATTGGAATTTAGGCCCTTTTCAACTGGTAAATGTCAGCAGGTGTGACCTGCCAAACTTTATTGGGTCAAACATCTGACTGCTTGTAAAATTCTGCCAAACTTATAATTAAGACAATCATGGGCAAACAGTAAGGGTGCTTGTAATCTAGGCCAGGAAACTCCACCTGTCCTCATGTAGCAGGTAAGACCAGTTCACAAGTATAACATGATCTCCTCGGAGAGGTGGGAATCCTTTTGTATGATGTATTTCCTGAAAAGAAGAATGTCATCTTATAGCGCACCTCTCATGTCTTTATTCTATTTTTAAAGTTGTCTTCAATGTCAAGATTAAGTTCTGTATTCAACAATTGGCCCTTTGTTCCTGAGTTTAAGCTTACTTCTTAAGGACTACAGAAAAGGCATGGTGAAGGAAACAGCAGTGCTGAATTGGTAGGAATGAGGAAAGCCGTGCCATGTCCCCTAGAGATTGCGAACTATCTGTCACAGCAGAGGAGGAGTGGTACTACCTGGGCAAGCTGGTAACTTTCTCTGGGGCTGCTGTGTTCACATATGAACCCATATCTTGAGAAGCGTTTCGTGAGCAGTAGCTATGCTGGATGAGGGGCAAAGATTTCTATTTTTCTGGCTGATGGCGTGAGGTCATTAAACAGAGCAAACAAATACATGTTGTTTTGTTTATTCTCCCACTGAGCCATTGGAAGAAAAGTGCCCCTTTATTGCATGGTTGCCCCCACTTTTTGCCTAATGTTGATGCACTTTGACTGAGTGTGCTGTGGGTTGCTGCCAATCAGGTGCCTAGGCTTATGTTCCTTCCCTAACTGTACTGTTGCAAAACCCAACAGGCAACTCTCTGGCCACATGCAAGTCCTGTGTAAAAGGTACCATGGGTATATCCGCGGTCCATGCAGGTAACTGCGGTGAGGCGTTGGGGCCAGCTAAGGGGGGATTTCGAGGGACGATGCTTAGGGAAAATTAATTATTTATTTATTTTCCCCTCTGCAACGTCCCTCGAAATCCCCCCTTACCCAGCCCCACCGCTGTTACCTGCAAGGACCGCGGCTGCATTGGGTACCAAGGGCACTGTCACCAGGGAAGGCCTCTAAGGGCTGCAGCACTTATTGTGCCACCCTTAGAGGCCCTGTACCATTACATACACACACCTCCATTGCAGGTTGCGTATTTTGGTGCAGAGCAAAATGAAGAGTCAACATGGCACACATCCCTGTGTGCCATGCCTGCAAACCACTGCCCTGGCATAGGTAAGCCCCCCTCTAGTTGGGTGCTCTATACCAGTGGTGAGAGAACAGGAGCATGAGCCCTGTACCCCTGGAGTGTCTACATCCATTCTTAGACATTGTAGGTGCAGTAAAGCCATAAAGAGTATATGTATCGGAGGTTGTCATTAAAGTATATGGTATCAGAGGTTGTCATTACAAACTCCACAGCACCATAATGGCTTTACTGAAAACTGTGAAATTTGATATCAAACTTCTCAGCACATTAAACTCACACTGATGCCAGTGTGAGATTTAATGAAAAATGCACTCATAGGGCATCTTAGAGATGCCCCCTGAACAACGACCTAATTCTAGTGTCCTGGCTGCTCACCAGATGGCACCACCAGACATGTTTCTGGACTCCTGGGTTAAGAGCCTGCCGCTCTCTGAGTCCTGAAACAAAGCACATCCTAGGACGAGGTGCCAAGCCTCCTCCCCCAGTATACGCAGGGTCAACGAAGGGGAAGCTTCAAAGACCTGCCGCCTTTGTGAGCTACCCAAGCCATTTTTTGCTCCCAGCAACTGGCCCCCATCGGTACTGACACCCACTTTGGGTGGGAGAATCAGCGGGAAAACCAAGTTAGGAGGAGAGGTGTGCCTACCTTTGTCAATGCCTCACGTGTGGAGGCGAGGTGAAGCACAACTTAAAGTCCCGCCATCTTGAAGAAGGGGGTCCCAGCCAACCAAAGTGAGGCTTATGCCCCCCTCCCACTGGAGGGTGGCATAATAGAGGGTATACCCACCCCAAGGATGGGACCCATTGGTCCCAACCTTTACCTACCGGAAATGCCACTACAATTAGTATTTAGGGGCAACCATGAGCCTTGCCTCCTCAGACAAGAAGAATCAAGAAGAAGAAAAACCGAAGAGCTGTGCTGAAGGATGAAGATGAGGACACGAACTGACTTGGACCCAGCCCTACCGTCCTGTGCTGACCTCGACCATCTACAGCGAAATCCCGGTGTGTCCAGCAGCCCCCAAGATCTCGTAGGACCTGCCCTGCCTTTCCCAACCAGACTTTGTCCCCCGTGAGCACTGGATTTGCTCACCAACAGACTCTACCTTTGGCCAAGTCTGCGAGTCTGCACCATCCTGCACCCGACGCCCACTGCCCAAGTTCGAGTGACCTAACACCACGAGGAGGTCTCCCTGGCAAAACCAATGCCTGCAGTCCATTTCTCGAGGATCCCCCCGACTGCTACCGAAGCTGGTAAGGAAAACCCTATGCCAAAAGTCACCCCTGCACCCGATGTCCCTCTGACTTTGGTGGCACAACCAATGGTGTCCCAGCCTCCTACGACATCCCAACTTACCACTCCAACTGGTGGTTGCCTCCAGAAGATCTTCGTCCCGAGGCTGCAGTGTTTGTTGCGTTCAGAGAATCCTCCTTGAAAACAAAAGGGCACTCGGTGCCAAAACAGCACCCTGCACCCGGCTGCCCCTGTGCCGCTGTGGCTGTACCTTGTGTGCTAAATCGGACCCCCCTTTGCCTGAGCTTAAGTCCAGGAGATTCACTCCCACAACCTTGTGGCCTGCTCGTGAACAGTCACCAACCGGAGGCCCTCTATCCCCCATTGGATACCATTTGGCCTCAGCACTCTGCACCCGGATGCCCTAGGGCCACCAAGGGTGCTTTGAGAGTGCATCCTTGACCCTGGGGGAACCCTTGTTCTAACCCCAGAAAACCAACTCCCAAACCTAAGTACTTACCGTTATACCGATAACATTGTTTTCACCCATTGGACTGCATTGACTGCTTTCTTGTGAAAATTGTTTTGTGTGAAGTTGGTTTGTATGAAACTTTAAGAAACTGCATCTGTATAAAAAACTGATTTACTTACCTTTTATCTAGGACATGTCCCAGTGTGATATCTAGGTACATCACACTGAGTAGAAAAAGTAACTGAAAAAGTAATCTGAAAAGTTATGTACAAAGTAATTACAATAGTAACTGAAAAGTAACTTTGACGATTGATTTACCTGTAACAAACCAATTGCATTCTACTGCATTTCACATGGATTCAACTGCATTATTCTTGCAAAGTGTTATTTCTCTTATCTGCACCAGGACTGGCTTAGTTCTAGAAATAAAATACAACTAAATAAAATTTTTATACAAGCAAATTGGTCTGAGTTCAGTCTATGAGTGTGTGGTGGCATACTTTCTTGTCTGAGTGTGTATAATAAATGCTTAACAGTGCCCTCTGATAAAGACTTGCTGCTTGCCCACACTACCACAAATAGAGAGTAAGGTATTATCTACTTTTACCTCTGCCTAACTTTGGGGATCCCATGTACCCAGTGCACACTATACCTTACTTTGGTAAAGTATATACAGAGCCAGCTTCCTACAGTCATCACCTGCTGAGTGTAAGTAGAAGTGGGAGGTCCATCCAGACCACGTTTGTTGCAGAACTTCGTGATCAAAATGTGACGATGTTCTTGGGGCTTCTCTCTATTAGGAGGAACAGATGCCACCTAAGGTATCCAAAAGGTAGCAAAGGCCTTTCTTAAAAGCATGGTGTTAGATTGATTTTAAATGATGGCAGGTTTGACAGGTCAGGGTTAGAAAGGTCCATGATTAGGAGAAAAGAAATCTGATAATTCTTCCTCTATGAGCCTTGTGGCGTGACTCTGGTTTGACCAATCACATTTGCTTTGTTTGATCTGAGGTTGTAGGAGTAGGCTTGCCATGAGTTGTTAACATTTGCAAGTAATTCAGGCCATTACGACTCATTGGTTTGAAAATGGTGTAGAGTAGTTTGAGCATAATTTTCTGGGCCACGGGGAGTCAGTGAACTTCTTTAGTTACTTGAGAATATCAACAAACCCTTTCAGGCAAACTGACTTTTCTTTCCTACGTAGATGAATCAATCTGCATGCCATTATACAGTGCTTAAGAGAAACAATGTTTCATATAAAAGCAAATTATTTAGAATAGGGATGTTTATCCTGCTCACGAAAGTCTACAAATTTAGCACAGCTTTCCTCTATGGAAGACTATTTTGAGTAGAAAATGTTTTGTTGGACCAAAATAATTTTTTAGCAATGCATTTTCTTTTCGAGCTATTCCCTTTGGCCATATCAGTCATGCGTTCTGCACATGAGGTACGCCTTTACTTTTCATTTGCACACGAGATACCTAAGATCAGAGTGGTCTACAAGGCAATCCGACAGTGCCCGAGCGGCTAGTCTAACAGGTCCGTTTAGGTTGTTTTTGGCTGCTTTAGGGTCTATTTCATGATCAGGTGGGCCAGTTTTTATTGTTTTGATATTACACAAATATTTGCTGCATCATGCACAAATGCATGCAGTCTCACATACTTTGGAAATCACCTAAACAACTGTGCTTTACAATTTCAAAACTGCCCTGAATTACAAATGTGGATCACTTTTTTAGTGATTGTTCGATAATTTAGGCACTTTTATTTGCTGCCTAACATATTTGACCCTGAGAGTACCGCAAAATTATTTTTGCAAAAGTTGTGCAATTTGGCCTTGTGGTAACTATATATAAAGTATAACTTATTTTTGATACAAAACCTTGTGTGGTGTCCATTTGTAGTGTTGTCACTGAGTTACTGTATGTGGTCACAAATGCTTAACTTACATCGCCTCTGAACTAGCCTTGACTGCTCGCGCCACGCCGCCTAGAGGGTGAGCAAGGGTTATTTTAAGAGGGTAATTCCCTTGCCCTGACTAGAGGGGAGGGTCCCTGCTTGGCACAAGTACCTACCTGTGCCAACCAGAGACCCCCAATTCTAACATTGGAAGTCAAGCGGAAAGGATTCCGAATTTGCATTTGTGACTCATGTACAGTGATTGGTGAACACTACTTAGTGAGTGCAGACCATAACGCAGCCACGTACTTCTGATACTTGTTTGTGCCAAAATCGCAACTTTTTTTAAAAAATCATGCCTGGTTCAGTCAGAATAGAAAAGTCGTGAGAGTCGGTCACAGCTCCCTGCCTCTGTAGCCACTGGATCAGTAGCAATTCACAAAGGCTGGTGAAGTCCACTGGTCCTGGAACTTCGGTCAGGGGGCAAGCTCTCTTCCAAGCCCTTGGAGATCTTTTTAGCACAAGTTGAAAAGCAAAGGTAAAATCCATAAAGTCCTTTCTTCTCTCTAGGCAGCCAGGCAACCTCTGCAGGCCAATCCCCCAAGCAGCACTTCAGCTTGGGAATAGTCTCTCCTCAGTTTCTTCAGGTTCCTTCTCCTCAGCAGAGGTCTTCTTGTCAGTTCCAGGAGTGATCCAATTTCATGGGCTCAGGGTCCCAAGACTTATACCCCAAAATCCTTTGTTCTCTGAGGGGAGAGGGGCCTGTTCCCAGTTCAAGCCAGTTCTGAAGTACTCTGTTTACCAGACTTCTCCTTTCCTTTAACAGCACAGGGCAGGCACATCAGACGCCCCACAGGAGGTGGAGCCAGCATTGTGGAAGGCAAGTACAGGCCAGGAGCACTTTGTTGACAGTCTTCCTTCTCTTCTTTCAGTGTGCAGGGAAGAGGCATAAGACACACCACAGGGGGTGGAGCCAGCATTGTAGAGGGAAGGCCCAACCCTATTCAGGTCCCAGGTGCAACTCCTCCCTCCCAATTTGGATGCAGATCTCCCTATTCACCACCGGGCATCCCCAGCCTGTCTCCTGGAATTCCCCAGTTCTGTCACACACAAACCCAGACAAGGAATCCACAACCTAGCAGAGGCTGGCTCAAATGGTTAGGCAAGCAAATACCTACTTTCTAAAAGTGGTATTTGCAAACACAGAATATTAAAATAAACTTTACTAAAAGATGTATTTTGTTATTCTGAGTCCAGGCATACTAAACTCGAATTTCTACCATGTTCACTGAGTCTGCTAGGATTATAAACATGTAACAATCCAGCAGCCCATTCTATCCTATGAGGAACAGGTAGCCTTGCAATAGTGAAAAACGAAAATGGCTGTAATTCACTATTAGGACATGCCACACACATCAGGGCTTGTTCTACCTTATACTAACAATGCACCCTGCCCTTGGGCCTACCTTAGGGGTGACTAATATGAAGACAAAGGAAGGTTTAGGGACTGGCAAGTGGGTGCACTTGCCCAGTCAGCATGACAGTACCAGACGGCACGCAGGCTCTGCAATGGCAGACCTTAGACACATTTTACAAGGCTGCTTCTGTGGGTGGCACAACCAGTGCTGAAAGCCCACTAGCAGCATTTGGATTTACACACCCTGGGCACACTCAGTGCACTGTACTAGGGTCTGACAAGTAAACCAAATATCCAATCATGGAATCACTAATCAATACATCAATTTACAGTAGGGAGCACTCGCACTGTGGCACTGGACAGTAGTGGCACTGTGCCCAAAGCATCTAACACCAGAAAAACACATGAGGCAACAGAGAGATCCATGCCAATGGTGCCAGGTCTAACAAGCAGCATCTTATCTGGAGCGACCTATTCTTGGCTCGTGGAAGATCGCTTGAGGTGTGAGTGAGTCACTGCCCTGGTGATGACTGGCTGGCTGAGGCCGCTTTGTGCGTGGGATGGATTGGCGCTTGGGAGCCGAGTGGTGAGAGAATGGATGATGGTCTGTTCCTGCTGCCAGTGGTGTGCTCAGCACTGCAGGTGCCCCTCTGGATGGGAGCAGAGAGGATAGCACAGAGTAGCCCCCCCTGCTCTTCTGGATGGAAAGGGGAGGGTAGCACAGAGTAGCCCCCACTGCCCTTCTGGATGGAAAGGGGAGGGTAGCACGGAGTAGCTACACCTACCCTTCTGGATGGAAAGGGGGAGGGTAGCACGGAGTAGCCCCTACCCTTCTGGATGGAAAGGGGGAGGGAAGCATGGAGTAGCCCCCCCGCCCTTCTGGATGGAAGCAGTGAGGATAGCACGGAGTAGCCCCCTGCCCTACGCCCTTCTGGGTGGAAAGGGGGAGGGAAGCATGGAGTAGCCTCCCCTTCTGGATGGAAATGGGGAAGGTAACATGGAGTAGCTCCCCATGTCCTTCCTAATGGAAAGGAGGAGGGTAGCACTGAGTTGGTAGCAGCAATAATCTGTTCAAGTGATAGAGCTGCTGGTGTACTAGACCTCACAATAAACTTCACATACTCTTCAGCCACTTTGGATGTCAAACTGTGGTGCAGTAGTGGCACTCGTGAAAATGATCTTCCCCTGCCTGTGTACAATTTTGTAATCATATTCTTTCAGTCACTCCCCCCTCTCAATGCGAGGAGGCATCTTTGCCTTTGTGTTTCCAAAGTTGGTGAGCAACACCTGATGATCTGTGATGATGCTGAAATGTTTCCAATAGAGAAACACATGAAAATGTTTGCAGGCCCACACCACAGTCAGACTCTCCTTCTCTGGCTGAGAATAGGCACTCTCAGTTTCAGACAGACTTCGGGTGGTATTGTCCACAATGTGTCTCTGAGAATTCAGATGACCATTGTGTTGAGCAAGAATATCTCCCAGCCCCACTGAGCTCACATCAATGTAAGGTAATTTGGGGTCAGAGTAGACAATTTCAGTGGCATTTTCAATCGTATATTTTATTCTTTTGAAACTGAAGGGAACTGGTGTTTTGTTGCATTACACCCCCCCCAACACACACTTTTTGCCTGGCTGTTAATGCCAATTTGACTGAAGTGTACTTGGTCTCTGCCAACCAGTTTCTCAGTACTTCTGTTCTTTCCCCAAAAAACTGTACTTGTTGTTTCCATAATTGGCACTGATGTAGCTCACATACGAGTCCCTAGCAAAAGGTACCCCTGGTATTAAGGAGCTTGTGTTAAAGAGGGTCCTTAAGGGTTACAGCACTAATTGTGCCACCCTAAGGGACCCCTCACGAAGCACATGCACACAGCCACTGCAGCCTGCGTGTCTTGGTGCAGACAAAACTGAAGAGTCGGCATAGCACACATCCCTGTGTGCTATGCCTACAGATACTGCATGAGTTATGCGTAAGACGCCCCTCTAGCAGGCCTTAGCCCTAAGGCAGGGTGCACTATATCTCCTGTGATATATCCTTGTAGACTCCTGGATTTTGTAACTGACCAGGGAAATCATAGTAAGTACATGGTCTGTACACCCATCATTACCAGTTCCTGAGCTCCCAACGAGCTAGAAAACCACAATTTACTGTGATTTTCAGCTTGTTTTCCCTGCAACCGTGTGATATCAGCTCCTCACCGGGAGACAGTGTTATGGGAGCCGATATTGTGTGTCACACTATGGCACCATGTAATCTGGCAGGCATGTATTTACATTTCCGAAGTTTGACTTTATGTCCGAGCACAATACGTGCTTTTGACTAAAAACAGAATTAGCGGAAGGTTACCCTTTTAACATGGGCCCAGTTGTTAGTTATGGCACAACCAGGAATACCCAGCATCTTCAAAGACCATGGCTACTAGGTGGCAGTATGCCACAGGTAACATTATTTGTTGTACTGGGCTGCTCTTTAGGAAAATGATACGTTTGTGGTATTGAGGTTCCACATAGTGCATTTGTGCCTTTTACCTAGATGCTCACATATATTTGTGGTGTACCTCATTTTTTCCGAGTCATTGCTGATCACAGCAGCATATGCCTTTCCCTTTTTTTTTTTTTTAATTATAGAATGACACTATGGATTCTTGTTTAACTCTTGATAATCAGGCCCTGAAGGAGCACCATATATTTAGGAATAAAACGTTTTGGACATTTTCTGCTTGATTATTTCAGAAATAAGAAGAAGTGTAAGAAAATATATTTGTCCTATTACATTTTGATTATACTTCGAAAACTGCACATCATGAAGCCTGTTTACATTCTCCAACTACTTGCTAACTCAAAAAAACCTTATCCCACTATACTCCTAAACCATGCATGAATAATTGACCTTTATTTATTCTCGCTTCAGTCCTCTCCGTCCTTTCTTCAGAGTGGCCCTCTTCTTACCTTCCATCCTCCGCATGCTTTCTTTTCTGATTATAGCCTCCTTTCAGTCTCATGCCTGTCTACCTCAGTCCTTCTTATTGTATCCTGTAATTGGCTGGCACCTCATTTCGTAGATCACAACCTCTCCTCTTTAAATCGCTATCCCTGCAACCTAACATTATCTTATCTCCACCAGCCTATTTATCCCACTGACAAGTCTCCTGAAACCACATAGCCCCTACTATAATCACACCTAGCTTGCATTAATAGATCACAAAGTAACTGAAGTATATGGGTGCAAGTTTTCTTGAGAGCACATGACTAACCACAATTACCAACAATAAACACTGACCCAACCATTAGCCTTGGGTTCCAGAGTAGCGTCCTACTTGACGTAAAGCAGAAGAGGATGTAGTCTTAGGGCTAGATTGCTCAACTTCGAAGCTGGGGATCCAGGTTGGAGTCTCAGCAACAACGCTCAACATCCTGTGATTCTGGGCAAATCACTTAATCTCCCCGTGCCTAACAAACATGAATGTGTCCATCTGTAAGGAAACTGGTGCTCATGTAAAGCACTCTGATACCTGATATCTTCGGGTCTAGTTCGCCCCATGTAAAACTCTATAAAAAATGTTTTTTTTTTTAAATAAGCGCTTTAACGCCTCGTTAGGGGTAGTGAGCGCTATATACATCCAATTACAATACAATATACAGTGCCATGAGAACCCTGAAAGGCATGCCTGAATGACTTTTATGCAGTTATATTTGGAATGTAGGGAAAGCAAAAAGAGGTTCCCCTGGACTTGCTAATGATAGGTAAGAATTCACATCCAATCCTGTTGTTCACTCACAAATAATTCTCTCACAAATAATTCAGCACAAAACATCCACTCTTCCTTCAACTTACAAGATATTCCCCATTGTGGCATAAATCTATAACCAAACTAGAAAGTAGTGCTAATTTATATTTATTTACATTTAAAAAACCCAGTTTTCTTCTTTACACAGGCATTAAATTGTATCAATACAAGTATTAAAAACACACACAGCTCCTACATACAAATATATGTAGGACGCTAGTCCTTTAAAAACATACAATATTTTTTTTTTTAAACAACAACACAATATATTGTAAACAATTCATAAAACAAAAGTACAAGACCCTATGGCCTCCAACAACACAATATTGAAATTCAGTTCTGGCCAGACTGTAGATCCAAAGCTGATATATGATTAAAGGTAGTTTCGGCAAAAGACTGTATTTTTCCTTTTTGTCCTGAACAACCCTTCAGTGGTGGATTCTTAGCAAGTGCTTCAACGCGTTTCAGTGTTATCAATGCTTATTACCCAACCACCTTCTTCAGGACTAACATTAATAGGTACAGGGTCTACTATTCCAATATTGCGACAGGTTAATCTAAATAGGAGAAAACAGATGTCAGCCTCATCTCCATGTATTATACAAGATAAGCAATACGTACTCTTATGTCCCCCAGATGCATATGAAAACAGAGACCTTTTTCCCTTTCTGTTTCACTATTTTAGCTTCCTACATCATTTGTATCAACCTGGTCGTCCTATCATAAAACACTTACAAATGTTTAGCACTACCTTCCATTTTGGGTTTCATAGAAAGGGCAAGGTACCACCCCCTGGAGTCCTCCCCCCTTTGGAAGTTATGTTCCTCCCCATGAAAACTGCATCACTACATCCTATCATACCCATTCATGCACAAGCGCTATGCTGTTATACAGTCTCATCTACTAACCATAGGATAGGGTAATTTATGGTATTACATCCATATCTCATGTTCAATTAGAGTAAACAGTGTTCCAATTCTAGATCCACTTGTTAGAGCTAGAATGACATAAGAAGGGCAAAGGCCTTGTTATTTTCAATGATAATGTCTGGCCCTTCTTAAAAGTTACTTTCATCGTAACTATCTTATCTTCAGTGTATTGTGGGAGATATCTATCGCTTGTTCTGGTTATGGCGTTATCTTTATATGGATTCCTTTAAGCCTTTCTTTCTGACTCTCTCATTGTAGGAAGTCGTTTAGAATTTAGATAAATAGTTCCCTGCATGGAAACATACAAAGGGGTTTTAGTTTTCAATTTGATTCCTCTTGGTTTTTTCAATAAAAAGAATTATCAATACCGCTTACCTCGATATAGGTGTGAATCTTTTTCGTAATTATATCTAATTCCTTTTCTTTGGTTAGGATCAAACAGTCCCCCACAGCTTCTGATGCGCGTATAAGTGGGTGATGCACTGGAGTTTACAAATATTAATTCTCGATGTTATAGCAAATGTTTATGGAACAATTCACTATTTATAAGTAGGTAATATGTAGTGTCAGTGATAAATTAGAATTCATAAATAGACGCTCCATTGAACTTTCTCTGCATAGGGTAGTCGATATTAAATAGGGGAAACCGTTTTGAGATTCCAACTCAACAACCCATAGATCGAGATAACACTGAACGTAGTATCAACAGTAAATGCACCCAAGATGGCCACCAGACATGCGTAGCTCGCAGTGTGATGACATGACGTTTGATGTTAATCACATGCGAACTAACTCTTAAAAGATGGAATAGCGCAATGGCCTTTCCTACACAGAAAACGCTGAGTATCAAGACGCGCGTGTGGGGAACAAAGGTCAGCGGAAAAAAGCCAGGGTGAACAAGAGCGGTTCATCTTAATGCGCGTAGAGGCTTAACGGGTATTGATATATAGAGTTTTTTAACAATAGACTCAAGGCACCCGACTAGTGTACGCACATCTTAAATTTAAAATCGTTGTGGAGAAGGGGCGAGCGTTATATTTTAATAAAAAGGACTCACATAAAGCCGTCTGCTAAATACGGGACGCCAAATAACTAGATGCGGGGGCTAAATGACCAGGGCAATAAGCCCGCTAAAAAGAGTAGACCGTATGTATGCGCACACCCCCTTAACGTCGAAATAGATAATATATAGAGTACCGATTTCCGATTAATCAGGGTATGGCTGTCTTAGAAGATCGGAGCGGAAAAAAGCATAGCAGTTCTTGAATTATTTAGTAAAAAAAGACCCCTGGTTTATGATCCTAACAGATATCATCGAGAATTAATATTTGGAAACTCCGGTGCATCACCCACTTATAAGCGCATCAGAAGCTGTGGGGGACTGTTTGATCCTAACCAAAGAAAAGGAATTAGATATAATTACGAAAAAGATTGACACCTATATCAAAGTAAGCGGTGTTGATAATTCTTTTTATTGAAAAAACCAAGAGGAATCAAATTGAAAACTAAAACCCCTTTGTATATTACCATGCAGGGAACTATTTATCTAAATTCTAAACGACTTCCTACAATGAGAGAGTCAGAAAGAAAGGCTTAAAGGAATCAATATAAAGATAACGCCATAACCAGAAAAAGCGATAGATATCTCCCACAATGCACTGAAGGTAAGATAGTTACGGTGAAAGTAACTTTTAAGAAGGGCCAGACATTATCATTGAAAATAAAAAGGCCTTTGCCCTTCTTATGTCATTCTAGCTCTAACAAGTGGATCTAGAATTGGAACACCGTTTACTCTAATTGAACATGAGATATGGATGTAATACCAGAAATTACCCTATCCTATGGTTAGTAGATGAGATTGTATAACAGCATGGCGCTTGTGCATGAATGGGTATGATAGGATGTAGTGATGCAGTTTTCATGGGGAGGAATATAACTTCCAAAAGGGGGAGGACTCCAGGGGGGGGAAACTTGCCTTTCTATGAAACCCAGAATGGAAGGTAGTGCTAAACATTTGTAAGTGTCTTATGAAAAGACGACCGGGTTGAAAGAAAAGTTGTAGGAAGCTAAAATAGTGAAACAGAAAGGGAAAAAGGTCTCAGTTTTCATATGCATCTGGTGGACATAAGAGTACGTATTGCTTATCTTGTATAATACATGGAGATGAGGCTGACATCTCTTTTCTCCCGTTTAGATTAACCTGTCGAAAAATTGGAATAGTAGACCCTGTACCTATTAATGTTAGTCCTGAAGAAGGTGGTTGGGTAATAAGCATTGATACCACCGAAACGCGTCGAGGCAATTGCTAAGAATCTACCGCTGAAGGGTTGTTCAGGATAAAAAGGAAAAATACAGTCTTTTGCCGAAACTACCTTTAATCATATATCAGCTTTGGATCTAAAGTCTGGCCACACTGAATTTCATTATTGTGTTGTTGGAGGCGATAGGGCCGTGTACTTTTGTTTTATGAATTGTTTACAATATATTATGTTGTTGTTTTTAAAAAAAAATATTGTATGTTTTTAATGGACTAGTGTCCTGCATATATTTGTATGTGGGAGCTGTGTGTTTTTTTTAATACTTGTATTGATACAATTTAATGCCTGTGTAAAGAAGAAAACTGTTTTGTTTTTTTAAATGTAAATAAATATAAATTAGCACTACTTTCTAGTTTGGTTATAGATGTATGCCAAAATGGGGAATATCTTGTAAGTTGAAGGAGGAGTGGATGTTTTGTGCTGAATTATTTGTGAGTGAATTATTTGTGAGTGAACAACAGGATTGGATGTGAATTCTAACTTATCATTAGCAAGTCCAGGGGAACCTCTTTTTGCTTTCCTTAGACTAGGCTCAGCCCCCTGGGACCGAGTGAGCCACCTCTCCCTCTTTTCCAATATTTGGAATGTACCCAGAATATGACCATTGGATATATTACATAATGTTTAACTATTTCTCCACTATAACATAATATCAACTGTTGTTGTCTTCGTATTGTATTCATTTACTTCCACATACATTGCCTCTTTATGATCGAAACAAGAATTAAAGTATCCATAGACACAAGGAAAATATAGATGAGGGAGAACAAGGAAAGTTTACACAACTGTGAAAACCCTGGTCCACTACTATACTTCTCTATTTGCTTCAACTCTCACCCACTCTTCAACAATAAAAGACATAAATAGCCTCATTCCACTCTCCCCAGTGCCATTAGGGTCCCTGTCCGTATTCCCATTCGAAGGGTGATTGCTCCCTTTTTTTTTGCAGAGGACCTGGAAACAGCGACCAAACTTGGCAGTAGTTGTCAAATTGTCAGTACCCCGTTTGACTGTAACCCCTTCTTCTCTGTTTCACTCTGCTAGGCAATAGTTTTCTTGAATGCATATAAATAAAAGGTATGTTGTGATACAACAACTTTCTTAACTATGATTCCCTTATGCTTGTATTTCCATTTTTAGGTCTTGTCTGAACACAGCTTTATCTGTCCCTATGAAGACTTATTGTTTGTACTACATAACATATGCTTATAGTGAGCTTTGGGTCATCCCCTTGCTCATGATTGGATGTTTTGTATGCATCAGTTGTCTGCTCTTGATGCTATGGCTTCTCCCCTTTTGTGTGTTTGCTCTGCCAAGGAGCATTTTGGTCTTACAGGGTTTTGATCCGATAAGTTTTTTCCTTCATAACCATACCAAAGAGGGCTTTTATGAGTCATTGAGCACACCATGGAGATTCTATGTGCTTCCTTGATTTCTCCCGATTTTCCTATTTATCCCTCCACACAAAAGAGTGCACTAAGAGTAAAATAAGCAAGTGACAGGAGAATGTAGAAAGAAAGATGAGTCATGTAATGGCAAAAGCAGAGGAAGTGTGTTGAGAGACGAACAGTGGAAGAGGAGGGATGAGGAAGTTGAAGTCTACTTAGAATGAGATATGATGGAGAGCGAGCGGCAAGGGAGAGAAGGAAAGTGTGAGAATAAGGATGGATGTGAATATAGAATGATGTGTTGTAAAAATGTGGCATGGGAAGAGGAAGAAGACATAGGAAATGAGGTGGGCGAAATGAGAATATGAAGGACAAATAGGAGAAAATGGAAGAGTGTGAAGAATGGAAGGTGGGGGTGACAGGGAAAAGAATGGTGTGAGAAGAGAGTGGTGAATTTGATATGAAGAGAGGGAGGTGTTATAGTAAAAAAGGAAGAAATGCAATAAGAGTGATGGAGCAAGGATTCGCACGTAAAGCGACTTGCTTGTATTCAAGAACCTCGAAATAACGTTATTAATAATAATCAACATGTTATCTTACTAATTTTATATTTTCCCTTAAACATGGGGTGTCCGAGAGAAGCTTGCTTATGTGTTTTACTAATCTTAATGCGCTTGCAAATAAAATGGCAGCTGCTACGCGGAATCTTCTACTGCGCATGCGTCAGTTATACTCATGTGACCTGACATATTCGTTGTCTTGGTGGGAAACTGTTCGCTTCTGCGCACTAGAATTAAGATGGCTGCTTCATGTTCTCACATGCGAGAAGCTTGCATTGCTGCTTGCGCCAAGCTGTTAGTTCTGCTTAAAATCTAATGCTATAGTTAGAAAAAAGATAATGGGTATAGAGTAGAAATACATGGTATACAGTGTATTCATTTATTCTGTGTTCTAAAACAGTTTATTTTCCATTTCATGTCGCACTTTGAAAACTGGCCTGGCCCATAACGCTGTATTTCATATTTGTTGAAACTGCGACTGCGCGAGAATCCCAAGTCTCTAGAACAGTGAACTTTGGACTATAGCCAAGGAGCTGACTGACTGAGAAGATACTCCTGGGAATCTGCCCCACGAACTCGAATTGTATACATTGTATTTGTCAATAGAACATTCATTGTTAGGTGGAATGAAGACGTTATGTGATCCTGAATTATGATGGGCGGGAACGTTAATTTGAATAAGAGTCGTCAGAATTCCCAAATTTAGGGTGATGTGACGACCTCCCCTTCTTTTCTGTCCAATCGAAATTGGGGATCCTTACACTTGCAACATTGGGAGGTGGTACACTGACCTGGAAAATAGTATAACTAGCGTAGGCTTAGCTAGAGAAATCGTCGGACTTGTCAGAATAGCTGACCTGTCACTGACCCAACGCACTCAATAGGTGACCAAAGCAGAGGTGCTGCGAAGCACTCTGTCGGAAGAATCGCTGACCCAATCGGGGTCCTGGGAAGCTGAGGTGCTGGCGAAGCACTTTGTCAGTGAAATCGATAACCCAATCAGGGTTCTCACTGTTAGCTGCAGAGAGGGAGTAGCGCAGGGGTTGCAACTGAACTGCAGGTGCTGGTCTTAACCTTTGGTGGTCCGGTCCTGATCCAAATCTGATTTTCCTGTCTTGATTCTCATCTGCACCTGCTGGCCTACTGGCAACTGCAACTTTTGAGGTTTCTGTCTTAACTGACCAGTGGCCAGGGTTGGTCTTCACACCATTCTAGGTAAATATAAATCTGTGTGGGTTCGTTATTGATTTCTTCCTTCTCTTCCCTTTCCTAAATACTACATATTTGCTGAAAGTACTTGCAATATTATGTTCCTTTTCTTTACCCTCCCTAAATTGCTAAACGTTTGATCATATATGTTTTCCTTTTTCTTACCCTTCCCTTGGTAAATGATAAATTCGTGTTGTTGCTGACCTAATAGCATGTTCCAATTTCTTACTCTCCTTTACGTTGAATGCTAGATGATTTTTCATGAATGCATAATGTTCCTTTTCTTTACCCTCCCTTTAAAGAAACTAAACTTGGTCAGTTGAAATATTTTTCCCTTCCCTTTAGCTATATGGTTAATTTGGGTTTGTCATTGCATAGTATGTTCCCTCTTTTTTACCCACCCTCTGAAATCACTTAAACCTGGGTTATATGGTATGTTCTTTATTTTTCCCCTGTCCTTTAGAAAATGATATGCTAGTTGTTTCAAATTTCATTAGTATGTTCCATTTTCTTACCTTCCCTTTAAATTTCTAAATGATTGGCATAATATATCTTTTGCATAGTTACGTGCTATTTCTGATTTTGCTTATTGATAGTTTGATTACTTTTAATCTCTGGATTATGACCTTTGATGAAGATTAGATAAAGGTTTTAAAACTTTCTCGCGTCTGTGGTTATTATATCAGTGTTTATTGTTGTTGGCTACCTAGCTATTATTCTTACTCCCTGATCCAATAGGTTATAGATACCAGTGATAAGGATTGGTAAGTCAATGGTATAGGACCTAGAAGGTATAAATATCTGGTAGTTAGTGTACAGGTTACCTGATCTAAGAAATATTGATAATTGAAATATGGGCCTAGGTGAGTATGTGGTAAAATTATAGTCGGGTGACCTACGTGCTCCATCAGTATATTTCCTTGGTAGCAGAGGAAAGGTTAGGGATTAGTTAAGATAGGTAGGTAGTTAGTTGCTGCTAAATGAAAATATTATAGATCGATCAAATGTGAAATTATTTGAAATGTTTTGATGTTTATTGATGCTGTATTGATTTTATGTATTAACCAAAAGTCGTTTGTACCTGTTATATGTTTGTCTGGAATCCCTGGGGGCAGAATAGCGGGTGGTAAAGGGAAGCCACATCGCAAGTGAGGTCATTTACTCGAGGGAAGTTAGTGGATGGTTAGGTAGAGCCGGAAGCACTATTTAGGGTTTTCTATATGAATGTATGAATAAACGATAGCAGAGAGTTCGCTAGCAAAACTTTTGTTGTGATATCACCTAGAAAGGGTCACACGGAAGGAGTAGCAGGTTTGTCTAAGCTTGATTGGTAGCAAAGGGGTTCGCTGGTGAAACTTTGGCCTCAGTATATATCCCGGAGTGGATGAGTCCGAGGGAGTAGCAGGTTCTCTAATGCTTGTGTGAAGGTTAGGCAGAAGAGATCTACTCGTAGTGAATGAAAAGTAAACGGAAGGGATTTACTTGCAGTGAAGTGTTTTTCCTTTCTAGTCACTCGAGTACAGTGGCGAATGCTTTACGTTGTTAATTAAATAAAGCATTTGCACTTTAAAATGAAGGAATTGGGTTTGCATTACCTTGTGAAGGAGGGAGTCGGCTGCGGAGCTGCGCTGACGTCACTCAGAGCTGCGCTGGTATTGGTTAAAACAGCTGGTGTGTAGCTGAGATAGAATTGTAAAGGAGGGGTGAGCACAGGAGCGTGGGAACTCATCTCACGGGAAAAGCCGCGCAACCATTGGTTACATTTATTTGAACCCACATAGTTGATTGGTTGAAGAAGAATAAAAGACGCGCTACTATTGGAGGTATTTAGTAAACAGAAATAAGGTTTTCACTGCACATTTCAAGGTATGTAAATTATATGTGGTATCCAAGTTATCCAGAAACTCGACCTGATCCAAGATACCAAGGGTTTACTAGGGATCAGGCGATAAGAGGCAGACCCCGCAATATGTACAGAAGTAAAAGAAAATTGTCACTTGTAGACCGAGTTAAGAATTACTTTAAGAAAGACAAGCCCATTAAAACTAGAGGAGTCATTATTCCACCACCAAATACTCCCACATCATTTATGATGTTTGATAAAGGATACCACTCTTGTGTATGGTTAGAGAACTGGGTGGAATATACAAAAGATGATGGAATTTTAGCATTTCCCTTAGAAGGCACATTTAATGGCAGAATTTTGTTCAACTTAAGGACTCGAATGAATGATTTACATCCTAGACCTAGATTAACGCAATATGAGGCACTAGAAGAATGGGAGATTGAGGCTTTTGAGCGAGACACACCTAGAATTGACAAAGGACTGAGTACATTTTACCCAAAGGTTCCACGAGATTCCAAAGATAAACAAATGAAACAATGCAGACAGAATATGTTAGTGGAAGGATTATATCCTGTATTAACTTTAGAAGAGCCTAGTGGAGGGGAAAAGACAGAGAAAACAAAACATTTAATGACCAGTGGTGATTCAGACGATGATTATATGGAGGACTTATTAATGAAAAATCCACCACCTTATAATGAGGGACCGAGTGTAGTAAATCCAAGTGCACAGTTTCTAAAACCACCCTTGATTCCACAAGTGGTACATGACAACTCAATCAAGAGGGTATTGCAAGAAAAGGAAAGAGAGGTTTTCAATAAACAAAGAAGTGAGCTGATTCAAAAAATGTCCCAATTAAATACAAGTCCTGAAGCTCTAACAATCCCGGTAACTATTGGCCCAGTTGTTCCCTTATATGGAGACAAACAAACCAGTCCTAAAACCCCTGTTCTAAACACACCGGTAGTTCAGCCAAGAAAAGAGCCGTTAATAGTAGACGACCAGGCGAGTGAATGTGAGTCCGTAATTTCCTTAATGGACTTACCAATAAGAGAACCAGAGAGTAGTTCGATTAGAAGAACCACTCCATTAAATTCAAGAGAAGTACAGATGGAAACCTCCTCAGGTATGAGAAGTGCAACTGTGGTAACTCCAGAAGAAATAGATAGGTGGACACGAGAAATAGAGAAACCAAAAACACAGCCGAAACCTTTGGACATTTACAAATTAAGAATTCAACTGGAGGAATTGATGGTTGGAAATGTGGGATTGGACAGGTTAAATACTCTTAGTGAGGATGAATTATTATTTATCTGTAAAAGCATTACTCGAAATACAAGGGTGTTCCATGAAAAATTAATGGACACCGCAGCTAGCATGGGAATTGACATTGGTAAATCTAAAGTATTCCAAAAGCCATATCGAGCAGAATTTTCTGACAAAGATTTAGAAAACATGAATGTGTCCAAAAGAAAAGTGCAGATAAGAGAGCTACTAACATTGTTACAAAAATGGGGAGAGTTAGAAAAGTGGAAAGCCAGATGGGCAAAGAAGAGGTTCGATCAAAACAGATGACTTCAGAATATGTTTTAAAAGAAACAGAAAAGGTGGAAAAATTATACCCTATGCGAGAAGTACCAGGTGGAGGTTATGTACATGTTCCATAGTCCCGACAGGATATTGTATCATTTACAAATGATTTCCCAAAACTTCGCGAAAAACCTGTGGAGTGGTACAGACAGGTTGAGAGATTTGTGAAAGTTTCCAAATGTCTCCTGAAAGATTTAGATGGATTCTTTGACATTGTAGTCCCAGTAGACTTGTGGACAGAATGTAAAATTGCTGTTGATTGGCCTACTGAAGAATATCCTAGAGACCCAAAGACAGGGGCACCTTCCGAGGATGTGATGAAGTAGTATAATCAGGTAATACTGTACCTGAAAGGAAAGGTGCCTGCAAAAGAGACAGACTGGACTAGGATAGATAGAACCACTCAGAATAGAGATGAAACTGTACATGCATATTATGAACGTTTGTTGCAGGTGTTCAAACAGTACAGTGGATTGGACAATATCGACATGAAAGATATGACGCATTTCATCTATCGATTTGTGTTAGGATTAAGACCAGAAATTTCACAATGGATTAAAGATAATAAAATTTGATGGCAAGCCAAACCCATTAATGAAGTCCTTAAATATGCTAAATACTGTGAAGATGAGCTAGAAAATAAACGAAAGGAGTTAAAGGAAAAGGTTATGTGGGCACAAGTAAAATTAGCAGAGCAACAAGAGCAGCAATTAAAACAAAATGACAATTAATCAGGGTCCGGGAACTGGAAATGGAGGAAAGCCGAAGGGAAAATTCATTAGAGAAGAGGCAAAAAGAAAATTCCCATGTCACGGGTGCGGGAAGTTGGGGCACTGGAAGGACCAGTGTAAGGCTGTGCAGAGTGGTAATGTGCAAATTAATGATTAATGATTTAAATCCACAGACGCAGAATGAGGTGCCGTGGAAGACCCAGCAGCAGGTAAAACAGAACCAGTTGCCTCCTGCACCTATGCCAAATTATAGGAGCAAAGCACAACAGAGTGTAGATATCAAAAACTGGCAAGGAAGGGAGAGAAGAGATACAGCAACTTCACAATTTCTACTGAGTGATACATTCCTTTGTGACGAACCTTACTGATGGTGCCTGAGGGGGGAGGACGAGGAGTGCGTGCTTGGTGCCTCCTTGCCGGTAGACCAGTCAGGGCCATACATTGAAGGAAAGGTTGAAGGAAATGATGTCACCTTTCTGTTGGACACTGGTGCTACCCGTTCTACTGTGAGAACAGCAGACGTTCCAAACCTACCCCTCTCGGGAGTAGAGATGCAAGTAGTGGGTGTTTCTAACAAACAAATCAGTACCCCAGTTACAGAACCTATGCAAGTCAGAATAGGCAATATTAAAGAAATGCATAGATCTGTTGTCGGTGATTCAAGTCCTGTGAACTTTTTAGGACAAGACTTGTTGTGCAAAATGAATTGCACCATCTTTTGCACTCCAAATGGCGTTGAAATTAAACCCCAGACGAAGACGGAATTTACAAATTAATGTTGGCAAGACAGGAGACAGAAATTAAAAGACTGACAATACAAGACTTACCAGAAGAACTTCAACAGACAGGAAAACCAGAGGTATGGGATTTTACTGGTAAAGACGTAGGATTAATGGCAAATGTTGACCCAATAAAAATAGCAATAAAAGAAGATGCAGTTTACCCAAATACTCAACAGTATAAAATGAGTGCAGAAGTAAAGGAAGAGGCAGATGTTGCAGTAGAAATAAACCGTTTGCTTGAAGCAGGCATTTTACAAGAAGTATTGAGCAGTCCCTGTAACTCTCTTATAATTGGTATAAAGAAACCGAGCGGTAAGTACAGGGTCGTACAAGACCTCCGCAAGGTTAATAAAATTGTTGTTCCTTGCTGTCCAGTTGTGCCAAATAATAATAATAATAATAATACAGAAGCTTATAGAGCGCGAACAGCTACCTCAGGGGAGGTGTCCCGGCGCTAGCGAGTCCTACAACAAGAGTGAAAAGTCAGGAGAAAGAATCGAGTTATTGCATAAAAAGCCAAGTTTTTAGGAGTTTCCTAAAGCTGGCTTCTGACATGGCGGATTGGATGGCAGTTGGCAGGGAATTCCAAAGTTTCGCCGTGCCGGCCGAAAAGGACCTGCCTCCAAGTCTAGCTTTCCTCACGCGAGGAACAGTAAGCTTGAGCAAGGAGTTTGAGCGTAGCTCTCGTTTTTGGTGGTAGCGCGGGAGTCGGAGTTTTAAATAATTGGGACACGTGCCTTTTAGCGCTCTGAAAGCCAGGGTCAGCACTTTGAACTTAATTCTGCTTGCCACAGGCAGCCAATGCAGCTCGTGCAGATGCGGAGAGATGTGATGCCTGAAAGGGACACGTTTTATCGGTCTCGCAGCCGCATTCTGCACAATCTGTAAGCGTTGCACCGCATATTTGGGTAGACCAAGATAGAGGCCATTAGAATAATCGAGTCGAGATGTGATTGTTGCGTGAACAACCGTTTTTCGACATTCGACTGGTAGCAGGGGCAGAAGTTTCCGCAGATTTCTGAGTTTATGCAGGCAGCCAGCGGTGAGCTGTTGAATATGCGGCAGGAAAGATAGGTTCTCATCCCATTTTACTCCGAGATTTTTTGCATGGGTTCCGGGAGATGGGGCAGGGCCCATTTCAGTTGGCCACCACAGATCCGGGGGGGGATGTTTAAGATTACCGAAGAATAGCACCTCCGTTTTGCTCGCATTCATTTTGAGCTTGTTAGTGTTCATCCATTTGGCTACGTCTTGAAGACAGCCCCTGATTTTACTGAAGGCTGCCTCAGACGTGTCTGAATATGGGAAGACTAATTGAGTGTCATCCGCATAGGATATTGCCTTGACCCCCCATTTGGCAATCAGGGTGAAAAGCGGGGCCAAATAGACATTGAACAGCAGGGGGCTGAGTGCCGACCCCTGTGGGACGCCACACCAAAGGTTTTTTGGTCCAGAAGAGAAGGGACCCAGGGCCACTTTCTGGGAGCGATTGGTGAGGTAGGAGAATATCCAGTTCAGTGCTTTGTCTCCAAGGCCAATGTTCTTAAGTCGGGTCAACAGTCTGCTGTGATCTACAGTATCGAAAGCAGCTGATAGATCCAGGAGCACCAGCATAGCTGATGCCCCTGAATCTAAGGACCACCTGATAGACTCGGCAACCTCGATGAGGGCCGTCTCAGTGCTGAAACCGGCCCTAAAGCCCGATTGAGTTTCATGTAGGGCACCGCTTTCTTCAATAAAATTATTTAACTGTCGTTGGATCAGTTTTTCAAGCATTTTGCCGGGGGCTTCAAGGAGAGAAATGGGTCGGAGATTGCTCAGGTCACCCGGTGCACCTTGAGGTTTTTTTTTCAGCGGAAGAAGCGTGGCTTGTTTCCAACAGTCCGGAAACGTGCCCGTTGCAATGGACATGTTCCATATGTGTAAGAGGGGAACTGCGATTGCTTCAGACATTAATTTCCATAGTTTAGGTGGGCAAGGATCATCAGGAGCTCCAGATTTACATTTTTGTATTTCTTTTACTGCCTCAGAGAGGGTAATGGGCTGAAATTGGTTTAAGGGGGTAGTGGGAAACTCAGAAACTCCCAACTCATCCAATAATGTCGGCTGGGGATCTGTAAAAGTGTCATACACTTTTAGAATTTTAGTGTCAAAAAAGTCTGATATGGATTCACAGAGTCTGACCGATGGGATAATATCCGTCTCGATGGCTCTGGGCTTAAAGAAAGATTGAACAATCTTGAAAACTTCTTTGCTCGATTGTTCCGCCTGCAGAATAGAGGCCTCAAAGAAGGTTTTTTTTGGCTTTTTTGATGGATAGATGTAAAAATCCTGCAGTGATTTTATATCAAATACCGTGGAATGCTGAATGGTTTACTGTCATTGACCTGTGTCACACATTTTTCTCGATTCCATTACACCCAGACAGCAAATTTATTTTCTCATTTGAATCCGACAGTCATGTATACGTCTGGAATCGTGTTCCTCAGGGGTACTCAGAGAGTCCCTCGATTTTTAATCAAATTCTGAAAAAATGCCTTGAATCTCTGATATTGCCAGGAAAGTCAGTCCTGGTTCAATACATAGACGCCCTCTTGGTGGCGTCTAAAAGCCGGAAGGACTGTGTTGTTGACACTATAGCCTTACTGAATCATATAGGTGAAGGAGGACATAAGGTGTCACCGGAGAAATTACAGTTCTGTACATCATCAGTGAAATATCTGGGGCACCAGATAGTAAGGGGTGTCAGGAAAGTTACCTCAGAAAGAATCAGAATAATTCGAAACATGGATCTGCCTAATACCCAGAAAGAGATCAGAATGTTTCTTGGAGTTGTAGGATACTGCAGGCAGTGGATTGTGGGATTTGCAGTCCTAGCAAGACCATTGATAAAAATGACAAAGAAAGGAGCAAAGGACCCAGTAGAGTGGGATGACGAAAGCATGTCTGCTTTTGTAAAATTACGAGAATGTCTGTGTACAGCTCCAGCGTTAGGAATACCTGACTATTCTAAAGATTTTGCACTGTTTTGTGACACACAAGATTATTGTGCACTTTCAATTCTGACTCAAATTCATGGCTTAGTGAGACGTCCTGTGGCATATTTTTCTTCCACATTGGACCCAGTGGCAGCTGCATTACCTGGATGTCTGAAAGCAGTAGCTGCAACATGCATGAGCCTTGAACAGAGTGAATCCATTGTAATGGGAAATCCTGTAACTGTGTATGTTCCACATGCAGTTGTAATTTTGCTGACAAGAACAAAAACCCAGTATCTCACACCTAGTCGGCTGACTAAGTACAAGAGAATCCTTGTGAGTGTAGGAAATGTAACCATTCCTAGATGTAACATTTTGAACCCAGCAACATTGCTACCTAATTCACTCTCAGCAGAAGTGAAGGGAGAAGTTGAACATGACTGTATTGATCTGACTGAGTATAGTACAAAACCACGACCCGACATAAGAGAAAAAGACCTTAATTGATGCAGAATATGAGCTGTTTGTAGATGGCTCCTGTATGAGACATGAGGAAGGAGGTCTAAGCGCTGTTTACGAGGTGTGCACTTTGGGAGGTCCAGTTGAAGCATCCCATTTGCCTGGAGTCAAGTCTGCACAAGTAGCTATATTGGTTGCCTTGGCAAAAGCCTGTCAATTTGGGAAAAATCAGAGAATAACCATAAACACTGACGGCCAATATGGTTTTGGGGTTGTGAATGACTTTGGCCAACTATGGATGCAAAGGGAGTTTTTGACTTCTTCACGTACTCCCATCAGAAATGGAAAATATGTACAAGATTTACTGGAAGCAATTCAGTTACCAAAAGAAGTGGCTGTGGTCAAGTGTGCTGCTCACAAATCTGGCAACGACAAAGTGACAGCTGGTAATCGATATGCTGACCAGTTAGCCCAACATTGTGCAAAGTACAAAATGGCTGTTAATAAAAAGGTTGAGGTGGGTGGAAACAGCTGCCAACTTATGATGCTAGAAGGTGTGAACACGTGGGAGGAAGTGAGAGATTTGCAGGATGCAGCAGAACCAAAAGAAAAGGAATATTGGAGGAAATTTGGTTGTCAGAGAAGGGTTGAGGATGGTGTCATTGTTTACCTTGACGGAATGCCTGTGTTACCAGACTGTTTGCTTACTCCTATGGCTAGGTTGATTCACGGAGATTCTCATTTGGGAAGAGATGCTATGATACGCCTATTTAGACAGTCATGGTTTAATACGAAATTCAGGAATATAGCAGAGGCTCTCTGCCAGAGGTGTTTGATTTGTCAACAAATGAACCCAGGGAAGAAAACAGTAGTGTTACCAGGAAAGATTGGGAAGGCAGAAGGTCCCTTTATTCGGTTGCAACTGGATTTCATTCAGTTACCCCCTTGTCGAGGAATGAAGCACATACTTGTTATTGTCTGCCTGTTTTCAAAATGGGTGGAAGCTTACCCCACACGTAGAAACAACAGCATCACTGTAGCTAAGCTGTTACTTAGGGAGCTTATATCTCGTTTCGGTTTTCCAGTAACAATTGAATCAGACGGAGGAAAACATTTTCATAGTGAAATAATAGGTCAATTTTGTGAAGCATTCAAAATTAAGCAAAACTGCACTGTGCATATCGCCCAGAGGCTTCTGGAGTGGTGGAACAATTGAATGGCACTATCAAATCAAGATTGGGAAAGATGTGTGAGCCAACTCGAATGGAGTGGCCAGATGCTTTGCCCCTTGTTCTGATGGGACTCAGAAGTATTCCAGACTGGAACACAGGCTTGAGTCCCCATGAGATATTGATGGAAAGAGCAATGCGGCAGGCATGGGTGCCAGGACACAAACTGATAAACATATCTGATGATTTAGTACTGCAGTACTGCAAAGAACTGGCTGACCAAGTGCGTTCTATCTCTCACCAGGTTGGGGAAGACACTGTCGCCAGACCAGCAAATCCCGCACATGACCTGAACCCAGGTGATTGGGTAGTGATAAGGAAACATACTCTGAAAACTTGCCTTGCACCAAGGTGGGGAAAACCACGACAAGTAATTTTGGTTACCACCACAGCAGTGAAATATGCAGGCGTGCCACACTGGATCCATGCCAGTCACACGAAGGTGACTGAATCTGATGAAACTGAGGCTGAAGGTTGTGCAGCTGAAGGGTCTCAAGAAATCAATCCGGAAGTAGCTGAAGAGGAACAACCGAGCACCAGTCGAGATGATTGGGCCCCAGTAATCGACATAACTACAGAACCTGTGAGAACAAGAAGACAAACATATTTAGATAGACAGAGTGATAGTGAGGACGAGACAGGTGCAGAGGAAGATACTCAGATCATAGAAATTCAAATCAAAAGTGATTCTGAGGAGGACCAGATAGGGAAAGATCAAGCAATCGACACTCCTCCAAGAACTCCTGAGCCTGAAAAGGGACAGATAGAAATTAGGGCGGAGGTTCAAGCAGAAGAAAATCAAAAGTTCGAAGAGCTTGAACAGGATCAGATAGAAATAGACAATTGTGTTCAGGAAGAAGAAAGCGAAACAACCCAAAGTCAAATCCAACATATACCTGAACAAGGCCAGTTTAGCGACCAGGCAGAAGAACCCGAAATAAGACCTGGACCTAGTCAGTTAGAGAGGGAAACCGAAGACAATCTTGAAATAGATGTGCCCCAACTGAATGAAAATAAAAGAGCATTTGAAGAAAGCCAAGACACAGTGCCAGTTAAAAGACTCAGAAAAGGAGACAGGTTACCTAGGTTTGTCAAAAGACTGAGACTGCGATTGAAGACAATTAATGAAGAACCTGAACAAGTAAATGAAATCTCAAGTCATGCTGACCCACCTGTAATACAACCCAAAAGAAGGAGTCCCCGAATAAAAAGACTGAATAATAAATACCAAAGCCCTGAATGGACCTATCTTGTGTTGGAAGATTTTGAAAACCTGCAAATAAGTGACGAAAGTGATGAAGAATTGATTACTGGCCAAACTGACGAGGAAGTGAGACCGACCTGAAAATTCACACAGGGTAAAAAGCTGTGTAAAGTTACAAAGAGGGGTTGAATCTCCTTTTAGTCAGAAATGGCTGATCATACTGTTGATGGTAGACCGAAACAAAATTGTTTTAAAACATGCTGTAAAGTATGCTTATGGAATATAGCAATAGTACTTATAGTTTGGATAGGACTAACAATAGCTATACCTTATATGATGAGTAAAAAGACAAAAGCGAGCACTAATGAACAACTGCCATTAGATACTGAAGAATTACATACAAAAGATACACCGAAAAGAGTAGAGATGCAAGGGAAGGTACTTAGTATTAGGCAACAGAAGGTAGTTTTAGAAGCACCAGATGAGGAAGGATTACATTACACAAGAATCAAAAACAAAACACATTTGAATGTATTTGCAAACTTGTTAGTACACTAGGTAGAGGCTATGGAAATAGAAGATTGTTATGTCTGTATGAAACTGCCTACATCGGTAGCTGAAGGGGTAACCTATCACCGTTTGCCACTAACCTATGGAATTTCCTGTAGTATTTTAACTAGTTTATTCTATAAGCAAGGACCTTTACAGTATTATTATTCTAATTTAGATGTGATATTCTCTGAACTTCCTGTACGTAGAAACCTGAATCCTGTACATACTACTAGAGATGTAGCACGCTACATGAGTGATTATTTTCTAACTATAGGTACATTAGATATAGCGGAAGCACATAAAAAGAATCTAACCTGCTCATTACAAGAAGAAGAAAAAATATTTATAAATATGGTAGAGAAAAGAAAAGAGAGTTTCCAAAGAAAGGCAAATGACAAGAATCAGAAAATACCAGAGTGGGCTGAAACTATAAAGAGTACCTCAAATGGTGGGGCTTATGCTGCTATGTTGCTGGATTTCGAGAAGAAGGGGAAACTCTGTCTTCACAGAGAAAGAACTAGTTATTATAACAATATATTAATTGGTTCCAGTGTGTGTGAACACAATTATAAGTTAATTGGGGGTTGGGGTTTCAAAGATGGAACTGAACCTGTGTTTCCAGGCGTTTATTATATATGTGGAAACAAGGCTTATTACAAATTGCCAGATCACTGGTATGGGAGTTGTTATTTCGGAATAGTCTTCCCCAAAAAATATCACGTGGACAAAATCACTGGAAACAATGAAGAAACTAACGAATTAATGCGTAATAAAAGAGCTAGTGTTGGTGAAATTGTAGGTGATATATTTAGTGCATTGATACCTACAGTGGGAGTGGCTCTGAATACACACAGAATCTGCAAATTGTCAACAGTAGTGGATCGGTTATCAACTGACACTGCTGGAGGTTTCTTAATGGTCAATACCGAATTAGTTGCGATCAGATGAATGGTTTTACAAAATCGGCTTGCTCTTGATACCTTATTGGCGAAAGAGGGCGGAGTCTGTAGAATGTTGAAAGCGCAACACTGTTGCACTGACATACCAGACAAAAGTGTTGAAATTAAGAGGTATGTGAAAAATATTACTAATTTGGAAAAAGAGCTTAAACCACTGGAGGTTGATAGTGCATGGAAGAGGCTTACTGATGGCCTCTCCTCAGTAGGTAGTTGGTTTTTCTAATCTAGGTAAAAGTCTTGTGAGTAAAATACCAATGGCGGGAATAGGTTTATTAGTATTAGGAATAATACTTTGTTGTAAATATCGAAAACATAAAAAGAAATATTCCATGAATAAGTGAGGTGTGAAAAGAAATATTGAAGAACTTGAATTGGAAGAATTAAATAGCCAGATCTATAGGGAAATGAAACATTCCCATGGCAATAATGAGAAAAAGCAAAACAGAAAGTTTGAAGAGATTGAGTTGGGTGAAATGTGAAAGTTGGCATCTGTTTCATTAATTGGTGATGATATAAAATATCATCAAAGAGGGGATTGATGGAGCAAGGATTTGCACGTAAAGCGACTTGCTTGTATTCAAGACCCTCAAAATAACGTTATTAATAATAATCAACATGTTGTCTTACTAATTTTATATTTTCTCTTAAACATGGGGTGTCCGAGAGAAGCTTGCTTATGTGTTTTACTAATCCTAATACGCTTGCAAATAAAATGGCCGCTGCCCCGCGGGATCTTCTACTGCACATGCATCAGTCATACTCATGTGACCTGACGTATTCGTTGTCTTGGTGGGAAACTGTTCGCTTCTGCGCACTAGAATTAAGATGGCTGCTTCATGTTCTCAAATGCGAGAAGCTTGCATTGCTGCTTGCGCCAAGCTGTTAGTTCTGCCTAAAATCTAATGCTATAGTTAGAAATAAGATAATGGTTATAGAGTAGAAATACATGGTATACAGTGTATTCATTTATTCTGTGTTCTAAAACTGTTTCTTTTCCATTTCATGTCGCACTTTGAAAACTGGCCTGGCCCATAACGCTGGACTCCATATTTGTTGAAACTGCGACTGCGCGAGAATCCCAAGTCTCTGGAACAGTGACATTTGGACTATAGCCAAGGAGCTGACTGACTGAGAAGATGCTCCTGGGAATCTGCCCCACGAACTCGAATTGTATACATTGTATTTGTCAATAGAACATTCATTGTTAGGTAAGATGAAGACGTTATGTGAACCTGAATTATGATGGGGGGAACGTTATTTTGAATAAGAGACGGCAGAATTCTCAAATTTAGGGTGATGTGACGACCTCCCCTCCTTTTCTGTCCAATCGAAATTGGGGATCCTTACACTTGAAACATTGGGGGGTGGTACACTGACCTGGAAAATAGTATAACTAGCATTGGCTTAGCTTGAGAAATCGTCCGACTTGTCCGAATAGATGACCTGTCACTGACCCAACGCACTCAATAGGTGACCAAAGCGGAGGTGCTGCGAAGCACTCTGTCGGAAGACTCGCTGACCCAATCTGGGTCCTGGGAAGCTGAGGTGCTGGCGAAGCACTTTGTCAGTGAAATCGATAACCCAATCGGGGTTCTGACTGTTAGCTGCAGAGAGGGTGTAGCGCAGGCGTTGCAACTGAACTGTGGGTGCTGGTCTTAACCTTTGGTGGTCCAGGCCTGATCCAAATCTGATTTTCCTGTCTTGATTCTGATCTGCACCTGCAACTTTGGGGGTTTCTGTCTTAACTGACCCGTGGCCAGGGTTGGTCTTCACACCATTCTAGGTAAATATAAATCTGTGTGGGTTCGTTATTGATTTGTTCCTTCTCTTCCCTTTCCTAAGTACTACATATTTGCTGAAAGTAATTGCAATATTATGTTCCTTTTCTTTACCCTCCCTAAATTGCTAAACGTTTGATCATATATGTTTTCCTTTTTCTTACCCTTCCCTTGGTAAATGATAAATTTGTGTTGTTGCTGACCTAATAGCATGTTCCAATTTCTCACCCTCCTTTACTTTGAATGCTAGATGATTTTTCATGAATGCATAGATGTTCCTTTTCTTTACCCTACCTTTAAAGAAACTAAACTTGGTCAGTTGAAATATTAGCGTGTTCCATTTTTCCCTTCCCTATAGCTATATCGTTAATTTGGGTTTGTCATTGCATAGTATGCTCCCTCTTTTTACCCACCCTCTGAAATCACTTAAACCTGGGTTATATAGTATGTTCCTTATTTTTCCCCTGTCCTTTAGAAAATGATATGCTAGTTGTTTCAAATTTCATTAGTATGTTCCATTTTCTTACCTTCCCTTTAAATTTCTAAATGATTGGCATAATATATCTTTTGCATAGTTACGTGCTATTTCTGATTTTGCTTATTGATAGTTTGATTACTTTAATCTCTGGATTATGACCTTTGATGAAGATTAGATAAAGGTTTTAAAACTTTCTCGAGTCTGTGGTTATTATATGAGTGGTTATTGTTGTTGGCTACCTAGCTATTATTCTTACTCACTGATCCAATAGGTTATAGATACCAGTGATAAGGATTGGTAAGTCAATGGTATAGGACCTAGAAGGTATAAATATCTGGTAGTTAGTGCACAGGTTACCTGATCTAAGAAATATTGATAATTGGAATATGGGCCTAGGTGAGTATGTGGTAAATTTATAGTCGGGTGACCTGCACGCTCTATCAAGAGTAAGTAATGAAAGGAGAAGGGGTAGATGGTAAAGGAGGAATAAAAAGAGCAGTACCAAACTATACTACAGAGCTTTTAAATCTCAAGTAGGTCGGAGGTTAACTGATCTTTGACCCAGAGTCTTTTGGCACCTACGTACATCACTACAACATAATTTGCATTATGTATACATAACTTAATTTGCATTATGTATACATAACTTGAGCATTTAGAAGTGTGTTGGTAAGATGTGATCTTCTAGACTAAGAGGTTGTAGCTCGCTTACCTTTTTCTGGGGTAATAGTGCCTTTCTCCAGATCTAGGTGTCAGTGGCAGCTGGCATGGTTTGCGGGTGGTGACGCAGGCGCAGGGGGGCCTCAAGGGGGGTTGTCGCAGGGTGGGGGGATATTGTGCAGGGGGTGGGGGGATTAGAAATTGAATGAAGAAAGAAAAAAATACTTACCTTGAGGCCGGGTCCCGCATCTTCACTGTTCCTGCTCTCCTGCCTCTGTCTCTGACAGGAACAAGAAGAAGGCAGCCAAGCTCCCTCCCCTAAGCCAATCACAATGCTTCAATGCAGCATTGTGATTCGTCTGAGAGCCGTTCTGGGTTCATCAAATGCAGGTCTTGTCCTTCTCTCCTAGGCAAAAGGGCAGCAGGGCCGCACAGCAGGGCAGCAGTGCTTCAGAGCAGCAGCCCAGGAGAGTGGCAGTTCTTTCTGGCAGGGTACCTACAGGTCCAGAAATGTACTGTAAGTAAATAGTTTATTATGTAGTTAATTAAAACCATTACAATATTCCATAACATAAAATATATTACATATTGCCTTCATGAACTGTTATAAAAAAAATCAGGTGAAATCAATTAATATCAAGCTTAAGAAACATTTCGAAATTTTTGAAGATGTGTTAATATTGTAAACATTGTTCTTTCCTCAAATTCTCAAAATAAGTAAAAAATTGTATTATATAACAAATTAATTGTGGGTCCTTTGAGTCCATGCTCATTATTACTGCTGATCTGCAGGTACGTATGCATTTTTCATTAAACTTTTTCTTAAGCAAATCCTGACGGCTGCGCCATAGCCCTGGGCAGGTACATATCAGATGCGCAAAATCCTGTACGGCTGCTCCACATAGATCGCAGTCTTTTCGGCTATGGGCCCTCCAGATCGGTTGATCGGCATTGGACGGTAATTTCCCCATGCGCAACTCCATATACTTAGTTTTTAGATACGGCAAAAATGTTAAGGCCAGTTTTGCTGCAGGCTCAGGCCTTATATATGCTTGTAGGACCATCCATGCGTGCGCACGTCGGCTTAGGGTTGCTTTATCTTTGATTAATGAGTGAGCTTTTGCCGCTTTTTTTATAATCATCTGAAAAGATGACCATGGCAGTTTCCCTTGCCAGAGAGCCTCCATCTTGGTTATTTTCAGTGAGGAATTGAAGTACTTTGCGTAGTATGATTTTGTATCATTTTGCAGAGTTTCCCAGAGTGCAGAGTTGATAACTAGATTCTGATTCAGCCATATTGTATACCAAAATTTGATTGTCTCGTACCTTTTGTGTATTTCCTGTTTTTGTAATCCAAACTCAAGACGTACTGTAGTGGTGATGTCTGAGGTACAGTATATATAACCAGTTGCGCCTCTGAAGTGGGGAGAAGCTTCTAGAGTCATGCCTTTAAAGTGCACAGGTGCCCTGACTACCTGGTCCTGTCTCCAGATGTACTACAGAAGGTATACAGCCAATTGTGGGAGATAGGAAACAGCATATTCAAGTGTAAGTAGGTTTTGTCATCAGGACCTCCGCCAGAGAGACAGATTAATTTATGCTGTCCCCCTCACTTTTGTAGTTCGGACTGGACTGTTCCCATGGGGCACAGGGTCAGCGCTGATTTGCATATCGCTTTTGTAGTTCGGACTGGACTGTTCCCATGGGGCACAGGGTCAGCGCTGATTTGCATATCGCCATTGTCTAACCCAGGGTGGTGTGGAGTGGAAAAACGATGGATTTGGGCCCAGATCTTTTGACTGGGGTGAATGTGTGACATTGATCCACATTCTGTCCATCACTGTTGTGTTTGCAAGTCCCCCTGGCAAAGGGCACCCCGACCACCAAGTTTTAAATCAAGTTCTTAGTCTACCTACAAGGACAGCTACCTGTCAGAGTGCCAGATCATCAATGGGTGTACTCCCACTATATCACGTTTATCGCACAATACAGATATTGCATCCACATCATCATCTAACCACTGCATTTCAAAGTAAATCTACGTAAGTAGGACTAAAGAATAATAAATATATATTTATCTGGATGACGTAGTGGTAGGTAATATAGTGGATTTGCCCACAAAGAACCTTTGCCGTGGCCATCTAGAAGTTTCATGTCCAGCTATGATCTTAAATGCACCACAAGTCGGGGGGACCCAGGGAGAGCCAGGCGCGAGCCGGTCTCTCCCTGGGTAGGTTCGCGCGAGAATCAGGAGAGCAGGTGTGGGCTGATTAGGGAAAGGATATAAGGGGGTCAGGCTGGCAGTGGGGTAACTGCGTAGCGGGAGGCTAGTAGGGAGGTTTGTTTTGCGGCGTGGTTTACCTTGTGTCCTGGGTAATGGAGGAAGCGGCGGAGGTCCGGAGGGCTGTGAGGATCCTTTGTGAGGCGGGGCGTGAAGACCTGCTACGGCCGGGTGTTCCGGCGGAGGCGTGGGTCGGGTTGTCCCGCCCCCCGCGCAGGGCGTCTGAGGGCGTCTCCAGGGCGGTTGAGGCCTGTTTATCGCAGGGCCTGGAGGAGGAGGAAGACGGAGAAGCGGCTATGCCGGCAGACGGGCCTGGGCTGGTTTCGCCCGCCGTCGATGTGGAGCCCCCACTGGATGCCCCGGGTGCCCCTCAGCAGGTATGTGCTTTGCCATTTTTTATTGCTGGCACGCGTGGGGCGCCCGGGGGGAGGAGGGGTCGCTCGGTGGGCCGGCGGGTCCCGAGCCCCAGCGGGCTGGTGCGGGGGAAGTCGGGGAAGCCCTCGGCGGGCCCAAAACCCAAGCGTGGGCGGAGCCTGGATGTGCCTGGGCGTGTGCAACTCCCCCCCCCTGCAGCGGTGCCCTCTGCCCCCTCCTCCGCGGTTCCTCAATTGCCGGACGGGGCCTCGCCTTATCTGTGGTTGAACGGGCAATGTTTCCTGCTCTCTCCCGCTGTGCCGGGGCCTGGTACGGCTCCTCTCCTCTCTTTTGGTCCCCCACCCCAGGGTGGGGCTGATGTACGGCCCTTGCCGGACGCGTTGCCGGTCCGCCCCCCCCCTGAAGCCCCGCCCCCTGCTGCTGCTATTCCTCCTGCGGGTGATACACCCAGTGGGCTGCCACCCCCGCCTGCACAGTCTACGGACGCTGGTGTGCCTGGCCTGGGAACTGCCACCCCCCCTCCTTTGGCCCCGGGTGGGAGGGGTTTGTTGCATAAGGGGGCGCCCGCAGGCCCTGGTACTTCCCTGTTCCCGGTCCCCAGGGGTCGGCCGGGTGGCCGTTTTGGGGGCCCTGAGCCTGGGGCGGTGGGTGGCCATGGTTTGGCGTCGGCGGCTAGTTCCTCGGGGGGTGATGGCGTTTTCGCTTTCAGGGAGCCTGTTCTGGGGTCCTCTTCCTTGTTTGGCTCGAGCGGCCGCAGTTTTCGTCCGGCGCCTTCGGCTGGGCGGCTGTCGGCTGTTTCTACGGGCCCGGGAACTGTCCACACGGCTGTTTCCAGTGGTGGGCTTAACGGGGGGCTATCTGGAGCGGATAGCTCTTCTACAGCTTTCAATGTACACAGTTTTCAGCCTATTGATTGGCAGTTTTATGATGGGGGTATAGGTGATGGGGCTATGCCCAGTGGCAGTGACCAAGTTTTCTTTTCTGATGAAGCTTTCTGTGGTAATTTTCGTGAGGAGGATTTGGAGGAAGGGGAATTGAGAGACACCAATGTTGGGCTTTTGGCAGCACGGGCCCAGGGGGGTGGGTTGGGGCAACCCCCTGTCTCTCGTGTTTCGCAGGAGTCTCGAGCGGACCATGCAGGTGTACGAGGGGCAGTGAGATCTGGACCTTCGCAGAAGGAGTGTGGGGCTGTCACACTGCAGTCGGAGCAGTTGCCCAGAGGTAAGGATGGGTGGTGGTCTGTGTGGCAACCTAGGGAGAGTCTCCCTGTGAAGAGTACAAGGTCTATTGGTACGGGAGATGGGGTTGTGGTTGAGCGAGTCGCTCTGGCACCAAGGCTTGAGCGGCCTGCATTTTCGAATGTTTCTACGGGGGATGGGGTTGTGGTTGAGCGAGTCGCTCTGGCACCAAGGCTTGAGCGGCCTGCACTTTCGAATGTTTCTACGGGGGATGGAGTTGTGGTTGAGCGAGTCACTCTGGCACCGAGGCTTGAGCGGCCGGTATTTTCGAATGTTGCTACGGGGCATGTTTCCACAGAGGTTTCTACTGCTGGGAATGGTGGAATGGTTGCCCCACAGGTGGCGGAGGATAGTATCCTACCGAAAAAGTTGCCTTATTCTGGGGTGGGGATGCCTTTGGGGTCTCATTTGTCCGAAAAGACGAAGAATCTGATATGGTCTGGGGCATTTGTGGATGTTTTTCGACTTCTCCATAGAGATGTTCAGGCAAAAGAGGGGTCGAAGGAGGAGGAACTGGAACTGGCTCGGAGGCCTCGTGTTCCGAAGTCCATAGAGAATTGGACTTCGGCCTTTCTGATTTATGCCAGTGTTTATTGTCAACGTCATCCTGAGAAGGCAATTGCTATGTTTAAATATGCAGATATCGTCCGCAAGGCTCACAGTTATTTTGGTGGCTTTGCATGGTTGTCCTATGATGACGAATTTAGGGCCCGCATGAGCGCTTTTCCCGAGCGTTCGTGGGGTGAGGTTGATTCCGAATTATGGTTACAGTGGATGGCATCGGCAAATCCGCCTGCTACGACCCACACGGCTAGCGGTCAGCCGGTGCATTATCGGCCCTTTTCAGCTCGCCCCGCTCAGTCTGGGGCGGGGGTTTGGGGCAGAGGTCAAGCAGCCGCCACTGGCACTTGCTGGCACTTTAACCGGGGTTCCTGTAACAGGCCAGCTTGTAGGTACAAGCATGAGTGTTCACAGTGTGGTGGAAAGCACCCCCTCACCCACTGTTTTCCTGGACAACGATTCGGCGATCAGGGACGAGGTTCCGGGGGTAGGGGGCAGCAACAACAGTCTGTTTACAAGGGCTCCTACTCCTATTAGGCAGACGGTTCTCGATCTCTGGCTGGTTGATTATCCAGATTTTGAAGCCGCTAAGATTTTGTCTTGGGGTTTCAAACTTGGTTTTCGGATTGGGTATCAGGGACCCAGGGTGGGCAGGTGGTCGGACAATTTGAAGTCTGCGAGGGAGAGTCCCCATGTGGTGCGGAACAAACTGGATGCCGAGCTGGCGGCTGGTAGAATTGCTGGTCCTTTTGTATCTTGTCCTCTGCCTGACTTGATTGTTTCACCCCTGGGCGTGGTGCCCAAGAAGGCGGCAGGAGAGTTTCGTCTTATACATCACCTGTCCTGGCCCGAGGGTACCTCCATTAATGACTTCATCGATCCGGCCGACTCGAGTGTTACTTATGCCTCGGTGGACGATGCCTTACGGCTCGTGCGCATGGCAGGTGTTGGGGCATTGCTGGCGAAGAGCGACATTCAGTCGGCTTTCCGGCTTTTGCCCATCCATCCTTGGGATTTCAGTCTGTTGGGAATGCAGTTTGATGGTTGTTTCTATGTGGATCGTGTGTTGCCCATGGGCTGTTCGGTGTCCTGCTCCCTGTTTGAAACTTTCAGTACCTTCCTGCAGTGGAGATTCACTTTTGTTACTGGCCACGTCCTGGTCTGTCATTACCTTGATGATTTTCTTTTCATTGGGGAAGGTCGCTCCGGGCAGTGTCAGTCGGCTTTGAACAGCTTTCAGGCCCTGGCGGAGGAATTGGGTGTTCCTTTAGCGCCGGACAAGACTGAGGGCCCATGTACGTCCCTGACTTTCTTGGGGATTGAAATTGACACGCTGTCTATGATGGCGCGATTGCCTGCAGCTAAAGTGACGGAAATGTCTGACTTCATCCAACTGGTTTTGAGGGAGAGGAAAGTAGTTTTGAAAACTGTCCAGAAGCTGTTGGGGTACCTCAATTTTGCTTGTCGGGTTGTTCGGGCGGGCAGGACGTTCTGCAGACGTCTGGGTCTGTCCATGTCCGGTGCGAGCCTCCCCCATCATCGGGTTCGCATTACCACCGCTGTCCGTGCTGATCTGACAGTCTGGCTTAGTTTTCTGCAGGAGTTCAATGGAGTGTCCTTGTTTTTTGCGGATGAGGACATGGTGTGGCAAGTACAGTTGTTCACTGATGCTTCTGGGGCTCATGGCTTCGGAATTTTTTGGGACGGTCGGTGGTGCGCGGCCGGCTGGCCGGCGCTCTGGCAGGTCCAAGGTCGTAGCATAGCATTTCTGGAGCTCTTCCCACTGCTGGTTGCTTTGTATCTGTGGGGGGATGAGTTTCGGAATCGATCAGTTTTGTTTCATGTGGACAATTTGGCAGTTGTACATCTTGTCAATCACCAGAAGGCTCGTGATTTGCGGGTGTTGCGACTCCTGCGCGCATTCATGTTGCGGTGTCTGCAATTAAATATTGTCTTTAAAGCACGGCATGTTCCTGGTACTTCTAACTGCATCGCTGACTCTTTGTCTCGATTTCAGTGGGCCGAGTTCCGCAAGTTAGCTCCTGGGGCAGACCTGGAACCAACAGCGATCCCACAGTACGTATGGGACCTGGGGGATTGAGGGTTCACCAATTAGTCGAACATTCGGTGGCTGCCTCCACGAGGCGGGGGTATGGGAAGGCTTGGAGTGAGTTTCTGCAGTTCGGTAAGGATTTGGTGGGCCCGGCTGGGGCTGGTTGGGCTGATGAGCGGGGCGTCTTACAGTTTGTGTTGCATTTGGCAGACAAAGGTCTATCGCCCACTACCATTTCGGGCAAGTTGGCTGGGATTTCTTTTTATGGGCTACTTTGGTGGGGGAGGGATCCGGTTGGGGGGGTGTTGGTTCGTAAAATGTTGAAAGGTTTGGCTAGGCTTCGGGCTGGTGGTCCGCAGCTACGGCAGCCAGTGACTTTTGAGTTGCTTCAGTTGTTGTTACCAGAGTTGGAGTTGTGTTGTCATGATGCTTTTGAGTGTGCCAAATTTCGTTTGTGTTTCATTTGGTTGTTCTTTGGGGCATTTCGGGCTTCGGAATTGTTGGGGTTACGGGGTAGGGTAGGCATGACTAGCAGTGAGGTAGTGTTGGAGAGTGACAGGGTGCGGCTGTGGCTGCGGGCATCCAAAACCGACCAGTTGGGGAGGGGTAAGTGGGTGTTCCTTGGCAGGAGTGGTGTTTCTGCATGTTGCCCGGTTGGGGAATGGGAAGTGTTTGTATCCTCTCCACATTTTCTCCAGGGGTCTATATTTTGTCATGTGGATGGTAGTCCCATTGTGGCTTCCCAATTGCTGGCTGTCTTGCGCAAAGTTTTGTTGCGCTTGGGGAAGGATCCGGTTCAGTTTGGTACCCATTCCTTCAGAATTGGTGCGGCGACGGAGGCCGCTCGTTTGGGGTGGGACTGGTCCCAGATCCGTCGCATTGGTCGTTGGCGTTCCAAGTGCTGTGAGAAATATGTGAGGAAATAGTGCATTTTTGGATTGTCTAACATTTCTTTCTCTCCTAGGTCCTTGGCCGTCGGCCCCCGGAGGCAAACGGAGGGTGTGGATACTGGGGCACTCTTTTATTAAACGTGCAGCGTTCGCCGCTGCCACTCAGCTCTGTGGGAGATCGCTTGGTCTCAACAGCGCGGAACACAAAGTCTCCTGGCATGGAACAGGGGGCATGCGGTGGGGTGGGCTTTTTCCCGCCTTAGCTGCCTTGGTTTCCCAGTGTTTGGGGGGCCCTCCGGATCTCCTGGTGCTCCATCTGGGCGAGAATGACTTGGTTTCTCTCTCTGGGTTAACTTTGTTGAAACTCATGCAGCAAGATCTGGAAATTATCAAAACCACATGGGTGAGCACCATGCTGATATGGACTGAGTTTGTGCCTCGTCTGCAATGGCGTGGAGCAAGGAACCATTCCGCCCTTGAAAAGGCCAGGAGAAAAGTTAACAGGACAATGCGACCTTTTTGTCATAATTTGGGTATTTACTGTTTGAATCATTATCATTTACAGGTCTCTGAACATCATTTATTTTGTGAGGACGGTGTGCATCTCTCGGCTTTGGGTATTTCTTTTTACCTTTTAGAACTCAGGGATTTGATTAGTAAGGTTCTTCAGGTACAGTTATGGTGTGCTCCTTCCTGTCCTTTTGGTGGGGCAGGAAAACACTAAAGGTTTTCCTGGGTGGCGGGTTTTTGGTAGTGGGGGTGGGCAGCCTGGAGCGGGTTGGCCATCCTGAAGGGTAGCGTGGGTAGGTAAGGGGTAGTAGGTAGGAGTTTCGTTCTGGGTTTTGGGATTCAGGTTTTGTAAGATCATTATAGAGTTGGATTTTGTAAATAAATAAATAATGAAATGTGTTTCGTGAAAATTATGATGCACCTGTCCTAAAATAAAGTGGCCTTTTTTGCTCCTTAAAGAGAGATGTGGACAATGATTTCTTGCGCGAGGGGGGACCCAGGGAGAGCCAGGCGCGAGCCGGTCTCTCCCTGGGTAGGTTCGCGCGAGAATCAGGAGAGCAGGTGTGGGCTGATTAGGGAAAGGATATAAGGGGGTCAGGCTGGCAGTGGGGTAACTGCGTAGCGGGAGGCTAGTAGGGAGGTTTGTTTTGCCCCACCCACCCTCCCTCTTTTTTCTTTTCCATTTGGGTGGGGGGTGTTTTTTCTTCTGTGGTACCCTAGGTGCTGCTCCTTTTTCTTGGCCTGCCACGGTTAGGATGGGTGCCTTTGTTCTACTTATAGGCGGGTTTTTGGTAGTGGGGGTGGGCAGCCTGGAGCGGGTTGGCCATCCTGAAGGGTAGCGTGGGTAGGTTAGGGGTAGTAGGTAGGAGTTTCGTTCTGGGTTTTGGGATTCAGGTTTTGTAAGATCATTATAGAGTTGGATTTTGTAAATAAATAAATAATGAAATGTGTTTCGTGAAAATTATGATGCACCTGTCCTAAAATAAAGTGGCCTTTTTTGCTCCTTAAAGAGAGATGTGGACAATGATTTCTTGCGCGAAAGGTCATCATCACCTCGTTGGACACTCCTATTTTCAGCCTTCACAAGAAACCTGAGCTGTGAATTTCTGCATTTGGACGTGCATCTGGAACTCTACACTGAACATGAAGAGGAAAGAAGCAAGAGACTAATGTGGCCAATGAAGAGTGCTTACAGAATGCTGTGGCCGCCTGTTGTGCAGACAGTGACGTTTAAGAATCTCTTTACATAATCAAGCCACACTGACTCACTGGGACACCACCCGCCCGGCATGTCTCATAGGGTACGGCTCAGAACCCGGCAGTTATTCACTAGCAGCATTACTTATCCAAGTCAGTACCTGAACTCACACATCGCAATCGCCTCCTCCCAGGTCCTCAATGGAGCAGGCACAGGTCTGTGGTCTTTACAGTTAAAGCTCGACAATTTCCAGCAATCCCGTTAGATCTGACTGAGCTCAGAAGGAGGCCTGAGAGATATTTGGTGAACTTGGTGAAGGATACCCCTGCACCCTTGGAAGGAATCTATTTGTTACCCATCTAGTATTATTTTGCACAATTACTATTAATAATGTAGGCATAGGCCGCGTGAAGCTTTGTTGTAATAATTACTAATAGGTTTATATATTGTGCTTACATAATGAGGTCATATTTCATGGCAACAGTTCTGCGTAGGCTCTATGAAAGTACAAGATGGCGTCTACTCTATTTGACATTCAACGTAGCAAGGATTCAATCGCCAGTTGAATGTCATCTGGGAGAAATAGACCTCGCTCTGAATGCGGATCTCGCGCACGTTCCCACGGGAGTCTCTTGGCATTACTCAGCCGCCATCGCCCAGACTGGCAATGAAAACGTGCCTGTGAGAGTGAGCCGTCTGGGAAGGGTGACTCTCGGTCCGGTGACACGGCAGCGGCACATGTCTGGAGCACACTGCAGGGGAGAGCTGGATGCAGGCCGCCGGTCCCACGCTGCGGCGAGGCATCGCCTCCCGAGCTGCGGTGATTGTATCACTCGCCTGCAGTGAAGGGTGTTTCACGCCGCATTCTCGAGGCGGAACACGATACTCCCATATCAAAGCTCCTGGCCGTCTTTAACAACTTCCAGGCTAAAATACAAAGGCTTCCGATTAACTTCACCTGTACTATCTGATTGCTTAATCGCATAAATAAAGGAGGGCTCTCTATCACACACAGGACCTTTAAAATTACGTTTAGGAGGGATTATGTATTGTATGTGACTCAAACACTAGGGGTTGAGGTGAAGGGGGGCAGAATTGGAGCGTTTTTAACTACAACAATACGACCACATCCGAGTAACGATAGCAAGAAAATTCATTTACATTTACCAAAGTAACTGTTTTAGAAAAGTAACTGCATCGCAGATAGTGTCAGTTTGCACAAATGTACTGGGTGTGTGTGTTGCCGATATTGGCACTAGGTTAGAAGTGTTATCTAGTTAAACTTGGGACAACCCTGGACCCTGTTCTCAAAATTGGAAATTTACTCCGGGAAGTTTGCTCCGAGGTGCACTCACGTTCCCACGGGAGGGAGTCTGTTGGCATTAATCACCTGTCATTACACAGGTTGGCAATGTAAACGTGCCTCTTAGAGTCAGCCGTCTCTTGAAGGTTTCAGGAAATTCACAAATGTGTCCAGGAGTACGCCAGAAAGCTGCAAAAGCAGCTGTTTTTTCGGCATAGTACTTGAATTATTTTGTGAATTTTATTTACGACCACACGAAAGCCTTTTCTCGTGCCTGCCTATCTATACATGTAAACATGCAACATTGTATTGCAGTTATTTAGAACCTCTTTTTGTCTCAGTCGGGATGACATTTTTATCTCAGTTACAAAACCCTTACTGTACACTCCCACCGGTTTTGAGGATGTTCCTGATCCATTCCAAGCGTGGCAACAATTTTACTCTTTTCTTTGGTAGGAGTAAACATAAGAACAGAATATGGCTATGAATGGGCCATGAACCATTTGTGAATAGCTACAAACACATTAGATTGTATGTTTGTGCAGAAACTTCCTAGGGCTTAGTGCAGATATTGGCAACCCCCGGCTTAGCAGTAAATAGTCGCGCTGCGCAAAATAATACAGTCCACACAAGTTTTTGTTGGGAAAAGGTTGCTGCAGATTTATTACAGACAAGGAGCATGCCAACTAGGTGGGTTAACTTACGGGCTATCCAAGGACAGGCAGCGGTGACTCACCTAAGCTGCTCTGCCCACCTGATGAGCCAACTGCACCGTGGCCAATCCTATCGGTGCTACCATTTTGTGAGGGTTATACCCTTTACATATCTTGGACCAGCAGTCCATACATTTTACTCACGCCTAAAGGGACCGCCCTCTTAGGGGGCCCAATGCGGGCGCCTCGGGCAGCCACATTCCTACTCTGGAACACCCTCTCCCTCCCCTGTGGAAGTGGATTTGCTAACATGAAAAAGAATGTTGCATAACCCTTTTTACGACTATAATCCACGTTTTGAGAAAAAAACATATATTTATACTTGTGAATCAAGACTTTGTCCACCTCATTTCAATCTGGGTGTCCAAATGGGGTTGTTAATCGGGCCAATCTGTGGCAATCTAAATAGTGAGGAAAGAGTGTGAAGGTTCAATATTGACAAAAAGCCACGTTTTTTTTAAATATAGCATAAACTCGACTCAACTTATTGAAGAGCTTTACATAAGCACCAGTCACATCGCACAAGGTAACATCCATTTTGGTCTTAGGCACAGGGTAATTAAGTGATTTGCTCAGAATCACAGGATGTTTAGCTGACGTGGAGGCTTGAATCTGGCTGCTCAGTTCCAAAGTCAGCAGCTCTGGCCATTACCACCACATCCTCGCCCCTTTTTAGGGTTCTTAGGATTTGAAATCTGTGCCTTTCCCTTTGCAGTCACTACCTTGTTAATGATTCTGTATCTTGATAATGCATGTAGCATGATTTATCTCCTGCAACCGGAAGATCTTAAAGGGAGCCTTTGCTAGAAATGGTGTAAGACTCTTTTGCGCATTGTTAGATGAGGGCAGCATTAAAGAGAGAATTCTGATGGATATTTACAGATTCCTTTCCCAATTTTCTTATCCCAAACACAATATCAAAAACTGTTTTGCTTATGTTATCTGTTTCCAATTAAAAGAATTGTGAAGTCATGCCATATTGGGGCCAGCTTGCAGATATCACTTTTGGGGACAACAACTGAGCTTTAACCCCTCCGCTGCGCTGAACGTTCCGCGCTGGTGCGGAACGTTCTATTGCGCGTGCGGGGTCGCAATGTTCAACGGACGTGCGCAGCACTACTGAGGTAGTGCACGCGACGTCCGTTGAACGTGGGCAGCACTCAAGGGGTTAAATTGGAAAGAGATAATATAAGCAAAATCTCTCTTAACATCAAGATTTGGATAACCAAACCAAGAAAGAATCTGTAAATTCACTATAGAACCAGAGATGAATTCATACTAAAGAGGCTTTTTCTCAAAACACGTTTTGGCTGTGGTTGTTGGATGAAACTGAATGAACGATTCTGTATGAAACTAAACCTGGATTGCTGTGATTTTGTAATAAAGGATTAAAACCAACACACCATTGGGCATATCAATGACTAATTCCTTTCAACGATATAATTATTGAGCTGATGGACCTCCCATTGACTGAACATAGTTATAGATACAGCCATGTAAAATTTCATTATTCATTAAAAAAACAAACATGCACACTTTGTCAATTGAGAAGCTAACAAAGTAGCATTGTAAACAAACTAAACCATGAAAAAATGGGCTGGGCCCTTCAGGGGGAGCATTCCCCCGGTTGTGCCAGGCCTGGAGCAACAGAGGCTTACATGTTTTGATGGCGGCTGCCACACACCGTTGATCCAGCGTTCAGGAACTGGCAAATTTTATCATCCAGACCCAATTCAATACCCAACAGTCCCTTTTACAATGGGTGAGTTTAAACCAAACTTACCAATTGGTTCATCTTAATATCCACTTTCTGGCGATTAAATCTTTTAAAGTTAATCAGGGTTTTTGCAAAATAATATTAAAATCTCTATAATATCACCATAGAATAATCTCTTCATACAACTAAATCAATAACACTAATAATGACAAACTCATTTGAGAGTTAAAAATGCATTATCTAAATAAATGTTAATTGCCCATTAAGTACACTACAGCTCGAATCATAGATCATCACACAAGAGAAACATTAGCAAATAAACACCAAATGTACATCTCAAATATTAGCGTAATGAGTGATTGGATAGGCATAGAGACAAAAGGATAGACATTTGCAAATACATGTATGCAAATTCAGAATATCATACTAACCAATTTTACTAAGTTCTAGAAATCTGAAAGCTACCTTCTTGCCATGAGAGTAAGTTGTGCACTCAAGAAGAGTTGAGGAGCAAAGTCAAAGAGTCAGGATAAGCAGAACAATAGCCAGCTCATAGAATTTAGGAGACAGCAACACAGCTCTCTCCTCTTGAAAAGTAAGAAAAACGTGCTGTAATCCCACCCCCTTACTACTTCTAATTATACCCTAAATTCACAAAAGGTCCAACCCTCATTGTGTCATCTCACATGAATTGGCACATGGTGATTGGTCCAAAACAAGGGGTGTTCAAAGCACACCACTTTCGATGTGCCTAACTTCATAGTGTCCCATTGTTCTAACTTCATACACTGTAATCACTTCCAACATAGAAAACTCTAGTATCTGGCTTCCATGTTTTGCTCGTCTCTCCATCTTACTCTTGTATCATTTTGAAATACAAATGTCCTCATGCTCCGCTCGGCAAGGAAGCTCCATTTCTTTTTATCTCTTCCTCTCTGCGCAACCTTGGCCATCATTAGGAACATGCGAAGGACAGATCACATTTTCTTTCCGCCTTCTTCATTTCTAATATGGCATGATATTTCTAAAAGACTCTTGGGCCTTTTCTGCAGGGCAGTAAGTACATTTCTGAAGAAAACAAATACAAGTGCATTTTCTAAAGTTTCAATATTAAAACTCTATTTGAATGCTTTCACTTGCTTTCTTTTCTTATGCATTGCACATTATTTTCGAATTGTTAGTGAAAACTAAACTCTCGACTTTTTGACTTATTTTCTATATTTAGTGGTGTGCATTTGCGGCCTACTCTAACACTCCCAGCATGCGCTTCTGCAGTTTTCTTATTTCTCCTTTAGTCTTACACATTTAATTTCTCACGTCTTTTGGTTATTAATTTACACACTGAGGAGATCAATCCGAGCAGGTTTTTTTTCACGAAAACCCTGCTCCATCACTGTTTACTCTCCCACTGCAGAAGGTTTCTTGGCAACACTTCTAGGAACAAGGAAATTAGAAGATTCAGCCTTATCTTAGCCAAGGTGTTTCCATGGTTACTGATGTGGCAATAAAGAAACAGAAATCCCCCCAGCCTGATGCCCAGTCTACATTGGGCAAGATACCAACCTGCAGAGGTGAGCGAAATTCAACTACCCCAGATTCAGGCAAACTCAGCCAATTTTGTACTTCATCATGAAGTGCAACAATGCCTGAATCCACCTGACTACAGCAGGCAGTAGTAAAAAGTAAATAAGTCTTTAAGAGAATATGCAGTACCTCTTCTGAAAATCAAAAGATTGTTAAGGAGCAAACATTTAACCCTTTGATGCCATCAATGTTCAAAGTTGTTCCTACTATTTGTGGAAAAGTAAATTTTGCCATGTTCTGTGTCCCTACGTGTCATCCATCATATGTTATGTGTGCATGATTAAATATGCATATGCATTCCCCATGTTCGATTAATGACGCAATTACAGTTGTGTCCACCTCTAGTATGCCAGTTTCCAGTCCTCGTGAATACTACGAATATCAGGCCTATGTAAAGCTACGTTGCCACGTTTCTCAGTGTGCACGTTATTCTATTATAAAGTCCCCGTTTCTAGGCCTCAAAAGGGCCTGGACACCAGATTCAGCTCCTGTCTCCTGAAACTTCGCCGAGGAGCGATACAGCCCCCACCTGTATCCTCGACCCTTCACTTACTTCCTGCCTCGCAGTGCCCGGTTCAGCTGGCTCAGTCTCTGAGTCTGCCAAGAGTATGTTATGATTCCAGTTATCAGTTCAGTCCTCCTTCTCTGCATTCCTAAGCTACTGAACTGCATCAATAGTTTCCGTCATTGTCTAGCCTTCACGTCTCCACGTTAGAGAAATACTGCATTTAATGGTCATTTAATATTCTTCATCACGCACTACATGTAGAATAATGCATGGTCCAGTCTTAGAATCAAGTTAGCCTTTCCCCTCCTGACTTCTAGTTTATATCAACATGTTCTCTAAACATCAGATACTAGATACTGTTTAGGTACATGTCGCCCTGACTCTCCAGACTTCAGTCTCTGCTCCTAGCACAGAGTTCATAGCCCCCAGCTTCTCCTAGTGATACGTCATTGCTAGTTTGCGCGCACCATCAGGTTAGAGGTCCCGGCTCCTCAGGTAGCCCCCTCCATGGTTTCCGCCCCATTCATGACATATTCTGTTACGTTTGCATCACATGTCTATGTATACGCCCTGTTACACCTCTTTTTACCCTTATCTTTCGCGACTGCTACGCGTCACGCCTTCTGCTCCACCCACTGCTACGCCTACTGTAATGTAATGCTATGTGTTTGCGTTATGTATATATGCTCATGTATTGTTATTAAAAGTCAGCGCGCTCATCCCAGATCCAGCCCCAGCAGCTGCTGGGCCCTGTCATCCTATTCCTATGCAGGTTGTCCTGTTCCTGTCCTTATGCTGTATTAAACCTGCAAAAACTCCTACTACCTCGAATCTTGACTCTTATTTATTGAGCTATCTGTTATGATATATGTCTAGTCAAAAAGAGAGGTATTATTTATTTATTTACCACATAATGGCGCCCGAACAGGGACTTGCCCTTTCCCCACGCGTCGGTGAAGCCACGCCGACCCCCTGACCCTCTGCAGTCGTGACGGAACTCTTCTGTGCACCGGCAGATATTTCTGCTTCAAGTATCCCTCAGGCCCACGGAGGAGACGGAGGAGGCGGTCCAGCATCCAAACGAGACGGTGGAGGAACGCGGCGAGTCCCGACCAGAGCCCAAGCCAAGAGTCCAAGGTCCGAGGTATCCGGAGGTCCACCCGTAACTGAAGTCCGAAGTTCGTCGTCCGTCGTCGTAGCAGTCCAGTCCAGTCCGAGGCTTTCCGTTCTTGCTGCCCGGTGAGTACCATTACTGGGGTAGTATCTAGACAGGGTCAATCTAAATTGACTCTGGTCCGTGGGTTGGTGGTACACAGACTCACAAACGAAGTGTTCACCTAGGTGGATACGGGTCTTGATGCGTCCCTTTATGGGACCGGTATGTTCCGTACTGTTTCAGCAGTGCATCCAGTAACTCTAGTCTGTTCCGTTCTCGAGAAATTCTTGTGTTTCTGTTCTCAGTATTCCAGGTAATATTCTGTCCGAACTGTTATGTTATGATGTTGTTCAATGTATTTCCAATGTCGTGGTGTGCCTGAATTGTTTTCCCAATTGTTATTGTTTCTCGTGTATTGTATTGTGTTCCGATTCAAGTTTACAATGTCTCTCTTTTCGAGATTACGTCAGTTAAAAACTAGAAAGGGTTTGTTAGAAGAAGCAGTTCCTGTCCCGCCGAGGGACAGTCCAGGTCACTTTATGTATCAGAAGCATGGCATAAGCGCCATATTGTATCTAGATTTATGGGTAGAGTATACCAAACAGTTAGAAGAAAAGTATAGATGGCCCGTATCGGGTACATGGGATGCCGAGTGCATCATGCGAGTAGAAGAAGCATTATGGAAAAAGAAAGCCAGACAGTCACAGAAAGATGCCATCGAGTTATGGCGTAAAGAATCTCATAAAAGAACTGAAAAGGAAATCAGAAAGTCAGAATTAAGTAGAGAATCCTTAGAACGAGCACAAGAAAAAGAACTAATCGAGATAGGTGAACAAGTCAAAGTCGAACAGTCAGACAGACAGAGGCATGCCCTTATTAGGGGTATGTATCCTCTTCTTGCCGAGGGCTTGCCAAAAGCGACCCCAGAGGCATCCAGTAATTTCCCGCCACCATTAGTTCCGACCAAGCTACGTCACAAACAGACCGCAGCTGATATTTTTATTTCGTCCTATTTGGACGACACAGTCCCAGAATATGCAAATCCTGTTCGCGCTCCGCCAGTCCCTGTAAATCAGGCACTTCCCGCTACTCCAGACACCGGAGTACCTGTTACGGTACCCCCGGTCCAGCCCGCCATACAAGTCCAGCCTGCATTTCCATTTCCCACTCTGCCAGGACGAAGAGCCTCAGTAGACCTAGACTCCAGTTTAGGGGCCGCAGGGGGAGGTACTCCTCAAACCCCGCCGCCACACAAGCGTTTAACGTTAGCCGAATTACATGCACAAGCGTCACAGCGTACGCCCAGACATCAGACTGTCGCAGAAATAAGAAAATCCCTTGCCGAATGCGGCTATGATCCAGTCCCAGGCGAGGATAATATGGTTTTATATTCATTCCGCGTAAGAAAGGTGGCCGAGTATCTAGTCACCTTACCGAATATGAAAGAAGATCTAGACAGAATATATCGTTTCATCCGTACAGGGGATGATCCAGAAAGTATTAGCGAGGCCATGTCTCAAAGGAAAGCCGAGATCCAGCTCATGATATTAAAGTTTCTGATCAATTGTCTAATAAGAGAACAAGATTACCCGTCTAAAGATCCGGCCGAAATGAAAACCCTAACAAGGTGGAGTGATAATATAGCCGAGGGTAAGCACAAGACCGTCGGTGCTATGGAGAGTATGTACAAGAAAATCCGTAGAGAAATAATAAAGATACACGAACAGCGTAAAGCAGCACAAGTAAGCGAGAAAGAAAGTAACTCTGATACTGAAGAGGTAGAGGACGAGAATCCCGCCAGAATAGCGTATGTAGGAAAATCTAGATTTCCAGATCGCCATTTACGCCTAGAACACAAGTCTATTTTCCATCATCCAGCACCAGAACAAGGTTCTCTAGAACAAGTATTCCAAGCTACCGATCACATTCTGAAATCACGAATCGGTTACAGTGAGTTAAGTACCATGCATGAACAAGAACTAGCCCGATCAGCAGTCCGATGGATTACTGATTCTACCACTTTTCCAGACGAAATAGTGGCACAAATGTTCCTGAAAATGCCCCCAGCCGAACAACGACTGGTGGGTATGTATATGATTCAGCACCTCATTACATTGTATGAGGGTCAGCACTCTGATCCAGGCCCGTTGCATGATATCCTGAACGAGTTACTCCAGTATAGATGGAAAGGTCTAGGTACCGATTTAATTAGTGTCATTCTAGAACAGCGTCACAAATATAGAACGTTTCTGAACCCGCATTTTGTTCATGCCTCACCTCCAGAAGGTAAACCATTTTACATGGAAAGACAGAATCCGTTACGAGAAGTCCACCCAGTTAAAGGAACGGGTGGCGAAATGCAGCGAGTGTTTGTTTACACTCCAATTACAAAGATGGAACTCCTCGAGATGAAGAAATTAATTCCCTGTCATGACACAGATCCAGCAGGGTTCCATAGAGAATTAAAAGACATGCTCCGTATGGGAGAATACACATATCCAGATATAATTAAAATGTTAAAGGTTCTGCTGCCCGCAGGGGTGTATGAAAAGCTCAAGGAAAAAGAATGGGAGGTGGGAGAGAAAAAGATCGATTGGGCAGTCCTAGAAGCTGAAGACAAGGCACGAGTACCAGGTACCGGTCTTGGAGATAAATGTAAAGAATTACCAGAATTATTAATACAAGTTTTACCCAGATTATTGACAACGAGAAAAGAAGACTGGGATGCAATCTCAGCCTGTAAACAAAAGCAAGATGAGGATATTAGTGATTTTTATTCTAGATTTGAAAAATGTTTCAGTATCAACAGTGGCCTCAAGACAAGTAGTGAGTCATACCCTCACCTTTTTGTTACTAAATTAGTCGAGAATTCAAGCCCACAAATTAAAAATCGAGTTTTGAAAGTCGAAAGTACCTGGCAAGCTAATACCCCGTCCCAGATGTTGCAAATGCTCCAATACCATCAGAATAGAATCAGAGAAGAACAAGAACACGAGAGAAAACGTATGAAAGACACGAAAATGAAAGTACTAGTTGCACAATCTGTTCCTCAAGACAGTCAGAAGAGGGGTCCGAATCAAGCCAGTCATCCTGCAGCTCCCGTTAAAGGGAATTGCAATTATTGTAAACAGCCAGGTCATTTTATAAATGAGTGTGCAGTCCTGAAACACAACATAGCTACCGGTAAGACTAAAGAAAGACCACGTCCGCCTAGACAAGAACAAGTTTCACAGATTCCTCAGCCACCGAATGCACAACAGACAGTTCCAGCACCGCAGCCTATTGCTGCAACACAGCACGTTACATCGCAGATGTACCAGTATGCACAGTCTGAGTATCCAGAGTACCAGCAGTATTCATGAAACAGCCTAGAGAGGGAGGTAGGCTTGCCTCTCATCGAGATACCTGTAGATCAAGAAGGTCCCTATGTTCACAGTCAAGTATTAGGGAAAGACAGAAAGTTTTTGATTGATACAGGGGCAAGTAGGACCACAATTAGTCACGCCGAAGTTCCAGGGGCTCCGCTCTCAGGCTCAAGAAATGTTTCCCTTGGATTTTCAGGAAAACCTATCGTAAATGAGATTTCAAAGCCAGTTACTCTAGAAGTAGGTCCATTGTCCCGCACTACTGATCTGTTACTTACTAAGTCATGTCCAGAAAACCTATTAGGCATTAAGACACTGAAAGAGTTAGGTGCAGTTATATGCTGTTCCCCAGAGGGAATACGATTGTTCCTACGTGACTTTAAGGGTCACTATGTATTACGAGATTTTGATTCAAGACTGTCTAATGTTCCGCAGCACTTATGGGCGCAAGGTCCAACTGATGTAGGTTACATGCAAATCACACCCTATCGTGTGACTCTCAAGCCAGGTGTAGTGTTACCACGAATCAGACAGTACAGATTGCCACCTGAGGCTGTAGCAGCCTTATCCAAAATTATTGACGAGCTTATTGCTCAGGGAGTGGTTGTAGAAACTGACTCCAATGTATGTAATTCTCCGATCATTCCAGTCATGAAACGTACTGATCCAAATGCACCCCCAGTATATCGATTAGTGATTGACCTACGAGAACTTAATAAATGTATTATTCCTCAGTACCCAGTTGTCCCAGACATCTCTTCCCTATTAACGGCCATTGATTCCGAAGCCATGTTCTTCACTGTCATAGACCTCAAGAACGCATTTTTCAGTGTTCCTATTCATCCAGACAGCCAGTTCCTTTTCGGATTTTGTTTAAATGGAAGGAGCTATATGTTTACACGAGCTCCTCAAGGTTTCACAGAAAGTCCTAGTATTTACAGTCAAGCACTCAAGAGACAACTAGACAACATTCACATGCCAACTGACACTGCCCTGCTCCAGTATGTCGATGATCTACTGATCACAGCCCGTTCTGAACGTGGTTGCGAGCGAGCATCCCTTACAGTCTTGTATTTCCTAGCCGAGATGGGGCACAAGGTGTCCCCTTCTAAGCTACAATTCTGTGTCCAGCAAGTGGTCTACTTAGGACACTTGCTGTCCAAGAGGGGTAGGCAGTTGACACCAGACCGTATCCAGTTAGTAGCGAGTCTTCCTCAGCCCAAGACCCAGAAGGAGGTACGTGCTTTTATCGGCCTCACTTCTTACTGCAGACAATGGATTCCCCAGTATGCATTTCTAGCCAAACCACTGATACAGTTAACGACACAGGAGGCAGCCGTATCGACTGTCCTCCCTTGGACATCTGAACATACACTTAGTTTCAATGAGTTAAAGAAAGCTTTATGCCAAGCTCCAGTTCTAGCGACACTGAACTACAGTAAGCCTTTTACACTTTTCGTTACTGAACGTGAAGGTACAGCATTATCTGTTCTCACACAAGATCAAGCAGGACAATACAAGCCTTGTGCTTATTTTTCGAGCACATTAGATCCTGTAGCCCAGGCGCTGCCTGCGTGCCTCAAGTCAGTTGCAGCCACAGCACTAGCTATCAGACAAAGTGATTCCATAGTCTTAGGACATACCTTGACAGTACAAGTTCCACATTCCGTGGAAGTTCTTTTAAACCGAACACAAACTCAGCACTTGACAATTGCACGTTTAACAGGTTATGAATTGACACTGTTCCAGCCTCACATAGAAATCAGACGCTGCAACATCCTGAATCCTGCTACACTGTTACCATCAGTTAATTCAAATCCTGACCCACATGATTGCGTGGAAGTAGTTAACATTACGACAAAGCCAAGACAAGATCTGACAGATATTCCGTTACCAGATCCCGACCTGACACTTTATGTGGATGGTTCATGTATGAGAACAAGTACAGGAGAACTAGTCGCCGCGTATGCAGTGACTACTGACACTGAAGTTCTTGAAACACACCGTATTGACACCCTGTCCGCTCAAGCAGCAGAGCTAGTTGCTCTGACACAAGCCTGCATACATGCCAAGAACTTGAAAGTTAATGTTTACACAGATTCACGTTACGCATTTGGAGTTGTACACGACTTCGGAGTGCTCTGGCAGGAGAGAGGTTTCATGACTTCTCATGGAACCAAGATTCAGCATGGTCTCCTTATTCAAGCTCTGTTAGATGCCATACACTTACCGACAGCTATCGCTATCATGAAGTGTAAAGCACATACGAAAGTTACTGACATTATTTCCCAAGGTAATGATCTAGCAGATCGCACAGCCAAGCTTACAGCACAGACTCCAGACATTCAAGTTAATCAGACACATACTCCAGATCCGATTACATGCATGACAGTTAAGGACCCTACACAAGATGTCATAGATATACAGTTACACGCTACTCCCGAAGAAATCAAGAAATGGTCCGAACAAGGAGGGGTCCAGACAGATCAAGGATGGTTAACGAAGGGTAGAGCCACATGGTTTCTCCCCGACTCTATGGTTCAAGTCATTATCAATACCGCACATAGTCCAGCACATTTAGGAGAAAAAGCTATGTTAGACAGTATCCAGAACATTTGGTTCAACAAGCATTTACGAGCTGCAGCCAAGCAGAAAGTCCGTACCTGTATGATATGTTGTCAGTTTAATCCAGGTAAAAGTGTCCCGGTGGAACAAGGTGGATTCCAGCCCCCTGACCACCCTTTTGAAGTCCTCCAGATGGATTATATTCAGATGGAGCGATGTCGAGGTTTCAAGTATGTCCTTGTAGTTGTATGCGCTTTGTCCAGGTGGACAGAAGCATATCCAGTTCCAGATTACACAGCCGCGACCACTGCCAAGCAGTTGGTTCGTGAGTTCTTCCCTCGTTATGGACTCAATAGAGTCGTATATTCTGATAACGGCCAGCCATTCTCATCTGAACTCATGAAGCATGTTTCCCTGTTGTTAGGGTACCAGTGGAAGTTCCATTGTGTACGCCATCCTGAAGCAGCCGGTCTCGTAGAGAGACATAATCAGACTCTGAAAATCCGAATTGCAAAAGTGTGTAAAGAAAAAGGTGTGGACTGGCTAGTAGCTCTGCCAGTCGCTTTATTTTATATGCGCATGGTCGCACATTCCAGATCAGGTCTGTCCCCGTATGAGGTCGTTTTCGGCCGCCCCCCTAACATGTGGGGTACTCCTAGACCCCGAAGTATTACCGATGTTTCAAGTAATATGCTGACAGATTACCTAGCTTCCTTGATGTCTGCCCTCAACTCATGTCGTTCACAGGTTGCCGCCGCATTTCCAGACAATACCGAGGTGGCACCGCATGAAATCGTTCCAGGATCCATGGTGATGGTCCGCAACTTTGACAGATCAAGTCCGCTGGAGCCTCGTTGGAAAGAGCCCCGACAGGTCCTCCTCACCACCCGTACAGCCGTGAAGTTGGAAGGACGCAAAGGCTGGGTGCACCTTTCTCATGTCAAACTTTTTAATGGACTGAAACCCGTCTTAAAGAACATTTCCCAGGATTTGAAGGATTGCCAAAGCATTGTTCTCAAGGACTGTCCCGCCAAAGACATTGCTACAACCCCTCCCCTGTTAGAGAAAACTCCGCAACAGGAGTACAAGCTAAAACTCCGGTCTAGTAAAATAAGTCAGTCAGTTTGATTGTCTAAGTCCTCCCCTAGGTGAAACGGTTAGACTGTTTCTGACATGTATAAAATAGACCTCCATAGTGAGAGAGTTAGTCAAAACTCAATCCGATGTATCGTTTTTCTATGTTTCATATTGTTTCTCAGCATTATGATTTCCTGCACCAGTTATGCATTTTTCCTGTATTTCCCAGTTCTTCATGTAAATAAGTCTGCTAATGCTACAGTAGAGCACACGTTTAGTGATCTGCCTCCTCATGAACTCTCTTACCGCCTCGCCATGCGAAATAACTCATTTATCCGCATGTTACATTACTCACACCAGACCAGCAATGCCACTAATTGTTGGGTGTGTGGTCGACTCCCCCCTTTCCAGACACAGAAGGGAGTTCTGCCACTCTTTCCTTATCCATTCTCACATAATGGTTCGTGTGGAGCATGGTCCACGTTAGCGTCATCCTCAACAGATATGTCTTTTCTTAACAGTACATGTTTTCCAGACAAGCAAGGTCTTCCCCAAAGAACAGGGTTAGATCTAGAAAATGAAGTGTATAATTTAGGTAAATATTCGTCGAATTTCATGGTCTTGAATGTTCAGTCTGATACTACTCCAGACTTACCTGCTATTTCAGTACTACCAGTCAAAGGCGAATTATGTGTCCGTAATTATGGTTCTGTACATGTAGGACATAGTGATTGTACTACTATTGTCAAGTATAGTGACAGTGGGAAATCTATCTTCAAAGCTTCACGTCATTCTTATTTTATTTGTGGTCAAACTGCATATGTTCGTTTGCCTCTCGATTGGGAGGGAACCTGTTACATTGCCTTCCTACTGCCACCAGTTTTCCTAGCCCCATCTGATTATCACAGGAATACACATCTAGTACACGTTAGACATAGAAGGGAGTCCCCAATTGTCGATTATACTGAAACTGCTCTAGAACAGTATACAGATTTCAACAGAGGTTTCTTTTTCTTTATAGGACCTATCCAGAATAGTAAACTGATCCGTAGGTTAACCAGAACCCTCGAAGCTGTAGTAAATGAGACTGCCTCTGCTCTAGGTAACTTTTTTTTTTTTTTTTTTTTTTTTATTGTAAGACAGAAGTTCTGCAATAAAAAAAGGTAAAAGATTTACACTGCGTCACGCCAACAACCCGGAGGCAGGCCGCTATCAGGTGTACATGCTCAAGAAACAGCGAAATAAACCAGGATGCAGGATCTGTCCGGGTGTAGCATTGCCATAAATACACACATTACAGTAAAAGCATGAAAATTGAGCAGTGTAACATCAGCACGTAAGTGGTCTTACTTTTCTCACAGTGATGTAGACATGCAGGTGGATTAGAAAGCAACGAGGCCGCCCCAGTACGATCAGCGGTTAGCAACCCGCTGCTGCGGCAGGTGGAAAGAATACATCTAACAGCACTGTGTACTACCAATGTAATCCACTAACAAACAGAAAACGAAAACAACAAACTTCGGTGCAGTACATAAAGACAATTACTCAACATACCATCCATTCATGGGACTGCGCAGTTTGATGCTGGAACACCATGAGCACAAGGCAGGCCATATGTAGAGTTGGGGTGCGGAGACCTCCACATTGCCACGCGCAGGCGGAGGGGGTGGAAGAAGGGGAATGGGGGGGGGAGGGGGGGGAGGATGCTGAGTGGGACTGGCCACCAAGTGTAGAGGTCGAAGTAGGGACAGCGGGGGCAGGGCCTGTGTCCCATGCGGGACAATGGGGCGGCAGGTTCAGATCGCGTGTAAATGCGGGGCAGGGCCACACCAGCGCAGGTTCTCTGAGCAGTGATCACTCCATCTCACAAGGAACACAGTCAGCCCATATCATCTGAAACACCCGCATCAGGTGGCTCTCCCGAGGTGTCTGAGCCCTCCCGCTGTCTAGCCCACTGTATGAACGGATCCCAGATATCCGTGGGTCTGGAAGCGGTGGGCATTGTCTCCCAGTAGTGTGTTAGTTGAGCATGACCGTATGTCACATCTCTGATCCACCCCACGAACGAGGGAAGAGCCTTCCTGCCCCAATGCAGTGCGACCTGCCTTTTGGCATAGAGAAGTAGGAGTGCATGCAGTTTCCTGTTGCAGGGTTCAGTTTCCTTAACATAGCCCAACAAGCCCAAGAGCGGTGTCGGTGCATCATGTCTGTGTATGATGTGGTTAATGGCTATAAAGACCTCCGACCAGTATGTGTCCAGTTTGGGGCAGCTCCAAGCTACGTGGAGAAAGGACGCATCCTCCCCTCCACATTTCCAGCAGGAGGCATCCGCACGGATGCCCATGCGGTGTAACAGTGTCGGCGTGCGATAAAATCTGTGTAGAAACTTGAAGTGGATGAGCCGCAGTCGGTAGTTCGGAGACAGTGCCGTGAGTTGCCTACAGCAGTATTCCCATACGTCATCCGTGAAAGGGTCCGCCAGGTCCGCAGCCCAAGCCTGCTTAGCCGTGGCCACAGTTAGCGGGGCCTGCTCCTGCATGCAGTTATACAGTCTCGATACCAGCTTTTTGGGGGAGGGCCGTGACAACAAATTTTGAAGAGCGTTCAGAGTGCATGGCTCCTCCGGGAAGTGGGGCCCCATCTTTTTGCAGGATTCCCGAATGGAATGGTATAACAACGCGTCTGCAAAAGAGTCAGGCTGGGCACCATCACTCGCGCTCATCTCGACAAACGTACCGCCAGGGTATATATCAGCAAAGGTGTGTAGTCTTTCCCCTCTGATCAGAAGCACATCACCCCTGGCGGTCAAGCAAGGCAGCATCGGGTTTCCCCGCAGGGGGACGGCCGGTGCATAGAGTAATGGGAGTCCCGCAGTTTTCTGAAGTTCACGCCAGGCCCAGCGAACCATCTCTACGGTGTCGATCTCTTTCGACGGGCATGAAACCTTCCCGTATAGCGCCACACGCAGCGGTAATGGGGCCGCTACAGCCAGTTCCACTGCAACGTGCGGTTGGTAAGGAGTAGGGAAGGCCCAGAAGTGCAGAAACTGCGCTTGTGCACATAGGGAGTAGAGCTTCATATCTGGAGCCCCGAGGCCCCCCTGGCGGAGCGGAAGCGTGAGCAGGTCCCAGGACACTCTCGCCTGTCCACCAGCCCACACCAACTTCAACAACAGCGAGCGGACCCGAGCGTGAAAGTGCGCCGTCATCGGCAGCGGGACGTTCACGAACAGATACAAGAACTTGGGGAGAACCACCATTTTCGCTAGAGCTATTCTTGCGACCAGAGACAGCGGCAGCCTGTTCCAAACCTCGACTTTCCCCTCCAGCCAGTCCACCGCTCTACCGAAGTTGAGCGACCATAGCTCCTGCATATCTCGACTGACCCAAACACCCAAATATTTAACAGCGTCCGTCTCCCACTTCAGCGGGTAGTCCGGTGCCGGGCGACAGGTCTCCTCCGTCAATGGGAAGGCAACAGATTTAGACCAGTTTATCGATACACCCGCCAGGCCCTCAAACCTCACAAATTCCCGGAGCAGCGGGTTCATGTTATCCTTGGGGTTGGTGACATATAAAGTGACATCGTCCGCATACAACGAGATCAGTAAGCTCCGCGAGCTGAATCCGATGCCCCGTTCAGTGTGATGTTGTCGTATTCGAGCCGCAAGCGGCTCCATCGCAATGGCGAAGAGGAGAGGGGACAGAGGACATCCCTGTCTAGTCCCCCTGGAAATATCAAATGGCTCGGAGACAAGACCATTTACACTCACCCTAGCTCTAGGTGTCGTGTATAGCAGTTTGATCAGGGTCATGAAATTCAGGCTGAATCCCATCCTCTCCAAAATCTTGAATAGGTAAGGCCACTCTAAGGAGTCGAAAGCCTTGGTGGCGTCAAGAAACACCACCGCCGCCTGCACAGACGGGTGTAAGTAGTGAAGGACAGAGAAAATGGTTCTGAGGTTATGTGACGTCGCGCGGCCAGGGATGAACCCCGATTGGTCAGGGAGTGCAATCATCGGTAACATTGGTTGCAATCTATCAGCGATGATCTTTGCATAGATTTTAGCGTCCACATTGATCAGAGAGAGGGGTCTGTAGGAATCCAGGCGGAGCTCATCCTTGTCAGGTTTTAAGAGCGTAATTATTAAGGCTTCATGCATGGAGTCCGGTAGGGAGTTCAACTCGAGGGCTTCGACAAACACAGAGTGTAGTCTCGGCGCTAGTTCATCTACATAAGTTTTATAGAAGGATGTTGTCAGGCCGTCAGGGCCAGGGGCTTTGTTGGCCGGCATGCTTTTTATCACCTGAGTGATATCTTGGACAGTTACAGGAAGGTCCATATACTGTCTGTGGTTGTTATTAAACCAGACAAGGGCAATGGAGTCGAGAAAGTCCTGTAAGGAGGCCGGGGCAGCGAGTTGTTTGGAAGTGTAAAGGGATGCGTAGAAGTCAGCGAAAGCGCCCAACACCGCCTCCTGGCCAATCGCAAGGGTCCCCTCCTTGTCATAAATGGTGTGAATGTAATTAGACTGCGTTCGAGGAGCTATCAACCTAGCAAGGGTTCTACTCGGCCTATCTCCCTCACCATATCTGCGCGCCTCAGCTTGCTTTCCCAGGAATCGGACCTCCCGCTCTGCCTCCTCAGTAAAGGCCAACAGCTTGGTTTTTAGAATCCCAGCAGTGTCTAAGGACGGGTCAGTGCTAAAGGCAGTATCTAGGTCTCTCAGCTCTCCCTCTAGTTTAGCCAGCGTGTCCCTGATAGCGCGCAACACGCCTGCCTGTCGCGCAATGCACTGGCCTCTGATCACAGCCTTAAATGCGTCCCATTCAATGGCCTTAGTGGTGACTGACCCAGCATTATCAGCAAAATAGTGGATGATGTCCTCCCTGATCTCCTCAACAAATACTGGGTCCGTGAGCGCTTGTGGCGGAAGGCGCCATGTGAACGCCCTGTGAATAGTGTCTGGGGGGTGCAGCTCCAACATACACGGGGCATGGTCCGACAGTGACCTAGCTAGGATATCAACACTCGACACCCACGTTGCAACCTCAGGAGACACTAGCCAGTAGTCCAGCCTAGACCAAGCAGCTTTATGGCAGGTATAGCAGGTCCCCACCTTGACATCTGGATGTCTAGCTCTCCACACATCCGAAAGTCTTCCCTCACTCATCACATCCAACACTGCTTGACGAGCTTTAGCATGCAGTGGTCTGCTCACACCCCTGCGATCCATGTCATCATTCAGCACAACATTGAAATCACCACCCAACACAACAGATTGGCAGTCTAGTAACGCAATCTCCGCCCAAACCCCCCGGAAAAATTCGGGATCGTCTACATTCGGACCATAAATCGCAGCCAGCACAATAGGCCGCCCCTGCAACGAACCATGCAGTATAACGTATCTACCCTCCACATCCTGCACGCGAGCATGTTCCCGCCAATCCAACCCTCTGCGTATAAGTACAGCCACCCCCCTCGCATAGTTAGAATAAATGGCAGAGTATACATGCGCCCACCGGGAGTTTTTCAGTCTCGGTGATGGGGTCGTATTAAGATGAGTTTCCTGCAAGAAACAAATATCTACCTTGTGCCTAGACAATATACCATGCATCAGGCGGGCCTTCTTGTAGTCACCAAGGCCTCTAATGTTCCAAGTCCAGAGCTTAATACCCCCCATCTAGTAGGCGATACAGAGTCCGATATATCTCCCAATGTCTCCACCTCTCATAGACACAGGCCGCCCACTCATCACGACCAGCAATCTAATGCTCGAACAGACAGTACTAGGTAAAATTACAGTGCACCTTATTAAAACTAGAACTCGCAACTTCAGAAACACCCCCCTCCACCCTCCACCCTCAGCAACCCCCCAATCAGGTCGTGACATACCCCAAAAGTCAGCACGCAGTGCATGCAAAAACCCCAACATCAGAAACAATGGGAGGCACCCCATGAGGCGTGGCGCGCCCAGCGTACACCCCCGTGTGAACGGGGTGGCCACACTCAAATTGGAATTCTCCTGGGTCCTGGTAGTGCCCTCTCTCCAGGGCCTTCAAAACCCATATGCAACTACAATCGCAAAGAGCACATGCAGTCAGCAGCCTCAACAAGGCATCCGTGGCGGCCACAGAGAACCATCTCCTCCTATTATTACAGAAGTAACAACTATGGACACAAGGAGTATCCAAACGTTCACAGAGGGCAGGAATAGGGGTTGAGGTGCAGTCACACAAGGCCACAGCGGCAGTCCCCTCAGTCATTGTCGCTAAGGTGGTCTGAAGCCTCCTCAAGCCGTGGCGATTTCCTTCTGGCCCCCGCACAGATATGCTTGGCAAACTTGAGCGCAGATTTGGCGTCCGTAAAGAAGTGTGAAGTGTTGTCGTGTTGTACCTTCAATTTCGCCGGATAGAGCAGAGAGTAGGGCACTCCAGCCTGTAGCAGCAACTTTTTCGCCGGCTGGAACTCCTTGCGTGCCGCTTGTACCAGGGGGGTAAAGTCCGGGTAGAAGGAGATATTGTTCCCTTGATGTGTTATCCTGCCCTTTTCTCTCGCCAAGCGCAGGATGAGATCTCTATCCTGGTAATTGAGCAATTTAGCCAGGATAGGGCGAGGTGGGGCTCCCGGCTGAGGTCTCTTTCCAAGCGATCTGTGCGCCCTCTCCACCGTGAAGACTGATGACAAGTGCGGGTCGAACAGTTCATGTAGGAGGTCCGTCACATATGTTTCCATTTTGCTAATGTTGGTCGTCTCCGGAATACCCGTAATGCGGACGTTGGATCTCCTGGAGCGTGCCTCCAAGTCATCAGCCTTGGCGCGAAGGTTACCTATTTCCTGTTCCAGGGAAGTAATGTGTTGCTTGGCCTGCTGTTGGAACTCGCAGCATTCGGTTTGCCTGTTTTCTAGGCAGTCCAGTCTGGTCTCGTGGGCGTCTACCTTAGTTTTCACGAATTCTAGCTGTGAGGACATGGTATCCAGCTTTGCGTCGATACTCTTTAAGCTGGACCGCACCTCCACTATAAGCGCCCCAAAGTCTATGTCCGAAGGTGCGCCATGCGATGACGACTCGCCGCCATCCATCTCAGCTGCATGGGTTTTCGGAGGCCGTTTGCTGTCAAAATTGATTTTGGGTTGTCTGGCTTCGTTTTTTCCCATCTCCAAAGTGTGGAATATGCCTTCAGCGCCACGTAGGAGTAACGCCACTGTGCGCCCCACCGCCTATCCGTCGTGCAGTAGCTCGCAGCCCGATGAAGCAAGGCGAGTTGAGCCAAGGGAGAGTGAAGTATCAGCTAAGTAATAAATATGACTGGCGAGGCTGACCAGCGGCTCTTAGGAGCTGCAGCGCGCAAATCAGGGCAGCACCAAGGCACAAAATGGCGGGCGCGGTATCCACTAGCAAAACCTCACGGTATCATCCGGAGCAGAGTGTAGATCCAAACCCCCAGAATCCAGCTGGTCGAGGCAAGAAAGGTGCAAGTGGGTTTTCGAGTTCCGCCACCGACAGCTATCGACCCGGTGCAGCACAGAGGCGAAGCGGGGAGATAACAAAGTAGTCCCCGCCGTGTCGCAGGGTCGCCCCGCTCCGACCCCCAATCCGCCAAGAAGCAGGGCGTCCGCAGTCTCTACCCCGCAGCCGAGACCCGGGGGGCTTCCCACAGTTCACCGCCACCCCAGGCCGGCGGACGGGCGATATGCGGCGCCCCGACAGGGTTTCCAAACAGGGCGAAAGTGCCGGCTCCCCACCGCAAGGCGCAGCGCTTTAATAGCGATAGTCGTCTGAAGGACCACTGGGGCTCACCGGTAGCAGAATCGGCGGTGTCCGCGCCGCAGGTGGTGGCGCACAGCGTCTCTCGCCGGCTCTCCGGGGCCTCCGAAGCCGCGGTCTGTAGTGCCGCGCAAGCCCAGAGGCAGGCACTTCCGGCGGGGATCAGAGCGGGCGCACAGGTCGGCAATATATCCAGGCGGCCGCCGCTCCTCAGGATCGCCAGCTATGCTCCCAAAACTGCAGTCGCGGGATCTCCAGGGTATCCGACAGCGACCCTCGGAGTAGGTCGGGTCCACAGGCACCAGGAGAAGGATAAGTACAGGATCAATTAGTGTAGCCGGCGGAGCTCACTCACAGAGCGGCCATTTCGCTGCTCGGCTAGCCACGCCCCCCCCTCTGCTCTAGGTAACTTAACCGAAGAGCAATCTGCTATGAGATTTGTCGTTTTACAGAATCGTCTCGTCCTTGACGTCATACTGGCCGATAGGGGCGGGGCCTGTAGAGTCATCGGATCTAGTTGCTGCATTTTCATTCCAAATAACGCGCCGTCTGTTTATTCAGCTATAACCAGACTCCATAAAATTGCCCATCTGATACACCAAGATCCAGGCACCTGGACATGGTCCGGTTGGTTCTGGAATATAATTTCCGCATGGGGATGGAAAATATTGTCTTTTCTAGGTATTGCAGTAGCGATCATATTCAGCTGCTGCCTCTGTATACAATGTGGCCCTGCGATTTGCGGCATTTGTGCTACCTCTTGTATTCCTAGTCCCAAGCCCCGTTCTAAATCCCGTTCCAGGATAATTCGAGACGAGCAAATGATACTGTATGAAATGATAGACGGTATCATGAAAATTGATGTTTCCTGATGGAAACGTAGTGACAAGGAGGGAATGTGGAAAAGTAAATTTTGCCATGTTCTGTGTCCCTACGTGTCATCCATCATATGTTATGTGTGCATGATTAAATATGCATATGCATTCCCCATGTTCGATTAATGACGCAATTACAGTTGTGTCCACCTCTAGTATGCCAGTTTCCAGTCCTCGTGAATACTACGAATATCAGGCCTATGTAAAGCTACGTTGCCACGTTTCTCAGTGTGCACGTTATTCTATTATAAAGTCCCCGTTTCTAGGCCTCAAAAGGGCCTGGACACCAGATTCAGCTCCTGTCTCCTGAAACTTCGCCGAGGAGCGATACAGCCCCCACCTGTATCCTCGACCCTTCACTTACTTCCTGCCTCGCAGTGCCCGGTTCAGCTGGCTCAGTCTCTGAGTCTGCCAAGAGTATGTTATGATTCCAGTTATCAGTTCAGTCCTCCTTCTCTGCATTCCTAAGCTACTGAACTGCATCAATAGTTTCCGTCATTGTCTAGCCTTCACGTCTCCACGTTAGAGAAATACTGCATTTAATGGTCATTTAATATTCTTCATCACGCACTACATGTAGAATAATGCATGGTCCAGTCTTAGAATCAAGTTAGCCTTTCCCCTCCTGACTTCTAGTTTATATCAACATGTTCTCTAAACATCAGATACTAGATACTGTTTAGGTACATGTCGCCCTGACTCTCCAGACTTCAGTCTCTGCTCCTAGCACAGAGTTCATAGCCCCCAGCTTCTCCTAGTGATACGTCATTGCTAGTTTGCGCGCACCATCAGGTTAGAGGTCCCGGCTCCTCAGGTAGCCCCCTCCATGGTTTCCGCCCCATTCATGACATATTCTGTTACGTTTGCATCACATGTCTATGTATACGCCCTGTTACACCTCTTTTTACCCTTATCTTTCGCGACTGCTACGCGTCACGCCTTCTGCTCCACCCACTGCTACGCCTACTGTAATGTAATGCTATGTGTTTGCGTTATGTATATATGCTCATGTATTGTTATTAAAAGTCAGCGCGCTCATCCCAGATCCAGCCCCAGCAGCTGCTGGGCCCTGTCATCCTATTCCTATGCAGGTTGTCCTGTTCCTGTCCTTATGCTGTATTAAACCTGCAAAAACTCCTACTACCTCGAATCTTGACTCTTATTTATTGAGCTATCTGTTATGAAATATGTCTAGTCAAAAAGAGAGGTATTATTTATTTATTTACCACATATTCCTAGTCATTAGTTTATTAACATCAATTCTGGGAGGCCATATCAAGAGCAGCAGTTTCCTTGCCATCCCACTTCAGCTTGGCGTTGGAGGTTTTACAAATCAGACCGATGGACAGAGAGGTCTGCAAGGAGTCACTTTGGCATGTGCATCTCACTTGTTCTCTTCCCTAATGCAAAGATGTAGGAAGCTGTGGGATGCTAATAGAGGGCTTTTCCCTGTAGCTATGTCAATGTCATTGCACATTGACGAAGCCCCGGCCATACTCTTCTATTCACTGCACTTGAACAGGTGCATTCTTGCATAATTATTTAAGGTACAAGCACATGTTGTACCTAGGTATGTTTTACAATTTTTTTCCACGATTTGTCCTCTATTGCTGTTTCTGGGACCATTTCTGGCAAGACGTGAGCCATGTGATGAAAAGTTGTAGTTTTACAAGAAATGCAGAGGTGGTTTCCATTCATAGTGATAGACGCACAGGGGAGCAATCATTCCAGTTTGGTATACTTCTTCACCATCGGAGCATCTGTTCGCAGTGTAGTGTGTCATTGCGTTTTGACCTTGAGATTATCATCTCATCGTTTTATATGAACTGATGCTACCATCCTCATTTGAATTATTTTATAACTTATTATCAGATTTTTATCAGCTCTTAAAAAATCCAGTGGTGAAAGATTAAGGGTCAGATGTACAACCGTTTTTAGCGGTTGCAAATGGAAAATTGAACAGTTTACGACAGCTAAAAAGGGTTGTAGCATGTATAAACCCTATTTTGCGACCCAGTAACCTATAACTGACTTGCAAAATAGGGTTTGCAAACCACTATTAGGAAGTGGTGTGACAAGGGCGTCCCTTCCTAATAGGGAGTCACAGGGGGATGTACGATTGTTTTGCAACCGCATGCAGTTAGCCGATCGCAAATGGGAAGGGGTCCCTAGGGGACCTCTTTCCCTTAGTGTTTGGCAGCGAAAATATTTTTTAAGAGCAGGCTGTGGTCCCATGGACCACTGCCTGCTCTTTAAAAATGAAGAGAAACTTTTCATTTTTTTCATTTAAATGTATCCCGTTTTCCATTAAGGAAAACGGGCTTCATTTGAAAAAAAAAGTTGCTTTATTTAAAAAGTAAACACAAACATGGTTGTCTGCTGTCCCCAGCATGCCATCATCCCTGTGATAGTAGCCCATTCCCATTGAGTCGCAAATTGTGACCTGTCTCATGAATAGTGATGAGGCACATCATTTGCGTCCCCATTGGGAATCGCTAAATGTGTCTGAGACACATTAGTTCATTCTGTTTTGCAAGTCGCGAATTGTGAGTTGCGCAAAATAACAATTTGCGATCCGAAAAACAGAATGGTCATTCATCTGGCCCTAAATGTTTGAACAGCAAAGATTCCTTCCCTGACTCGGCAGACCCAGTACCCTTATGCTGAGTTCCCCATGGTTAGCCTCTGGATATTTATGTTTAAGTGGCCAGAGTGCACTTGACATTCAAAAGTGTATGTGGAGGACCCACTGTGACACAGAGTTCAACAGAGAGCTGGTCTTTGTGTTACATCGGGGGGGGGGTAAACCATGTGCACCCTTCTTTGCTGAGTTTGACTTCTGTCAGCTTACCAGGCCATGGAGGACTGACAGTTGTTACAACAACTGATTGTGCATGCAAGCCGGGCTTTTTAGGTAGTGCCTAGAGCCAGCGCACATGCGCAGCTCAGCAAGACTTGTTGTAGTGGATGCAGAATAGAAACCCCGCCCACTCTCTGCCCATATTTGTCATTGGCTTGTGTCATTGTCCTTCGTAAATGCTGGATTCTGATTCGTAAATAGGCTTGTTAGTCCCTCCTTAATACCGCCTTGTCTTCATTTGTAAACTCCCATGGTGACTGGCCCTTTTACTTCGGTTGTTACACAATACCTGTTATTTAGTCTGTAAGTATTACTTTCTTTATTGATTTTCTCTCACAACAGGCAGCACATCTGCGCCTGCTTTCAATACCAGCACGGGCCCCCACTTATACTTTAACCGCATGCGTGCGGGCGGAATTCCGCTCGTACGCTGAGATTTTCTAAAGCGCATGTTACGTGACGAGCTGGGCTCGTCATCAGCGTGCGAGGAGGCTACGCCATGACGAGCCCAGCTCGTCATCAGCGTGGAAGGGGTTAACACAGGAGCCCAGCAGTATCCCAATCTCCCACCCACCCGGTCCCTGATTAATCTTGCCCTCGTGTCAGTGAAGCAAGTTCTGTTGCTTTAACAGAGAAGCAAGTATGGTTGCACAATCATGGTATCATTGTTGCACTAGTAATAGGGGGACCACCTTCCCCACCAGAAAAGCGGCCACTCTTGTTGTTTATCCGGGCCTTGTTGAAAGGGCGCGCCTGACCCAACTAAGTGGAATCTAGTTTCGGAGCTGCCTGCACCTGGGTATGCTCGTGTCCCCTCAAGCATGTTGGAGCTCCTGACACCCTGCTTGCATTGCTTGGCACAAGCCGAGATGGTAGGAGGAGCCGCGCTCCCTTCAACAAAAAAGCGTGAGCCTGGTGCGCCGAGTTATTGTTTTTTTATTGACATTTTAATAATGTCATAATCATTTCGTGGTTACAGCTTGTTTTAGCTTTTTGTTCCAGGCTCTCTGGTGGGAATTGTTGACAGACACTTGTGCTTGTTCTCGAAAGCAGTTTACAGCGGCACGTCCAGGAAGGCATCTTCCAGTCTGCGACAATTTACTTTCTATTACTGTACTTTGTAACTACCTTCAGTGTATGTCTTTAATCAGCAAATGTTAACGTTTGTGCCAAAACATCTGAACTTGACATAATTACTTAAATAACATGCTCCACAACGGAAACCGAACTGCCAACTACAACTATGAACATTCTTTTTTCTTATCACGGGGCTGGCCACAGGCACAGTGGGAGTGTGGCACTGGCATCCTATAGTCCATGTGGGACTCAGTGGCAGTGACTCTGTGTGTGCTGCTGACCAGCCTTTACAGTGCTGTTAGTGCGTGACTTGCAGAGCTGCTAAAATGCATGTTTTTAGTTTTACCAGCCTTGCTGCCCTGTGCCCCCAAGAAGGCATTGCTGGGGCTCAGGCAGCCCCCTTAAAACAGCATGAAGAGGGTCCTGTAAGGAGTAAAAACTGGTAAGAGCCAGAGCGAAGAACTCCAGAAGAGAACTGACTATGGCTCTCCAAGGGTTGTGAAGTTGATGTGATGGGCCAAGGAGTGCTGTATCATGTGTAAATGATATAGTACAGCATCTAGTTTGCCAGTTCTGTATGGGACCTTCATTAGCAACAGCAGCTGCTTATATGGATAGCAGTATAGCCTCTGTCAGTTCGCCCAGGGTTGGGGCGGGCAAGGTCAGCAACCTGGCAGCCGGAAACGGAGTAGAGAAAAATCATATCCGGGACGGAGCAATGTGCACTCGGCAGTTAAGCAAACTATGTTTCAACAGAACCCTGATGCTGTCGGGAATAGATGCAAGGTTATGGGCTACACATAAATAGGCCTTTCTGTGTGCAGGGGGCGCGAGTCAGCCATTCCCAGGAGGGTGCGATGGGCCTTGACAGTGCTGAAATGGAGGGGATGGAGCACTAATAGGGACATCTCCAGAGCACAGTTTTCAGTGATAGTTGAGGGGTTCAGGGTCATTACTGATACAGTTCACAGTCCTGTGGAGCGGCAGAACTGATAGGGGATTTTGGTGGCGGGGCAGCACAGCTGGCCAGAGGAGGATAGGACATGTCCTTGCTTGAGCCTAGGGAGGCCTCTGAATGAACAGGCTGTAAGTAACTAGGCCTGTGGGGGGCCCTGAGGGGACGGTGGTCACACCCAGTACTGTGGTGGAATTACAGGGCGATTCATAGGCTGTAAGGTTCAGTAAGGGTATCCTCTACAGGAGCACAGTAAGGGTGCGAAAGCCGAATATCCACAGGGAGGTCCTCACGTTGGACCATGGAGGAGCAACGGGGCTTTGAGGTGATGGGATTCACCTGCCCAATGTAGGAATATACCTATGTCTGCTAGAATAAGGCCATGCATTGGGAGCAGCAGGTTGGAAGTGAAGGGTCAGTGGCTGTGAACTCCCGACATGCACTGGAATAGCCTGAAGCGGAATATTCTTCAGAGACTGGGCGGGGTGGGACTCACCACCCGATTTATTGGTAATACACCTAGGAGTTGATGAGTTGGTTCATCTAGGGTGCAGGGGCCTGCTGCACATGATGAGGGGTACAAAAGGGGGTGGTGATGGACGGAGCATCTGAATTAATCAAACACTCACACCCAGTCAAAAGATCTGAGTTTAATCCATCACCGTTCTTTAGCCCACTCAGCCACCCCAGTTCAGACATGGCTATATGCAAATCAGTCTGACGCTGTGCCTCATGGGAACAGTCCAGCCCGAACTGCCAAGCCATGTCTTCCCTGGACCGGAAACAAGCTTCCAAGGACCGGTTTCTGGCATTCCAGCCGTCTTCAGCCCGGCTTGCTTGAATCCAGTGGCAAAGTGAGCAAGGGACTCACATCTGAGCATACCCTGCCACACTTATGGCGGCCAAAAGCGGTACAAAAGGGGGTGGTGATGGACGGAGCATCTGAATCAATCAAACACTCACACCCAGTCAAAAGATCTGAGTTTAATCCATCACCGTTCTTTAGCCCACTCTGCCACCCCAGTTCAGACATGGCTATATGCAAATCAGTCTGACCCTGTGCCTCATGGGAACAGTCCAGCCCAAACTGCCAAGCCATGTCTTCACTGGACCGGAAACAAGCTTCCGAGGACCGGTTTCTGGCATTCCAGCCGTCTTCAGCCCGGCTTGCTTGAATCCAGTGGCAAAGTGAGCAAGGGACTCACGTCTGAGCATACCCTGCCACACTTATGGCGGCAAAAAGCGGTACAAAAGGGGGTGGTGATGGACGGAGCATCTGAAACAATCAAACACTCACACCCAGTCAAAAGATCTGAGTTTAATCCATCACCGTTCTTTAGCCCACTCTGCCACCCCAGTTCAGACTTGGCTATATGCAAATCAGTCTGACCCTGTGCCTCATGGGAACAGTCCAGCCCGAACTGCCAAGCCATGTCTGTTTTCAGTCGCTAGCATCTTGGCACGCCCACTTTGCATGTCATTAGTGATAATTATCGCTGACATGCAAAGTGGGCCCCTAAATGCCCGCTATCGCCTACAAGCTGTCGCTAACTGGTGTTAGCGACAGCTTGGTAATAGGGCGATAAAATTATCGCCGCATTAGCGGGAAAAAGTCCCGCTAATGCGGCGATAATGCCCTTGGTAATATGCCCCAGTGTTACTGGAAATCCCATTACGCATTAGTCAACGTACTAGAAGATTCTTGAGTCTATTAACTACCAGCAGGGTACACGCAGTTTTTGACCAAGCTGACATTTTTGGCCACATTTATACATGACAACATTTTAGTATCTAGCTTTGCAAGCGAAAAATTAAAACTGGGCCCTAACAACCAATATTCACATGGTGATAATCACAAGGCGATAATGATTTGAGAAAATATAGAGGAGCTGGAGAAAAAAAGCAACAGCAGAATGGATAGTGGCGAAAATCGAACCCCCCTCAATGCCCCCACCATACCCGTCACTCCCCATACCACATGACATGCCAGTGCCTCTCTAAAAAGTTGGGTTTAGGCTGAGTGTTTCATATCAAAAACACGGCATGACACATGACTGACTCTGTTCCAGCCCCAATGTCCTGTAAGTTACACAGCGTTTGGAATCTCAACTTGCACCATGTTTATACAAAGGGACTCTACTTCACTCTAGTGACCCACTTCAGTTGTCCACATGTTCCTATAATAATAATAAAAACATTTATTAAGCGCCTGAATACACTAGAACAGTGCGCTTCCGCGATAGGATGCATTCCTACTTAAAATAAGAATAGAGATCACCACCTACACAGGGAAAGGAGACAGGGGGAGGGGGAACGCTAGGAAGATATTAAGCTACAGGGAACAAATAGGTCTTGAGTTTCTGTCGGAACCTCGTTTCCAACGGTTCCATACGGAGCTCAACAGGAAGATCATTCCACGGCTTAATTGCCAAGAACCTGAAAGAGCGCCCACCCATCCGTGATTTGTATATGCGGGGGACCGAGAACTGCATACTGCCCATAGATCTCAAAAGGCGTTTTGGGCGGTATATGGTAAGTAACCTATGCAGATGCATCGGGCCCTTGCCATGTGCAATCCGATGACTTATGCACATGGTCTTAAACCGAATGCGTTCTCTCACGGGGAGCCAGTGCAAGGTCTGTAACGCACATTTCCCCGAGGACTTCCTAGGCAGCTTTAAAACCAACCTGGCCACCGGGTTTTGCACATATTGCAGCTGGTTCAGGCCCTTATTGCTAGGCCACACAGCAGGGAATTCCCGTAGTCAAGATGGGACGTGACCAAGGCATGCACTAATGTTTTCCTAGCTGTAATAGGTAGCAGATCCAAGATTTTGCGCAGGACCTTCAATATGCCATAACATTTCCCTGCTATCTTGGCAATATGTTGGGAGTGTGAAAGATTGGTGTCCAACAGAACACCCAAGTTCTTCACTGTGTTAGAGGGGACAGGTGTCGGACCCAATTCCATGGGCCATCACGCGGATGACCAAATAGATGGAGAAGAGCCAATCACCAATAGTCAGTCTTATTGCCATTAAGGCGAAGGCAATTGCTCTTCATCCAAGCTGCAAGAGATACCAGACATGCGGAGAAGTTGTCCGCCGTCTCAACTGGGTTGTGGGATAGAGTAACCACCAGTTGCGTATCATCCGCATAGGATACAATGTCCACCCTGTAGGACTCCACCATCCTGGTCAGGGGATCCATATAGAGATTAAACAACGTAGGGCTCAAAATAGAGCCCTGCGGGACCCCTTGTTTTAGGGTACGGGACGTAGACATAAAGGGGGGACAGTGTATTTGGAATTTTCTGTCCGCCAAAAAAGAGACCATCCATTCATAGGCTGGCCCCTCAACCCCCAACTCGCTCAAACTGGTCAGAAGTTTAGAGTGCGACACGGTATCAAATGCCGCACTTAAGTCCAGCAATATTAGAGCGGCAGTCTGTCCTTCATCTTCTCTCTGACGAAGCATCTCTGTTGAGGAAAGGAGGGCAGTCTCAGTAGAATGTTTGGCCCTAAAACCAAACTGGGAAGCATGTAGGAGATGATTGTCCTCCCCAAATTTGACCAGCTGGTTATTCACTAATTTTTCCACCACCTTGGCACAGAAAGGAAGAAGAGAAATGGGCCGTAGGTTATCCAATTGGGAAATATTCAAGTTAGCCTTTTTTTTAATGGGAACTACCTGTGCCAGTTTCCATTCCTCAGGCACATGTCTTTCTTGAAACGAGAGGGTCGCCAAATTGGCAATATAGTTCCACAGGAGATGAACCTGCTCACTAAGAATTTTAGGCTGAGCCACGTCTAAAGGGGATCCTGACTGGATACTCATGATAAGATTTATCAGTTCCTTCCTTGGGGTAACCATGAATTCCTTAAGATGGGCTTTCTTAATAGGTGCATGGCAGGTATCCCCCATAGAGTTTCCATCGACTGGATCCTGCTGAAAGGACATATAAATCTGTTCCACTTTATTCACAAAATGATCTGCGATAGATTCGCATATCTCCGTGGAATAGAGATCTTTAGTCTCTACCCTTGTAAGCACTGTGAGCTCTTTATAAATTAGAAAGAGCTCTTTGGAGGTATTTTCCGAGGAATCTATCCTCCCTTGGATAAATTCTCTCTTGGCCTTGTTAATCCCTCCATGGTACTCCTTCAGACTAATCCTATGTGCCTCTTTCCGGATTGTGTCATAATCCTTGCGCCACAGACGTTTCAATCTTTTACATCTGGCTTTAACCGCGCGCAATTCATCGGTATACCAAGGGGCCGACCTAGTCTTACCTACTGGGGCTTTTAGGGTCCATGGGGCCACATTGTCTAGCGCCTTCGATATCCATTGTTCATACTCCATCTGTGCCTTTTTAAAGGTATTACTAAGCGGGGGCTTATCCTGCAGTAGCATATATTCAAATGCCTTCTGGGTAAATTTTTTCCAGTGCCTGCGTTTAGAATGGGTAGATGAGGGGGGCGTGGTTTCGGCGCCGATTAAGATGGTCGCCTAGTGTGGGGTCTCCATTTCACCGGGACCATCCACTTCTTCTTTCCGCATTTCAATGCCTTCTTCGTCGACTTTGGACAACTAAGGCTTTTTCTGGAACACTTGCTGCAGCAGCTGAGGCTATTTTTTGAGATCCCATGACCCCTTGTCACTGCTTTGCGGCCGCAACCCGTTTCCTGTCACGGAGGCGGGCCGCCGCCATTCCGCGCATTCCTCATCACGGCGCTGCCTGCTGCCGCTCGCTCTGAGGGTCGACCTCTGGGACCCTGTCAATCATTTTTTTCATTGCAGCGTGTTTTATGGGCATATCTCTGCAGCTTGCCGGTATATACTTGACTGAAGCATGTCTTTTTTCTTTGGCAAACAAATTCCTGCATTACGACATTGCCTCACAGAGTTTCCTGCTGGAACTGCACTCAGTACCACAATGAGTTGTTGGAATGTTAGTGATGGCTTCTTCCAAATTTAAATGCGGTGGCACTGAATAACATCCTATTTGCGCATCTCCATAATAGCTGCATTCTATTTTTCTTCACAGAATGGACTGCCTCCATTTCAAACGCTTTCATTGAATCTGCCTACTGCTTCTTATTGATCCTTTTGCTGCTCCTTCTATCTTGCTTCTTGCACCGGTGGGCCTTAAATACTGCTTGCTTGTATCAGGCTGCCAGGAAATAGCAGGGTGCCACTTTATGCCGGATTTCAGCGTTTTTTAATGGGGTCTGTACTGCGCTATTCATTTACATATTTGTCAAGATAAATGCAGCTGTTTTTTCCTGTATGGCTCCCTTAATTTGTCATTGAAGCCTCAAATGTGCATCTCCTTTTTTTCTCATGTTGGCTCTCAGACCACTTTAAGCGCTACTATCAATTTCTTTATCTGCTGGTGGAACCCAACGTTCTTCTTTGTTGATATTTTTGCTGCCATTGGTTTCTTCATGCTGCCGGCTACATTCTTTTTGTTCCTTTTGATGGAAAGATCTGTCACTTCTACAGCACTGCCTACGTCATGGTTTGTCTTTGCCCAGTGACTCTTTAGCAGCTGTTCACACTGGATGGTGTTTAATTGCATGGACTTTCTCTCATGACCAATTACTCTGAAGTGTATTCCTTCCTTTGAGTCCCTTCATTCCACTCAAGTGCCTTATTTTTTAGTCTGTTCTACTTGGATCCTTGTCTGCTGATCGTTTGCCCTGTGAGCCTCTCATCCAATTTTTGAAGCTTTCCTTCCTATGGTCAAACTACGTACACCTAAGTTCATTTTTGTGCCTTCCAAGTGCAGTCCAATCTCTTCTTTTGTGGCGCTGTCTGCTTCTACCTCAACTTCAACAATGGCTGGCTCTGCACCTCATCGCTCCTCAGTGGCGCAGGCTACTTCTAACAAATCCTCACCTCCTGCGTCCTCCTCCAAGCGCCTAAAGCACGATCCTCCTTCCCCTGACAAGACATCGTCTCCCATCTCTATGGAGGTAATCTTGGATGAAATAGGTGCTTTGCGTCCTTTCATTGAGGAGACTAGTAAGGATATGCAACTCTTGAAAGAAAAATGGGCAGTTATGGACAACAGAATTACCTCGATTGAACAGCAACTTCCTGACATACAATCTAATTCATTGCGCATATCCTCTCTAGAAAAGTCTGTTATCTCTCTCCAGCAGCACACAGAAGACTTGGAAAATAGAAACAGAAGTAATAACCTTCGTATTTATGGCCTGCCGGAATCCCTTGAAGGGGATGACCTAGTAGCCTTCTACACCTCCTTTCTACCTAAGCTCCTGGACATGCCGCCATCTACTTCCATCAGTATTCAAAGAGCTCACAGACTTGGCCCTCGCTCAGACGCCTCTACAAAGCCGCGTGGTGTTATCATTCTTTTTATTAAATTCACTGATCTCCTTTCAGTCCTTTCTGCGGCTAGAGCTAAACATCATGTTTCCTGGTTGGGTCAGCGTGTGTTTCTTGCTCAAGATGTCTCTAACGCTACAGCCTCAAGACGGAAAGAATTCCTTTCTCTTCGCCCATCTTTGCGCTCCCTTGGTGCGCGCTATGGCCTGTTCCACCCTTGCACCTTCAAAGTCACCCATCAAAATAAGACTTGGACCTTTCAGGATCCTGGTGAACTTAAGAACTTCATTCTTCTGCAAAACAACGGTGGCATGGATACCTCTTCATCCCCATCTGGCTGATATTTTTTTGGGACATTTTTGATGGATTTTTGAACGTTTTTTCTGTTTCCTTTTTGGTGTTTTTTGGATGTCTCTTAGCACCTTGTATTGGTTTTTCATGTCTTCCCCACTTGGTTGTTCGTTGCTGATCTATATAACATCCCCTTGCGCTTATGTGCTACAGTTGTACTCTTACCTTGTGTTCCATTCGCTCTTGTTTCTTGTTTTAACTGTGTGATTTGTTGTTTCATTGATATTGTATTTTGTTGTCCTATGCTTATTTCTAATCTAATCATTTTTCTTCCCTCCCACAGATTTGTCTCATTTGTTCCATCCTCCTTGTCAGTATTTCCCTGTGGTTCTTTGATGTCCCGGTGCGGTTGTGTCCCTGCTCTTCGGTTGGTCCATCTTGTTAGTGTCGCCACTTCCCCATCCTCCTTTTGTATCTTCTCCTCAGGTATGTTTAATGCAGTCATCCTTTTGGATTTGTGCTGTCTCTTCTTCCTGTCCTATCTCTATTCCTTTTCTGCATTTCTTCCTTTATCTTTTCTCTCCCTGATTCAATGTTTCCTTTTTTCCTATCTGCTTTCCTCCTTCATTTTTGTTTGCTTTATTCCGAATCTCTTTATTATCAGTATTGTATTCTGCCTTCTCTCCGTTCGAGGCACTTATTCATCTCTTTTTCTTTCCCTTCTCGCCTCTCTTCTTAGCAACTTTTTGTTCACATCTCTTTATGTCTTTTTATTGCATTTACGATGTTTCTGTTTTTAGGGTTTTTCTTATCACATTTACCCTGTTCACAACTCAGAGTTATTTCTTGGAATGTTAAAGGTTTTAATAACCCCATTAAACGACAGAGGATACTTGCCCACCTATCTTCCTATACACCTGATATTGTCCTTCTACAAGAGACTCACCTTAATGATGTTGAATCCCTTAAAATGAAGAGGAGTTGGGTGGGTAATGTGTTGTTTTCCCCATCAGATAACAAGAAGAACGGGGTTGCCATTTTAGTGCATAAGAAGCTGAAATGTCAAGTTTTGCTTGAGGAGAAAGACTCAGAGGGTCGTTGGATTTTGGCCAAACTACTGATTGACTCTATTCCCTTGACTGTCTTCAATGTTTATGGCCCTACCCAACCTGACTGTGTGTTTTGGTCCACCATCACAAGTAAATGTACACAATATAAAGATGATTTTTTCCTTGTAGGTGGCAATTGTAATCAAATTGTTGATCCCTTTCTAGATCGTAAGTCCACTGTTCGTTTTGTTTCCCATAGGTCTCATAAGCAATTTTTGAACACTATAACCCAAGCTAATCTTTCAGACTCCTGGCGACTCACGCATCCAGATACCCTTGACTATTCTTTTTTTTCACACCCTCATGCATCTTTTTCTAGATTGGACTATATCTTTCTCTCCCATCCTCTTACTCAGAATCTTCTCTCTTCCTCTATTGAGCCTATTGTAATTTCCGACCATGCCCCCATTATTACAGATATTGACCTGCTCCCCCCTCGCCCCAAAGCCTCTCGTTGGCGTTTTAATTCCTCGCTTTTCACTGACCCCGACTTTTCTTCCTCTTTCCGTACTTTTACCAATGACTTCTTCCTTATCAACTCTACCCCTGATATTTCCCCTCATACTCTTTGGTATTCTTTCAAGGCGACTGCTAGAGGGTTTATTATCGATTTTGTTTCCCGGAAGAAGAAAACATTTCTTCAACAGCGGAAAACCTCTCTCGCCCATATTAAGAATTTAGAACATCAGTTCTATAGCTCGTCGGCTAAGTGTATGTCACCAGAGCTTTTGCGCGCCAAAATTTCCTTCAACAAGTTATCTACAGACAATGCCTCCTCCATACTTCTTCGGAGTAGTGCTCGATATTACGGCGGTCGTAACAAGTCTGGTAAACTTTTGGCTAATTCTCTCAAGTCCCGTAAGGAGCGTACTTGTATTGAGTCTATTTTTTCCTCAGACAACTCTCTTCTTCATGAAACTGATAAAATTCTTCAGCAGTTTCAACTCTTTTATGAGAACCTCTATACCCCAGAATCTCCCCCTTCTCCCGCCATGCTACACTCTTACTTTGAGGGACTCCCTAAACCCTCTACCCCAGACGTTAATTTTGCCTCCCTGGACATGGATCTTACTCTTCACGAGCTTTCCACTGCACTTTCTTCCCTTACTAAAGGTAAAACTTCTGGTCCAGATGAGTTCCCTGTGGAATTCTATTTACATTTCTCTGATCTCCTTCTCCCCAGACTATTATCACTTTTTCAATCCTTTGCCTCTTTAGGTTCGGCTGCGGGTACCTTTCAAGACGCCACCATCTGTTTAATTCCTAAAGAAGGTAGAGACCCAAAATTTTGCAAAAACTACCGTCCTATCTCGTTGGTTAACGTCGATTATAAACTCTTTGCCAAGCTACTTGCTTTACGACTTGACTCTTTTATGCCGCATCTAATTGGCAAAGAACAATGTGGGTTTATCAAGGGCAGGCTCACTTCAGATAATTCTCGCCTTTTCCTCAACGTTTTGAATAAGCCCCTATCTTTGTCTTTCCCTTTAGCCGCCATCTCAGTCGACGCTGAAAAAGCCTTTGATCGGGTGGACTGGTCTTTCTTATTTGCTTCTCTCACTTGGCATGGCTTTGGTTCTAAGTTCATATCACTCGTATCTTTATTATACTCTTCCCCCAAAGCTTCTGTTCTGGTTAATGGTCATCTTTCTTCCTCCTTTAACCTACAAAGAGGTGTTTGGCAGGGCTGCCCTCTTTCCCCGCTTCCTTTTGTTTTGGCTCTTGAACCTTTTTTATCCTCCATCCGCCAGAATACTTCCATCTCTGGCTTTCCCTTTGGAACTAACCAGTTGAAACTCTCTGCTTACGCTGACGATATCCTTTTGTTCATTTCGAATCCGGAATCCTCTATACCCCCTTTATTAGCTGAATTTGATAAGTTTTCCCTTGTTTCTGGTTACAAGATTAATTCTGACAAGACAGAAATTCTTCCTTTGACGAAGTACTGCCTTCCTCATCTTTTCTCTTCTACTGGTTTTGCCTGGAATAGCACCAAGATCAAATATCTTGGGATTTGGTTTTCTAATTCTATCGCTTCTTCTGTTAAACTGAATATGTCTGCTGCCCTTGCACGTATTGAACAATTGTTTTCCTCTTGGAATCCGCTCTTTCTTTCTTGGTGGGGTAGGTTGGACTCTGTCAAGATGATGGTCGCTCCCATTCTTATCTACATGCTCTCTATGCTTCCCATTCATATTCCCACTTTCTATTTTAAACGTCTTGACTCCTCTATTTCTAAATTTCTTTGGAGGGGAAAGAGATCTAGGATCTCTCTCCTTTCGCTTCGTAAATCCAAATCCAATGGTGGTGTTAACTTCCCTGATTTCCGTGTGTACCATAAATCCTTTGCCCTTCGTCAGGCTTCCCGTTGGCTTTCCTGTACAAACCCCTCCCTTCTCTCCTCTTTGGCTTTCTATTGAACATGACTTTATATCACCTTTTTCATTTGATGAGTTACTCCGTTTTTCATCCAAGTCCCCTTATGACTCTCTCCCTTTGTTTAAACACACTTTCTCTCTTTTGCGCCCTTTATTCTCCCTATCATCTATTTCCCGTGAGTCCCTTTTACAACAACCCGTCTGGTATAATTCGCTCCTTCTTATCAACAATAGGCCTATCTGCTGGAACTCTTGGAGGCAGAAGGGTATTATTTGGATTCATCAATTCTTTGACGGTACCACCCCTTGTCCATTTCCTCTCTTTCAGCTTCAATTTTCTTGTCCTCGCTCCTTTTTGCATAAATACTCTCTCCTTATGGGAGTGATTCTGGAGCGTTACTACTCTCTATCTCCTACCCTATCACTTGTTCCCCCTTCTGCTCTTCTGCCGTTACTCTCCACTTTCCCCAAAGCGTCTCTTATATATAAGTTCTTTTCTTCCCCTAATCCGGACCGTCCTAAGTCCAAACTTGAACTCTCTTGGGAAACTGATCTAGATTGTATATGGCCAGTTTCCCTTTGGGACAAACTTTGGCTCAAATCTTTGAAAGTCTCTCGCTCCACTTCTCTTACTCAATCTTTCTTTTTTCTGTATCACAGACTTTATCTTTCTCCTCTTTCTCTTTCTCGCTTTTCTTCGTCCTCTGACTCTGCCTGTTGGACTTGCCACTCACCTTCTGCGGATCTTTTACACATGTTCTTTTTCTGCCCTAGGGTCTCTGCTCTTTGGAAACAAGTTTGGCTTTGCATCTCTCAAATATGTTCCCTTTCTACCTCATATTCGCCCTCTATCCTTTTTCTAGGCAGTCTTTCAGATGCACTTACTTTGCCGCCACATTCCTGTGGTCTCTTTGACCTTACGCTTGCACTCACCTTTCAACATATTTCTTCCAATTGGAAATCCCTTACAAATGTCTCCGTACAACATTGGTGGAACTCTGTATGTCACTTTCATAGACTTGATGTCTCCTTCGCCTCCTCTTGCAAACCCCCTCGTAATGTTGAGCTTTTTTTGGCTTCCTCTTACTGCTTATTTAGACCGTTTGGCCATAAAAAAGACACCTTTACCTACTGAATCTGAAAATTTTAAACCCCCTTAGATGGCTTTGTCCTTTGTTATGCTTCTACTGTTATGCTTATGCTGTTATGCTTATACTCTTATAGTTATATGCATATATTTACATTCATATTCTTCGTATTGCATCTGTGTACTGTTGGTCTTATTCTGATGATGTTTATTGCATTTCTTAACTCTCTCAAGGTTTCCTGAGATGTTATACAGTTTTTCCTGACTTCCCTTTTTATCCCTGCCTCTTTCTTTATCTCTTTTACTTTTTTCTTCCTTTTTATTCTACTCTTCCCCCTTGTCCTTTCCTTCCCTTTCCCCTTCTTTTTTCTAACTTTAAAAATTTATAAAATGCTTTGTTTATGCTCTAATGACACTTGGATTGTTATGTTTTACTACTCTATGGGCCTCATTTATGAGGCCTTGCGTCAGTTTTGCGCTTCCGATGCGTCACTTTTTGTGACGCATCGGCGGCGTAAAACATGCCTCCTGTTGCGCACTATTTACAAAGTGACGCATTTAAGCAGATGCGTCACTTTGTAAACCCCTGCGCTACATTATACCTGCGTCAGGTATAATGTATGCAGAGGGGGCGTTCCCCCGCAAAAAGCCTCGTAATAGTGACGCAGTGAAATCTATGAGATTTCACTGCGTCAATTTTAGGACGCTGTTGCGTCAAAATCTTGCGCCTGCCTCACAGCAGGCGTAAGACTGACGCAAGCCCTTTCACATGGGGCTTTCCCCATGTGAAAGGACGCATTGCTGGAGTTGCGTCACTTTTGTGACACACCCCAGCAATGCGTGACTTTTGCGCTTACAGATACGTCAGAAATACTGACGTATCTGTAACTCCTTGCGACATGATGCGTCATACTGTAAATATGACGCATCATTGGTGTCGCAAGGAGGACGCAGTGAAAAGTGACGCATCGCTGTTTTCACGCAGCGATGCGTCACTTTTCATAAATGAGGCCCTATATATTTTGCATTTTCCTTCCTTTTGTCAGTTGTTGCCCTAAATATTGTTCAAATAAAGCTTTTTCAAACACAAAAAAAAAAAAAGAATGGGTAGATGGGTATCGATGTGTTATGCATACAGTTTTGGAAATCACCTAAATATCATCTAGGTCACTTCAGAGCGCTATGATCTGACATTCATATGTTCGTATAAGCTGACTTTGTTTTGAAATTACTCACATGAAAGGTGTTTGGCTAATGAGACATGGCAAGGTGGGAAAGACTAAAAATCAGAAAGCAGCTAAACACGCCATCACCGTGCAGAGCCCAGACTTTTCCGGATTCTACCACAGCCCATTATTTTACCAGGCTGGGTGCATATATGGCCACCTTACTATGGATGCATACATACAACAGGACATTTTGATGTGTGTGCACCAAGTCTAATTGCTCTTGGTGTGTGTGTGCACACAAGGAATTCCGAATTCATGTATGTGTGCAGTCATTGCTGTGCTCTCACTCTGTGCGCACATATGAAGGGTCCCACTTTGAGTTCCGCAAATGGCCCTCTCGGCAGTCACATGTGCACACAGGACTGCCTTGCTGTGCATAAAAACATTTTAATGTGTTCATATATGCACATGTGTGGCTTGCTGCGACTACAGAGCCAGAGCTTTGTACATCCATGCGTGTACTTGGCCACGACCTCCGAGTGCATTTACAACTCCTGAGAACTATACACCTAACACACACTGCCGAGCAGCCACGACCGAAGACTGTCCTCAAGAGTATGTGTGGTACCCAAGTTTCCTACTGCACGATGCTGCAGTAATAGGGGAAAGGAGGAAGACATTTACCAATGACCAGAGGCGAAAATGCAGTACTAAAATGCGTTTGAGTGCATACTAGTACACTCCTCTTTATTTGATCGTATAATCTTTTATGTTTTTCAATTTTCTTCCCTATAGAAGCTTAGTGTCTATGGTACACGTCACTTGGCCTCTTGCTTGATGTTCCCTCCAAAAAGTTACCCTGTTGTTGGCAGGAAGAGGATGTAACCTGCAGGTGGATCGTGTTGCACAATAAGCCTCCTGACTGTTGAAACAAACGCAAGCGTTTCCTCCTACAATACATGCCGTCGCAGCTCACAAGCCATTGCCCCCATCTCTGCCAACCCATGCCTAACTCTCAGCACAGCTTTGTGGTAAATTCTGCTCTTGTTCATGTTGCCACTTTATTTTTTAGTAGCATTGCAGTTTAGCAAGTTTCAAGTTTATTTCTTGAAATTGCCTCCCAGCGCATTGGCGTGCGCAGTACATATACCCCCAGATTCATCATTGTCCTCTTTTGCGAGTCCTTAATAGCGATTATTAAGGAATCGCTATTAAAGACTCGCAAAACAGGATGCATGTAGAAATCGCAATTAATTTTGTGATTTCTACTGCTTCCTTATTTGCGATTAGCTAATTGCTAATCGCAAATAAGGAATGGCTTTCCCAATCATTCCTATGGGCCTCAAGGCCCATAGGAATGAATGGGGAGTCATACCTTATTTGCGATTAGCAATTAGCTAATCGCAAATAAGGAAGCGATTTCAAGGGTGCCAGGGTGTCCAAAGGACACCCTGTAGCGCCCCTGAAATGCAAATGTACACAGGTGTTGCGCACACACATGTCCAAATTTAGCGAGTTCTGTAATTGCGATTTTTGCATTTGGGTTGATGAATCCCACATGCAAAAATAGCGCTCTCAAAGGGCCGGATTCTCAGAATCTGGCCCTTTGCGAGCCGATTTTTCTTTGATGAATCTGGCCGTTAGACCCGTAACAGACCAGCTGAGAAACACTTCCACAAAGTCTCCTTCTCCCCAGAGAGGTAGGGGGCCAACACCCCTTCCGTTGTGGAGTAGGGTTAAAAGGCAGACATGTTTAACATGCTCCAAATGTGGGACAAGTTCTCACACAATCATCTCTCTCTTCACAGCACAAGGACAGGGTTTTTTTAACTTGCTTGGGGAAGGGGGACTAATGGCCACCCTTGGAATGTTAATCGTCCCTCCCCCCTGCACAGGTGAAGGAGCAGAGACGTCGGATTCCAAGCTTTGGAGGGGGGACTATCACCAAGATCTACATTTCTGGAGACCTTTGTGTCATTTTGGCTGCTAAGGGACGCAAGTCATAAAAGAACAAGCGTTTGCAATGTAATCGGGGTCTCATTTGCGAGAGTCTGATCTATTGGCATTGTAAATGCCAATGCCACTTATTTATGTGTTTTGAAATCCTGCAAGCAATGCGTAAACACACACTTTGTATTTATAGTCCTTGCTTACGATAAGCAAGGCTGGCAGTAAAAGAGACGCAGTTACTGCCAGCCTTGCTTCTTGTAAGCAACAACTATAAGTACAAAGTGTGTGTTTACGCACCGCTTGCAGGTTTTCAAAACACATAAATAAAAAGCATTGCCGTTTACAATGCCAATAGCTCAAACCCTTGCAAATGCGAGACCTATTGCATTTCAAATGCTTGTGTTATGTTGCCAACACAAGAAGAGTTGCATGCTGGATATTCCTGATTAAATTGTCTGTCAGTCCTCTGCAACCAGGTCCTTTGCTCAGTCTATACCTGACAAGGATGTCACATAAATACTTAGCTTCTGTATGTGTAGGAGGAAGACCATGGTGTTTGTGTGTTTGTGTATTACTGGTAACCCTGGAATTCATTTTTAACTCTCCTGTGTGTGAGTCTTGCCTAAGATGGAGGTTGTGGAGCTCCTGCCACCGACAACGTGAATCGCAGAGCTTCTCCTACACATTGCTGAGGCGGTTTATGGTGGACTCTAGGATGTGGAGGATAGAAGATAAAGGTTAATTTTCTTTCATGCTGTGGGGATTAAATCTTTTACTTTTACTGTACCTCACCACAAGGCAATTATGGACAGTTAAAAAAAGTTATCCGGCCACCCACTCCAATTTGGGTGGACGGCTGGATGGCTGACCTCCGATGGTCCAAGATTTCCAACGGTAGTTGGCATTGCACCTCAAAACTTCTAACTATGATCACAGTTGTGCCCTATAGTTGGCTCTTAGTTTTTTTTGGGTGTTAGGCTTGTACTTGGGCCCAAAGAAGACCCATAGGGGGAGTCACTCTTACCCTTAGTTGGAGTGAGCAGAGCATGACTTCCTTTCCTTCTGCAAAGGACAGCTGTAATGCAGCCTGCATGGAGAACATGAGAAGTGTGCAAGACTGTTGGGCGGCCTGAGCGGGCCGTCCAAGCAGTCATTGCGCACTTTAGGAGGGTGCTACCCCTCCTTCCCTGCCCCCACCCCCTCACACAAAGCTATGGGTGGAAGAAGGAGAAAAGAAATGATAATAACGTGACTTATTATTGTTTTATCTTCTCTATGATTTTCTCTGTGATTCACTGCAAAAAAGAAGTGGGGCGACGCGCCTTCGCCTTACCTTAGGAGCTGCCACAGGATGTCACTATTAAGTGCTTCCTATTTGGGCCCTGCAATAGAGCTTAGAAGGCGGCTAATACCAAACAACCTCAGCAGTGTGGCGAGTATAGAATATGGAGAAATCCACCCAACGTAATGTGCCACTGTGGCAGCAGAATAGGCTCCCCTCTTCCAGAACATCAGAATTTAATTTCAAAACACTCTGTCCTAGTTCTGTTGTCCATAGTGTTTCCATTTACTTGTCATAAGCACACATTTGCAATGTGGCACATTCTTTCTAAGATGTAATGTGCACAATTGTGAGAGAAGCACTCCTCTTCTTGAAATAGCTATGAATAGTCCTGTTCTGGCACACTTTAATAGATCTGGCAGCTATCCTCTGCCCAGCCCTCGTCCACGCCCAGTCGGCTGTCCTGCAAATTCTGACTCTCTGTTCCCACTTGCATAATCTGTCAAGATGAGTCACGTGAAACATCTCAGCAATGGGTCCATCAGATTCATGCATGCATCCATTACATTCCTGCTAATTCGGTAAAGAGCATATATGGGGCCATGTTAAATATTTTGCTCCCAGTTGAGGTGTGTGAAAGGTAGACCGGGGTAATGCACCCTATTAATACAAAAAGGCTATCTCCCACATATGCACTAGCTCTAATAATGAAATAGCCAGCACGTGCACTGCAGACCTTGCAGCACATGACCGCATAGCAGTGGTTCACCCGCTACTCCATATTGTGACAGATAGGGGGCTTACGCCACCATTCATGATGGTGGCTGCATTTATAAATAGCATGCACCCACCTATGTAATGCTTCTGTACCAGTCTCATTAATGACCTAGAGGTAAAGCAGCCCTCCATCTAAACTGATAGCAATGTCTCCTGCCTTATTATCAGTGTATATTGGGGTCCCCCCCTCTCTCTCTCTCTGTCTCTCCCTCTGTCTCTCTCTCTCTCTTTCTCTCTCTCTTTGTCTGTGTGTCTGCCTGTCCTAGAAAGAAAAAGTGTCCACCCATACAGCAGTGATGAATGAGAGTGATTTAGCATAAGTTCTGAGAGGCTGGTGTAGTGACTTGGTCAGATGGTAAGGTAGGGCGTAGCTGTGAATATAGAGAGAGCCAATGCTGGACCAGGCTTTCTGAAAGAGACAGAGATCCTTGACAGATATCTTTTCCTGATGGGGAGCCAGTGAAGGGCCTTGAGATGAGATGCAGCTCAGAAGCTTAACAATAAAAAGAGGAGCAGTATTCGGATATAACTAAGAGGCCTCAAACGCTAATACACTTCCAGGGAAAGTTTTGTAAAAGGGCCCATGATGACCAGGTTTACCTTCTGTTTTACCAATGTATTTGTCTGTGCTGGATTTCTACACCAAGATTACATAAATGGCACTGGTACCTGCAGTTTGGTACTGTTGTAGTGCATTTTTAAATTGACAAACCTCTTATGTAGTGTTCCTATTGTGCTGCCAATGCATCACTTTATTTAACTCACCGGCAGTCAAGTGTGTCTCCCATATTACCCTGCGTGGCTTTTCATGGCGTTGTAAATATGGCACCCATTCATGCATTACTCTGCGTGAAAGGATTGTTCCATGGGTGTTGCTGTCGGTGTTCCCACACAACATCCATGGATCCATACGCATTCCCAGATTTACAAGGTTTTGTTAACCTGGGAATGCGTCAGATTTCTACACCTCCCAAAGGAGGCGTAAGGGATGAGCAACATGGAGAAATCACTTTATTTCTTCTTGTATTTCCTTTTCCTTTAGCATTCTGCAGCACACATAGAAGAGGAAAAAACCTCTTAGGATTGTTTTGTGCAGGAAGGTGTTCCTTCCTCCACAAAAACAAACACCCCTACAATGCAGACAACCTTGCACCATGGCGCATGGGTGCCTGCGTTGACATATGGCAGTGCATTGTGTGCCAGCCCAAGGGAAAGAGACAGGAATGTGCCGCATCTTGTAGATACGGCACATTCCTGCTCTTTTCTTTTGACGCACAGCAGGCAGTTGGAAGCCTTGCTGTGCTGCCGTACATCAAAATATTGTAAATGAGGCCCACCCGTTTTTAAAATTAGTACATTTGACTCTTGACTCTGGTAGTAAGTCATTATGCTACAGTTCATGGATTTGTAGTAGGGCCATATGTAAGCTGCAAGTTTCCTTTGAACTTTGGAAGGCAGAATTTACAGAGATCCAATCGAACTTTATACAGAGACTTACTACTCTAGGAACATTTGTGCAGTGCCATCACAATCTAGGCATAATCAGACACTAGCTTAACATATCGCGAGGACGGGCCTGTCGGGAAGCATTTATTTATTATGCCATTTGTTGCGTCACTTGACATATGATTATAATGTAGAGCAAAGGGCATATCTAATCAGGGTATAGAGATTTACTATTTACCCTTACTAACTTTCTTATTTAGGTAATAGCCAATATGTCTGAGCAATATTTGTTGTGTGCACATGGTGATAATGATAACATGTGGCAAAGACAATGCTTTTATAAGGAGAAAAACTTACCCCAGTTTCATCTAACCCAAACAATAGCACTTTTTACCAATTTGCAAATCAATAAAAGGCTTCTGCAATAAATTCTTGTGTAAGGAGGAAGGGTTGCCATGATACCATGGCCAGCAATAGCTCAAAACAAACAGTTAACAGATTTAATGCTTGAACTGCCCTTGTAACTTCTCTGCACCTATTTAATTCCATCTTGTTTGCCCAATCTGCCACTCCAGACAAGAAAAAACATCATGGCCGTGTCCTGCTCCAATAGGGACATGCCATCCCAAACTACCAGGTAGGCCAGGTACTATATAGGAAACGAGAATCCTCAGAATGCTCATCAGTGAGTTGCAGCTTGATTCCTATCGCCTTTCTCAGCCACAGGTCACTAATCAATCATACCCATTAAAGGGATGTCAAGTGCGCTCACCCAGCCATGTATTAATATAGACCTTCACCAAGCCAAGAGTAGCTATTCTTGTTTGTCAGCCACGTAACCAGACACAAAACTCTTTGAACTTTTGTCTACAGTGAGGAAGTCAAGCCCCACTTGCACACCTGGGAGCCATGCCAAAGCTTAAGTAATTTTCCCACCAATAAGCCAGAGGCCAATTCTTGTGGGTTGTACTAAGGTATCAGGGAGACGTTTTACATTGCTCGGTGGACTAGTGACTGAATTTTCCAGCGCTCCCAAACATTTTAGAACTACAAACGTTTGCAACACATCTAGCTTTAATGGACATATAGCAGGGTTGATTTTTGTTATTGTAATAACAGCAGTTGTTTGTAAATGTCACAACCTTGACCACGCCCCACGGTATTGGATTGCTCCTAAAAATAAATGCCGACAATAAAAGGACCAGGTTAGTCCCACTGAAGAGTTACTTTCAAAGTCTGGTGTCAGGAGACCATGAGGAGGAGGCTGAGCATCACAAGAGGTCAGCGTTGAAGCATGAGGAGCAGGTTGGGCATCATAGATGGTTGGTGCTGTAGCTTGATGAGTTGATATGGCATTGTGGATGTCCTTTGCTGTAGCTTCACGTCGGTGCATGTTGCGAGTTGTGGTTGCTTGTAGCGCAAAGTGCAAGTCTCCTGTTGTGGTCACAACAAGCCCAAACTTCAGGATTTTCACCTTTATTTAGGAGTACACTCTGATGCCAGACAAGGTTCCAAGACCTGGGAGGCACCACTAGGAGATCAGGAGCTCACTTTGGGAGAGGCCGGCAGTGCTCAGGCAGGTCCAGTTGCAGGTCCAACCACATACATTTGCAGCAAGTCGATGGGGCAAGTGCAGGGATACATCTGAAGCTTGTTGTGTCTCTGTAGCTCACAAAGGCTTGGGATGAAGGCAAGCAGGTCTAATCTTCCTTCTCAGACAGCAAACCAGTCCTTCAGGCAGCAGGGCAGTCTTCTGGCAGCAGGGCAGTCCCTCGCCTGTAACGTCCACAGGCTCAGGAGTATTCTCAAGGGTGGCTCTAGAGGTCCAATATTTATACCTGGTGCCAGTCTTTGTGTGGGGGACTCCCTGTCTTACCTCCACATCAAGTTCTGGAAAATGCACCCACTGTCAAGGCTCCAAAGTGTCTGGTGGTGACAAAAAGCAGGGCAGGCCTGGTGCCAGATTAATTTGTGTGTGCAGGAGGCAAAGCCCTTTGAAGTGCAAGTGTTACTAGTTACAGCCCCTTCATCCTGCCAGGGTGGCCCATCATATCCACATCTAAGCCCCCCTTGTGCTACTGTCTGGAAGCAGTACACAAATCTCAACAGCATAGCCTTTTACAGTCACGTGGCCCAGGACACTGGCAGAAGACACAAATGGTTGGGACGAGGAAATGGCAACTTTCTAAAAATGCCATTTTCAGAATTCTAGCTTAAAATCTGACTTTACCTTCAAAGGGGATATGCATTATAATTAATGTGAGTGGAAACAGCATATATCTGTCTGCTTCCAATCTAAAGTTAGCATTTATTAAATGTAGTATCCTATGCCTGTGTTAGTCAAGCAGTACCATTACATAGGGATTTACAAATCAGGTATATGCCTATTGTACTATGTTTTAAAGGGAGAGCACAAACACTTTACCACTGAATAGCAGGGAAAAAGTACATAGAATCCTAATGCAACAAAAGCTGGTTCAGCAACAGAAGGCAAAAAGATAGGTTTGGCCCTGCAAAAAGGGCTGGCTCCAACAGGGAGGGTGCTGGGAATGTGTTAATTGAATTCTCTGGCAGGTCTGTCCTTGAAACGTCTCTCCTACAAATGTATACAACCAACTGTGAGGGCTGTGAGATACCTGTCCATTTTCTCTCTATGCTCATAGGAATATGTAAATATCTGTAACTAGGCAAGGCTTGAAAAATCTAAATGCACGTATCGCATAAAAATGGGAGATATGCAGCACCCATCAAAATGAATACCCCATTGTGGCTACCACCAGGGTCTTCTGAGTAGTGTTACCCGCTCATACAAGATCTCAACCTACTCAGATTCTCAAAGAAATTCTCCACTCCACAACCGAGTTGACAAACTGCCTCATCTGGAAACCTGCATCTAATTCCATCTCAGCCCGAGACTCCACCCAGTCCTGTTGCTCTCCACATAATAGGCCAAAAAACACAACTATAGAACCTGCCAACGTACAACCAAACACAATTACTTCAATTCATCACCCTAATATGGGTTGAGTACTACTGTTTTAAATGAACAGTTAATTCCAGGTTTTGGAAGCATATAAAAAAGCAGAGAAACCATGAGATAGAGTGGTATCAGGGCCGGACTGGGAACCGAGTCCGGCCCAGGCAAAGAACTCGGCCAGCCCCGGAGGGAGGGTGGGTTGGGGGGGGGGTGCTAGTTGAAAGCTTTCTGCTGCTTTTGTTTCTGAGGGCCGATGTTGCAGCATTGTTAGTACCACAAATAGCTGCCTTGTGTTACTCTGCGATACAAAAGGGGGGTACAAAAGGGGATGATGGACGGAGCGTTTGAGCAAATCAAACACTCACCCCCAGTCAACTGATCTGGGTTTAATCCATCACCATTCTTTAGCCCACTCAGCCACCCCATTTCAGACATGGCTATATGCAAATCAGTCTGACCCTGTGCCTCATGGGAACAGTCCAGCCCGAACTGCCAAGCCATGTCTTCCATGGACCGGAAACAAGCATCCTGGGACCAGTTTCGGATTCATAATCCTCATCAGCCAGGCTATCTTGAATCCAGTGGCCAAGTGAGCAAGGGACTCACGTCTGAGCATACCCTGCCACACTTAGGGCGAACAAAGCGATACAAAAGGTCCCTTGCTCATTTGGCCACTGGATTCAAGAAAGCCTGGCTGATGAGGCACAGGGTCAGACTGATTTGCATATAGCCATGTCTGAAATGGGGTGGCTGAGTGGGCTAAAGAATGGTGATGGATTAAACCCAGATCAGTTGAAATTAAACAAAACTTTCACTAAAATGAAAATGGGGTTGAAGCAAGAGGGTTTACCAGAACATATGTAGGGAAGCACACATTCTTCTTTAGGTAATATAATACATTGAACATTCATGTGGTGTATACTTGAAACTGCAGGTTAATAAGTAAATGCTATTGGGGGCGTGGCTTGAGCGCCGGCCAAGATGGCGGCGTAGTCCCAGAGCTCTGCATCGAGCCTCGGCGCTTTCTTCGTCGCTGCAGCACAGAAGGGCTTCTCCGCACGCTGTGAGCCGATACTGCGGACCGGAATGTGAGGCGCATTACCCGCCGTCTCCATTTCTCGGTTCCGCATTCATTTCAGCTCCTTTTTCGCGGAGGTACGGAGGTTGAAAATCGCGGCCGCCATTTTGAGCGCCGGCCGCGTTTCCACATAGCGGCTGGCGGGAAGGTTCCTGACAGACTCCAAATATGCCGCTTTTGATACTTCCTACCAATTACCCTCCAATACAGCGAATGCAGCGTTTTCAGAGGTGAGACTTCATGTTACAACCTGATGTGCCTCATAGCGCCTCTTCTACTCATGCTTGGAGTGTCCTGCCTTCATCCGCCCGCCATTTTGTGCCTTTCCACATTTTCTCACAAAGTTTCTTGCTACTTTCACTTGGCGCTCAGCGGAAGGGTTATTTATGAGCTTCGTCTATTATATCCCTATATCAGCGGGGACCCTTTGGTTGCAGCCTGCTGTGATTCCTGATAATTCCTGCATTTGTTCTTGCTGCAATTTGCTTTTTCAGTTTGTGGAACCTTTTTTCTCTACACAAGGCATGTCTGAGTATTGCAGCCTGTTGTTTTTGCCAATCTTGCAATCTCTCATTGTGTGGAGTGGTGTGGCTCACTGGTTAGAGGCGGCAGGCCTGAGAGCAGAAGTCAGCCTGGGACCAGGGTTCAATTCCCGACGCGGCAGGGTCGTGGACCTTGGTCAGCGGACTCGATAATTCTCGCTTCAGTGCTTACTCTAATCAGGGGTTCCACTCGGCAACTCTGGGCATTAGCTTGCCTAATCTCCACAACGGCCCCACCAATTCCGGGGATGCCTGGCTCCACCTTGGGGACTCCCAGCAAGGGACCATCCCACAGGGAAAGCCAGGACGGGTTCCCCAGAGTTATACAGCGCCGGGACGCCCCGTTGCTGGGGCAGCTGTGCGCTTTACAAGTATACTACATTTACATTTACATTTACTTGCATGACGCTCCTTTTATTTCATGCGAAGCACTTGCGTGACCTTCTCTTCTTTGATGTGACCCACTCAGCTCTGTCCTCTTGGCTGTGAAGACCCCACTTCAAGACTGCCGCATAACATTGCGACCTCTGTTTCTCTCTCGTTATTCAGGACTTTTTGCTGAACTTTTCTTTTATGCTATTAACCTGACTGCAATTTGTGCTCTTCTTCTGCTGTGCCTAGTCACCTGCGTCCTTTCACTGGACTCGTTGACTCCTTTCAATTGTTTTATTGAGCTTTCATGGGGAAACTTCACAACTTGAAACTCATATCTACTTCTAAAGTTCCGGTCGGTTCGGATTCTGACTCCCCTATCCCAGACATGGAGGAAAGCCGTTTATCAAAATCAGAATCACCGCACGGAGCCATTCCAAAGGCTTCCAGCGTGGGTAAAACGCCATCTTCTTTGGTTTCTTCTAAACGTCTCAAAAAAGATCCACCTTCTCCTGGGAGTTCTTCTTCCCCTTCCTCTATAGATCTCATATTAGAGGAACTACGTGCTTTCAAGCCTTTTATGGAAGCCACCACCAAAAATATGCAGGCAATGCAGGAGAAGTGTTCGTTTCTGGATGCACGTGTTCTCACCTTGGAACAATCCACAGATTCCTTGCAATCCTCTTGTTCTCGTATCCCATCCGTGGAGGCGGAGATCCTACTACTTAAGCGACAGACGGAAGATTTAGAGAACAGGAATCGCAGAAACAACCTACGCCTTTACGGCCTTCCGGAACTTTCAGAAGGGTCTAATCCTACCGCCTTCTTCCAGTCCTTTCTTGCTAAGATCTTGGATGCACCAGCTCTATCAACCACCAACATTCAACGAGCTCACCGTCTTGGTCCTAGAGTTGCTACCAAACCTAGAGGTGTTATCATGCTTTTCCTTCAATATACCGACCTTCTTCAAGTCCTTTCAGCCGCCCAACTCAAGAAGCAGATCATTTGGGAAGGTCATCGTCTCTACATATCCCAGGATGTCTCCAGGGCCACTGCAGAACGCAGGAAGAAGTTCTTGGACATGAGACCGCAGCTTAGAGCCCTCAACGCCAGATACGGTCTTTTGCATCCTTGTCTCTTCAAGGTTACTTATAAAGACAAAACGACCACCTACGAGGATCCTGCGGCCTTACAAGCTTTTCTTCGCCGACATGGTCCTGATGTCATGGATATGTCCAATCCTGGTTGACTGGCTTATTATCTCTCTTTGTCATGCATGCATTTCAATGTGGTTCTGATTTTTCATTGTTCGCACTGTTGATGTTGTGAAGCACTCAATGTTGTTCTTATATGTTTTATCATATGTGTTCATCTTTTCTCCATCCCATTTCTCTTCTTGTTCCTTGTACGCTCAAGTATTTATCCTCATGTCTCTCCTCTCTTAACAGGCACTCCCCTTCACCACATCATCTCGTTTTTACCCTACTCTCCCCTCGTGCTGCCTTTTTGGATGTCATAATATTTGAGGTTTTGATGTTCGCTCTTTCGGCAGAAGCGTGGGCTTGGGTAGGTTGCAAGAAGGCAGCACCCGCACTCATTTAGCCCGGTTACTTGCGGGCGCCCATAATTCTGACCACGTAGGATTACTACACGCAGTGCTTGGCTTCATTCAGGAGTGGCCTCCACCTATTAGCTGTGACCATGATAAGGGTACACAGGCTCTACTCCACCCTGATTGAGATAAGAGGGCTTCATTCAGGAGTGGCCTCCACCTATTAGCTGTGACCATGATAAGGGTACACAGGCTCTACTCCACCCTGATTGAGATAAGAGGGTAATTTTTATACTCACTAAATCACGTGCACTTTACATATTCTTTATGGTCCTGACGAAGCCCTAACGACCTATGGGCAACGGAAGCGCGAAACATGTTGACCTTGGCAATTGACACCTAGGCATAATAGGCCTCTTGGGTCAATAATTGTTAGCAGTATTGACTGCCAAGGGTATACTTTTAAACATATCGCTGCATGTTTACCCTTGTTTTAATTTCAATCTATCACACTGGCACGATTTTTCTTTACCCTCCTCTTGACTCATTACCCGCACACCCGCATGCATCATCCGGCATTCCTCTAAAAGATCTCCGATAAAGTGACCCTTCGGGGGACCCGTAGGGAATTGCAGCGCCGGCCCTACGAGGAGCAAACGCCCGATGATGAAGCATGACACTCTTCGGGGTGTGTGAGGGCAACAGAGGAAACACAATGTCTTTCCCTCTCATAATTTTGGGTCTTTTATACCTAGGAATCCCCCTTTCTCTTTTTCCTTTCTTTTTCTTCCAATTTTTTAAGTATGGGTGACTTTTTGCACCACGATGCATGGGTGACTTTTTGCACCCTGGCATAGGAACTTTGTCCTCTTTGTTGTTTAAACATCTTTTCTCCATCCCATTTCTCTTCTTGTTCCTTGTACGCTCAAGTATTTATCCTCATGTCTCTCCTCTCTTAACAGGCACTCCCCTTCACCACATCATCTCGTTTTTACCCTACTCTCCCCTCGTGCTGCCTTTTTGGATGTCATAATATTTGAGGTTTTGATGTTCGCTCTGGATGTTCTCGTCGTCGTCTCCTGCCAACACCATCCCCCTTATTTGTTTGGTTTTCTCATTTTCGTAAGTATGTCTTTCAGTCGTTCGTTTCGGACATGTACTGTCTCTTTATTCTCTATTGTTGCTGTCCTCTTTCCTACCTCTCATATCATGAACTCTTCTCAACTTTTCTCTTTATTCTCTTTTTCTCCTTTCCTTCTCTTTCTCTTTCTCTTCTTTTCTGGAATCATCATTGTTCTCATCCTTGACTCCTTTTTTCTTTTCACTCTTCTCTTCTACTTTTCTCATTTTTTCTCAATTGTATTTTTATGCATTACTAAGCATGTTGCTTCTAGCTGTTTTCTAAATTGTTTCATTCCGTGTAACGACATGGAACGTTAAGGGATTAAATAACCCCATTAAAAGGCAGAGGGTTCTCTCGCATTTAGCAAGACTTAAAACTGATGTTGCCCTCCTTCAAGAAACTCATCTTACTGAACCGGAGCGGAGGCTTTGAAACTTAAACGTTGTGGGGTGGGTCATGTTCTTTGCTCCCCTACGACATCTAGGAAGAATGGAGTTGTACTTTTGTTGCATAAAAAGTTAAATGTTTCCTCGATTACTCATGAATGTGATGTTGATGGCCGCTGGCTTATTGTTAATTTACTCATCGATAACATCCCACTTACCCTTTTTAATGTGTATGCTCCTACTGCAATTGATAGATCTTTCTGGCCTGCTATTTCTTCCAAGTTGTCTTCCCTTACTGGAGATTACATACTCCTTGCTGGAGACTGCAATCAGATTGTAGATCCCTTCCTTGATCGACACTCAAAAGTCAAATTTGCCCCCTCTAGAATGCACATGCAATTTCTGAATTCCTTTAAAAATAATGCCCTAGTAGATATATGGAGACTATGCAATCCTGAATTTCGAGAATATAGTTTCTTCTCCCCTCCTCATCAATCCCAATCCCGTATCGATCATATCTTTCTCAGTAAACCCCTATCCCAACACGCTATTCGCTCAGAGATTGGCTCCATTTTACTTTCAGACCATGCCCCAGTTTTTGTAGACTTAGACTTACTCCCATTCTCTCCACAATCTGGCAGATGGCGATTTAATAATGCTTTACTTTTAGACCCCACTTTTGGTACTGAATTTACAGCTTTTGCCAAGGAATTTTTTTCTCTTAAATCAAACCCCCGATTCTCCCTTTGTTATGGTTTGGGATTCATTTAAAGCAGCCTCTAGGGGTTTTATTATTAATTTTGTGTCACGGCGGAAAAAATTACAAGCGGCCAAATCGGAGAAAATATTAGCTGACATGAAAGCTTTAGAACACGCTTACTTCACCTCTAAATCTGATTCGTCCCTTAAAGCTCTTATTGATGCAAAATCTCTTTTAATAAATTTACAACAGATGCCACTTCTAATATCCTGCTCAAATGTAACTCTGGATATTATGGTGGTAAAAATAAAATGGGGAAGCTCTTGGCCAACTACTTGAAAATTCGTAAAGAACGCACAAAAATCCAATCTATTAAAACCTCTTCTGGTGAATCCACGTTTAAAGATAAAGAAATTCTTGCGGAATTTGCTAAATTCTATGATACGCTTTATACTCCAGAACAGACTCCTACACCTGATGATCTTCTTGCTTACTTCCAATCTATCCCTTCTCCCTCAACCTCACATGTTGATTTTCACACTTTGGAACAAGATATTTCTCTTTCTGAAATTTCCCATGCTGTTTCTAAACTTCACCATGGTAAATCTCCAGGCCCTGATGGCTTTACAATTGAATTTTACAGCCATTTTGCTTCTCTTCTTCTTCCCAAACTCCTACTTTTATTTCAATCTTTTTCTGACGCCGGCTCCTCTAGCGGCTCCTTTCAACAAGCCTTAATTTGCTTAATTCCAAAGGAAGATAAGGATCATTACTTATGCAAAAATTTTAGACCAATATCTTTGGTCAACACTGATTACAAAATTCTAGCAAAAATATTAGCCTTACGTATGGATCCTCTTTTACCGGATATCATTGGACCAGAACAATCTGGTTTTGTCAAGGGGCGTCTCTCCTCAGACAATTCCCGAGTTTTTCTTAACATACTTGGCAAATCTTCTTCTCTCACTCTTCCTTTTGCAGCTATTTCCCTAGATGCAGAAAAGGCTTTCGACCGGATTGGGTGGGATTTCATGTTTCAGGCTTTACGTTGGATCGGTATTCCTCCTAAATTTATTTCTGTTATCTCTTTACTTTACTCTAATCCTCAAGCTTCTATTTTTGTTAATGCGATGTCTTCGGATTATTTTTCTCTACATAGAGGGGTTAGACAAGGCTGCCCATTATCTCCCTTACTTTTTATTTTAGCCTTAGAACCTTTCCTTACTAAAATTCGTTTAGATGACACTATTTCTGGTTTTCATTTTGGTTCCCAACAAGTCAAACTCTCGGTTTATGCCGATGATATTCTTTTCTATTGCTCCGACCCTGCCACTTCCATTCCCTCTTTTCTTCAACAAGTTTCTTCTTTTTCCGCAGTCTCCGGATATCGTTTGAACGCCGATAAATGTGAAATTCTACCTTTAAATCCTCTTTGTGAGAAACATCTTTTTCTTGTACAGGTTTTTCGGGGCAACCATCCAAAATCAAATACCTAGGGGTCTGGTTTGCTCCTTTGATATCCGATACTCTCAAGCTAAATTTTGACTATGTGTATAAGAAAATGGATACAGCTATCACTCGTTGGCATCCGCTCTTTTTGTCCTGGTGGGGTCGACTCAACTCTATAAAGATGATGCTGTCTCCCCTACTTCTTTATACTATTTCCATGCTTCCTCTACACATTCCCCTCTCTTTCTTTAAGAAGATTGATTCTTTATTACTGAAATTCCTATGGAACGGTAAATGTTCTCGAATAGCCCTCGCTTCTTTACGTAAAGAAAAAGCTCAATCTGGAGTGTGCTTTCCCGATTTCAAACAATATCATCGCGCTTTTTCCCTGAAACAATCGACTCGTTGGTTTTCATCTAATATGCCTCCTCATCCCCCTGTTTGGCTAAACATGGAATCTTCTTTCATTTCCCCTTTTACCTTCCGTGAATTCTTGTCTTTTACATCTTCCTTAACTTGTCTCCGCTCACCTATTCTTTCACACTCTCGTAACCTCCTTTCCCCCTACTTAACTTCCTCTTATCCCTCTCTTCTCTCTCTTCGCGAACAACCGATTTGGAATAACGCTCTTTTCAAAATCCGTAACCGTACCATATATTGGAAAACCTGGCATTCTCGAGGACTATCCTGGATATCTCAATTATTGTCTCAAGGTGGACCTCTCTCATTTCAGCGTCTCCAATCTCTTTTCTCTTTGCCCGTTTCTGCCCGAACACAATACAACACCCTCTATCCAGTCTTGCTTTCATATCTTCAAAATCTTCCATCCTCTAACGAGATTCCTGTAGATCGCAGACCCACTTCCCTTTTATTAGAAACTTCTCCTTCTGCTTCCGCTTTATATAATTCTTTTCGTTTTACCAATGATAGATTAAAATCTCGTACTGAGCTTGCTTGGGAGCTGGATTTTTCTCAGACATGGCCGGTCCTTTTTTGGGACAGAATCTGGACTAAACTCCTTAAGACCTCCAGGGCTGCTAACACTACCCAGACTTTATTTTTCATTTATCACAGAATTTTATTTACCCCACTTGCCTTATCCCGTTTTTCAACAGACACTCCATCTTCCTGTTGGTCCTGTCCATCCCCCTCTGCTGATTTCAAACATATGTTGTTCGACTGCCCCCCTATCTCCCAGTTCTGGCAGTTGGTCTGGAAGCAAATTCAAAAGATTTTTCAATTTCAGGTCCCCTTTTCGTCCTCAATAGTTTTCCTTGGCTCCCTCTCGTCGGAACTTCCTCGCCCCTCCAGTCACTACCCTTTACTTGATCTTTTCCTTGCTGTAGCTTTTCATGTTATCACCTCTAACTGGAAACAAGCTGCGAATGTTACCTATCAATCCTGGTGGAATGCAATTTGTTTTAACCATCGTTTAGACACCAATTATGTGTCCCCCATCTCCCTAGCTATTAAACGTAACCTGCTTTGGCTTCCCTTGGTAACATATCTCACTCCCTCTGCTCCTGTTCCTCCCTCTCCTACTCCGGATACAGTTGAAGTTCGCAAACCCCCGTGATTTTCTTATTACCTGTCTATTTCTACATATATTTGACTACTACTATTACTGTGTTTCTATATATTGTATTTTGCTTATTGTATTTCTATTTATATGATATGTTCACAATTTCTCATGCTTGTAATGCTTACTTTTATGATGTTTTTATTTTAATGTTTATTTCCTCCATTTGCTTATTGTAACTCTTCTCTTTTCCTTTCCTTCCTATTTCCCCATTCCCCCTTTTTCCATTCCTCAATAAATCAAACTTAAAAAAAAATAAGTAAATGCTATTGACGATGCTCATTTTACAAAATATAAGGATACGACTGGACAGCCCCTGCATGAGTGTGAGCCGGCGTGATACATACAGTTCTCCGCAGCCAGTGCTCAACCCTCTCAGCTTTGTTAGAAACCATATCCCGTGTAAATTGAATGAATGTGTGGCAACAATGCATGAGACTTTTACCAGACTTTCAACCATGGTTCGGAAATATTTACAACCTCGCTATCATATAAAGAAAGATACATTTATGCAACATTTTACCTTGTTTTAGCAACAAATAATCAATATGAACGCCCATGCTATGTAATTTAGAAAGCTATGAATCCAATTACAAACCAGGAAGTTTCATGGGGGCGAATTGAGCACCTCATATGAACAAGGCGCAGTAATTAGCAGATTCACAATTTGGACACAATTTCTGGGTTGACACATCAGAATTGTAATTGTAGTTGCATTTATATAGCACGTACTACTCCTGAAGATGTGTTGGAAGTGATTTACGAAGATGGAAAATTACCAGTGAAAGGTACATGTATTTCACTGGTTCCGGGTAGAACAGATTTGCATTATGGCATGGTAGTTGGCAAAAAGTAAAGTGCAAACACCCGTGATCGTTTGCAAAACAGTTTTAGGTGAACAAAAGGATCTTACTGTAGAAATGGATTCGTGCTCTTCTTCTAGTGACGTGCTATATTGTTCGACTCACTAATACAGTACTGTGTGTGTATTCATCGTCAGTCTCTTTCGATGTTCAGCCTGGCATAAATAACAAACAAAACCACTGAACCTTTTCTTTCTATTTTTATGCAGAGATACATGGGAAACGATTTCCACATGGAAGCGAAGGAAATTGAATCTGACATCAAGAATCATTATTACAATGTTGTTTTTCCTGTAAGGCTAAAAAAAGGCACTGCGCTTTCTGAAACGCTTCCTCCAGCACGCTCGAACTGGGATCAAACAAGGAAGTGCAAATGTGGAGTGTACCATAACATCCCATTTTCACAGGGACCTCCCACTCACAGCCCAGCAGGGGTATCTCAGAACCAGGAAATGCTAGTGCATGGAGAAATTAGCGTGTGTATGCACTCATCTTGTGCAAAGTGCGCTGGTGCATGGAGATATTAGCCTATGTATGCACTCATCTTGTGCATTCATGCGCTAGTGCATGGCGATATTAGCCTGTGTATTCACTTATCTTGAGCATTCATGCACTAGTGCATGGAGATATTAGCCTGTGTATGCACTCATCTTGTGCATGGAGATATTATCCTGTGTATGCAGTTACCTTTTGCATTCATGCGCTTGTGCATGGAGATATTAGCCTGTGTATGTACTATTATTGTGCATTCATTCATGTGATAGTGCATTGCGATATTAGCCTGTGTATTCACTCATTTTGAGCATTCATGCACTAGTGCATGGAGATATTAGCCTGTGTATTCACTCATCTTGAGCATTCAAGCACTAGTGCATGGAGATATTAGCCTGTGTATGCACTCATGTAGTGCATTCACGTGCTAGCGCATGGAGATATTATTCTGTGTATGCACTCTTCTTGTGCATTCATGCGATAGTGCACGGAGATATAAGCCTATGCAGGCACTCATCTTGTGCATTTACGCGCTACTGCATGGAGATATCAGCCTGTTTATGCACTCATCTTGTGCATTCACACACTAGTGAACGGCTATATTAGCCTGTGTATGCACTCATCTTGAGCATTCACACGCTAGTGCATGGAGATATTAGCCTATGTATGCACTCATCTTGTGCATTCACGCACTAGTGCATGGAGACATTAGCCCGTGTATGCACTCATCTTGATCGTTCACGTGCTAGTGCATGGAGATATTAGCCTGTGCATGCACTCATCTTGAACATTCACTCGCTAGTGCACAGAGATATTAGTCTGTGTATGCACTCATCTTGTACGTTTATGCGTAAACTGTAAGGCCCATTTAGTCTGCCTTTAACCACGTTCGTGCAATTACTGGTCTTATTTATGAAATTAAGTTTAAGCCTTTTGAGCTCTGGTCTTTTTTCTATTTACAGACTCTCTGGAATACCAGTTTTGTAGAAAGGCCAGCAGTATGTAGTATCAGTGTTCAGCTAAATTAGTTTAATAACCTAGAGTTTTCTTTCCTGAATTATTTTCAAGCAGAAATGTGGTCTTGTGCAGGGCTTTAAGTGGGATGAAAAAACTGGGGGGGGTGTCTCAAAGGAGCGTGGCCAATGCAATTAAGGGTGTGGCTTAAAACACGTCTGACTTGTATTTTGCTGTTTCTGTCATTGCATCCAGATATATGATACAACAAGTAGCATATACCTACAACAAGTCAGGACTATTGGCTTTGTCAATGGTTGTTAGTTGCATAAGATAAATAAGCAGCAACTATGGCTTGTATATAATATTTAAAAAGCTTCCACCTAAAACCCTGGTGACACCATGACAATATTGCACTGCTCCTGAGTTTCAAAAAGAGAAGGGAAATCCTAAGAGAAAATGAATCTTTAAAGGATTTCCCTTACCCTACAAGACTCACCTGGCATGAGGTCATGCTGTAACTGCTCCACTAGTGAGAAGTGACCAGTGTGAGCACGCGCACATCGATGGGCCTGCTGTCACTGTAGTCCGGAAAAAAATGGACCGCCTGTGCCAGGGCACAAAACAGTGTCCGATAGAGACCCGTTTCGAGGCCGCCTTTAAAAAATTGCCGGTGCTCAGCACCGATGAGACCCGACACACTTAAAGCCCTGATCCTGTGTCTCGTTTCTTGTATAGTGCGGAGTTCACTGGTTGTGTAGCCAGTCGGTTCCATGGGTTGTGTCAAGGATGTGGATTTCCTTTTTAGGTTGATCTCTGAGGAGGGAAGTGTGGCTCTGTAATTTTCCACCTGACCATAGGGTGTGGTCAGTGTTGCATGGAGGTTGTGGCTATTTTCTGTGGTGATAATCCTCGGGGAGACAGGCCAGTCATGTCAATTTGTGAGTTGAGGTTCTGCTGGGTGCGTTTTACCAGAAAAGAGGTACTGGTGAGGAGATGACGGCGTAGATATCAATCAGGTGCAATCAGTTGTATTTGCTGATTCCCCACTTGTACTTCTGAGAATGGCCTTGATACCCCCAGTCTAAGGTTCCAGACATGAGCAGCAGGAACAGAGAGTACAGGGAGTTCCAAGAGCCCTGTTTGCTTTCTATATTTTCCACTCTTTGCCCATCCCGCAGCCCCAGTTAACACATATGAGGTAGCTCCGGGTTGGAGTAGGAGAATGGTCAAAATAGCAAACAGTCATTCGTCTTCATTGGCGGTAGGTCAAGGCGTTGCTCAAGGTTCTATCCTTGCACCCACTTTGTTCGATCTTTACTTTAAGGAAATCTGGGATCCTTTACCATCTCTATGTGGATGACACTCAAATCTACCTTAAGGTGTCTTCTGCACAAGATATCTCAATCCTCACCTCTACTCTCAACTCTATTCAAAACTGGATGTTAGCTCATCAACTCATTCTGAATCCCTCCAAAACTGAATTCCTCCTCCTCTCTACCTCACTCTCTACTCCTCCTGTTCAGTCTTGGATGGATCAGTTGAATTTACTCAACAATAAAACAATCCTTGTCGAAAGCGCAAAATCCCTTTGTGTCATACTTGACAAAAGGCTCAATCTACTCTCCCACATCAATTCCATTGCAAAGAATGCACGATTCCAACTGCGCCTTCTCTTGGAGATTCGACTTTTCTTTCTGGAGCAAGACCTAAAAACCTTGGTCCAATCTCTGGTTCTCTCTATATTGGACTATTGCAATTCTCTTCTTGCTGGCCTCCCCAAATCCCACCTTTCCTGTCTTAAATCTGTTCTCCATTCAGCGACTGGCTTTGTCTTTGGGGCCAAAAGAAGTGACCACATCGCACCCATTTTGTCTTCTCTTCGTTGGCTTCCCATTAAGGCAAGATCAATCTACAAGACTGCCTGTATCACCCACAAAGCCTTGCACACTTCATCCCCCGATAACTGGCGAATAAACTTAAAATCTCTGGAGGCTCTAGACCTTCTCGTAATGCGGACAATTTACTGCTTGAGCCCCCCACCTTTAAAAGGGAAAGATTGATGGCTCAATCCTTCTCAGGCAATGCGGTTAGAATCTGGAACTCGCTTTCTCCACTACTCCATACCACCACCTCTACCCAGACCTTCAAAACTGACCTCAAATCTCTTCTCCTCCAAAGACACTTCCAGAACTAATACATCCCTTTTCATGTCCCTCAAGGAAATTCTTTCAATATTGTAAATTTGTAATCTATGCCTGTACGATCTTCATCCTCATGTGTTTTTTGTTTTTTTGTGTGACTGCCATCTATTGTTTTATTTTACCTTTTCTTCTTTCTCGTTTGTATCTGTAACATGTAAATATGTAAAATTCTCCTCACGTAACGTACTTGGTTCTATTGTGAAGTGCTCTGACACCTTTGGGTAAAGTCTGCGCTATATAAAAATGCATTAAATAAATAAATAAGTAAATAAATGGTTCGTACCAGTGGTGATGTCATCAGGAGTGTACAGGCTTGTCATGTCACTTTTACTACCTCAGGAGGCTGGTTAATGGAGAAGGAGCTCATATCCCGGGATCCTCAATCAGACACATATGGAAGTACCGTGGACAGTGTCTCAGTAAAGTGACTGAAGGAAGTGCATGCACAGAGTGGCTCAACTACCAGCCAACAATAGGTGATCCTAGCTACCTGCGCTGGAACGTGCTGCCACCAGAAGACATTTTATTACTGGGTCACTTGCAGGACAAGACTGGGAATCAAAAACAGCCCTGCTAAAAATATCCAATCCCACCCCGCTCTTCTCCCGTCCTCTCCCTATCTCTCGACTTATCACCCACTCGCTCTCCCTCTCCCCTCTTTCTTCTTCTCCCTCTCTGAGCTTCAGGAGCTGGAGAAAATTGCATAAGTGCCCACAGAAGCCTCTATCCTTCAAAAACCAGCCCCCAGTGGCTCCAGCTCCCCCGAGAAATACCCGATGGCATGAATAGCCAATCCGGCCCTGCTCACGTGATTCTCAAGCTATGCCGAGAGAGAGAAGCCCACGGGTCGACATGACAAAGGCTTCTTGGGCTGAAGTGAATATCTAATTAACAACTTGGAGTCTACTCTTAGCTGTGAAGAGCAAAGCAGCCCACGCGGAAGCCGCGTGAGGTTCAGGTGGCTTTTGAAAGTTGTGGGCGTAAATATTGTTGATGAGTTTGACAAAGTAAATGTACGAGCCCGAGTGACATAAAGGTGCATGAGAGAGATTCTCCCAACAAGAAAAAATAGAAAAAAAAATACAAGTCAAAATAGTGTATTTACAGCACATTTTAATAAAAAACATGGCAAAAAACATTAAGGTTTAGAAGGCAATTCTGCGGGGGTATTGTTAAAATATTTAAAATCCTAAAGGAGTGCTCTCGTTTCTTATAGCAGTTGATATTTTCATCAGGGTCTGCAGTGCCTACAGTATTCCTGTCTGAACGTGGATGTGCTCAATTGTCACTGGCTTAGTCGTGGAAGTGCCACAGTGTCATGCATCTCTTGCTGTGAGCACTGCGATGGACTGCCAGTGACCAGGCTGCAGTGCGACGTGGCTGTCCATGGAAATGCTGCAGTGGAATAAGGTTCGCCTGCAGTATCACAGAGGTGTTCTGGTATGTGACCTGCACATTATTTGACAGGTAAATAAAAAAGTGCAGGCACCAAGGTTTGAACCTGTCATTTTGCAGGTGCATTAGTCCGTCAAACTATATAACTGGTTTAACCATACACATGATTTGAAACGTTTCTGCTGCTTCAATCCATGCCCTCGGGAACCTAAAACATTCCAGCAGACTGCTAAAATGTGGCAGACAAACAGCAGCAAGGTGTGCGTAGGTAATAGAAGGTGTATAACTTCCCATTGGGTAACATCTTCTTAGTTTTCCATTAGTTATGCCCCTACTCTTTGCCAGGGCACGTGCTTGGGGTGCCACGTGGCTGTGATACCAAGCCAACAATCCACATTCAAGACCTTTGCAACTCTGAACAATGACAACTGTCACCGTAGGCTCTTTCTCCCACCTTTCCAGATGTTGATAGGCCATAATGCTCGTGTCAGAAACCCTCACCTGTATCGGAGCCGTGTTCGACCAACCCAAGAGACACTTGCTGCTGAAATGTGGAGACTGCAGCTTACCAAATAGACATGTTACTTGAGTAGACCACTGTCCACTTAAAAAAGCCCACCGCAAAAACAGGACCTGCTCCGTCGGTCCCTAATGTGCACTTTCTAGACTTCCCTCGTCCTCAAAATGGACTAGTTTGCTGTAGAAGCAAAAGCTTTAATTTGATATAACAGTCCATACTGCACATCTGTCAATAAAGGTTAGCATTACCCAATTTATGGTTTAAATCTTTTTATTGATTTTAAAGACGCATAGGTTAATAATAGCCGCCACCTACACCCCATGGCCGATGGCCAATTTATAGTACTCAATGGACTGACCAATGAGAGGATTAAATCATGAGTTGACCTTGCTGGGATTCAAACTGTGATCTACTGATCTACTTCTTCAAGCAATGAATATTTTACTCATCGAGTGAGCTAACACTTATACTTTCTAGTGACATGTTCTGCCTCACTGTGGACTTCAGAGAGGCCCCACCCTCATTGAATTATCTGCTGTTATGGGAAGGCACTGGACACTGCAGACCTCACCGACCAGGATAGACCAGATGCTGCTCTAGGTTGACACATGAGATTCAAAACCCTCATACAGGTTAAGCCAAACATGCATTCAATGAAGAAATAAAGATGGATTCTCTGATAAAAGAATTAAGTAATGCAGCAGAGTCAGAGTTTTGAAGCGAGGGGAGAAGAGAAGCTTGAAGTGAGGGGGCCGTCTCAATACTGTCTCAGTTTGACACGGTTCGCCTCGCCCCTTCCTTATTTCAGATCAAGTTCTGAGGATATTTTAAATGAGGCAGAGAAAGGCATTTTCAAAATATTGCATTAAATAACTATGAGGTGTATGAGGAGATTTCTCGCAAAAAGAACAATTGATGGACAGAATGCAGAATAATGTTATACATTCACCCCAGTACAGAGATCTGGTCCTAAATCCATAATTTCTTTGATCACCATTCCAGTTTGAACCCAGCTGTATGCAAATCAGTGTTGACTCTCTGCCTCATGGGAACAGTCAAGCCCGAACTGCCAGGCCAGGTCCTCCCTGGCCTGGAAACAAGCATCCTAGGACCGGTTGATGATGAAGGGTGATGCCCTGAAACAGTCCCAGGATGCTTGTTTCCGGTTCAGGGAGGACCTGGCTTAGTAGTTCGGGGTGGACTGTTCCCACAAGGAACAGGGTCAAGACTGATTTGCTTATGGTTGGGTCCAAACTGCGGTGGTGTGGTGAGCAAAATAATGATGGATTAAATCCAGATCCTTGTGACCGGGGGTGAATGTTTGCATTGTCCAGCATTCCGTCCATCAATTGATTCTTTTGCCTATGTCGCCCTAAGTGGGAAGAGTATGCCCAGGCATGGGTCCTGTGCTCACTACACCACTGGATTCAAGCTAACCTGGCTGATGAAGGGTGATGCCCTGAAACTGGTCCCAGGATGCTTGTTTCTGGTCCAGGGAGGACCTGGCTTGGCAGTTCGGGCTGTACTGTTCCCACAAGGTACTGGGTCAAGACTGATTTGCATATGGCTGGGTCCAAACTGGGGTTGTGCGGTGAGCAAAAGAATGATGGATTTAAGTTAGATCCTTGTGACTGGGGGTGAATGTTTACATTGTCCAGCATTCCATCCATCAATTGTTTCTTTTGCATATGTCGACCTAAGTGGGAAGGGTATGCCCAGACTTGGGTCCAGAGCTCACTATACAACTGGATTCAAGCTAGCCTGGCTGAGGAAGGGTGATGCCCTGAAACCAGTCCCAGGATTCTTGTTTCCGGTCCATGGAGGTCCTGGATTGGCAGCTCGGACTGGACTGTTCCCACAAGGTACAGGGCCAAGACTGATTTGCATATGGCTGGGTCTAAACTGGGGTAGTACTGTGAGCACACAAATGATGGATTTAACCCAGATCCTTGTGACTGGGGTGAATGTTTGCATTGGCCAGCACTGTCCATAAATAGTTTCTTTTGCATATGTCGCCCTAAGTGGGAAGAGTATGCCTAGACATGGATCCTGTGCTCACTACACCACTGGATTCAGGCTAGCCTGGCTGATGAAGGGTGATGCCCTGAAACCGGTCACAGGATGCTTATTTCCAGGGAGGACCTGGCTTGGCAGTTCGGGCTGGACTGGTCCCACAAGAAACAGGGTCAAGACTGATTTGCATATGGCTGGGTCCAAACTGGGGTGGTGTGGTGAGCAAAAAATGTTGGACTTAACCCAGAGGTAAATGTTTGCATTGTCCAGCATTCTGTCCATTAATTGTTTCTTTTGCAAATGAGGAGATTTCTCACCAATTAGAAATGGACATTATTATAAGATTTATTTTTTATCAAAATTGCTGAGAAAACTGATGCCACCACTAACTGGCTACCAACCAGGATCTTTTCTTTGTGCTTTACTACATCGAAGTTGCTGCCAAGTATAAGGATATGCATCAACACCAACACATCACAATAGAGAGAGAAGGGACTGCTCAGCAGACTGTGGACGAGAAGATGTAGTGGACGACTCAGTGCGCTCCCTTCATCACCATGAGCAATGCAACCACGAGTGCTATGTGTGAGGGCCCGGTTACTTACTGGTAAGTTTCATTACTCCCAGTCCAAATCATCCTCTCCCCAGTCCTTACGTCATGAGTAGAAGTTCCTGTTAACATAAGTAGTCACCAAAGCACAAAACCACCCCAACTGTTTCCCATCCCTCCCCAATATGGTTAAAATCTTTGCGAACACTCAAGAACAACAAAAAAAGGAAGCGCCCACCCCCATTCCTGTATCAAAAAGCTGTTATGAAAATGAAGCAGAAAACAAGAGAAAGGAGGGATGGGAAACTCTGACTGTGGAGCAGAAGACCTGGACTTGGTGTAATGATGATTACTGTTAATTAACTGAACCATTATCTCTCTTTGTCCTTCTTCCTCTCCACTGTCCACAGTCTTTATATCATGAGCTGATACCAAAGCAAGAATAGGATTCATAAACACCATCAATACCCTTTCTTGCTGTGCATTACAAATTTGCTAATCAATACATATATCTATATTACCTACTGATGATAGCCAGTAGGTATATATAGTTAGGACCTAGCTACCATAGGAAATCCGCAACATTCTATTGGGAATAACTTTGGCGCCGGTTGAGGAATTTGCGTGTAATTTTCCAAAATCTAGGCCAGCTCCGCTCCGCTTCTTCCCTGGAAGTTTCGGGGGGATTCGTCATACGGGGGCCGAGAAAAAAGGGGTGTCCCAAAACTTGTTTTCCCCATGTTAATTTCCATAGGACGAATAGACAAGGCTACAGCCCGAACCGCTGAATGGAATTACACTAAACTTTGCAAAATTGTAGGGACTGGTACGCAGAAGTGCCTTTTCTATATTTGGTGAAAATTGCTCCAGTGAGGATGAAGGAGGAAGATGGCGGTCTGGAGCTCCGACTCACCAGCCACAATGGAGTAAGAAGATAAACTTTCCTATGGAGTTTGTTGCAGATTTCCGACTGATATTAACGCAGCAGTCAGCAAACCGTTTTTTTCAAAAATATAGGGAGACAGAACGAACGTAACCGGAAAGAGTAACTTACAGAAACGAAGAGCGCAGTTGGAAAATTTCCCTTTGACCGCAAGAGACTTTCAAGCCTTAAACTAACGGCACAGTACAGCACGACATGGTAAACAGGAGCCCGTGGTTCCAAAAACAAAACTTGGACATACCGTCTGCTCTCCAGCCTCCACAGCAGACTTTGCCGTGCATCGGAGCCTGGACGGTAGCGCGGAGAGCAACGCAGAGCTGCCGGAGGGCGTTCCAGAGGATTGTCTTCCTGTTCCGGGGCACGAGCGGCAAAGCCAGCGGGACGGAGTCAGAGCAGGGAAACGGTCGGAGCGTATCTGTGCAGCTACCTCTGGATTAGGGTTTGATTATCAAGTCAGAAGATCTACCGGTTACACGAATTTCGAACCAAACACTAGGAGAGGTACAAAAAGAAAAAAGAGAAATCGAGCGACAAAAAACAGGCAGTCTACCTAGCAGTGGAAAATTAAAGTCCCCTCGGTTGATGAATAAGGAGAGGGAGACTCCTCTTCCACACGAAGAGAAAATTGAGGGAAAAGGGTGGCCCCCAAAAATACAATTAAACAGCAAGCAGAGGTGTTCTAAGAAACTGGAAAACCTGGAAATTTCTACTGAAACAAAAAGACTAGCATATGGGGAAGCAGGTGGTTTGGAAAAGACAATGCCAGATTTAATTACAAGCTGGACATTGGGGAATGCAAAGAAGGGAGTCACAATAAAGCAAAACCGGGAGTGCCTATTTACAACACAAGATCTAAGAAATTGGAGAGAAAAATTGAAAGAGGAGCTGAAATAAGCACTTTAACAGAGGCAGAAAAGGGCAGAGAGCTGGGAGGTGGGGGTAAATCCTCTTACTGCCTAAGAAACCGTACGTTAGCACAACAATGTGAACCATTAAAAAAGTGTGTGACTCCAAGAATCACCAAAAGAAACCAGAGAGTATCCCCCAATTTAGTAGAACTGTCAGAAAACATAAAACTAAGATCTACGAAACCAAAGCTCACTTCAAAACAAAAAATTAAAGTTACCCCATCTTTAAGGTCTTACTTTAAGGTTCAGCAATCAGTACATGTGAGAGAAGGCCACTTTTCTATCCAGAACGAGTCCACTGAACCATCCTCAAGTGACGGTGATTGCTCAGTTAAACCCCTTACGTCTAAAGGGATTTCAGAAGACCTCAAAATTAGGGAGACATCAGTGATAAATAGAAACGAAATGTCAACGGAACCTACTATCCCACCTATCCCACCTAATATAGCCCCTAACATTACACCTTTAATGGAGGAAAATGAAGACGCGCAAATATCACCACAAACTAATTCTCCAGAGAGAACTATAGAACAAGTAACTAACGACCCCCTAACAGCAAATTCAACTGAAAAAGCTATGGAGATGTTTGTAGAAAAAATAATGGGTGTAATGACAGAAAAATGTTCAATCTCGGAGGGGAATCAGAATAAGATACGCGAGGTCTGTGAAGGCTTGGACCAAAAACTAAACGACTTAGGGGAAAGAGTCGCTGCAGTAGAAGTGGCAGTTGAATCCCTCAGCAAAAAGGTGTGCATAAACCAAAAAGAAATCAGGCTCCTAAAAGACAGTGAACGAGCGGTTAAAGAGAAACTGGAGTCATTTGAAAATCAAGGAAGGAAGAACAACCTTAGATTCTTAAATGTGCCGGAAAATTTGGAGGGCTCAGATATAAAATCATTTATCGTTTCCCTCATTGAAGAATTCTTCCCGTGGACGAAAAGCTGCAACCTGATGGAGCTAGTTTAGGTGAGAAAAAATCTCAACTAGTTGCGCACTGTTCACTATGTGTTATCCAACACTTATCAATATAAACACAAAGCAAAAACTTCAGTTATTTTAATTCATAACTTCATACTTTTATCATCATCTGCACGTTTATGCAAAGTATAATAATAAGTCAATTAAACATATAGTTTTCTGATTCTCAATTCTGTACATGAAACATTTTCATTTATAAATAATCATTTATAAATAATCACAACGCAAAAATATATGATACTTGATTTACACATTTTCAAATTGTGCCCAATGCATTTCGGCACAAACAGCGTGCCTTCATCAGGGGCTGATCTGTAATAAAGGTGGAAACAATACAACAAGTAAGTGTATTATATGTGATGTGTACCATGGGGGTGTATATTCATTAATGCAATGTCATCATACCTCTAGTGGACGTAAGTCTCGCAAATTACACTGTAGAAATAAACGACAAGACCGAAGAAAATACCAATATTAAAGTAACCTGTGCCAAATAAAATCGATGTCGCTCATAACACAAACAATGATAATACTGGTCCAACAAACGCAAACATATATGCTTACCTAGATGGAAATAACTTGCCCTGTAGATACAAATAACAACCAAAACATTCTTATTATCCACATGCTATTCGTGACATGGAGTCTTAATGATAAAAAACCAGGGTCCTACCTGCTTTTCGTTGTGTATTCCAATCTACAAAATGTATAATAAAATATGGTTGGCAAAATATCCAAAGCGGACTCCAAATGTCCATGCACAATCCGTTAAATTTCAACTCACCCACCTCATACGCGCTAAATTCTGACCTAAAACCAAAAACAAATACTTTTTAACTCATAGCCATTACACTCTGCTTGACCTGCAGCAATAAGACTAGTGTGACACTCAGTCTCGCGATAAACCAAAATCTAATTTACCTTCTTACAGTATCGCCTGTGTTTCAAACAGTAATTCCCAGCCTCGAACTCCGTTCTAATCCAAACAGCCTTATAACAAGACGTCTCACGCCATTGCTTAAATCCACCGCGTGTGTAGTGTATCTTCGTCATTAACACTAAAAACGGACTCACACAGTCAAAACGCCTGTAATCCAAGGTAACAAAGTCGCCATTTTAACCACAGTAAAACATTATAGTCTGGATGCTAACTTCCAACTAAAAAACCGCCCTGCAATGTGTACTGTTCAAACGCTGTGTAAGGTTTCCGTAATTAACGAGGAACACACTGTGATGCCGTCTCATTTCTAAAATCTGTCCTAACCTTACATATTTTGCCGGAAACGACACTGAAAACGGACTATTAGCTCCGCGATCAATACTTTGTAAGCCTTCTGAACCTAAACAACACTAAGTGCGAACTCCCAACTGCAACTATAGCTTATGAGAGAAATCTAAACTGTGTTTCTACACTAAACCAAAAACGATGTAGTGTGAGGAACTGTGAGATGTTGTCAAACTTAAAACGGCAATAAAAGTTCCAAAGTATACATGCTGAAAATAAAACATGTGAATGAGGAAGTTTTGTAAGTTCAATGCATAATATAACAACTTAATGACAATCCTAGATTTATCCATTATGATACATTAATGAAGGATGGAGAGTAACTGGAAATACAATTCAGTTAATTTCTTTTTACATTCACTGTGCATATAATTAATGGACTTCCATGCTCACCTGACCCACTTTGTCATTGCTTAATTTCAATACTGTCGATATAAGCCAAACACTATTTACTCATTTTACAAAGCTGTATGTACAATAAAGCATTAATAAATCACTTGTCAATGCTATTGTTCAGTGTATAGTAATATACAATTATCATCATTAATATAAACATGTGGGTTCGCTAATCATTGGTGGGTATTTCGCCTATGTACATACAAGTGCAAATGGTGCTTTGGACAAGAAAAGTTTGCATCACAATATGATTGGAACTTGTGAAATATCACTACAATAGCTGTGTATTTTCTAGAGTAAGCCATTCAAAATATATTGCGTGAAAAACATCAACATAATATAAACAACATTTGATATTCTGAAATGTGATGAACTCAAGTAGACCTGATGTATAGAATTGTCCAATGTGTAGAACCCTATAAATAACATGAAAGGTCATACCTATCATTTAATCCCTTAGGCTGCATTGTCTGTAAAAATTTAATCCAATACAGCTCACGTTGCAAAAGACGGAGTCTGTTGTCAGTGCCTGATTTAATCTCTACCTTCTCAATGATAAAGCATCGTAATTGAGAAATTGTGTGACTGGACTCTTTCCAGTGGGTGGCTAATGGAGATGATAAATTCTGATTCCTTATCCGACTCTTGTGCTCATTTAATCGTGTTTTGAGCTTGCGCTCTGTCTTCCCTACGTATAGCTTGCCACATGGGCACTTAATGCCATAGACTACATTAAGGGTGTTACAATCAGTGCTGTGTCTAAGTTTGATTGTTTGGCCGGTTGTCGGGTGTGAGAAAGTATTTCCAATGATTATATTATTACAGTTCACACAGTTCAAGCAACGAGTAGTTCCTTTATGGTCTCCATGTTGTTCATCTTTTCTCCCTTTCAGGATTTGCCGTATATTGGGTCCTCTTTTATACGCGTACAGTGGTGGTTGTGCAAATATCCCATTGAACTCTGTTTCTGTGGAGAGTAGTTCCCAACGTTGGTTGACAATCCGTTTAATCTTTGATGAGATTGTGGTGAACTTGGTCACAAATACCATTCTGTCCTGACTGGTTTTGACTTTTGGTTGTAACAAAGTGTCTCTGTTCATTTCTGCAACTCGCTCTCTGCTCCGTTGTATGATAGCATCAGGATATCCACGACTTTGATATCTTTGGGCAAACTTCTCAATGTTAGTTTCACTTGTGGTGGTCAGTGAACAAATTCTTTTGATACGAATAAATTGGGACAAAGGTAAATTCTCAATCAAACTTCGTGGATGAAAACTAGCGTAGTGTAAAGCACTATTACGATCCGTGTCCTTAACAAACAACTCGGTCTGGAATCCTGTGGGCTTTTTCTGAATCCTCACATCTAGAAAATCCATTGTGTTAAGATCAATTTTATAAGTAAATTGAATCCTGGGATTTACGGAATTCAAGTACTTAATTGTGTCCAGTAATGATTGTTCAGTACCTCGCCAGATTAGGAAGATATCGTCTATGAAACGATAGTACATCTTGATGTGTGTCAACGCTGCCGTTTCAAACACATGTTCAGCCTCAAACTGCGCCATAAAAATATTCGCATATGCAGGAGCCCCTGCAAAGCCCATAGATGTTCCGGTCATTTGAGCATAAAACCTTTTGTCCCATTCAAAATAGCTGTTGTGTAAACAGAATTTCAATAACTGTAAAAGGAAAACTTTCTCCGTGGGTAGATCCTCCATTTGTAGAAGAGCCCATTCTACTGCATCTAATCCATCAGAGTGTGGAATTGAAGTATAAAGAGAGACTACGTCAATAGTACATAGGATCCAGTTCTCATCTATTTCACCACCAACTTCTCCAATTTTCGATAGGAAATCACTCGTATCTCGAATATAGGATCTCCAATTTTGAACGAATTGCTGCAAAAAGAAATCCAGAAATTTCCCGAGGGGGTCAAAAAGAGACCCGCATCCCGAGACAATAGGTCTGCAGGGTGAGTTCGTCAGGTGTTTATGCACCTTAGGGAGCATGTAGAGTTTTGGACAGCGTGGATTAGTAGTCGTCAAAAAACTTTGGATTTTCTCATCTATCCATTCCTGTTCTCGAGCTTCCACTAAAAGATTTTTGAGCATTAACTGCAATGTTAACGTAGGATCTCTGTCCAAAATCTGATAGGTCCCAGTGTCTGAGACATGCTCCTCAACCTTAGACGTATAAAAGTGCTTATCCATCACCACCATTGCACCTCCTTTGTCTGCAGGTTGTATCTGGATGTTGCTATTCATTGCCAAATTGTGTAGAGTACGTTCTTCTGATCTTGTGAGGTTACCACGTGTACGTGACTTGTAATCCAGGCCTCGTATATCTTTTTTCACCATTGTCTCGAAGGTGTCAAGCATTTTATGAGAAATAGGTGGTTGGAATGTGCTTTTTGGTTTAAACCGTAAACTGTATTCAGACTGCCTTGTGTCTGTTATTGGTGCAATATTGTGAAAAAAATGTTTGAGTCTCAATGTTCTCATAAAGCGGTAAAGAGCTGCTTCCAACTCCATTTCATTTGCTCTAACCGTCGGAACAAAAGATAAACCTTGATGGAGGACATTCAAAGAGTCCATAGGGATCCTTTCAGGAAAAGTAAAGAAAGGAAAACCCCAAGGAAAATTTTAGTTAATTTTATGACTTACACCCTGAAAGAAAAAATATTGAGTGAGGGCTTAAAAAGTGGAACACAAAACAAAGATAACTGGTCCTTTAAAATTCGCTCGGACATATGTAAAGCCACACAAGACAGACAGTGGGAACTGGGGCAACATATGCAAGAGCTGAAAACTCTTGGGGCTAACGTCCAGATGAAATTCCCGGCAGCGCTAAGAATTATGTGCCGCAATAAAATGCACAATATAAGGGAGCACCAGGAGGTAGAAGATCTTATAAATCAGATAAAGGACCAGATCCAAAGGGAGAAGTCTAACTAGTCTAACTAGTCTAATCAGAGAAGGAACTTTCTCTTAAATCCCAAAAAAATCTAGCCTAACTAAGGAAGGAAAGTGATCTCCTAAATAAAATAATCAAGTAAAAAAGAAAATGGTGAGACCGGAGCTCAAATCGGGTAGAAATTCCACCCAAAAGAAGAAGGGAGGCTTCCTCAGGGGGGAAAAGCAATCCTCACAAATAATTTATAATGTAAGATATGTTAAAACACGGGTGGGGGGCAAACTAGGGAAAAAATCTGAAAAAATATCTTCATAGAACAAAAAATAGGAGTTAAAAGGGTGTCCAATAATTTGCATAAAAAATGCTGTAACATAGTCCAAAACCTAGAATTTTTTAAGAAGAAATGGCGAGAGAAAAAATAGTAAACGTCCTCTCATGGAACGTTAACGGACTTAGAACCCCAAATAGAAGAAGAAAAATCTTGGAATACTTAAAGGAGATTGATAGTGAGATTATCATACTTCAAGAAACTCACCTTGTAAGCACTGAGTGGGATCAGATAATAAAAAAATTAAAATGGGTAGATGCCTGTATATATACTACGCAAGAATGTAACGTGAAGGGGGTAGCAATTATCTTAAAAAAATCTTTAAAAGCAAAAGTTGAAAGTAAGGCAGTAGATAATAAAAGAAGATGGGCTGTAGCAAAAATAAGGTTAGATGATAATATACTCAATATAGTAGGATACTATGGTCCAAATTTAGATGATTCTACCCCTCTCCAAAGTCTATACTCGGAACTTCTATCAACATCTGCCCCCATAATAATAGGAGGAGATTATAATATAATACTTGATCCGAAAGTAGATAGATCACCTCCTAACAGCCAACTTAATTTACCTAAAATGAGGGAATGGCTAAGTATTTATAAAAAAAGACCTAGATCTAGAAGATATGTGGCCACAAAAAGGAGAGAAAATGTATCCTTTTACTTTTCATAATAAGAAATTAGGCCAAAAGTCAAGAATAGATTTTTTTCTTTTAAATAGATCTCTTCAAAGTAATGTTAATCGCATTGAACACCTCCCTGCACATCTATCTGACCACTCGGCGGTAAAATTAACACTCCTTTTACCCAAAGATATAACTCCTCCTAGATGGACAGTAGACCGATCCCTACTCAACAATTCACAAAATGTAAACCAGTTAGAAATTGTCTCAGCATATTACTTTGAAGATAATGCAATTGGCACCTCGAAGCAAACAAATTGGGATGCTTATAAAGCCGTGATAAGGGGGCACACACAATAAAAATAAAGAAACTAGAAATTAAAAAAATGGAACTAGATATTAAAACTGTGGAGATACAACTAGAGAATGGAACCTATTTAGAGACAAAGGAAGAATTAGAGAAAAAACACCGAAATCTTAAAGAAACTCTAACGAACTATTTGGAAAATATCGTGAGAGAAAAATGGGAAAATAGTAAAATAGCTAGCTATGAATATGGTGAAGGATGCGGAAAAATACTAGCATGGAGAACAAAAACAGAGCAATCTAGGAATAACATACCATGCATGAAGATCCCAGAACAACTATCACAAACATCTGAAGACAATATAATAAGACAAGAGTTCTCAAAAATTTTCTGCGGGCATATACAAGGAAGACATAAAACCAACTAAAGAACAAATTAAGAACTATTTAGAGGCTATCTCCCTTCCAAAACTAACAGAAGAGGAAATGATAGAATTAAATTAAAAGATTAAGCCTGAGGAAGTTAGAACAGTTATAAGCAACCTAAAAAGAGGAAAAGCCGCTGGGCCCGATGCACTTCCAAATGAATTTTATATAACATTAAAAGAAACCCTAGTTGATAAACTAACAGATTTAATGAATAATATATATATGGACCATGGGAAAATCCCCAATTCCTGGAACGATGCAACAATTAGCATTATCCTAAAACCTGGAAAAAATCCAAAATTGTGTGAGTCATACAGACCAATATCGTTACGTAATTGTGACTATAAAATCTTCATGCAAGTTGTAGCAAAAAGACTATCTAAGGTAATGCCAGGGCTGATTAACTTAGACCAAAAGGGTTTTATAAAAGGGCAGCAAATCCATAAGACCATCCATGAGTTATTCGCAGCAATAGATATTGCCACCTCCGAAAAACTTCCCCTTACTATAATCACCTACGACGCTGCTAAAGCGTTCGATAGAGTAAACTGGGCATTTCTAAACGAAATTATTGGAAAAAATAACTTGGGGGAAAGTGTTGCCCATATGATAAAGGAAGTATACAAAAATCCAAGGGCCAAAATAATAGTTAATGGAAATTGACTAGTAATATCGAAATACAACGCGGTACAAGGCAAGGTTGCCCGTTGTCGCCGCTACTTTTTAATCTCTACATTGAACCGCTGGCCTTCCTGATTAGAGACCATCCACTAATCCATTCTTTTAAACATCAAAATTGGTCAAAGAAAGTAGCACTATATGCGGACGACCTAATGGTATTTACTACAAACTATGAAAATGCCTACCAAGCATTGGAAGACACGATGAACAATTTTGGTAAAGTCTCAGGGTACCTGACAAATAGAGGAAAAACTGAGGCAATGAGCTGGAACTGCAATCCAATCACACCATATAGTAGGGATAAAATAAAATATCTAGGAATCACTTTGGCAAAAGAAATCGAGAAAGTCCCGCAACTAAACCTAACGATAATCGCCAAAGAAATGAGAAGACTTCTTAAAACATGGTCAGGTCTGCCGTTAACTTTTATGGGAAGATCCAATATAATAAAAATGACCATTATCCCAAAGTTCACTTACCTTTTTAACACAATACCATTGGATTTTAAAAAAGAACCTTTAAAGAAGATTCAGGGCGAAATAGCAAGCTTTATTTGGGCATCAAAATGTACGAGAATAGCCTGGAGTAAGCTTAGAATGAGGAAATTTCAAGGCGGAATAGCTAGTCCTGACTTATTTGAATACTATAGGTCTTTCCAATTTAAAAACTCTAGACCATTACTGAGGAAGTACCAATTTTACCCAAGTTTCCTGCAAAATATGATGGAAAAAACAGACTATTTCCTTTTCAAATTTGGACATCCAAAATTCTTTAAAAAAATAAAACTAAAGATTTTACACAATGCGGCAAAACTCTGGTTCCAAGTCAGAAGCACAGTACATATATCGTATTACAGTACAAAAGCGCCAATATGGGATTCCCCAGGGTCACGGGAATGCTTAAAAGACTCTTTAGCGGTACCACTCAAAACAGCAGGATTAGAAAAATGGGGACAACTGTTGAAAGGAAAAGAGATAATTTCATGGAATAAGCTATATGAACTTACAGATGGTAAGATATCAAAGTTTAAATATTACCAACTAACTAACTGGGCTAAATCCTTGCAAGAAAAAAACATCGGAAATGAGAATCTTGAAAGTGAAATGATAAAAACTACATCAATAAGAAAAGAAATATCAAAATGGTACTGGGCACTCATTGAAGCTGGAGAGGAAGAATTTCTAGTCCCGGAAAAAACTTGGAGGAAAGATATACCTGGTCAGGAGTTAGATTTACAACTGGTATGGCAAAAATCTATGGAAAAATGTAGGTCCTGTATAAAATCAGTCACATTAAGGAGGAATCACCTGTACACAATCCACCGTGCTTATTGGACCCCAAAAAGATTGTCCAAATTCAAAGGACCCAACGTTAAGTCCTGCCCTAAGTGTGGAGAAGCTAAGGCGGATGACATTCATATGTTCCAAAAATGCCCCGCAATAATCAACTATTGGGAGGAGATTGGTAAGACACTGAACATGGTATTGGGAACCAACATAACTGTAAGTACTTCTCTTATTATTTTTGGGATATACAATACTACAGATGCTGATAAAAATAAACTAAATGAAAAACTGGAAAGCTTACTTTTCGTTCTAATGCTGTTAGCACGGAGAGAAATTTGTATTAACTGGGTTAAACCAGTCCCTCCAAGTCATACAAATTGGCTAAATTATACAATAAAAATCAATAATCTTGATAGAAAAGGGAAATACTCAAAGAGAATAAACTTCTGGGAAACCTGGGAACAGTATTTTCAAATAAATTATTAACTTTTATTGGGTTATGGACAAATAGGCGGTAACAATAATACCAGGCAGGAATCATTACTGCAGAGTAGCCAAATTGGCTAGCTCCCCCACTATACTATGGTATTATTGGGAACGATAAAGGGTAAGTGGAGAAAAACTGATGGATCATAATATCGAAAGGGATACTCCTCAAATAAAACTCCTGAATATGATGGGGCAGTTAAGGCAACGGCAACACAAAAGATCATCAGACTCCCGAAACCTCCTTATCTATACAATCGCAAAATGAGGATTAGAAAAAAAAAAAAAAGAAAGAAAATTGCTCCAGTGGTTTTTATGAAAATTAACTTCAAAAACACATATATATCTATATAAGCTTACTGTAAGCTTACTGTACTCTGTATCTTCCAGAGTACGAGCTGCATTCTGATTGGCTGCCAATGTCTGTCAACACTCCAAAACAGAAATTGTTGGCAGCCATCTTGTACCTCGGTAGACTGAGGCACAGGAAAGCAGAAAAACAAACGTGTAGAACTCAAAAAAGGGGCAGGGTAGAGGCACCCTGACCCCCTAGGCCTGCTCAGGGGGTCCCACAAGGACCCCCCAGGCCCCCCAAAAAATTGAAAAATCGCGGGGTACGCGTGAGATATGATTGGCTGTCAGCACTTCATCCATGAAGTGTTTGCAGCCATCTTGGGACCAATATACATGATATGTGATGTGATGTGAAAAGTATTTGTAAAGCGCAGCGTACACTATACAGTTTCTTGGCGCTAGTATTGAAAGGACAGAAGGCACCGCCTGCGCAGGGTGCGGGGGTGCATAGCAACAGCAGGAAAGAAGAAAAAGAAAAATTAAAAAGGACCAGAGAAAAGGAGAACATTTTAATTGTACACAATGCGGAACAGATGAGTCTTAAGGAGGGATCTGAAGTGGGTATAAGGTGAGGCAAGCCTAATGTCCAGTGGGAGGGCATTCCAAAAAGATGGAGCAAGGAATGAGAATCTTAAACCTCCCCATTTCTTACGCTTGACTCTCGGGATTTTGAGTAGAGCCGAGTGAGCCGAGCGAAGATTGCGAGAGGGGATATAGGGATGAATGAGGGAGGAAATAAAGGTAGGGCCTAGGCCCGCCAGGGATTTGAAAACAAGGCAGCCCAGCTTAAATTTGCAGCGTTCAGAGACAGGGAGCCAGTGCAGAGATCTTAGTAGGGGGCGGACGTGGTGGTGCCTCGGTTGATGGAAGATGAGGCGTGCCGCCTGGTTCTGGACAAGCTGCAGACGTTTGAGTTGATAGTCTGGGATGGCTAAGTACAAGGAGTTGGCGTAGTCAATCCTAGAGACGACTAACGCCAGAAGGGCTAAGGTAAGCGCCTCGGTGGTGAGAAAGCGCGCGATTTTCTGAATTTTGCGCAGTTGGAAGAAGCAAGAAGAGACCGTGGCATTTATCTGGGGCTTCATCGAAAGATCTTTACTGATGATAACCCCCAGACTTTTGGCTGAGTCAACTGGACGAGGGGGAACACCCAAGCTGGCAGGCCAGAAATTGGAGTTCCAAGGGTTGGAAGGCCCCCCGACAAGAACCAATTCGGTCTTGTCGGGGTTAAGCTTAAGGTGGTTTGCCTCCATCCAGTTGCTAATGTGACAGAGGGTGGCTTGAAAATCTGAAACCGACTGGTCCGAGGGGTCGATGTTGAAGACCAGCTGGATGTCGTCCGCGTAATTAAACGCGGTGACATTTCTATCTCGGAGAGACCGGATCAGGGGGGTAAGGTATAAATTAAAAAGGAGCGGGGATAAGGAGGAGCCCTGCGGCACGCCACAGATCAGCCCCACCCTGTCGGCTGAGAACTAGGATAGCCGGACCGCCTGTTGGCCGCTGGTCAGAAACGAGCGGACCCAGTCCAGGGCAGTGCCCCTGATGCCAGCCTGCCTGACACGGTCGACCAGGATGGCATGGTCGACCGTGTCAAAGGCGGCCGACAAATCCAGGAGCACTAGGGCCTGACTGATGTTAGAGTCGGCCCCCCTACGCAGTTCTTCCATGACAGAGAGTATGACCATCTCTGTAGAGTGGGCGGGTCTGAACCCGGCCTGTTGAGAGTCAAGGAAATGGGATTGCTCAACAAACGAGCTCAAGATGTTAGTGACGTGAGATTCGAGCACCTTGCTAAGAGAGGGAAGGAGGGAGATAGGGCGGAAGTTGCTCATGATCGTGGGGTCGGCTGTAGGTTTCTTTAAGATAAGCACTACCTCGGCTGCCTTAAAAGAACTAGGGACTAGGCCAAGAGAGAGGGAATTATTCAGGAGTGCCAGGGGGGGGGGCTGGACAAGCAGTGAAGGCCTCGCGTAGGATTTTGGGAGGGCAGCAATCAGTGGGAGACCCTGAGGTGACTTTGCTTAGAAGAGCGGAAAAGTCCGCCTCCAAAATGAGGGGGATCTGAGTGAGAGAGTGGGGGTTGTAAGGGTCAGCGAGGGGCCCGGGCGAGTCAGATAAAGGCGATACCGAGATGCTGTTTTTGATTTTTCAATCTTTTCGACAAAGAAGTGATTGAGAGAATCGCAGAGCCCCTGTGAAGGGAGAGGTTTAATGGAGACCCTGTCGGGGTGAGACAGTTCCTCCACAATCGAAAAAATATCTTTAGCTTTATTAGCTGACTCCAAGATTTTGTTGGAAAAGTATAAGGATGTGGCTGACACAATGGAAGCCTTGTACCCTTGGAGTAGAGTTAAATACTCTAGCCTAGCTGCAGGGGTGTAATATCTACGCCAACGGCGCTCAGCTTGTCTAAGTTCGAGTTTCAGGACTTTAAGATCCACGGTGAACCATTTCTGGGCGTCATGAGGGCACCTGACTTTGACCCGTTTTAGGGGGGCAACCACATCGCTGGCCGATTCGAGCCAGCGGGTTAAGTCAAAAGCTTGAGTGTCTATTGAGTCGGATTTGGGGGGAATGGAGGTGCTGAGTAAGTCAACAAATTGGCTGATATCAGCTCTATTCCAGTTCCGGGCCGAGAGGTTCGCCTCCAGAGGCCTATTGGGGCGAATAGGGGTTTTAAGGGTAAAAGAGATAAGGGAGTGGTCAGACCATACACACGGCAGTATTAGGGGGGCCGAGATCTCTAGGTTAGAGGTCCAGACCTGGTCCAATATGTGGCCTTTTGTGTGTGTGGCAGAGTTAATCTGTTGACAACAATTCAGGCCACATACAAGATCAGAGAAGGCCGCAGAGCAAGCACTCTCCTTCTCGTCTAGGGGCCGGTAGTTGAAGTCTCCGAGGACTAAGATTTTAGAGTTATTGATGACAACCTGAGACAATAGGTCTCCGAACATGGTCGGAAAGTCAGGCATGGGCTGAGGAGGGCGGTAAACTAAGACACAAATAAGGGGTGATACAGAGGATTCCAACCTGAGTGCTAAGCAGTCAACCTGAGGAATACAGGGTACGGTAAGAACGGAGAATCTGGTTGGAAGATTAATGATGGCTGCCACTCCCCCTCCGGATTTTCCAGAGGCCCTGTTGGCTTGAATGATCTAATAGCCAGGCGGAATGGCTGCCAGGATGTCAGGAGAGGATCCGTCATGCAGCCAGGTTTCTGTTATAAACAGTATATCGGGACTATCGGTCTCTAGAAGATGAAAAATTTCCGTCTGATGTTTTGCTAGTGAGCGAGTATTGAGATAGCTCACTTTAAGCTCAAGGTTGGGGGGTGCTATAGGTAGAGGGGGGTGAATGATGGGCCGGTGAGGGGGGAAGCCAAACAAGCGTCAAGCTCAGGAAAGACTTCTCGAGCGTGTCCCAAACCCAGTTGATCAAGCTGCGACCGGGTAGTCAGGGCGAGAGGCCAGGGGGCATGCAGTTTGAGCAGATCGGTAGAGGAGTATTGAATAGAATGGGCAGAGTGATATGCCCCTTGCCCCGTTCGGCTGCGGACGAACGCAGACGGGCTTACCTTTGGTGCGCCTTCGGCGCGCTGACGGTGCGCCCGCTGCGCTCGTCCGCTGCGCGTCCGAGGGTTGCACATTGATATAGGGTAAAAGGAGGGGCGTGGCCTCACGTCAGTGGGCGTGGCCTATAGGCTCATGGGTGATGGCGGCGATGGTTTACCCGCGGCAGCGCTAAGATCCGCTGCACGTGAGTGTCCAAGAAAGCCCTGGATGAATGGAGACCATACACAAACAAGTAAGCAGCCAGGTGGAAACAAATAGTTAAAAACACGAAGTGCAAAGTACAGTTTTAAAATAGTGAGCGTCTCTCCCGGCTTCCGTCTCAGGAGTGTCTAATCCTTTCTAGCGCGAGCTTGTATTCAGCGCGGCTATTTGTGTGTTTTGTTTTTTTAAAGGGGCGTGGCCTCACATCAGTGGGCGTGGCCTATGGGCTCGTGGGTGATGGCGGCGATGGTTTACCCGCGGCAGCGCTAAGATCCGATGTGCGTGAGTGTCCAAGAAAGCCCAGAATGAATGGAGACCATACACAAACAAGTAAGCAGCCAGGTGGAAACAAATAGTTAAAAACACGAAGTGCAAAGTACAGTTTTAAAATAGTGAGCGTCTCTCCCGGCTTCCGCCTCTGGAGTGTCTAATCCTTTCTAGCGCGAGCTTGTATTCAGCGCGGCTATTTGTGTTTTTATTTTTTTTTAAAGGGGCGTGGCCTCACGTCAGTGGCCGTGGCCTATGGGCTCGTGGGTGATGGCGGCGATGGTTTACCCGCGGCAGCGCTAAGATCCGCTGCGCGTGAGTGTCCAAGAAAGCCCTGGATGAATGGAGACCATACACAAACAAGTAAGCAGCCAGGTGGAAACAAATAGTTAAAAACACGAAGTGCAAAGTACAGTTTTAAAATAGTGAGCGTCTCTCCCGGCTTCCGCCTCAGGATAGCACCTCATTAAAAAGCATTGTAGCTAATAGAGGGTTTTATAAATCATTTGTTGATGGTACCATACTCATTTTAGGAATTGTGGTGTGTTCTAAGGTGATTTTACCATGTGAAAAAGCCTTCTGCTGGGATATCATGAATCATGTTTGAAAGAAAACTATTATCTCATGCTTTTCCCACAGTGGTTTGGAAGGGGATCTATAAGCTAAACTGAAAGCATATTTTCTGTAAATTCACATTATCTTTCTCAGTCATCACTGATGACATCATCCAGTGAATGTGGTTTGCTTCGTTATTTAAATATGCATTATATATATAGCAATTCGCATTGAAGAATGAGTGGATATATAAAAATACATATTTGGATGGAGGATTTAGTAGCAGTGTAATTGACTGTTTACTTGACCAATTTAGCAAACCACATTCACTGGATGATGTCATCAGTGATGTCATCAGTGATGTCATCAGTGATGTCATTTGAGATGTCATCAGTGATGTCACTGACCATGTCATGAATGATGTAATATGTCACATCATTAGCAGTGGATTGCGGGTGCGCGAAATATAGTGAGTACAACTAACTATATAGGAGCAATTTCAATGGTTTTCTATGAGTGAAATGTCCAGCTAACTATAACACCCCTAAAACTTATCGTTTTTTGAGTGAATTTTAAAGGTTTTTTTAAATGCTAATTCCTAACTACATAAGGCCTGAAACCTATGGTTTTTTCAGTGAATATATATATATATATATATTGACACGCTTGCCAATTGATCCCCTGGATACACGAAGAAAGGCAAGTGAAGACCCAAATAGTTTCAGTGGTTTTTATTGTGCTACCACCCTGTCGCCATGAGGCGTTTCGGCCGGAAGCAACCGGCCTTGTTCACTCGACAGCGCATGGGCGACAGTATCCCCTTTTTATATTTTTAAAGTGCAATCATACTACATGACACAGCATAGACATCGAAGACATACTCTGTCGCAATGTATACATGTTACAGCTTAAATGCCAGTAAATTCATTTCTTAAACATAAAATATGTCCTAATATATTTAACAATTTATTATATATTTTTTAAGTGACAGCTTAAATGCATGGAAACTTCATACTTTAGAAAACGGAGTATATCCCAAAACATATGACCTATTTTGCATGATAATTACATTCATGTTACTGTAAAATACAGGCACCATTTAATCAGTTTTGAGAAAAATCCTGCATGAATATAATTTGTCATTTTGTCTGTTTGTGGCTGTAACGTCATATTTTATATCATATGATCAAACCCCATACCCCAGTTTTGTACTGACATGTCTACTGGTGTGCAAAGATAGTGTGAGCAGCATTAGAAAATAAATAAACTATTGTGTACATTTTAAATAATATCTAGTTCCTAATAACTGAGGCGTGCCAGTTACGACTAGGTCTGAGGGAGGTAAAAGTAAAGGAAGAACAACTAGGTAATAATCTTAAGGACAAATCAATAGATTGGTTCCCACATAATGATCTATACACTGCAAAAATGGGTATAAAATCATTCCAATCTAAAATTCCAATAAATTACCTAAAATCCTCCTATAACCAAACTCAGAATTAAAAAGAAAAAAAAAGGGAATATTTCTAAGTACAGATCATTATCAAAAATGAAAAGTATACAAGTTATGAGGTGCCTCTTTTCCAATAAATACAATGCTGGGGCTAAAGTTCTTGTTCCAGTGATAATGTGATATCCCCGCATGGTAGAGACAATTAAGACCATTCAACAAATCAACGATTTAAAATACCATTGTACACAAAGAGACTCCGTCGATAAATACCCAATAAATAAATACGTAAATAAATAGATAAAAAGATAAATAAATAAATACGTACTTAAATATCGGATAAAAAAAATCAATCACTAGGCCTGATATGTGCAAGTCACAAGAATATAAACCATTGATGCCCTGATTGCTAAAGGTATGTATGTAAATCCTCACAAGTGTTGAGACCTTTAGGATGTTTAGTGTCTAATTCTAATATGTATCTGGTCTCTAAACGTCGTAATATGGCCTCTCTGTTTCCACCTCTTTTGTTGAAAGGTACTGTGTCTAACACTTTGGGGGTCATTAGGATGTCCAGCGGATTGCCTCCGCCAGGCTGGCGGTAGCCACCGCCAGCCTGGCAGGGGCAATCCGCCAGACATCCATCCCTGAATTCCCCCCGCCATATTACAATGGCGGGGGGGACCGCAGCAAGAGAAAACACCGCCCGCCTGTTTACCGCCCCGGTCGCCTTGCGGCCGGGGCGGAAAATGATTAACATGGTGGCGGTGTCTATTAGACACCGCCAGCCATATTAACATGGGCTGTGTTTCATGCTTTTCCGCGGCGTCAATGCTGCCACGGAAAGGCATGCGGTGTTCACTCTGGTGGCCCCCTGCGGGCCCCCAGAGTGAAGCAGAGTGGGGACATGCACACGGGGGGTACTTGTGGTACCCCCCCACATTTACATAAACAAAACGGCAGGCACCACGCGGTGCCTGACGCTTTGTTTATGTAAATGCTGCAAAGCATTTTTAGTATTGTGGCGGGCGGTGCAGAGAGCACCGCTCGCCACAATACTAAAAATACAGGATGTGCACGCCACTGTGGCGGGCACATGCTAATACCCCCCACGGGACCCCCACCCTTATTGTCAGGATGCACTCCGCAGGGTCCGATCGTAGCAATAAGGGCTCCACCTCCTGACCTCCCCAACACCCTGATATATTTACACAGGTATTCCAATTGATTGGACCTTTAGGTTTGGCAGGACATTCTCTAACGTAGTGGCCCTTCTTGCCACAATACATACAGAGCCCTTGTACTCTCCTACTTTCTCTCTCTTCTCTAGACAATGGTGCTCTAATAGCGCCTATTTCCATGGGCTCAGACCCTGTTTCAGCGGGGTTCGCCACCTTACGGGGAAAACGATCGTATCTGAAAGAACTTCTCTCCCACTTCCTCCTGTCGCCTCCCCTCTCTGCCATACGACTATCAAGTCTGAGCGCTAAATTGATCATGTCCACACACGTGGAGGGTTGTGGATCAATCTGAGCCACCACATCCTTTCGTTCATCTCGTAACCCTTGATAAAAGAGAGACATGCGCTTCTCTTCTGGCCACTCAGTCTCAGCTATCAAGCGATTAAAAGCAGTAAGATACGTGATCAACTCCCCTTTTCCTTGCTTTAGCTCCAGTAGTTCCTTATCAGCACTAAAAGTAGTAGCTCTACGATCAAACACACGTTCAAACTCACTCTGGAATGCTGACCAATCCGACAATATAGCGTCATTATTCTTTACCAAGGGCACCGCCCAATTTGCCGCATCACCCACTAAATAGTATAAAGCAAAGGCAACACGGGAATGATTAGTCGGGAATGAGGCAGGTTTGCAGGAGAAGTGAAGTGAAACCTGCGTAAGAAAAACCTGAATTTTACGAGGGTCTCCAGCATAACGTTCAGGGTTGGCCAAGGGTATGGAGGGTGGGACTGTTACTTGAATCTGTGAAGAGCCAGCCGAAGCATTGAAGGGGTTTTTAGAGAGTTGTTCTGCCCTATCTTTTAAGGCTGCTGTCTCAGCATTGGAGGATGCCCATTCTTGCTGGACTAAAACCAGTGCATGTAACACATCCTCCAAGGACGCCATGATTGCTACAACCGGACCAGGCAGAATGTAATTCTTGGGTGCGTGATTCTGCCAGGATGCACTCCGCAGGGTCCGATCGTAGCAATAAGGGCTCCACCTCCTGACCTCCCCAACACCCTGATATATTTACACAGGGTGTTCGAGTGATCGGGCGAGGGAAAAAATAAGAAAACAGGGAGGGACGGAAGGGAACAGCAGGGAAGGGATAGCTAAAAAAGAAAACACACCACTGTTAAACTTCACATACGAAATCCTACTCTCATTTCATTCTCGCTAACTTCTCTCTATTCACCTGGTTCAGGTTATCCAAAAGGTGCCCTCCTGCTGCGGTAGACATCTAAACACTCATAACGATATGTGTTTCTGATCCCTGAAGATAGAAAAGACCCGTTAATCCTCAAACACATACATGTGTGTGCAATGCTAAAGGAAACTTAAAGATAGGAACATAACGCACCCCCTAGTACTGAGTTCATACAGAGTAGAAGATCCTAAGCAAAAGTCCCTTGAAAGACTGAGATCCTTCTCCTTTCCGATCCGAAAACAAGTAAATCCAAATTCAATAGTAAAGGGTTCCTTCACCCAAACCGATAATATCCAAGAAATTAATATCAAACGGTAAGATGTAGCTTCCTACTACCATCCTCCGCTGTAAAGTTCTGAACAAGGAGTCATCCAGCAGAGAAAGAAACAAAACAACCAGAACCAGTCTCCAAACACGGTAAAGTGTAGAGCTTTCTACCACTTTCCGCTTTGGCACTTAGGAATGAACAAACAACTCCAGACTCCCCCAGCTATGTGGGACTTCGTAGCGGTAACGCGCAGCAAAGCCACGGCGCTCCGCTCTCTGACCAAAACGATAAGAGCAATGCAGAGTAGCTAAACAGATCACCAGCAACACAGCGTTTACTGACGCTTATGACGATGCAAGTCTCTTTGGCACCGAACTCCAGAATCGCCCGCTCACCAGCCGGCTCTGCAGGACGACAGAAAACATAGACCCGGAAGCAAGGGTCTAGAGGAAAGGTGCTAGGCAGGCACCTCGCTCGGAGCCCCGAGCAGGAACAGGGAAACAAAGCAAGGGAAACTCCGGAACAGGAAAGAGGCAGAGTGTAGCAAAGAGTCCTTCCTCCACACACACGGGAGCCTCCATAAACCAGGTACAAAACAAAATCACGCACAAGGACTCCTGATCCCGCCCCTATATATAGGACACGGAGCCACACAGTGCATTATGGGGGATGTAGTTTTAATGATCAGGTAGGCGCCGCTACGTGATCCGTCCCTAAGGCCTCCTAGGACCGGGCTTAGCAGGGTGCTTTGCATGAAAGGATCTGACCGCTCTTGGGGCATGGACATTTGTTACTGGCTCCCAAGAATCATCCTCTGCGGAATAGCCATTCCAACACACCAGGTACCATAGTATGCCCCTACACCACTTGGAGTCCCTGATGCTCCTCACCTCGTATTCAAGGCCCCCATTGCACACCACAGGAGGTGGAGCCACCCTCCTAGAGGACAAAGCCGGTTTCAGGAGCTGCACATGAAACACCGGGTGTATTCTCAGAGAACCCGGCAGCTTCAGTTTATAGGCCACAGGATTGATTCTTTTCACAATTGGATAAGGGCCAATAAAACGAGGGTGGAAGATACTTTGCAGTTTGAACTGTATATTCTTAGTTGACAACCAGACCTTGTCCCCCACTTCATACTGGCGACCCATCATTCGATGCCGGTCTTCCCATCTCTTGTACACCTCTTTTGCCTTTATCAGGTGCACCTGCACTCCCTTGTGGACCTTTCTCAGGAGCTGCACCTTTTCCTTCACGGCAGGCTGATTCTTCACATCCTCTGGTATGTCTACGGGCAAGGTGGTAGCATCATACCCGTAATTGGCCTTGAAAGGAGACATACCAGTGGAACTGTGCCATGTATTATTGTAGGCCAATTCCGCCACCCATAACAGATCAACCCAGGATTCATGGGCCTCCTTTGAATAACATCTCAGATACTTCTTCAGCGCCTGATTAAGCCTCTCGGTTTGGCCATCAGTCTGGGGATGGAAACTGGTGGAGAGAGACGACTCAATGTTTAAAGCACGGCACCACATGCGCCAAAAACGGGCTATGAACTGGGGCCCACGGTCTGAAACCACAACTCTTGGAATCCCATGTAACCATATGATGTTGCTGGCTACTAACTGAGCTGTCTGTCCGGCTGTGGGAAGGTTCCTACAAGGAATAAAGTGCCCCATCTTCGTGAGGCTATCTACGACCACTAGGATGGCTGAGTATCCCTGATCGGAGGGCAAGCCTGACACAAAATCCAAACGTATCCTCTGCCAAGGTCGATTAGAGGTAGGCATAGGAATGAGCATTCCGGCTTTCCTGGTGTTCACTCCTTTTGCTCTAGCACATACATCACATCGGGACACCCACAGTGTTACATCCTTGGGCAACTTTTCCCACCAGAAATGTCTTTGTAATGTAGTGATAGTCTTACGTACGCCAGGATGACCTGCCAAAGGCACATCGTGGCACCAACAAAATGCCTGTTTCTGTAATTGGACGGTGGGCAAAAACAACCTATCATGTTGGAAAGGCAACCCTTGTCTCACTGTTCTCTCGTGTTTTCCAGCAGCCCAGTTACTCCAACCCCCGGGGACTGGATGTGACTTTATCTCTTCGATGAATTGATCAGCTCTTACCACACACACCACCTTAGTTGTTGGGATTATGGCCTGAGTGTCCTCAATTTTGTTCATAGCTGGCATGATTTGTCTGGACAATGCATCTGCCTTACGGTTTTCGCTACCTGGCCTGAAAGTGACTACAAAGTCATATTCCGCAAAGAACAACATCCAACGCATTTGTCTTTGCGTAAGATGCCTTGCGGATGTCATATATTGGAGATTCCGATGGTCAGTGTACACCATGATTACATGACGGGCCCCCCACAAGTACTGTCTCCACTCCTGAAACGCTCTCTTGATGGAGAGGAGTTCTTTCTCCGCTATTGTGTAGTTGAGTTCGGCTGGACCCAACTTTCTGGATAGATAAGCTACAGGGTGGAGCTGGCCTGTACCTGGGTCCCTTTGTGATAGCACCGCCCCTATGGCCTCATCAGAGGCATCCGCTTCTACCACGAATGGATGTTCTAGGTTTGGATGGGAAAGCACCGGAGCCGTGGTGAACGAGGTTTTCAGACTCACAAATACCTCTTCCGCCTCCCTAGTCCATACAAAAGGAACCCCCTTCCTTAATAGCTTAGTGATGGGAACAGCCACCTGCGAGAAGTGTAGAATGAAGCGGCGATAGTAGTTAGCGAAGCCCAGAAAACTCTGGACCTCTCTAACGTTTTTTAGGGGTAGGCCATTCCTGAACCGCTACCACCTTGCGCTCTGACATCTGTAAACCCTTTAGGCTAAGCATAACCCCCAGGAATTCGACTTTAGTCACTCCAAATTCACATTTGCTCAGTTTCACATATAGTTGGTGCTCTCTCAATTTGTCCAAAACTCTACACACATGTTCCGCGTGACCAGACACCTCCATAGAGTAAATCAGGATGTCGTCGATATAGACAACAACAAAAAGGTCTATGTACTCCTTCAATACATCATTTATAAAAAACTGGAAGGCCGCAGGGGCATTACATAGTCCAAAGGGCATGACCAGATATTCATACAGGCCATACCGCGTCTTGAAAGCAGTTTTCCACTCGTCCCCCTCACGGACCCTGACCAATTGGTAGGCACCCCGCAAGTCCAAGCGGGTATAGATCTTTGCCTCCCTCACTTGATCAAGCAAAACTGGTATGAGGGGGAGAGGGTATCTGTTACGGATGGTATTTTTATTCAAGACGCGGTAATCCACACACGCCCTCAAATCCCCGTTGGCCTTCGCTATGAAAAATAAAGCAGAGGCTGCAGGAGAGCGGGACGGCCTAATGAACCCTATGCTCACATGATGGTCCAAGTACTCTTTCAAATGGGTGGTCTCGGGAACAGATAGGGCATACACTCGGCATGAGAGATTAATGGCACCTTCCACCAGGTCTATTCGGCAATCGTACTCCCTGTGAGGGGGCAATGTTTCTGCTTTGCTTTTGCTGAATACATCATGATAAGACGTATACTCCATCGGGAGTACTACCTCCTTCTCAGCGGCCGTGGCTACTAAAAAAGGACTGGCTAACACCGCTACTTGCGAAACCACACAAGGAATAAGGTGTTCCTGACAGTATTCAGGCAAAAACCGTACAGACTTAGCTTTCCAATCAATGGAGGAATTGTGGTAACTCAACCATGGCATTCCCAGTATTAACTCATATTGAGGTGCATCTATGATATTCAGTTCCACCACTTCCACGTGTCTCTCCTTCTGTCCCTCTATAGACACCACCACTTCACCCGTCTTTTCAGTTATGAGCCCTGATTTTATAGGCTGACCATCTACGGCTAAAACCTCTTCTGGGTTTTCCATGGGCACTCTGGGCAAAGCCAAACGGGATACCAATCCGTCATCGATAAAATTACCGGTAGCCCCTGAATCGAACATCACTAATACTTGATGGGACTTCTGCTCGCATTCCAAAACCATAGTGAGCACCAAATGAGACTCCGTCTCCCCTATCCCTCTTGTGGATAATGAAGTAAGCTTCCAATCCTCAGACCCCTCATCTCTCTGCTGTACAGCGGCGGTGTTCCCTAACTCTGGTACTGTTGAAGAGACTGCCACTCTCTTATTTGTATTCCAATTGATTGGACCTTTAGGTTTGACAGGACATTCTCTAACGTAGTGGCCCTTCTTGCCACAATACATACAGAGCCCTTGTACTCTCCTACTTTCTCTCTCTTCTCTAGACAATGGTGCTCTAATAGCGCCTATTTCCATGGGCTCAGACCCTGTTTCAGCAGGGTTCGCCACCTTACGGGGAAAACAATCGTATCTGAAAGAACTTCTCTCCCACTTCCTCCTGTCGCCTCCCCTCTCTGCCATACGACTATCAAGTCTGAGCGCTAAATTGATCATGTCCACACACGTGGAGGGTTGTGGATCAATCTGAGCCACCACATCCTTTAGTTCATCTCGTAACCCTTGATAAAAGAGAGACATGCGCTTCTCTTCTGGCCACTCAGTCTCAGCTATCAAGCGATTAAAAGCAGTAAGATACGTGATCAACTCCCCTTTTCCTTGCTTTAGCTCCAGTAGTTCCTTATCAGCACTAAAAGTAGTAGCTCTACGATCAAACACACGTTCAAACTCACTCCGGAATGCTGACCAATCCGACAATATAGCGTCATTATTCTTTACCAAGGGCACCGCCCAATTTGCCGCATCACCCACTAAATAGGATATAGCAAAGGCAACACGGGAATGATTAGTCGGGAATGAGGCAGGTTTGCAGGAGAAGTGAAGTAAAACCTGCGTAAGAAAAACCTGAATTTTACGAGGGTCTCCAGCATAACGTTCAGGGTTGGCCAAGGGTATGGGGGGTGGGACTGTTACTTGAATCTGTGAAGAGCCAGCCGAAGCATTGAAGGGGTTTTTAGAGAGTTGTTCTGCCCTATCTTTCAAGGCTGCTGTCTCAGCCTTGGAGGATGCCCATTCTTGCTGGACTAAAACCAGTGCATGTAACACATCCTCCATGGACGCCCTGATTGCTACAACCGGACCAGGCAGAATGTAATTCTTGGGTGCGTGATTCTGTCAGGATGCACTCCGCAGGGTCCGATCGTAGCATTAAGGGCTCCACCTCCTGACCTCCCCAACACCCTGATATATTTACACAGGGTGTTCGAGCGATCGGGTGAGGGAAAAAATAAGAAAACAGGGAGGGACGGAAGGGAACAGCAGGGAAGGGATAGCTGAAAAAGAAAACACACCACTGTTAAACTTCACATATGAAATCCTACTCTCATTTCATTCTCGCTAACTTCTCTCTATTCACCTGGTTCAGATTATCCAAAAGGTGCCCTCCTGCTGCGGTAGACATCTAAACACTCATAACGATATGTATTTCTGATCCCTGAAGATAGAAAAGACCCGTTAATCCTCAAACACATACATGTGTGTGCAATGCTAAAGGAAACTTAAAGATAGGAACATAACGCACCCCCTAGTATTGAGTTCATACAGAGTAGAAGATCCTAAGCAAAAGTCCCTTGAAAGACTGAGATCCCTCTCCTTTCCGGTCCGAAAACAAGTAAATCCAAATTCAGTAGTAAAGGGTTCCTTCACCCAATCTGATAATATCCAAGAAATTAATATCAAACGGTAAAATGTAGCTTCCTACTACCATCCTCCGCTGTAAAGTTCTGAACAAGAAGTCATCCAGCAGAGAAAGAAACAAAACAACCAGAACCAGTCTCCAAACACGGTAAAGTGTAGAGCTTTCTACCACATTCCGCTTTGGCACTTAGGAATGAACAAACAACTCCAGACTCCCCCAGCTATGTGGGACTTCGCAGCGGTATCGCGCAGCAAAGCCACGGCGCTCCGCTCTCTCACCAAAACGATAATAGCAATGCAGAGTAGCTAAACAGATCACCAGCAACACAGCGTTTAATCACGCTTATGACGATGCAAGTCTCTTTGGCACCGAACTCCAGAATCGCCCGCTCACCAGCCGGCTCTGCAGGACGACAGAAAACATAGACCCGGAAGCAAGGGTCTAGAGGAAAGGTGCTAGGCAGGCACCTCGCTCGGAGCCCCGAGCAGGAACAGGGAAACAAAGCAAGGGATACTCCGGAACAGGAAAGAGGCAGAGTGTAGCAAAGAGTCCTTCCTCCACACACACGGGAGCCTCCATAAACCAGGTACAAAACAAAATCACGCACAAGGACTCCTGATCCCGCCCCTATATATAGGACACGGAGCCACACAGTGCATTATGGGGGGTGTAGTTTTAATGATCAGGTAGGCACCGCTACGTGATCCTGACACTTATGGCGGGCGGTCCCATTTACCACGAGGATGGCGGGCAGGCAAAGTCCGCCCGCCACCCTAATGAGGTCCATAATATTTAAAATGTTTGAGACTACTCTGGTGTTGTTCTTGGAAATGTCTCGCCACAGGGTAGCTTGGATCTTTGTTCACAATAGCTCTGGTGTGTTGCAAGATTCTCCTGTGTACAGGCAATTTGGTGCTCCCGATGCAGTAAGGTTACAGCTACATACCAAGGCATAAACTGCATAATCAGTTTTGCAAGACAAGTATTTAGATATGCTGTGTTGTTTTAGACTAAAGGCCGTTTGGTAATTTTTAGTATTTACACCATATTGACCAGCCTTGCAGTTTGGACACTTGTAAAAGCCTAATCTGGGAGATAGCCATATATTGGGTTTTATATCTTCAGGGTTATTTTTAACCAGTGAGTTGCCCATCGAAGTACTATTCCTAAAAGTTACGGAAGGTTTCCTGGGCAATGCTCCCCTATAACGGGGTCTCCTCTAAGGATGGGGCAATTGCGTCTTATATAGGCCCTAATCTGTCCTTCCTGCCGCTTATATCCCAATATCAATCTTGCTGGTTCTTTCACATTAGCATCTGTGGCAGTGTTAGACCTAGGTTTATATTTCAAAGGTCCTATCTTGTCTGAGCTCTAGTTTTCGATATTGCTGCTTCTATGGTCTGGTTTTTATATCCACGTTGCAGGAATCTGTTTTTGCATTTTTCCTGCTGTTCCCTCATGTCATCTTCCTCACTACAAATGTTTTTAATTCGCAGCATTTCCCCATAGGGGATGCTGTTAATTAAGTGAGGGGGTGGGCACTTTTCGCATGCAATATCGAATTGCCCGCTGTGGGTTTTCTAAACAGGGTCGTTGTCAGGCCATTTCGAGATACATGTACCTTGGTGTCTAAAAATGTGATATGTTCTCGGCTAATGTCACATGTAAATCTTAAATTCACATTGTTCTAATTTAGCTCAGAAACAAATTCATGGGCACTTTCTATTGACCCATCCCAAACTACAAAAAAGTCATCAATGAATCGTAACCAACAGACTATATTGTTCGTGAAGGTGTGGATATGTTTTTTCATGAGGACCAGCTCCTCCCACCATCTCATAAAGAGACCGGCGTAACTGGGGGAGAATCTGGCCCCATTGCCACACCTTGTATCTGCTGGTAGACCTAATTTTTGTAAAGGAAGATATTATTTTCCAAGCAAAATGTTAATAAATCAATTAACATTTGATTATGTTTAGCAAATTTTAAGGGTTGATTAGCTAGAAAATATTCCACCGCTTTGACTCCATCGTGATTGCGGATGCAAGTATATAATGCTGTTACATCAAGGGCCATCAGGCAATAGTCCTTCTGCCAACCAATCTTTTCAATTTTACAGATGAAGTCACTTGTGTCCTGCACATATGATTTCAATGATCTCATATGATGTTGTAGAAAGGAGTCAATGTATACAGACATATTTTCCAATGGGCTCTTGCAAGCAGATATTATAGGCCTGCCCGGTGGTTTTGTTATAGATTTATGTACCTTTGGCACAAAATATAGTAGGGGGATAGTGGCATTCTCTTTTTTTAAAAACTTAAATTCTTGAAGATTTAAAAGGTCTGTGCTCTTCCATGCCAACAGTTTGCTAAAGAAATTATCTTGCATCTGTTAGAATTTTTGCATAGAGCTTTTCCGATAACAGTTCGTATCGTTCAATTGCTTTGCTGCCTCTTCAGAATAATCATCAAGTGGCCATAACACCACATTTCCCCCTTTGTCCGCTTGTCTCACTACCACATTTATATATATATATATACACACACATGACCAACTGGCGGTAGCCAGTAGGTAGTTATAGTTAGGACCTAGTTCCCATAGGAAATCTGCAACATTCTATTTGCAAATAACTTTGGCACCGGTTGACGAATCTTTGCGAAATTCTCCAAAAAGATGAAGCGCTCTGCTTCGCTCCTATCCTGAAAGTTTCGGGGTGATTCGTCAAGCGGGGGCCGAAAAAAAGGGACCTTCAGACACAGCTACAGCCTGAACTGCTGAACGGAATTACACCAAATTTGGCAAAAAGGTAGAGTTTGGTTCGCAGATTACGCTTTTTGTTAAATGGTGTAAATCCTTTCTGTTGTTCCTGAGAAAATCAAAACTAAAATCATAGATATATCTAAAGACGAAGTACGATACGCGTACCCTCCCGGACACAAGCTTTATGCTAATTGGCTTGCAACACTCCAAACCAGGAAGTGTTGGCAGCCATCTTGTGCCTCGGTAGAACCGAGGCACAAGAAAACGGAAAAATAAACGCGAAAAACAAGAAAAGGGGGCAGGGTAGAAACATTCTGACCCCCCTAGGCCTGCTTAGGGGGTCCCACAAGGACCCCCAAGGCCCTTTTTATTTTAATTTGCAGGATGCGCATAGGGTACGCGTACCCTGCCGCGCTTTAATGTTATTTAGCCCCCGGGGGGGGCCAAATCCCAGGGGCTTTATACAAATAAAGTGGGGGGGGCCCAATCTCCCCCACACTGCCCTGGGGATCGCCACCCCTGGGGCAAAGTATGTATTATAGCGGGGGGCACACTGCCCCCCCCGCAGCCCCGGACACCACCACCCCCGGGGCTTAACTGTATAGCCCCGGGGACCGCCCCCCCAGGCTTTCATATGATGTATGCGGGGGGCTCATGGTCCCCCGCAGCCCCGGGGACCGCCACCCCTGGGACTTCTTTTCAAAATAATTTTTTTTAAAAACCTTTGTGGAGGGGCTCAAGCCCCCCCACATGCCCCGGAGACAGCCACGGCTCGTGCAGGGCGTTACACCGGGCGGTGACGTCAGGCAGAGGAGGGGCAGGGTGGGGGGTTGTAAAATGCGGGATATGGACGATGTCAGGTAAGTACCGAAAAAAAAAAATTACACGAATTTCGTTACCCGCGCTGCATCGCCAAATGTGATGCAGCACGCACAAAGAAATTAGTTTTATTTATTTTTTCTGGTACTTACCTGGCATTGTCTATATCCCGCATTTTACAAACCCCACCCTGTCCCTCCTCTGCCTGACGTCACCGCCTGGTGTAATGCCCTGCACTAGACGTGGCTGCCCGGGGACCACCACCTCCCCGGGGCACTACATATTTAAATTGGGGGTCCGTGACGGACCCCCAGCCCCAGGGACCACCACCCCCGGGGCTTTTAAATGGTAGCAGGGGGACCACACAGCCCCCCTCCTGGAGCCTTGTGGTGGCCCTGGGGACCGCCACTCCACAGGACCGGCACCTGCAGTGTCCCGGGGTGCCCACCCCGGGACACTGTTGTTTGCTATGGTTTTTGAAAGAGAGAGCAGGAAACCTGCTCTCTCTTTCAACAACCAAAGCCGATTGCTTTTCTGCATGGGGAGCAGCATGTTAGCTGCTCCCCATGCAGAAAAGCAATGCCGTCTCAAGCAGGATGCGGGGAGCCGGCAGGGACCGTGGGGGGCTTGGGGACCCTCCCACGGTCCCCAACGGAGAGGGCCAGGCCCCGGGGGATGGCCACGGAGCCACGGAGCTGCGTTGCACAGTGTTGTAAAAAGGGGGCATGGCCTCTGAACACCTCTCTGAAACGCAGCTCCCTGGCACATACTGAAGGTACCTGTTGGGCTAGTTGGCCAAGGGTGACATTCCAAGCAAGGATCTTCTGCAAAACTTTTGAAGTCATAGATGTTGAGGAAGCACATACACCAGAGATTTGAGCTACCTGAATGACAATGCATTCACTTTCCAAGCCTCTGGACAAGTAGTAATTGTACAGAAGAAGAAAAGAGAACATTCTCCTTTGAAACAAACAGATCTTTCTTTAGTAATCCAAACTTCCTGACCAACTGTTGGAATTAGGGGTTGGCGGACAACTCCGTTCTGCCCACGGAATGTGTGGAGATTTGCCCCTTCCGCCTTCCGCGATGTAGGCAGAGAAACAGGGCAAATCACCGCACACACTCGGGCGGAACGGAGATGGCCTCCCACCCGCAGTATTAAAAGTTTACAAAACATTATAAATAGTAATTTAAATCACCTTACCTTATCAGCGGCATCCTTGTGCTTCCCTCCGTCTCCATCGTGTCTTCTTCTGGGAACTGCGCATTCGCGGGCGCATGCACATGTAAACCTTTAATACTGTGGGCGGGAGGCGGGCGGTGCATAACGGAGCTATGCGGAGAGTGCTGAGATTGGTCCATCTCCGTGCCTCTCTGCGTAGACCCCTTACGCAACTTATGCCCAGCCCTTGTTGGAATATCTCTGGAGTCCTCAACAAGCACTTTACTGGACTCTAACAATCAAAATGTATAAACGTGCATTCCGCCTACCAAAATCAGCTTTGCCGGCCCAAGTCTGTCTCGAATTAGGCCTAGTAGACCATCATGACGTAGAGGCTGGCGCGTTTATAAAGGTTTACAACAGATTGCGCCATGCCCGGGAGGGCTCCTTGGAGACCAGACTTTGAAAGGAAATATCGAAAAACCCTACTAGCCAGAAATATCGACATCATTTGAATCACAGCCTACAATTACTTGGAGTTAAAGAATTCTGGGGAACAAATCCCTCACAGCCGGCGCTAAAGGCGACCATCAAGAAGAGCATCCAGCACTGGTCCTTTCATTCTTACAGGGCAATATTGTCAAAGAGGAAACACGCATGGGCAGTGATTTCCAATTTTTAACCAGGCGTTGAGTAACCCTACTAAGCAAGCACGTTTGCACTTTATTGGAAACAAATGTTTTTAGCACTGAGGATGGGTGAATGGCCCTTTTTGAAGAACCTTCCTGAATAACATTGCTCCGACAATAGTATTAAATGCAGGATGTGCGGCTATTACACTGAATCCATTGAACACATAGCCTGTGTATGTCCCACAATGCTTACAGACAGACTGTCTCTATTGTGAGAAGAATGGATCAAGTTAGAAGTTCGACCATGCCGCCAAACGATAATAGCTACCTTAAACCCGGACAACACGAAGCTGAACATTGTGTTCACCAAATTTGTCAGTAAAGCGTCAAAACTGTTGCAAGATACCAGAGCTGCTGAATCTCTCTTACTTCAGTAGAGCGGCATTTTGTCTACAGGCCCCATAGCAGAACCTTCGACTGTTAATAATTACAGATCTGAATCTGACTTTTAGCTGAATTTTAACTGCTTACATTGTTTTAGCGAATTGAAAGAAAAACACAGTTTTGTAATTTTCATTGAGTTGTCTTTTTTACGAATGAACTGAACACGTTACATTGTAATGGTTTTAGGAAATCAAACAATAAAGTATTAATTAATATCTCTGGAGTCAATGACAAGACATTTGCGAGAGGGGGTCACACCTACTAAGATGATCTGCTGCACATTTTTCTCTCCCTAGTAAATAAACGTCTTTCAAAGACTGCAGATAGCTCGCTGCCTAAATTGCAATATTATGAGCTAGTGAGGTGCCGGGTTTTTAGGAACCCGGTGGTGCCAGGGGGTAGCACCCGAAGACCTCTGAGTTCTCCCTTGTTCCGGACCACAGAAACACGGAGTCTTCTAGTTACCGTCAAAGATCAAGTTTTATTGGTAGCTACCAAGTAACACGTGTCCCAGAAGTACACCACACGGAGAGTAGGTTCTCGGGAGACTGTTCGTTTTTACAGAACCAGCCGTCTCCTTATATACAAAAATAATAGCTGCAAGCAAGAATTCCTAAGTTTATGATATGGCTATACACATATTTCTACAATAATACAAAGTGCGGAGTCATGTAAGCAAGCCCATATTTTAGATGTCCAGTTTGTTGATAGATTACCCAGTTAGGCCTGGAACTCCCATCAGATATCGATGAAACCTTAATAAAGAAAGGTACAACCCAGTCATAAAACTGGCCATAAACAAGGAACGTGGACAGGTGCATGTTTGCAGAAAGCATGGTCTGTATGTAGTGAATGGTTTGTGGAATGGTATGTATTGATGCTATCGTATCCGGCCACTGGGCGAGGAGCGGCCCAAACAGGTTTGGCCTAAGGCAATGGAGTCAGTTGGGACAGGTCAGGGGGAAGTCACGAAAAGGTGGACGTGTCCCTTTTGATCAAGCTCGACCTTTAATTGACTTAACATGAGGGCAAGATGCAAGATGGATGCCGTTCACAAAATGGAGTTTAAGGGATGGGGACGGAAACTACGATTTTGGGGTGTTGGCAACCCTCGATTGTGAGGCAAATACATAGGAATGATGTCCTAATTATTATCGGTTCATACACATCAAAATCGTCTTGGTACGTTGGGGTTTTGTGACACGGGTATTGGACCTCGATATCGGGAGAACAATAGGGTCCGGATTTTTAAGAACCACAGACCCTCCTTTTGCCCTCATATAAGGCAATAACTCATGCTAATCTGAGTCCAAATCGGTATGAAGAAATTCGTGGAGATGTTGCTGTAGCATCATTCTGTTGCTCAGCTCGTCCTGTGACACAGGCTTCCGTACACACGAGGTAGCACAGAGGCCACATAGTGCAGGAGCACACTGTATACATAGGCAAAACATGAACAGAAGTGCCAAGGTCATCCCAATGAAGATCAAAATTTTCCATCCCCAGGCAGCGATCAGCTCCCAGAACCACCCCAGCAGGGACCAATCCCCTTTCTCAACGTGAAGGGAACCAGATATTTCGTGTAGTTTGGAGATGGCCTGGTATACTGTCGGTGCGTTATCAGGGATGAATATGCAACAACTGGATTGGATGACTCTACACACACCACCACGATCGGCGAGTATGATGTCTAAGGCAATTCGGTTCTGAAGGGTCATAAGTCGATCCGACTGAAGCTCGGTTGTCAGATTGCCAAGTGCTCCGGCCGTCGTAGTCACGGCGGATTCAACTATCCTCGATAACTGGCGAATATTTCTGCTGTTCACCATAGGCCCCCAAAATGGCAGAAAACCCTTTGCGAAGTCAGCGAATTCCTGACCCGCGGTGTCGTCTTTACTCACGACACCCCTAGCTGTCCTTGTCCGATGGTAATCTGCTCTGGCCGTGTAGGTGGGAGGCAGCAGAAATTAGATAAAACATGTACCTGAGAAATCAGGGGGCAACCACGTGTAGGCTTGGTCGTGGCAAACGAAATACGTGCCTTTGGCTGCCAAAAGTATAGGGGAAGTTCGGGAAGCAAATACATATGTTTCCGTGCAAATGCTCTTTCCTAACTGTGCTGTGGGGTCCCTACCAATACCCTGTAAGCATAAGTGACCTCGGTGGGGCACTACCCAAACTGGGCGGGATTTCTTTGCTGCCTGGCTCTTGACCAGGTAAACCCCATGTTTAGTCACGTTCCAACGGGTGTAGGGACTGAGTTCATCTTTGGGCATTGTCAGATATGTGTCGATATCCCTACTCATATTTCTTATCCCTGCAATTAGTGCCTTGTTATTGGAATCGCTCGCAGTGGAACGGGTCGGGTATGGTTCTAGGGCGAATAGGAACATGGTCTGGAAAGCCCACAGAGAACCATAGTAGCTGAATGGCAAAATGAAGTATGGGATCCCCTTATCGGTTGTGTGTGGCATAAGTCCGCATATCCAACAGTTTGATGTGTTCATTATGGACTGGTGTTGGTGTAGGAGCTGAATGAAAGAATTGTTTACAAATTCGAGTCTTCGGGCAGACTCGTGTTCAGGTAGAGGGTGAAAGTAGTGTGGAGAAATAGTGGGAGGAGATGGTGGCTGGGTGTCATTCGAAAAGGTAACTTTAAATACGAATAGAGTATAACCAGTAAAAAACACAAGTATGCTACATAACATTAAAACACATAGGGGCAGATTTATGAGGACCTTGCGCCACGTTTACGCCGCTGTTGCGTCACGCAAGGCGGCGTAAACGTGGCGCATCCCTACGAACGATTTACAACGTGACGCATCTAGGCAGATGCGTCACGTTGTAAAGCCCTGCGCCGCTTGTGGGCGTTCCGGCGCAGGGGGGTCGTTCCGGGGCAGGTGCACCTCGCAAAAGTGACTGAGTGAAATCTATGAGATTTCACTCAGTCACTTTCAGGCCAATGCTGCGTCAAAAGCCTGCGCCTGCTTGAAGCAGGCGTAAGGCTTGACGCAGCATTGTTAAGATGGGCACCCCCGAGCCTTGCTGGAGCTGCGTCGCGCTTGCGACGCAACTCCAGCATTGCGCCACCTTTACGGCACAGATGCGTCACGCATCTGTGCCGTTTTTGCCCCATGGTGCGCCGCATCATAAATGCGGCGCACCATGGGTGGCGGAGCAGTGGCGCACTGTGGCGCATGTTAACTGGCGCATCCCTGGGGATGCGCCAGTTAACATTAATCTGCCCCATAGTATAAGGAATCTTCTTTTGGACAGTATTGTGCATAACTGTTTTCCGAAGTTCGTGAGTCTGATAGGTCTCTCTACCCTTGGAAACTCCATCCTCTAGTTGCTGCCCGCGGTGGTTGATTGATTCTCCCAGGGAGCGCGCTCTGCTCAGTCCGGGGTAACTCTCGTGGACCAATCAGAACCGTGGACCTAGAACTTCCCAGTTGCACTCCCCAGACTTCAACCGCGACCCTAGCAGCAGAACCGGATGGCGGTTCGAAAAAATCAAAAATGAGCTAGTTCCCTTGGGACGAGAGAGCTGAAAAATCTAAAAATAGTTCTTAGGGGAAAAGGGAAATCACATTAGGTCAATCGTTTATTAGTCTCTTTGTTTAGACCGTAGGTCGTACCGTCGTTAACAGCGTCTCAGGTTCGGTAGTGTCCAATTGCATAGACGGCGACACAAGTCCTTGTAAAATATGATCACTCTCCTTTTCGGTACTAGTTTCTTTCAAATGTGCATCGCTGGAAGGGATGAAGCGAGGTACGGATTCGGTCTCGGAGTCGGCAAGTCCTTTGTTGACCCACCGGTCGTATGGAAGGGGTAGAGGGACCCGTTTGCAGTGGGTCCCATGTACCCAGTTCTTCTTGCCTTCCACCCGAACAGCAGATCTCGTTGAAAGCAGCACTAGGTGCGGTCCGGTCCACCTCGGCTGTCCGTTGTTGGTGCGCTGGAAATTTCGCACCAAAATCCACGAGCCGGGCTCGATGAGGTGACCTGGATCGTCAGAGGCTGGTGGAGAGGAACTGTGAACCTGTTGGTGTAAAACACGCAATTTAGTTGTCAATTCGCACAAATAGTCAAGTAGTACGGGGTGTTCTATCTCACTTAGTTTCTTGGGTCTTGGCACGCCCCAGACATTGGCTGGGCGGCCAAACACGATTTCATGGGGGCTAAGTCCTAATCTGGAGTGGACAGTCATCCTGGTTGATAAAAGTGCTAGAGGCAAGGCGTCAGGCCATTTAAGACCTGTACTGGCTTGGATCTTGGCTAGGTTGAGTTTTAGAGTGCCATTGTAGCACTCTACTAATCCAGCTGATTGGGGGTGATTTGCAGCGTGGAATTTTTGGTGGATGCCTAAACACTCACACACTCTCTTCATCACGCATCCTACGAATTCACTTCCGTTATCACTCCAGACAATTCTAGGCATACCGAACCTCGGAAAGAACTCTTTGACGAGTGCTTTGGCAGTTGATAAAGCGGTATTGTCCTTAAGGGGGTACGCTTCCACCCACCTTGAAAAGGCGCAGACAACAACGAGCACATACTTTAGGTTGTTGCACCTCTCCATGTGGATGAAGTCGAGCTGTAAAACCTCGAACGGGTACGTTGGAGGCGCAAAATGACCAGCTGGAGTTGGGGTTCCCCTACCGGGATTGTACTTCAAACACACCATACACTTTTTAACCACATTCTTTGCATATTTTGGGATATTGCTATTCTGCCATACTGGGGCCAATAGTTTACAGATTCCTTTCGAACTGATGTGCGTAATTCCATGAGCCATCGTTACTACTGCAAGTACGTATGCATTAGGTAATAGCCATCGCTGGTGTTTTGATAGTTCGACCCAACAACCATTCGCATCCAATCTACCTGTGCTTTCTCTCCATTCATTCACCTCGTTCTCAGTGGCCTCGGCTTGTATTGATTTTACGCTTTCAATGGTGTCCTCACACATTCCTACATCAGCAATCCATCTGGCGGGACCCATAACATACATCCGACTCATTGTGTTCCTTGCAGTTTCTTTCGCAACCTCATCTGCCAATGCATTCCCGCGGCCAACATCATCCTGAATCTTTTTGTGTGCACTGCATTTGATAATGGCGACTTGTAGGGGCAAGGTGAGTGACTCAAGGAGCTCATTGACTAGCTGGCCATGTTGTATCTTTGCACCATGGGACGTAAGGAACCCACGTTCACGCCACAATCTCCCAAAACTGTGAGCCACACCAAAGGCATATTGGCTGTCAGTGTACACATTCACTCGCTTTCCTTTCGCCAACACACATGCTCTAGTAAGCGCAATGAGCTCTGCAGCTTGTGCAGAATTGTGGGAAATGCGTGCAGTCTCTACAATGGTGTGTAATGTCGTTACGGCGTATGCTGTAGTCGTATCACCATTCGGCAACTTGAAACATGAACCATCAACCCATAAAGTATCATTGCATTCGGGAAGGGGAGTGTCCTGTAAGTCTACTCTCCCTTTTGTCTCTTCTTCTGTCCTAAAGCAGCAGTCATGTTTATCAATCTCGTCTGTTTCTGTCGGGATGGGTAGTAGCGTAGCGGGGTTGAGTGTATCACACCTCTTTATGTGGATGTGACTTGCTAGCAGGGTAAGTTCGTAACTGGATAGTCGAGCGCTAGTAAGATGTTGTGTCTTGGTCCTATTTAGCAAAATGTCAACTGCATGTGGAACCATAACGATCAGAGTGTTATTCATGACTAATCCAGCAGACTGTCGAATGCAGACAGCTGCTGCGGCGGTTGCTCTTAGACAACTTGGCAGTGCCTTAGCCACTGGATCCAGAGTTGCCGAAAAATACGCGCATGGGCGCTGTTTGTCCCCAAAGTGTTGCGTTAAGACTGATAATGCACAACCTTCCTTTTCGTGGACATACAATGTAAAAGGCTTACTGTAGTTGGGGTTTCCCAACACAGGGGCCGAACACAATGCATCACGCAACTCGAGGAAACTCGTCTGACAATCTTCAGACCAAGGCATAGGATTAGGCGTGTCTTTGCGGAGTAGTGCCAGCAAGGGCTTGGCTAGTAGTGAGAAATTCGGTATCCATTGTCTACAGTACGATGTAATGCCCAAGAAGGCTCGAACCTCTCTCTGTGTCCTTGGGGCACTTAGTTCTGTAATTGCCTGTATTCTTTCTGGTGTCAGTGTCCTTCCCTCCTTCGATAAGATGTGACCTAGGTAGGTTACTTCTTGTCGACAAAATTGCAGCTTTGAAAGGGAGACTTTGTGCTTCATGTCACATAAGTGACGCAATAATAACAACGTGGCTTGTTTGCAAATCTCCTCAGTGTCTGCGGCGATCAGTAGATCGTCTACGTACTGGATCAAAGTTGACCCATCTGGCAGCACAATTGTGTCTAGTTGTGTTTTCAGTGCCTGCCTGAATATAGATGGGCTTTCGCAGTAGCCTTGAGGAGCGCATTTGAAGCGGAAGCTTCGTCCTCCTAAATTGAAGCCGAAAAGGTCTCTACTCTCTTCGGCAATCGGGATGCTGAAGAAAGCGTTCTTCAGGTCAATCACCGAGAACCAGTCTGCTGAAGCTGGAACCATTGTCAATAAAGCAGTAATGTCGGGGACAACTGGAAACTGTGGGATAACTACCTTATTTACCTCTCTGAGGTCAATCACAAACCTATACACAGGGGGCTGTGAAGGATCAGTACGTTTTAAGACCGGTAAAACTGGACTGTTACAAACGTTCCCTGTTGTTTCTTCAATAACATCTTTATCGATCAAATCATAAACGATTGTTAACAACGCCTTCTCGCATTCGTTAGATATTTTGTATTGGGGAACTTTTTGTAGCACCAGTATCCAGCAGAAATGGCTCTGACACTCCTGAGGTAATTACCTCGACATAAGGTCCATCCTGGTCTACTGGAACTGAAACAACTCCCTCTCTTTGTCCATGGCTGTCCTAGCGATCGTTACACTCAGTGTCGTGTTCGGTGTAATAGTCGTCAGCATAGTACTGAGCTGACCTAGACGATGCGTTATTCTGTTGGTCAAAGCTATTCATGGAATTCTGAGGCGGAAAAGAAACTGTGTTCTGGGAGAAATTTCCACGGCCCCTACCTCTCGGGGCATGTTGAACACCTCTCCCTCTTACACCTGAAACACCGTTTAAGCGTCGCGCAAGAGCCAGACAATTACTCTTAAAATGACCCTCTTCCTTGCAATACGCACATTGATTCGGGCCATACGGAACACGCTGGTGGGAAGACTCGTTTCCTTGCGCGTCTCTAGAATACTGCTTATTCTGTTGATAATTGGGCTGGCTAGCCATACGAGGCGGATAGGCCTGTTGGAGAAGAATTTTAGTTTTTAAATCTTTCGTCTTTTTGTCTGCCTTGTCTAGCTCGTCTTTGCGCCTGTTTTCGTAGTACTGAGCTGTTGCTAGAATCTGCGCTGATGTAGAGACAGCCCAAGCACTCTCTGAATCTTTTAGTTTAGCACACAGGTCGGGAAGCATATTGTGTACAAACTTGTCTACAAACAATCTTTGGCCACCCTCGGTAGCCATATCCTGACCACTATGGTCAGTGAAAGTTTCCTCAAATCTCGTGAAAAAGTCAGACACATTCTCGTCTTTCTTCTGCTTGCACGCGGATAGCTTGTCCCAGTTTACGCGTACTTCAGGCATAATTGTCTTCATGTACGCAATAATTCTACCGGGAACTTCAGCTATTAACGGCTCAGGCTTGAAACCACCGACTTGTCTAGCATCTGTAGTCGCAATGTTTGCCCACGAGTCACCTAATTCTTGGTCATGATCTGTATGACGTATCTTACTCCATAAAGGATGTGGAACAACGTTCCCAAACAACATGTCTATATCCGCTAAATTCATTATACATGAGCTGGCAGTTTGGGACAACTCCTTATAATACCCAGTCGGGTTTTTACGGGGATCGGGTAGTGTCTGCTTGAGTGCTAAAACTTCGGATCTTTTCCAGGGGACATGTACCCATACACGCTGGAAATGAGGCAGAACCGGTGGAACTGCAGTTGCGTCACCTTCCCTCCAGACCGGAGGAACCTCTCTCATGGGGTACTGTCTCGCTCTTTTCCTACTGGATGTACCACTGTCAGAGGATGACCCAGAATTACCACCCGTACTTCTATGTGATAATAATATCTCAACTGCTTTTTCAACATCAGGACCAACTATCATACCCTCCCCAAATTTAAATCGTACACTACACAACTCTTGCTGGTTGCTCTTCTGACCATTATCTTCCAAATCCTCACACAGGAAAACACACATCTGCTCAAAGACGTATCTTTGCGTTGGTTCATCCCATTGACGGAAAACGTTCATGACAGACTCTACATCATATCTTGCTGTGTCCATAGCCCAATTTCGTGCTTACTTATTCAATGATTCCCTTTCCTGATAATCGGGCATTTGGCTTCGTAATTGTCTTCGTTCCGTGTTAGGGGTCGTTTTAGACGACCGAAAAAGTGGTGAAGGAAAGTTAGTAACAATGCTGGCCATTTTATGCCAGACGGAAGGTGAAAGTGGGGGAATAACTGGTGGTAGAACAGAGTCACGCAAAGTAGAAACAGAAATGTTCGTAGAACGAGTATCAGAGAGACTGGAAGGTGTGCTAGGCGAAATTGTAGAAGGAACAGTAGGAGAAGTAGATGTGATCGGTGAGCCTTGAGGAGGCTGCACCAGAGAAACAGGAGCCAGCTGAAGAGTAGCCGGTGAGTGCGGTAAAGGAGCCTGTATAACAGCTACCAGAGGTGCAACTAAAGGTTGCGGAGGTGCTGTGGCATTTTGTGCATAGGGTGGTGGCGAACTTAGCAAATGAGCCATTAATGGATCTTTTTCACGCTCTTTTACTGTCTCTCGCTGAAGAGATGGCAAAACGGGATAGCATTTATCTATTGCCATTTTACGTTGCCTGTGCAACTGCTCACTTATTCGATCCTCTTCGTTGTCTTTAAATTTTATCGCGGCCTGCATTACTGAGGTACCTCTTTCCCTCTTATTCTTCTTTTCTAATTTAATTTCCTTCTGTTTGGCCTCTTTGCGCCATAAGCGGAAAGAGTCAAACATCGCCGGTCGGGCTTTCTTCTTGAATAGTTTGACCTCTAGGTTATCTAAAACTTCTGAGTCGAAACTACCATATTGGGGCCATTTTAAAACACCATCTTTGCGGGTGTATTTTATCCATACTTCGTTATATGTTATAGGACCTACGCCGTGCTTTACATAGAGCTCATACATTGGAGTTCCAATTGGAGGAACCGGACAAGATTCCTCCAGTCGGGAGTCCTTATTACAACCAAGACAAAACAAGTTTCCAAGTCTGCTAAAACCAGGCATCTTCGCTCACTAGTCTAGCTTCAAACTTCAAAGGATTATCTGTTACGATATATCTCGTGAATACACGAGTCCTTCGGCTTTGGGGCTTGCAAGTACCAAATCAAAGCGTATCTCAAGGATACCAAAAACTAAGGACAAACTAAGGACTGGGAGACGCTCCACTTATACTTAACTGAAGTATTTGAAGATCTGTGACGTCGTTAGAAGACTCGTCTATCGTTTCGCTCTACCAAGGATCACTGGGTCCAAAACAAGGCGATAGTCAGGGCAGCAGTCCTTCGTAGCCGTCGGGACGCGGGGAACCTCGCAGCAAAGACCTTCGGAACCACGTCGACATACAGGGGTCGCTGAAGTGGCTGGCCGTCCTCCGGAATTTTCACACGAAGCTCCTCACGAACATCTGGCTTGGACCGTCACCGCTTGATATCACCCCGAGTTGGGCGCCAACTGAGGTGCCGGGTTTTTAGGAACCCGGTGGTGCCAGGGGGTAGCACCCGAAGACCTCTGAGTTCTCCCTTGTTCCGGACCACAGAAACACAGAGTCTTCTAGTTACCGTCAAAGATCAAGTTTTATTGGTAGCTACCAAGTAACACGTGTCCCAGAAGTACACCACACGGAGAGTAGGTTCTCGGGAGACAGTTCGTTTTTACAGAACCAGCCGTCTCCTTATATACAAAAATAATAGCTGCAAGCAAGAATTCCTAAGTTTATGATATGGCTATACACATATTTCTACAATAATACAAAGAGCGGAGTCATGTAAGCAAGCCCATATTTTAGATGTCCAGTTTGTTGATAGATTACCCAGTTAGGCCTGGAACTCCCATCAGATATCGATGAAACCTTAATAAAGAAAGGTACAACCCAGTCATAAAACTGGCCATAAACAAGGAACGTGGACAGGTGCATGTTTGCAGAAAGCATGGACTGTATGTAGTGAATGGTTTGTGGAATGTTATGTATTGATGCTATCGTATCCGGCCACTGGGCGAGGAGCTGCCCAAACAGGTTTGGCCTAAGGCAATGGAGTCAGTTGGGACAGGTCAGGGGGAAGTCACGAAAAGGTGGACGTGTCCCTTTTGATCAAGCTCGACCTTTAATTGACTTAACATGAGGGCAAGATGCAAGATGGATGCCATTCACAAAATGGAGTTTAAGGGATGGGGACGGAAACTACGATTTTGGGGTGTTGGCAACCCTCGATTGTGACGCAAATACATAGGAATGATGTCCTAATTATTATCGGTTCATAGACACCAAAATCGTCTTGGTACGTTGGGGTTTTGTGACACGGGTATTGGACCTCGATATCGGTAGAACAATAGGGTCCGGATTTTTAAGAACCACACTAGTCCACTCAGTAAGTGAACACAAAAACCTTCCTGATGGTTGATATGGCTCATCACTACTATGTCTGTCCTGACCTGAACATGCTTAATGTGAATTAGTGTTTCCAGACTGGTGAGGGCCCAGACAATAGCCTTTACCTCCCTCCCATTGAATTATGCTTCTGTTTCTTGAAATGACTACTTCTGCTGGATTGAAATCTCCCCTAGAAAAGCCCCCCACCCCGATCTAGACTGCTGGCATCTGTTGTCACTACTATGGGTTGCATCACCTGGAAGAGAGACCCTCGTGACAAATTACCCTCTCTCAACCACTGCTAAAGTGTTGGATGGTCCGGCATAGATATTAGAACCTGCTGCTCATCTTTCTGTGGAAACATCCTTTACAACGCAACTTTTACCACGCAGTCCCTTTACGACGCAACTTTTACAACGCAAACCATTACAATGCATTGCGCTGGGGGGCGCTCTAGGATAGGGAATAAGTTTAATTTACTGTCCAACACCTTCCCTAGTGTCCACGGGAACTGGAGTTGGAATAGTAAATTAAACTATTCACTATCCAGCACCCTAAAGCACTATGCGTTGTAAAGGTATGCAATTTAAAAACCGCGTTGTAAAGGCATGCGATGTAAAAGTATGCGTTGTAACGTCATACATCCAGAGTCTGTGACTCTGGATTCAAGTGGGATAGAAAATGGTTTATCTAGGGGTACAAGTGTAATTTGGACTAAAGAAGGATGGTTACTGCAGCAGCCATCAACACCTGTGCCCTCAACTAGACTCTGGCTGTCAGAGAGTTAGTATGAGGAGTGATGATATTTCCAAAGCCAATTTCTGCCTTCTTGCTATGGGAAGAAACCAGCCCCAGGTCGGCTTTGAAATGAGTTCCAATTGATTGAAGATCTTGTGTTTGAGTCAGATTGGACTATGTATGATTTAACAACAATCCGTTCATCTGGACCAGCTAGGTGTCAAATGCAAACCAAACTGCAGTACATTGGAATTGAAAATGCTCTCCCTGCATGCAAATACAAAGGTATTTCTGAGACTGGATGCATTGGTGCATGTAGGCAGGGCACATTCCTAAACAATTTAGTGAGGGGACTAACCAGGTTAGGCAGTATGTAAGAGAAATCATGACTTGTGCATTTACAGCGCATGATGTCACGACAAGTGAAATTGCTTGTAACATCACAGTAAGTGACCTCATTGGAAGTGACATCACAAGAAGTAACATCAGATATTAAGACCTTAAACATATGATTATCAGGTATATCATGCGTACATTGAAGCACATTATGAGATTTAACAAATGAGATTTGGCGTCTGGGTTTTGCCAAAAAAGTGGTGCAATCCCAACGCAAAATCTGGGCCTCAAATAATACATTTATTTTTTTAAGCCCTGCCACAGAGAAATTGGTAACAAGGAGAAGCATGGCAGTAGATCTGTTATGCTTAATTGGTTGCAAAGTCTACATTTTGAAATATTTTATTGGGTTAAGGCATCTGCTGTAAAGGTGGCCAGTAAATCTCAGGGATTAGTAATAACGGTGAGATTACCTCTGGAGTTTACCGCATTTGTTGGAGAGATCTGTGTTTTGTGAAGTCCCAGATTTGAATCAAAGCAGTATGAGGTTAATGTGTCTCCTGCAAAGCACATCACTTAACATACAGATGGCAGATTTTTATTTTATGTAGATAGTAAAGAGGGTTACTGCTTTTAACACAGACATCCTTTTGTTTCCTGCCGTTCATAAATTGTAATCCTTGTAATATAGCACAGTGAGCTATGAGGACATGTGGCTCCTACACCTTGTAACCCTGTCTCATGTAACTCATCTTGTAGATTGATTTGCACATGTACATGACTTATTGTCAATGTATAATGTATATGTTACGTAAATAGCTCTGACACCCTGTATTGGGTTGCTTAGCGCTATAAAAGAAATAAAATAGTGCTACTAAAATTGTTATTTGTGTAAATACTGCGACAGACCAACACATCTGACATTCTTCCAGTACATACATCTCTATACAGAGACTGAACAAAGGCAAACGCATGCCTCTCTTAAGTACATGTGAAGAGATAACAAGCTGTGTGCCTTTGTCCCCCCTCTGTGGCATTTACATATAAGTGAGAGGTTCCAGGCTGCCTCCAGTCAGGATATTCAAGCAAAAGGAAGCCTGATGGCCACTTAACGAAGGTCCAGCTGGAGGTGAAAAAAAAGCTCCCTCGTTGCCTGCACGCTTCTGCTGGGAATTGAAAGCAGACGATGTACAGGTGCTGCTGAACGTATCCTTGTGTCTTACACCTGGACAAATTCGGCATATTTCTGTGGGGCCCAACTTCATGGCAGGGGAAACGGCGGCCACCTTGTGGAAATAGTGGGTGGACGCAGTGAACGTGCGTGTACCCCCGACTTGTGCCCTGCATATAGGTATGCATCGAGCAGATCTTGAATAAAAAACCAGGCCATCATAATGAGTGAAACAATACACGGTGTGATTCCTGTACAATGTGTAATACCCATTGATCTGAGACCTTCTACCCTGTTCCTGAAAATATTTGAATCTGCCTCCCACTGGAACCTCTTTTAACATTGTTGCACAGTTATGCTTTGGATGGAAGCCGAGGTTGAACTAATGGTCTCATTTGCTGAGTCTGTATGTTTTCAACAGAAGGGGGGCCCTGGCCACACTGCCTCTTCCTTGAAGGCCTGATTTGCATTCGTAGCCTCAAAGGTGGGCCCAAATGCTCCTTGGTTTCCAAAAGGTCTTCCTCTAATACGTTGTCTAATAGGATCCATGGGCTTCCTATCTTCAGCTGACCTCTTAACCACGTCTTTTAGTTGGCTCCCAAACAGCTTTGTGCCCCCAAATGGAATCTTTAGTAAGGGGCTCTTCTGTGCTACATCAACTTTCCATGACCTCATCCAGATCTGGTGTCTTGTCACAATAGATGAACCTGCCCAGGGGCGGCTCTAGGCTCATGGCGGCCCTGGGCAGGGAGCATAGGTAAGGGCCCCGGTAGAGGGGGTCCAGGCGGGGCGTAGCTCCCCGGAGCTCAGGAAGGTGGAACAAAGCCGGAGGCCACCAAATCCCTGCCAGGGGCCACCACGCAAATATGTATCCATCCTCAGAGAATTTTTATATTAAGGATATATATTCGCGTGGCGGCCCCTGGGTTTGGGGGCCCTGTGCAGGTGCACAGCATGCACATGCCTAAGGCCGCCCCTGACCTGCCGCACTGCTTCTGCACTTGAGGAGTCAAAAGAAATATCAGAAAGGAAGTGCACCTTCTGTTCCATCATTGCCAGTGTGTCAGTCAGTACTACTCTTTGTTCTAGCTGATCAGCCATCTTTCCAAAGTCCTTAATTAAAGCTGACTGATGCAGCTGGAATTTGCTGCTGTCCTGATAGAAAAGGTATAGGAAGCATAAGCCCTTTTGATGGCCAAACCAACCCTTTTGTTGACTTGGACAGATGTAACAGCTTCTTACAATATTCTAAAATGCCAACACCGTCATCAATGAGTCCACATTCACTAGGGTTGGAGCCTGCTCTGCCAAACCATGAAGATGACATCTTTTGTACAAAAAGCATGGAAACAGTGTTTATCGAACTCTTTCTATTCAACCTTCATAACTTTTTTAACTGCACCGTGTGGCGGAAGGTTCTCAGGATCTTTCATTTCATTTTAACAGAAGTAATCTTCATTTTGCCTCCCTTCCATTTGTTCATATTCCCCTGATATGCTACAGGACATCTTTAAGGTCACAGCCTTGATGAATCTGCCTTTAACCTCCTCATCATCATTATCTGGAGCAATTAAATCCATACACAACCTCTTCAGCAAAGGAGAATTGTCCCTTGCTTTTAAGGCAGAAGCCACAGCCATCTCCACATGTCATATTTGGCATCACCCCAGAATGCGCCTGTGTCACTGTTGGACCTGAGTCTTCCAAATGTAGACTTTTCTACGTGCATTTTTAGGCTGCTGAATTTTTCAAACCGCAGCGATGCCACAGAGTTTTTATTTTTGTGAGAACACTTCCTGCTTTAAAGCGTTGCCAAGCAACACACGAATTTGTGAGATGCTGCCATTAGAAGGTCAGGCGGTGCTTGCATGCAGGAATGCAGTGTTCAAACAACTTCAATGCTTCACTATAGCAGAAGATAATATTAACAAAACTGTGCATGAAAACGCCATGTGCTTCTTATAGAAGAATGATCAGCTAAAGCAGAATCTTGCAATAGGCCCAGCATGAATTCTCAAGGACACAGCCTTCACCCCGTCTTTCCAATTTGGTCGCTATGGCAAGGTCTCTGATCTAGGCAAGGAATGAATCCACTAATGCAGGCCCGTCTAAATTAAAACATTTAAACTAAATGTATTTAATACTTCCCTGTGCCTGGTGATCCTTGCCTCACACACAGATGCGAAAAAACAGACAGGTGAGAAGGCAGACATTAGCTGTATGCTATACTCGAGTGGTGGCGAAGGAAGCTGGCCAAATTGGGGGGAATGGGAAACAGCTGGGTGTGTTATTTGCTCTGATGACTAAATCTGTTCACATGAGCTTCCACCCAGGACGTAAGCACTGTGGAGCAGAAGATAAACAAGGAGGTAATGTCAAGAGATGCTGCCAAAATAGAGGGATTGAAGCATGGTCAGTCACTATGTAGCTTTAAAATAATGCCACACAGTGATTGGCTAAGTTCTGTAGCTCTCCTGCCCCCATGCTGTTGCACGTGCATGTTATGCAGATTGAGAAATCTACTGCACTATTCGCCTGGTGAGCCCCAGTCACTGAGCGTGCCACTGAACTAAACTTGGGTTCCCCCACCAGTGTGATCACACTGGAGTCTCTGACCTCAAGGCCATCTGACCCTAAAAGATCTCTCTTGATCCCATCAAATCAACTCCGTGGAGAGCCCTCATAGGTTCCGCGGTCCTTCTCATACAAGAGAAGCATGAGATGATGTGAAGCCAGTCTTGCAAGATTTCCCGAGATTTTCTTAAATCCCGCGTCCTAGCTGCCCTTTCAGCTAGCACAAGGCTATAGAAGTCAAAGCCAAGTGGTTGCTTGACTTTCTGGTTGCTGAACGGAGGAAGTACTTTTCTGCACTTACCTGATTGGTCTCAAATTTGGTCCATGTCACCTCACAAGGGATAATTTCCTTGCTAGTCCCTATTGGTCGTGGTCCTTAGATAGAACCCAAGTCTTCACCTGAAAAGAGAAAGAAAAAAACAAGAAAACCAATTTACTGACTACTGTATTAAATAAGCACAACAATAAGAACAGAAAGATGATTAATCTATGTGCATAAAAAACCTGTAGAGAAAGGCAATGAAGCACAAAAGACAGTAATAACTTTGTATGTGCGCTCAAATTCAATGTTCCGAAAGTCAAGAACTAGTTGTCCAGCTCAGACCCTCCAAGCAGTGGAGCAACTGCTATAATAGTAGCTCACAATTTCAGCTATCTTTGCTCCCATGTTTATTATCCCTCAAAGACATAAAGCCACACAGATGTAAAACTCTAGTAACAGACAAATCCAGGTACCAATGTTCATGGGTGATTTAAATAAGAAGAGCAATAGTGAAAGGAATTCACAAAAAAATACTACGTGAGATTATACCAGAGTTGTTGGGCGTTAACTTGTAAAGTGTGAATAAGGATTTTTTTATGTGTAGGTGTGTTAACGATGGTTGCTTATTATTCAGATCACATCTGAGAAGGACTAACCAAAGATGCATTTGGCCTCAGCTCAACAACAAGAGAACGAAAGAGGTGAGTAGCGAGAGAGTCACACCCACCACCAAACCTCAGATGAGGTGCACCAGAACTCGTTTGTTCTCCATCTCCCACTTCCTCCGGTGGGGTGGGCACACACATGGTCCAGCTCAATTGGTCATTATACCTTCTCGTGGGATTTATGGGATCCACAATGCTACTGCAATTGTCTGTGAAAGGTACGAAAATAGAGGTCAGTCGCCTTGACATGCTTGATCTGTCTGTCAGGATGCGTGTGGATCTTCGGGGAACCCAGCCCGCTGATCCTAGCCAATTTCGGTCCTGCACTCATGCCGATTATAACAATAAGTAGAATAAGAGTTGTGTCAGGATTTGCCGAGCAGGAGAACCCAGCGCTCCATCAGAGAAAGGTCGCTGTTCTCTTTGCTCTCGGACAGGTCAGGTTGTGGATAGTTTAAGAGCGCATGTTGGGCTGGCCATGATAAGGAACCAGCATACATCAGAACCAATTTAGGTGGGGGGCTCACGATTTTGTTTAATATAACAATGGCTTTATTTTGGCTGTCTCCCGCCCAAAATTGTCTCTACTTCAATAGAAGTAACAAGCATTTGCAGTGGAATAGGTCTCGCATTTATGAGACTTTGAGCTAATGGCATTGTAAATGACAAGGACTTTTATTTATGTGTTGTTTTTAAAACAGATAAATAAAATGCATTGTCATTTACACTGCCAATACCTTAAACTCTCGCAAATGCGAGACCTATTGCATTGCAAATGTGTGCTATAAAAATTTTGAATAAGCATTTGGAGAGGGCGTATCCTGACTGCAACAGCAGGCAGGAAAATGCTATTTGAGAAAATAGTGCTCGGAGGCTGTAATTAGAGACTACCGAGCAACAACACACGTAACAGGGGGGTCGCTATGGGAGGTTACAAAATGAGTTCAAGTTCAAGTTCAAAAGACCTTTATTCGAATTCCTTAAAATTCATAAAAGTACCGCACCTAATTCATCAACACACCATAATAATATATATACATACAAATAATAAATAAAGTGAACATACATATGACATTCTATTCCATACAGTGACAATACAATATATTTCAAGCAATATGCCAGATTTCCATGATAACACCAATAAAAAGCTGATTTACAATACTCAGGGGTTTTCCATCATCTTGCGGGCTCGTATAGCCAGTCTTAAAAAGGAGCTAACACGGAATGTTAATTCATCACTATCCAGAGCAATCAACATGTTATATGAATCTTGGAGAGTCCGTGGTCTGGATTTTTTAAAATACGGAGTTAAAAACCATTTAATATACACAAAATAAAATTTGCAGAAAAATAAAAAGTGCAAGTCATCCTGAATACTCACGCCATCACAGGGGCAAAAAATAGAATCAACACCATGACAATGGCCTAGTGGAAAAGACAACATAAATGTTACTGTTCCTGCCCTTAAACGAAACAACAATGATCTCTCCCAGCTAGTCATAGGCCGCGAGAGATAGGGCGGCAGAGTCTGTCCACACAGTCCATTGCCTATGTATTTCATTACAGTTGATTTTTGTGATTCGCTTCTAAGCCTTTCACTATTGTAGAGTGCATATAGTGCATTCTTAACCTCAACTTTGTCCTGTAATTTTATAGTTGTAGGATCAGTAAACAAAGTACCTCTACCAACTTCATTAAGTGATTTTGAAACTTCAGACAACCATGGAATTCTCATTCCATTGTCGCAGTTTAAACAATCCTTTATGATATTCTGAGTAAGAGCAGCGGCATCGTTCCTCCAGATTCTAATCCAAAAAAGTGCCGGTCTTGCTCTGATAAAATCACTAATATATGGGAGAGTTAATTCACTATGACAAATAAAGGTGGATGAGGAAATTGGTGCACCCAACACTTTCCTGCAGAAGCGATTTTCCTCCCTTTGGATGCAGGAGCTACTTCTTGATCCCCATACCTCTGCTCCATACGTGGCAACAGGTGCGCACTGTAATTTAAAAATCTTTAAAATAGCCCTAGTGGCACCTAATTTATTTGGGCGCGGGAGGCTCAAAACAGAATTGTTGGCTTTCGAGAACTTGCTCGTGGCGTGGGCCATATGCCCACTCCACGAGCTGTTCGCAGCGAAAACCAACCCTAAATATTGAAAATTAGGGACAGATCCCAGTTTGTCTGCGCCTAACTGTATAGTGTTGAGTTTCCTTTTGCCAGGGCCACAGGACATAATAAAAGATTTTTTAAAATTTACCTTTAAATCCAGATCCTCCATGAACTTAACAAAACTATGTACAAGCAGACGAAGAGCGTTAGGAGTGCGGGCCATAAGCACCGCATCGTCTGCGTATAAAAGCACTGGAAGTGGTTTCCCTAAAATAAATGGGACATCTGAAGTAGCTTTTATCAGACAGGTGGATAAGCCGTTAATATAAATAATGAACAACAGGGGTGCTAGAACGCACCCCTGTCTCACCCCCCTCCCTATCTCAATGGCTCCTGATACCTCTCCGCCCATCCCGATACGTACCCGTGCTTTCAGGTCAGTATGGAGATAGGCTAAAAAATTTACAAGAGTGATATCAAGACCGTTAGTTGAGAGAATGGACCAAAGCTTTGATCTATTAACAAGATCGAAAGCGGATGAGAGATCCATAAATGCAAGATAAGTGGGGGAGGAACGGGCAACACTGTATTTGTCAATTATCAATTTTAAATTTAGACATTGCTCCACCGTTCCTACCCCACTACGGAACCCCATCTGACACGGGTCTAAAAAGTCGGTGTCATTTGCCCATTCCAGTATTCTGTGAAAAATTATGCGACCCAATACTTTTAAGGTATTGTCCAAAAGGGAGATAGGGCGATAATTCGCGGGATCAGACCTATCTCCCTTTTTGTAGATAGGGACAATAATACTGGTGGTCCAAGTAGTCGGCATAGCTGTTTTTGGTAGACTATTGAAAATATTGAGAAATATGGGGGTCCACAAATCAACATCATATTTGATGATATCAATGGGAAGACCGTCCGGTCCAGGTGCCTTATGTCCAAGACTCTCTTTTATGGCTGTTTTAACTTCGTGCTCTAGGATTAATAAACCACTTGATTGGTCAAGGGTAGGTGGAAAATAATCCTCAGTGGGGGCTGCATAGATGCTAGAAAAATGGGTCTCCCATGCTGCGCTTGTTATATTACAGCTAATTTGGGTAAGTTTCTTTCCCATTTCCCGTGTTTTTCTAACAGCTGTCCAAAACGGGCCGCTGCCACCCAAGTTGGCACTGAATACCAAAGAGTCCCATTGGTCGGAAAGTAAATTAGCCTTACGTTCAGATATTTTAGCTTTATAATTTTTCCTAGCTAGTTGAACGGTGGCTTTACACCTTGGTTTCATAGAGAGAGCCTTTCTTAATTCTCTATTTGCCAAGGAGCATGCCGAATCGAACCACCTTGGTTCTTTACCTTCCTTGGGTAGTGGAACAGACAAAAGAGTTTTGATGGCTGAACACAGGACTTCAAAATCTGCAATTAATTGATCATAGTTGTCACTTGGAGATTTACAGGAGTAAATCAGGTACGGGTATAGCAGTTGTACATTAGTTAAAATAGCCTCACAATCCACTCCCCTCCATTTTAACCGTAGGCCATCAATTGATGGGGTAATGTCCCTAGCACCATTTAGGTTTTCAAAAATCGGGCTTGGAGCAAGATCCAAATTTACAACCAGTGGATTGTGGTCACTAAGGGGTGTTTGTACCACAGAAGTTTTTACTATACAGTCTGTTAACAGTGATGACGTAAATACATAGTCAATAGTAGAACTGCTGTTCAAGCCAATATATGTAGGAGCGTAAGGGGAATCAGATTTTTGTCCTATTTTCAAAGCATCATCTAAATCAAATTCAATGAGCAGTTTGGACAATTCAGAACCCCTGCGCTCTGCTGGATCAGAGTAAGTTTGATTAACAGATCCAGCACTCACTGCTAATTTTGCATTGAAATCACCCCCTATTAAAATGCCTGATTTGTTGTCAACTGCGAGGGAACATTCCAAATTACATAAAACCTTGGATAATGCCAAAAAGTTCTTGTTCGGTACGTGGTAAAAATCATTGTTATAAAAATTTATTAAATAAATTGTGGTCTTTGACTTCAACTTATATTCAAGAATCTGGATGTTGGAATTTTCCGGACCATCGTACTGCAGGTTTTTAATTGTACCACCTGCAAGAATCTTGATCCCAACAAAAAGGCCACCCACCGCTCTGCCAAAACTTGGTTTAGGCGACGTTAGGCTGAAGCAGTGATAGCCCTCTATATACAAATTACCAACAGCCCATGTTTCCTGAAACATAAGAATATCCGCATCATTAATTATCTTAAACCATGCAGGATCTGATAGTTTGGATTCCAATCCTGCAACATTCCAACTTAGGATTGATAACCCATGAATATTGCACTGATTCCCTAGCCCAACCCTGGTACGAGTACTCACTGCTTTTCCAGAACTAATGTTAACAGCAACGGTTTGATTACTGTAAGCGGGTTTTAATTCCACATTCTACAAAATGAGACAAGGCAGTACTAAGGAGGGACTACTAAGCCTTTTGACCAATGAACAGCCACAGTTTACAGTGGACAATGACACAAGCTGAAGAAAAATGTGGTCGGAATGTGGGCAGAGATTCAAGTACCTACCTCAACACAGCATGCCTCGCAGAGCAGTGCATGGGCTGCCCAGGCTCCTTCTAAAATGGGAGAAATGCATCCGCCAGATTATTTTTTTGAAATCTCCCACTTTCCTCTTCTGAAATGTTGCCATGCATGAACCAGTCACCTCTACATCTGCGCTTCTCTTCCCTTCATCGTTTGACTGGTCCCTGTCAATCAACCTGAATGGCCATGCCATAAACCACACCCACTGCCGTGAGATCATCGCAGCATTGTCCAACAAAAGGTAATGGGATGGAGAAATGTGACTTAGGACAGAAGAGCGCTTATCTTATATTCTATATTATATTACTAAATACACACAAAAATGTGCCTCCTTCTTGTGTGTATTTTTACTTTATCGGCCGTCTTTTCCATTATATTGAGGTCATATGAGATATAATAATTTATAAGTTAAAATTGTTTGCTATTATGTGAAACATTAGGATCTGTTTATAAGTGTATGGTCAGTTTGTCTTGAATTAATTGTACTTACTTTTATTCTACTATACAGCTATGACAAATCACCACCTGATTAAGCGATAACGTACAATCTAAAATATCCGGTCAAATACAGGCACCTATGCACACCGACTAACAAACACATGTACAGACACACACGCAAACCAACAGAAATACACTCAAACATGCACACAGGTCAAAGGTCGTACAGGCACCCGTGCATATGGATTAACACACATGCATTCATAATAATAGATATGAATACATCCATGCTCACAGATCACTAGACACACATAAATTCATACACACATGCCGAATGTCTTACATGGCACCCATGCACATGAATATATACACCTAGAGACATTCTTGCTAACAGACATAAATACACCAAGCCATGCACACAGGCCAATATAATTACTGGCACTCACGCCCAAAGATGAGCATGGCTGTAGACACCCATGTACACAGGTGATCATACAAATCTACACCCATAAAAGGTAAGGACAGCGAGGGTAAATGTTGCCAGTGCTCCAATGCAACAAAAACTATATATCCAGTGGGTTCTTTGATTCGATGTTGTCATTACTATGGACAGGCTGCATTGCTTATGTGAGTACCATAACTTAAGTGTACATAGTCCATATACTTTCCTTTCAAAGAAAAATATCAGAGATGGTTTTTTGATATTATTGCACAACAGTAATTGATTCCAAGACTACAAACGCCACATGAGACCATTTGATGCTAGCTGTGCAGAATGTAAACTTACTTTCCCCTTTTGTCCATGAAAGCACAGAGTTCATTCTGCAGTTCAAGCTTTTTTTTATTTTTTCAATAGTACAATACAAATCTATGGCCACATTCACGTGCAGGCGTTTTATAACAGGATCTGCGATGGAAGGGGCTCAGCAGCTGTTAATATCAAAGTGTTCTGGGAGCTTTTTGTTCTGATTTCCACAGTAACAGCTTGGATTATGCTGGCTCTGCGCCTCTGGCACGGCAAGGGGAGCTCAGCACACGGCGGATGATATTCTTTCTGCTTCATCAAAGTCATTGTGTCTCTTCTGTCCTGAGGCGTTTTAGGATTTATACACATTTATCAGAGAGAAAGGGACACTGTGTTAACCGGATGAACATCACTGCACTGAGGTTTGGAAATTCCGCCTTCACTTCACTGCCACAGGTGCACTTGTCTGAACTCTGCTCGGGTCTGTACTAGTGCAGCCCCCTCTACACCCTCCCCCAGGAGCACTGCTCTTGCAACGAGGAGACTCCTACTCCCTCTGTGGGTTTAATGAAGGTTAGATCAGCGTTTACTAAGAAATAGGTAATAGGTGCAGGTGACCCATTTAATGAAGCATGCTTAGGCTCCTTAACAGAAACGGACATGCATTCACTATTCACTCGGGGTATATTTATGAAAGATTTGCATCATGCTTGCACAGCAATGTGCTACATGCGTGACGCAAACCTCTAAGACAGATTTATGGAGCCACACAAAGCCACTTTGTGTGGCTTTGAATGGCTTAAAAAATCTTGAGTAACGCAGCGCAAATCTCTGCGTTGCCTTACCCTGCACAAGGGAGTTATTCATCAGGAAGAGGTGTGGCGCCGCGGCTAGGGCGACTGACTCCGGAATCTGGGGATCTCGGTTCGATCCCCAGCACCGGCGGCAGATTAGCCCAGCACCATGTGACTCTGGGCAATAGCTTGCTTAATCTTCCCGACGGCCCCCAGCGCCTAGACACCCTAACGGGTGATTGTGCGCTTTACAAATGTGGATTTATTTATTATTATTATTAGTTATTCCATGGACCATGAGTGTTGCGGTGAGTAGTCCTATGCAACTCCCATGGTTTTTTATCATTCCCAGATTTACAAGGACTTGTAAATTTGGAAATGCTCCAAAAAGATATGCCTCCCCAGGAGAGGCGTAACGAGGAGAAATATCTTTATTTCTCCACGTTTTTTCCTCTTTCTATGTGTACTGCATTCTGCAGCACACATAAAAATAGCTGCAGCACACATAAAAAGAGGAACATGCATCCCATGGTGCGAGGGTGCCTGCATTGGTGTTAGGCTGCCAAAACAGTACCAGCGCAGGGGGAAAGGACAGGAATTCACTGTATGGTATAAATACGGTGCAGCCCTGCCCTTTCCCTGTGACACAGGGCAGCACAGCCGGGTGACTTGCTGTGCTGTCCTGTAGGACGTGGCCCTTTTTGGCTAAAGTCCCTAAAATTTTTGCTTTTCCCCTAGACCTTTTTTCTGACATGGTGTTGCCAACCTAGGTGCTGTGGACACTTTGCCACTGCTAAACAGTGTCAAAGTGTAGGTGCTCACTGTATAAAGTGTAATGGTAATTGGTTGTCCATGATTAGTATGTTTGCCTTACTAGTAAAGTCCCTAGTAAAGGGCACTATATGTGCCAGAGCTGGTAATGCAAATGCTACTAGAGGGACTGCAGCACTAATTGTGCCACCCACACAAGTAGCGTTAAAAATGAAACTCAGGCATTCCATTGCAGGGCTTGCACACAGTTTGTTAAACTGCCATGTTGTTCTGTCAAGTGCATTCACTTGCCAGACCATACACTTCCCTTTCTATGCACACCGGGCACCCCTTTGGTAGGTCCATGGTACCCCCTGGGCAGGATGCAGTGAATGTGAAAGGTAGGACATGTACTAAGGTGTGTACTATGTCCTGATGTGATCTTCGTGCAGCCTGAGACCTGTGTGTGGAGTGCCCAGTGTTCATGCACCCGAAGCTTAAGGAAGTTTCAGCGACGCTGTGTGCGCATGCTCTGTGGCAGCCTGAGATCTTCGTAACTGTAGCGGCCCGCACCGGCAGTCCCAGAGGAGCTGAGTTGCCGTCCTGAGCCCGCTGCTGCCAATTCACAAAGTTGCATTGGAGGCCCAGCCACTGGCCGAGGAGAGGAGAGTGGGTTCGCGCCCCCCAGATAACGTGTGTCCACTCCTAGGGCGGGGAGCGGGCTCAGAGAGAGATGCTCTCGGCCTCTCTCTTGTGTCAGCAGCGCGAGCCTCTGCTTCGGCGCGGATCGTGGCCCATATTGCCAAGGAAGTGGAAGTACAGGGGCTGGAGTGCAGAGCTGCACTTTTTGATTACATCATTACAGTGATCGGTGCCTGAGCATATTACGCATTATTCCATTTCTACATAACGGAGTACCTGACTGTCGTATTACATATTGCATCATTTCTGCATAACGGAGTATCTGATTAGAGCATTACACATTGCATTATTCCTGCATAATGAACTACCTGATTAGTGTATTACACATTGACTTATTTCTGCATAACAACATACCTGGTGGTTGTATTACGCATTGCATTATTTTACCATGCAAAGTGCCTGATTGTTGCGTTACGAATTGCATTCTTTTTACATTGCAGTGTCTGATTGCTGTGTTACGCCTCACAGTATTTTTACATTGCAAAAGTGCCTGATTCTAGCATTACAAACTGTAAAATATGATATTTGGATTACAGGAGAATGTTTAGAAGTGCTCATTAATATCGCCAGAACTTACAAAGGCTGGCCTAACAACCGGCCAGGAGAAATAGTACACAACCTCATATGTTGGATTTATATTGTGTGGTCTTATCGTATATCTTTTTACATAAAATGTATACTTGTTTTTATAAAACTTGTGTGGAGTCTATTTGTGGTGTCATTATTGGGTTGTTGTGAGCGTGGTTGTAAATACTTTACACACTTGCCTTGAAGATAAGCCTGGCTGCTTGTGCCAAGCTACCGAGGGAGTGAGTGGGGCTATCTAAGAAGGTGACCTTTGTTTCCCTGATGTTGGAACGCGGGTCCCTACTTGGCCTAAGGTACCTACCTCAGCCAACCATGGATCCCTGGTCTAACATGCTCTGTACCATAAATGTCATAAATATGACCCTTGATGTCTTTCCATACCACCTCTTAACGCTTTTGAGATCATTTAATATGATGTAAATTGAACCAGCGGAAGGCAATTTCCACTAGTTGCAGGAAAAGTTTGCACTAGTGCAGTGCAGTTCTGTAACAAAATCTCGGATGTTGGAAATGGCTATTTTTGCAGGGTTATGCCCAAACATTTTGCCTTTGTTTTTGACTTTGTTATTGCTGGTTTTACGAGTCTTGGCACTTTGCCACTGCTGACCAGTGCTAAAGTACATGTTCTCTGTGCCTTAAACATGGCATGATTGGTTTCTCCGTGACTGGCATATTTGATTTCCTAATACGCCCTTAGTACCGTGCACTATGTGTGACCAGGGCCTGTTAATTAAATCCTACTAGTGAGCATGCAGCACTGACTGTGCCACCCACATGACTAGCCCTTCAAACTTGTCTCAGGCCTGCCACTGCAGACGCTGGGTGTGCAGTTTTAAACTGCCATGTTGGGCTGGCAAGTTCACCTACTTTCCAGACCTAAACCTTCCCTTTTATTACCTGTACAGGTTTTTAAGAGCACTGTAAATAGATGAACATAACATAACAGAACATAATAAATGCACCAGTGCAATGTACCTTTGCCAACCTCCTACACCTAATTAATTAAGGAGGGTCGATAAGAACGAAAGGGAGAATCCTGAACTTCAACACTCAGATACAACCCTTAAGAAAACATGCACAATAAGGCTCAGGCGCAGGGAGTCTGTGCTCTTTCTCCAACCCGGCTGTGCAATACAGCTGGGTAAGAGAAACAGATAGCAGTGCCCATCACTCCGCCTCCCTCCCATGGCCTGGCCCGCCCGGCCCCATACACGCTGGCTCAGCCGGCAGCTCAAAAATAAAGAATATAATTGTATTTTTCAGCTGCTGGCTGGGCCAGTGGGGTGACGCTCCTCCTCTGATAAGGGGGGTTGCAAAGGCTGTCCCTTGTAATAGTTGATATCACGGTTGAAAGTTTAAGAAATAGTTATGCGATAGAATAATGTCAACAATCTCCAATGACATAATAGTGTTCAGGTAATAGTTCGTTTTTCTTGATGATAAAAAAAGTTTCATTTGAAATTCTTTCTTCATGTAAGTGTGAAGACTTTCTACATCTAAAGTTACAAATATTATTTTCTCGTCATCCCATTCTCAGAAGGGAGTGACAGAATGCGGGAGGCCCGCGGTCCCTGCAGGGGACCCCATAGGAGGGCAAACCCCGTAGTAGTGCGCAGGGAACCGCGGGCCCGCCTTGGGGAGGGCGGGTGGGCGGGGACAAACACTCTGGCCACACCCCCCCCTTCCGGTGCGGCCTATATGGGGCGCGCTCGCCCCTTGGCGCCCTCTTTGTCGCTGCCCCTGTCCACCTGGTCACTCCCGGCTGCCCTCGCCAGCCCAGCCGTTACCCCTGAGCCCCCTACGCTCCCCCACTTCCTCCCCCCCACAACGTCGGACGCGAGGCCCGCAGTTCTCTCTTTCTAACGAGGTAAGGGATCATTTAAGGCCTCCCCCCCGAGCCCCGTCCTCGGTAATAGCCGAGTCGACAGGGCTGCGTGGTTTACCACGGGGGAGCCCATGGTCCAATTTGCGTGGCTGATTCTCGCGTCGTTCAGCACGGCGGCCGAAGGCCGACGTTGTTGTTTTGCGCGGATGCGAGGTTGTGGGCGAGGCGGGAGAATGCTAGGTTGCTCGTACGCTGTGTATTAGCTGGGGCGGGATTATTACAAATGTGGTGTGATTACGGCGTGGTAGGGGCGGCTGTGGTGGGGAGATGGCTATGGTGGGCCCATTGAAGTGAGGCCCACGGATTCGGGTGAGAGGGGCGGCAGTGGCGGGGATCGGCGTGTGGATCCGCCGCCACTGATTCCAGCTGCACATAGTTTAGTGGTTTAAATTTCCCCAGAGTAAGGGGCTTGCCTGGAACTTCTGCAGGCAATCACCCCCCGCACGCGGACGCGGGCTCCCCCTTTGTCAAATTGTAATGCCCGGCGGTCAGCGGAGCATGTTCTCACGGCCGTGTGCAGGCCTCCCCCGCTTGTTGTTCGGTTTTACGTAAGTGTCTCCGAGGCGGCCGGTCTGGTGTGCAGTGCTGTCTGTCTGGGTCCGGCGCCGCTCGCGGTGCTGTTCCCCGGCGGGTTTTGAAATGAGAGAAACAGCGGCTCGGCTGGATAACGCCTCAAGTCAGTGTTTCAGTTGGGAAAAGAAAGGAAAAAAGGCGACGGTAAACAGATACGCTTTTTCAAATTACCACAAGGTCCATTTCAAGCGTAAATTGCAGGGAACGTGAGGACCGTTTATTTGTTTAATTGCGCCAGAGCGTTAGGACCGTTTATTTGTAATGGCGATACGTTATGCAGGCGATCACCTCCGCTCGCGGCCGCTCTTGCAGGCGACCGCATTACCTCGAGGTGCGTGTCATTGTGCTTGCAAGCAGCCGCATTTTAAACTATAACTTGCTGACCCGTTTCTGCAAGCGGCACGCGTGATTTGCAAGGTACGTTAGGCCCGAGCCCTTGGCAAGGATGGTTACGAATGGCAGGCTATCACCTGCACGCGGCCGCCCTTGCACGCGGCCGCCATTAACCCCGCGAGGTCCTTGAACGCGGCGCCATTAACACCGCGAATCCCGTTTCATGCGTGAAGGGCATGGGACGGTAGCAGGCAGCTGGCTTTGAACGCGGCGCCATTAACATCGCGAATTCCGTTTCATGCGTGAAGTGCATGGAACGGTAGCTGGCAGCTGGCTTTAACTCGAGTACCGGGCTCCCCCCTACGCTGCGGATGAGCCTCGCTTTACTGGAAGGAAGCTGATTAATTAATTCAGTACAATATGCAGCTCGCCTTCTATTAGCGGCAAGATTTAATAAATAGATTCTCAGTATCTATGAATGGAGGTGGGCGCGAATGACATACAAGCACAAGCTGTGTGCAACAGGAGTTAGGCTACCAATTAAAGGAATCACAGCCACCCCCCCCCCCCCGTTGGGAGGGGTCACGGGTCATGCAGATGCGCCAGCAGTGGTCACGGAGATAAAATGTAATAGTGGCGAATGGTATGGTGCACTCAGAGTTTGTTAATAAATATGTGTACTAAAAAGGGGAATGTCAGGGAAGACTTGTATTTACTGCGACATGTTGTAATTGCGTTTACCCCGATTTCAGGCAATTAAGGATCGGGACATATCGTGACGGGAGTACAGTGCACCCGCCCCTCCCCACCCCCCCTCCCAAAGCAGAAGGTAAGAGCGTCATGGGGGGTTGGCCATGTAGGGGTAGGGTTATGCATCCTAGGGGGCCGGTGTTCATTGTCCGGTCCTCCTAGCGTAGTTGTGCAGCACGGCCGGGATCGTTGCTCTATTCGGGACAACAAGCTCCCAGTTCAATACTTTGGGCTAACATGAGTGTTTATATCGATATTTACAGGGCCAGGATACTGGACAGGTAACGATCCATTGCGTCGCAATCAAGGAACGACGTGCCCTCGCCTCGGTTACTAAGGATAACTCAAAGTAAGTATTGGAAAGCGTTAAAGTGTAAAGGTTGAGGTGGCTCACTTCGCAGGGCTTGAGTGTGCTTGGACCGGGGGAAAACCCCAGCTGGCCAAAATGGTTGAGGTTAGGCCCATTAGTCACTACGGTTTTTTATTTCAGGAAGCGGCACGATGTCAGGAGCAGGGACGACCGTCACCGAGGCGCAGGCGGCGCACGCGGCGATTTTTCTCCAGTTAGTCGAGACGAACGGGGTGGCTTGGGCCACCAAGTTACTGAAGGTTAACCCGGCAAATTCAAGTGTGAACAGTGACATTATTGCGGTGGAAGAGGAGGATACCAATAGTACAGGACACCTGAGGGCGTCCAAAAGAGCTAAGGTCCCCACGAATAAGGACTTCCCGCCACCGCCTAAAAAGAAGGCCACTGCTAGCACGGCAGTAGCTGTTGTGCATGACGTACCGGCCGCTTCCCACGCATCATCCAGGGCACAGGAGACCCCTGGCCCATCGAGCTTGCCAGCTAACATTCCCCCGGTGGCTGAATATGCTACCAGAAGTGATCTGGGTAAGATGATGTCCACACTGGAGATATTCATGAAAGAAATGAGGGAAAGTGTGAGGTCGGGACCTAGCGGGGGGGGAGTTTTACCATCCAATGTGTGGGGAGCCGGTGTCGAACACAATACATTAGGTGAGACTGGGAGGGGGCGAGAGGAAACCGGCACACCCAGCGCACCTCCGGCAGGTCCGACACTCCCCGCTGCCCCCCGGGGCCCGCTATCCTCGCCAGCAACTCCGTCGGGGCCGGCGCCCCTACCACCGCAGGCACCAGACTCGATAGCCCCCCCCCCAGCGGCGCCAGCTTCCCCTCCAGACACAGCGATTCCTGACCCCACGCCAACACCCTCCTCCCCAGCGCCGCCAGGCGAGGACGATGTGCAATTCGACGCCCCCTTACTATCAGGGCGCTCTTGTTTGTCCTGGGAAGTACCACAGGCAGCGAAGGAGTTAATATGGAGGCGAGAATTTTTAGATATCTTCTCTTTACTGATGCTGGGTCAGCAGGGGGCAGATGCACGCAAGGCTGGGGCAAAAGAGGATGAAAAAAAGGTGAGATACCAGCCTTGGCCAGAAAAGAGTATTGATAATTGGTTGGAGGCCTTTGCCATTCTTTCATCGGTGATTATGGAAAAGTTTAGCGAACAAGGTCCAGCACTGGTACAGTATGGGAGGCTCATACACAACGAGGCAAAAAAGTGGGGAGGTGTAGGCTGGTTGGAGTATGATAGGGAATTCAGAAAAAAGATGTCTAGATCCCCGAACATGCGTTGGGACCATAAAGAGGTCCAGTTATGGATGGATCACATGGGGTCTAGGACGCTCCAAGGGGTGACGACTAACAGTAAGACACAGGAAAGCCAGGCGTCACCTAACGACAAGACTAGCTCTACATCCCAGCAAGAGCATAGGACGCCGCCCTTTAGAGGGGGCCACAGGGGGAGAGGTCAGAAGAGGGGAAGCGGGAAAGCTCCATCAGGGTCATCCACGGGGTCATCCACTGGGTCATGTAGATTGTTCAATAGCGGACATTGCCATTGGGGAAGTTCCTGTAGATTTACGCACACGTGTAGCAATTGCGGAGGACAGCATCAGGCGGGGTCTTGTAGGTCCAATAAAGGACATAGACCAGGCAATTACCACGGGGGCAGGGGTGGGCAGCACAAGTAACCCTCTCCCATCCTCAGCGCGTCCAACCCCCCCCCCGGCATCCTTTGTCCCCCCTCACCCCCCCCGCGAGGCACCCTGCGACTTAACGAAACATCCATGACAGCATCCGCGGCAGGCGCACCCCTTGTATGCCCGCTAGTTACACCAGACTTAAGCGCGGTGAAGGGGCCCTCCCCGATTAAATTGGAAAGAATGATGCCATTGCTGAACAGATACCCCAACAAAATTGATGGGAGATTGCTCTTAGGGGGCTTTGCAGAAGGTTTCATTATCCCATATGTAGGACCCCCAGCTGCCAGGGACGCAGACAACTTGAAGTCGGCCAGGGACAACCCAGGGGTAGTAAGAGCGAAGGTAAGGAAGGAACTTGAACTGGGGAGGGTGGCTGGCCCTTTTCCTCTACCGCCACTAGACAATTTCGTGGTTTCCCCCCTGGGAATAGTGCCAAAGAAAGAGCCAGGAGCCTTCAGGCTGATACACCACCTGTCGTACCCGGAGGGGGAGTCAATTAATCACAACCTGGAAGAAGGGGTATGCTCTGTCTCATATTGTTCATTCGATGTGGCCATGGATCTCGTGCGCAGGGCCGGGAAAGGGGCCTGGCTAGCGAAGGCTGATATTGAGTCTGCGTTCAGGCTACTGCCGGTACACCCCTGCAGCCAGAACTTACTGGGGTTCCGGGTGGACAACGAATACTATTACGACAGATGCATGCCCATGGGTTGCTCCATTTCGTGTGCTTTCTTTGAGGCCTTCAGCACGTTCTTGCAATGGGTCCTGCAGAGCGTGGAAGGTGTACCAGGCGTCACCCACTACTTGGATGACTTCCTGTTTGTAGGCGGGGCAGAGTCAAAGGACTGTGCAGAGGCTTTGCGGAAATTCCAGAGCATGGCAAGGTACTTAGGAGTCCCCCTGGCGCCAGGTAAGACCGTGGGTCCAGCGCAGGCATTAGTGTTCCTGGGGATAGAAATTGACACGCTAGCAGGCGAGGCCAGACTTCCGGCAGAGAAGGTCACAGAGCTAGCGGCACAAATTGAGCAGGTGCTAGGGCAGGACAAGGTATCACTAGAGGACATCCAGAGCCTGCATGGGAGGCTCAGCTTCGCTACCAAGGTGATCCCCGCGGGTAGGGCCTTCGCGCGCAGGTTGGCAAGGACGGCAGCAAAGATCAAGCGCAGGCACCACCAGGTGCAGTTGAGTTTTGGGGTCAAGGAGGATCTTAAGGTGTGGGGGGAGTTCCTCAGGCACTTCAATGGATCAGTAATATGGAGGGAACCCTGGACCAGCAGCCAGGAACTGACGTTGTTTACCGACGCGTCAGGAAGGGATGGCTTTGGGGCAATTCTAGACAGAGATTGGTGCGCAGCAGGGTGGCCTAATGCTTGGAGGAAGAAGAAGATCACCTCCAACATTACGGTCTTAGAACTCTTCCCGATCGTGGTGGCTTTTCACCTCTGGCCGGCCTTACTGTCCGCAAAGAGAGTGGTCTTATGGTCCGATAATATGGCGGTAGTCCAAGCCATCAATACCCAGTCAGCATCATGTGCACTTGTACTATGTCTATTGAGGGAACTGGTCAAAGTTTGTTTATATAACAATGTAGAATGCAAGGCTAAGCACATCCCGGGAGCATTAAACACGGCTGCTGACGCTCTTTCCCGTTTCCATTGGCAGCGGTTCCGAGAGGCGTGGCCCAGGGCGAGGGAGGAGATGACGCCTTTCCCGGCTCAGCTATGGCGCCTGCTGCGGTGGCGCAGCGCATCAGGGAGCTAGGCGAGATGTCAGTAGCACCTAGCACGATGAGGAGATACCAAACATGCGTGAGGACATTTTGTGAAGCCATGGGCCCTTGGGAGCGGGATGAAGTCAGGCAGCGCGAAAAAGTGCAAGCGTTCATGATCTGGGCGAAAGATGAAGGGAAGAGCCACTCTTGGATGGCTGGGCACCTGTCCGCCATCGGGCACCACGCTCGACTGTCTGGTCAGAAGGACCCCACGACGGAGTTCGCAACCAGGGCGGCACTCAAAGGCTGGGCTAGGGTCATGCCCACACCCGCAGATCAGAGGGCCCCCATTGACTATGATACCCTGAAAAACATGATAGATGCCTTGCCGGCAGTTACGAGCTCCACATATGAGGCAGCCCTCTTTGCATTAACGTTTAGTCTGGCATTCTTCGGTGCGTTTAGGATCAGCGAACTGGTGGCACGGTCAAAGAAAGAGTCTAATCCCAGGGCCATCTCGTTTAGGAACACCCGCGCTACAACAGTGTCAGTGGAGATCTTCCTGCATTCCTCTAAGACAGACCAAACTGGCAAGGGTAGGTTCATCACCTTGCAGCGCCTAGGGAATGACAGTTACTGCCCAGTGGCTCTGCTGGCTGCGTTCCTTCCACTCCGCCCCCAGTCAGAGGGCCTGTTGCTCATCCACTCTGATGGCTCCCCAGTCACCAAGTACCAAGTGGGCCACGTGATGCAAGGGTGCTTGTTCTTGGCAGGATACATAATTGAAGGGGCAAAATTTAGCACACATTCATTTAGGATAGGCGCGGCCACAACGGCCTCCAGGGCGGGCCTCCCTGATGAAAGGATTAAAAAAGTGGGTCGTTGGGACTCCAACTGCTACAGGAGGTATGTCCGCCCACTGAATGTGATACACCCGGTGAGCAGACAGGTGGTTACCGAGGCGACATAATGTAAATAATGTAAATATCCGTAATAATGCCTTAATTATTTTGGTGGTTCACAATGGGAGCCACGTGGTGTGTGTTGCCATTACAAGGCCTTTTGAAGTGTGTCAATAAAATACAATTTTCAAACACACTGTGTTTTTCTTGCAGGGAAAGAGGTGTGGGTGATGGGGCACTCCTATGTCACAAGAATGGAGAGATGGGTGAATGCTACCACATGGAGGCACGGCCTCACCAACACCGAGATATTATGGTTCGGCTTCCCTGGGATGCGCTGGGTCGCACTGTTAGGAACGCTGCGTAGATTAGTAAGGGAGCACAAGCGTAGGCCGAGCATTCTAGTGGTACACTTGGGGGGGAACGACCTGGTCTCATTAGGCAAAAGGCGCTTGTTGGACATAATGAGGAAAGACCTGAGCACCCTGAGTGGCGAGCTAGGGCAGTGCAGCATCTACTGGTCTGAGATTTCCCCCAGACCAATCTGGCATGGGGCAATATCACGGGAAGCAATGGAAATATCACGCAGGCGCGTAAACGCGGCAATGCGTAAATTTAGCGAACAGAGAGGCATAGGCTTCATTAGGCATGGCCTGCTGCATGCCAAGTCTATTGGCTGCTGGGAATCCGATGGGGTTCACTTGTCCAGAGTGGGGATGGCGATTTTCCTGTTAGACTTGGGAGAGGCGCTAGAAAGAGCAGGATGTCGATAGAAAGGGTGGTAAGGGCTAGGTAGTGGGGGCTCTGGGCGCAGCGGGTGCCACACCCAGGGCTGTGGAAAAAGAGAAGGCGGCCCCCATACAGGACAGGCGCAGGAACAGGACCTGAAGCCACAGTGCGAGAGGCACCATACTGAGTCATACATAGCTAAGGGGCCCTTCTTGGGGACTTGGCTCAACGGCACCCCGTTAGTCCTTAGGGCGGTTGTAACCTGAGCAGCCGGGGGTTTGCTAATAACGCCCCTCCTAGCTGGGCAGGGTGTGAGTTGACTCTCCCTTGTTCAGAGGTGGGCGGGGCAGGTGGACGGTAGGTCCACCGGGGGGAGGCTTGCCTCCCCGGTCGACACGTGGCCAGGGGCCACTAGTGTCTGCTTCTTTGGCTCGAATTCAGGCGCCCTGCAACAAGGGGTTGCGGGGCGGAGGGGTCGCCTATCAGTTAACCCGCTTTGTTATTTGTACCACAAATAAACCTGCAACTTTTACTTCCCATACAAACTTGTCTGTGTATTATTTGGGTGTAGGGTTGCGGGGCAAGGGTACCGATGCAACTACTATGCGGGAGGCCCGCGGTCCCTGCAGGGGACCCCATAGGAGGGCAAACCCCGTAGTAGTGCGCAGGGAACCGCGGGCCCGCCTTGGGGAGGGCGGGTGGGCGGGGACAAACACTCTGGCCACACCCCCCCCTTCCGGTGCGGCCTATATGGGGCGCGCTCGCCCCTTGGCGCCCTCTTTGTCGCTGCCCCTGTCCACCTGGTCACTCCCGGCTGCCCTCGCCAGCCCAGCCGTTACCCCTGAGCCCCCTACGCTCCCCCACTTCCTCCCCCCCACAACGTCGGACGCGAGGCCCGCAGTTCTCTCCCCTCCCTACCGCTCACCCGATGGAAGGGGGGAAGTGGGGAGGGGGCCATAATAATGTTGTTCTTGTCTTCCAGGTTGCAGGAGGAGTTACATGGCGGCCCCCATACAGGACAGGCGCAGGAACAGGACCTGAAGCCACAGTGCGAGAGGCACCATACTGAGTCATACATAGCTAAGGGGCCCTTCTTGGGGACTTGGCTCAACGGCACCCCGTTAGTCCTTAGGGCGGTTGTAACCTGAGCAGCCGGGGGTTTGCTAATAACGCCCCTCCTAGCTGGGCAGGGTGTGAGTTGACTCTCCCTTGTTCAGAGGTGGGCGGGGCAGGTGGACGGTAGGTCCACCGGGGGGAGGCTTGCCTCCCCGGTCGACACGTGGCCAGGGGCCACTAGTGTCTGCTTCTTTGGCTCGAATTCAGGCGCCCTGCAACAAGGGGTTGCGGGGCGGAGGGGTCGCCTATCAGTTAACCCGCTTTGTTATTTGTACCACAAATAAACCTGCAACTTTTACTTCCCATACAAACTTGTCTGTGTATTATTTGGGTGTAGGGTTGCGGGGCAAGGGTACCGATGCAACTACTATGCAGGCGCTTTGGTTGTGCCTGAGAAAGACTAGGCACTATGCAATATTCCTTTGTTTACAAGAAAAACGAAAAAATGGTAAAGAATGAATGCGCTTTTGCTGCATCACTGATGATGCGCCATGAGTGCATAGTTTCGAGCCGCTACATGAGGAGCTTGACAATGAAACCGTGCCCACCTTTGCTACATCAGACAGAGATTGAATCAATAGCCAAGGATCAGAGGAGCAAGGAAGGATGCTTTCAGAGGTAATCGAGCGGCAAACACCATGCCTAGAGGCGCTCTTTGTACCGCACAGCATTGATGCGCACAACGTGCTCAACCTACAAACACTCCGTCTAGCCCTTGGCGATCATATGGGGAATATGTGTAACTTATTGCACCACCTAAGGTGCGGGTTTATGTATGCGTGAACATTCATTTTTAGAAATCAGTACCCCCGGTCATAAAATAAAAAAACAGCATCACAGCCCGACAAGTACAAGGTCATAAAAAATGCCCTCATCCATTTACAAAATACTGACAATGCCAAGTTATAATGTCTGTTCATGGTTGTCAAGATTAAAGCCATCAAATCTAATTTACATGTTCGTTTGATAGAGGTGTAGATTTAAGATTTTGTTTGATGCTGACTTCAAATGTAACTGAAAATAATTTGCCTGCAGTGTCTTAGAGCACTGGTTTGTCGCCTGTGTAAACTCAGCCCACATCAGATATTACACGGCAAGATATTTTACACCTTTCATTGTTTCCCGACGTTGCTTTTCAAGTCCTTTTTTGTTTAGGGTTCCAACTGCTTTTTTTAATGTTTTCTTTCAAAGGAACCTTTTTCACATCGAATGTGTATCTCTTTTTGTAAAAAAATAATATTGTGTTTTTCATTTTTTGAAATATGGCAGACATCCTTTGCAACTGTCTCCCTGCGCATTTAAGGGACGTTGTGGTCATGATAACAAGTTTTGCGAAATAGGGTTGAGGATTTACCATTCCTGGTAAATACCATTGCCGTAGGGTGAGGTACTTACTGGGTGTATTAAATAACTCCTTTCCCAAGTATGTGCTTTGGAAACGAGGCATTTCATTCAGAATCGGTATTAGCACATCAAAGTACTCGTTTTACCTTTTTTCTAGGCCTTTTCATTGGTTAATTTCAGCATGCTTGACTGTAAAGATGATATGACACGAATAAATTGTGTTGAAAGGAGATTTATTGTAGCGCAGCAGAGAAACACCTCTACTCTCTTCCCTCAGCTCTCCAACTGCTCTACACTCTAGAACACCACAGCAGTGGAAAGTTGGAGCGAAGGCAAGAGCGAGGCAGAGCACGAGAGAACAAATAAAATAAATAATAAATAATAATAAAGGCATTTATAAAGCGCCTGGTTACGCCATCCCGGCGTGTCCCCGCGTTGTGGAGAAAGGACTATCATGGACGAGCACAGACCCTACAGTGACACAGGAAACTAATTACTAAACAGATGAGTTTTCAATAGTCGCCTAAAGTTAGTTTCTGACCTCTCCAGCCTGAGGGCGACCGTACGTTTGTTCCAGTTTTGTGCGGCTAGGAAGCGGAATGAGCGGCCGCCCATTGTCGCTTTCCTTATCTTGGGGACTGCCAACTGCCCAGTACCACAAGATCTCAGAGCCGTTCCTGGTAGATACATGGTGACCAGACTCCCCAGATATGCCGGCACCTTTTGCCAGAGAATACGGTGGCAGATGAGAAGAGATTTAAACAACACCCTTTTTTTAATTGGTAGCCAATGAAGAGCATCAAGAGCAGGCTTCGACGCCGCCCTTCTTGGCAGCCTCATAACCAACCGTGCTGTCGCATTCTGCAGGACCTGTAGTCGTCCCAGATTCTTTGCAGATGCTCCCAGATATAATACATTCCCGTAATCAATACGGGAAGTAATGAGGGTATGGGTCATTGTCTGTCTGGTTTCCAATGGGAGTAGGTCTAGAGTTTTGCGTAAGATTTTCAAAACACCAAAGCATTTTCCCACTACGCGACGGATATGACCATCATAGGTGAGGGTGGGGTCCTCCCAAACCCCAAGATTCTTTGCCTCTGTACAGGGTATAGGGGTAGGGCCCAGACACTGTGTACATACATAACACATCCTCCTCCTTGTAAAACAAAAAAAAACAATTCTACAAACACATCATCCTCCTAATAAAACAACAGAAAAAACAATCAAGATACAATCTTACAAATATAATCAGACATCCATTTCGGTTTTTGACAAATGCGCTTATCACAGCGTTTTTGATTGACATCAAAATTGCTATGTTCCACACAATTAGGCATATTATGAGTGTCAACAGAAGGTGTAATGGCACCATCACTACTTTCAAGTGTAATGGCGCCATCACTTCTATCAACAACATCATCATTATTGACATCTGCATCACTTCTTTCAACAACATCATCATTATTGACCTTTGAAGAATCAGAAAGTGCTTCTGTATGAATATCCCATTCAGAATGAGGATCAAAAGGACGATCAACCCCCAAAGAACCTGAATTCTCAGACCACTTAGAAGAGGGATGAAAAATTGCTACTCTCTTTAAATTCCATACTTTACCATCTGTTAATTTGACAGCATTCTTAAGAACTTTGATAACCCTCATAGGTTTATAGAATTGACTTTCTCCCTTACAAACCTTCCAAGGTTTCTCAATTCTAACCCATGAACTAACTTTGACAGAAACAACTTTGGTGTTATGTTTCAAGTTATACTTAACATAGTACAGTAGTAGAAGTAGCTTCCAAAAGCCACTCAGGATTGCCTTTAGTTCTTGCACCGCAACCCCTCATTACTTCAAAAGGGGAAACCTCCATGGAGTCATGAGGAGTAGTTCTATACGTCCACATGGTATTGAAAATCTCCACCTCCCAATTACTTTGGTTCTGTATAGCCATTTGAATGGAAATTTTTAACACTCTATTGAATCTTTCGATCATACCTTTACCAGAAGGATTATAGAGTGAGGTGGTCCTGTGCTTGATACCAACCCTTTTAAAATACTGCTGGATAAGGTTGGACAAAAACTGATCACCATTATCAGAAAAAATCTGAACTGGCAGCCCCTCCTCAATAAAGGTCCTATCAAGAAACTTCAAAACCTCATTAGAAGTAATCCTGTCAACAACTTTAATAACTGGCCATCTTGAGAAAATGTCGCTAAGTGCAATCACATACTTCTTTTCAGGACCAATGGGACCCATGATATCTATGGCAATAGCATGCCAAGCTTTGCTCGGAACAAAAGATTCTCCTAACTTTGGTCTCAAAGTAACTAAAGATTTGTCAGAATTGCAGCATGGTAAACAATCACGAACAACCCTTGATCTGTCTCCTGGTTTGGCAGTGGTTTCAGATCACTGTTATTGGGTCAAGAAATTTCCAAGCGTCTTTACTAAGTAACTAGGATGCCTCAAGAAGTATTTGCATCTAATAAAATTAAAAAAAGGATGCTGTCCCTAAAGTGGCCAAGGTTAGAAATGTTCCATTTTTAGTTCATGATAAAATGAAGGCTGAGTTAGACAAACTGATAAGCAATGGAGTCATAGAAGAAGTTGGGGTCATAGAAGAAGTTGGGGGCACAGAATGGTGGTGATGGCCCGGAAGGCCAATGCCGAGGCAAGATTGTGTATTGATATGAGAGAGCTGAACAAAGCTGTTATAGTTGAGCATTATCCATTACCCAACATTACAGAAATGATGTCTTCCTTGGGTGGTGCCACACATTTCTCCACACTAGACCTCTCATCCGCTTACCACCAGGTCAGATTACACCCATCATGTCAAGATTTCACAACCTTTATCACTCCTTTCGGCACTTATAAGTTTCTCAGGATGCCTTTTGGTCTGATATCAGCTGCCACAGTCTTTCAGAGGGTGGTGAAAGGCATTTTGGTTGGCATCCGTGAGGTTAAAGGCTATCAGGACGACATTTTGGTACATGGTGTGACCCGTGTAGAGCATGATGAAAGAGTGGGGGTGGTGATGCTAATGTATTTGATGCTATTGTGAATGATTTTGATACTTATTTTGCACCAAAAGTATGCATTGGAATTGTAAGATTTTGTTTTTTCCAGCGTAAACAAGAAAGTAGTGAAACTATTGATCAATATGTGTCTGCACTTAGGAAACTTGCACAAGATTGTAAGTTTGATCATTTAGTTGATCAATTTATTAGAGATCAGGTTGTTATGAATAATAAAGAACCAGCTGTACAAGACAGACTGTGGATAAATGGCGATGCTGAACTTAAGGACATTCTTAGTATTGTCAGCAAAGCTGAAATGTCTAGCCGTAGTGCTAAACTCCTCAAACAAGATGCTGCTGTTGCTGAAATTTCGGCTGAAGTTGTTAATAAAATTAAAGCAAAAGCATCTAATTCAAAACCTTCAACTCTTGTTAAACAGAAATTTGATCTAAATAATAAATACATACATAACATTGACCTGTCTAAATCTATGAGGGAAACCACATGTGAAACATTTTCATATGATTCTCAATTCTGATCAAAACTCTGCAAACTTATGTTTGCACAGGGATTGGAATTTATCCCTTAACTTGTAATCAGGACCTATATGTTTAAGTGTTGCACAGTCAACTTTAGCTGTCCGTCTGGGTATATGTTATTACACAAAAAATATACCTAGAGGGCATTAGGTCATCTTTTTTCAGCCATTACTTCTTTGGAAGTGTCATTGATATTTTGGGGAACCCATGCAATGGCTATTTGGTATTAGAATTATCAGTCAATAGTATGGAATTTAGTCATAACACCAGTCAATTTAGTGGTTACAGCAGCCGCTTGAGCCCGCATCAGTAAGGTAGACTCTTTTCCCCCCATCTCAATGGAAAGACCCTGATAAGAAGTGCAATGAGCCTCAGCATTTGCACTGGCAGTTAAATCAGGATCAGGTTTTAAAGTCTTTATTTCGATAATAAAATCATAAAAGACATATTTTTTTAAAAAATGAAATTTTTGGACATACAGATTATTATAAGAGTTGGTATTACAGCAAACATGATTATAGCTTCAGTTACTGTATACAGCTCCGAATTTCATGAGATTCATACATATAAAGTATAACATTGTTTTAAAATTACAATTAAACAGCCTAACAATACAAAGACAAACCTGACCTAGAAATTGGAGAAGATTGGAATTAAAAACATTGGAGTTAAAAAAGAGACAGGATCTTAATCATTTCTGCTTACTTCTCATTCTAATCACCCATGCCCACCCCAAGAATTTGGCTACGCTCACAACAATTACGTCAGAGGTGTTAGTTCTAAGTGCCCAAATAGCCTCAGCACACCCTTTGTATTTAAGTCGCTAGCAAATGGGGTTTTATCCATTTACTTCGAGGGGCTTGATAAATCGGACAGGCAAATAGAAGATGTCTCACACTCTCCTTATGTCCCAGGCACAAAGAGCAATAATTCGCTCACTCCATTAAACCAGTTTTTAGTGAACGAATTCAAGGGCAAGGATCCCACACGAAACTGGTGATAAAGTTTCTTGTCAAGTGGCCTAGTGATAATGTCCCAATAGTTCTCTAGGAAGGGATCCAACTTATGAGTCAGGAACCTTCCTGTTAAACTAACGGAACCAGAAGCAGTGACCAAAACTTTACGAACAGAGGCCCAATAAAGTGCCTTATACTCCTGTTTTGATGGAAAAATATTAGATCCCGGGGAAATCCACAACTGTTCAAGGCCCATTTCAACCAGGATCGGTTTTACTGCACGCAGCCATGGAATACTACCGGACCCCCATATTGATCTTACTTCAGCAAGCTCATTAGCAAAAAGACTAAGGTCGGGAGAGGTCCAAATATGTCTCCAAAAAGCCACCAGTCTGTACCTTGCCATTTCGTTTATTGGGTTACAGCCCATATCCAGACAAAGTGGTTTAGATGGAGAGGATTGGGGTAGACCTACAAGTTTCCGCATGAACTTGCACTGTGTTTTCACCAGAGCAGAGAGATCCATATGTCCCCAGAGATCTGCCCCATACAAAATTGCAGCGTTAACCTTGGTGGTATAGATCCGAAGTGCAGGTTTAACTCGTTTAGTAAGGGACCTTTTTTGCTCTTGTAGGAGACAACCCGTGAGACGCGCAAATTTTAAATGTAATGTGTCCAACTGCGCTTTCCAACGGAGACGATAGTCCAAGGTTACTCCCAAATAGGTCATAACCTCGACTTGTTCCAAACTCTCTCCCTTCATAGTCACTACACTCCTTAGGGGATGACTCTTAGTGAGCACCATAAATTTCGTTTTGCTCACATTAATCTTAAGATCGTTGATGCGACAGAACTCCTCAAACCGGTCCAGTGCTAACTGTAAACCGCTACGGGTCTTGGAGAGGAGTAATGTGTCATCAGCGAAGATGAGCATAGGGAACCTGGTCCCCCCCAGGGTGGGTGCATCAGTGGGGGTACTGGCAAAAAACGTAACCACTTGATCGATGAACAATAGAAAGAGCGTGGGCGCCAGTACGCACCCCTGACGGGCGCCCCATGTTACGGGGAAGCAGTCCGTCACCTGTCCTTGGCCTCCCCATCTAACCCTAGCAAAATTGCCCTCGTGTAATCTGACAATCAGATCTAATAATTCAATTGGCAATCCCAGGTCTCTAAGAACGGACCAAAGTTTGGCCCTTGGCACCAAGTCGAAGGCCGACTTCAGATCGATAAACGCGGCATAGATAGTTCCACCACCCAGCAGCACCACCTTCCAGTAGATCAGACAAAATCTGAAAATCTGATCTATGGTACTTGTACCAGATCTGAAGCCGGCCTGCATTGGGGACAAAATACCCTCTAGCTCCATCCAGCCCTGAACTCTTGCAAGGACCATCCTTGCTATGACCTTTTGGAATGAGTCTATAAGGCTAATTGGACGGTAATTCCCTGGGTTCGAACGATCACCTTTTTTGAAAATTGGGAGAATCTCAGCCCCCTTCCATGACACGGGGATCCTGACCCCCTTAGCAATAGTGTTTGCGATCCTGGTTATATAGGGAACCCAAAGTTAGGGATTGTTTTTATATAGATCAGCTGGAATTAGATCCATCCCCGGTGCTTTCCCCCGCTGGGTCAGACCGAGTGCAATCTCAGTCTCCTGTTCTGTAAAAGTCAGCTCCTCTGTATGGGCAAACATGGTTTGTAACCTAGGTAAACCTGTAGTGGGTTCTAAATTGAAATCCTTGAATTGACCGGAGTAGAACTCCACCCAGGCTTCTGCGGATACATGGTTAGTAGGTATTTAGGAGTTGGGATTTCTGCCCCACTTTACAGTTTCCCAGAACTTAATCTGGTTATTGGAAGTGCAAGCATCCAGAAGGTCAGACCAATAATTATCTTCCCACTCTCTTTTTGCTTTCCACTGGATTTTTTTATACTGTGCCCTGGTTTCCTTTATGTCACTCAAAATCCTGTACTTAACTGCTTTCACTAATCTACTGTGGGCCTCCCTGCATTGCTTGTTGTACCATTTCTGCCGGGAGGTGTGCACCTTTGGGGTGCCTTTGGTTGGCGGCAGCGTTAGAAGGACCTTGAGCTGGGCAAAGCATTGTTCATGAAGTTCACAAATATTATCAATATCACCCCTAGTGGTGACAAGGGTCGAAATGTCGTTAGCAGTCTTGGAAACCACATTCGTAATGCTATCCAGAATAGACTCGTCCCCCACAATCCTTGTCCATTTGAGCCTTCTTCTATCGTTGGTCAGGATAGTGTCCCCTGTCGGGTGAACAGCTGGTGGAATCCTTCCACATGTACCCGGAAGTCTCAGACTAAGTGCCAAAGGATTATGATCGCTTTCAGGCGGGGTACTACCTCCATATCTATCAGAAGTGGCCAATATTCCATCTTCAACAAGATATAATCTATACGGCTTTTCCTTAGCCCATTGTCAAAGGTGGGATTGCCTCCTTGATCAGAGGCGGTACGGCCATTTGTAGCTCTTAGCCCCCAATTCAGGCACAAGCCCATCCAATGTAGAGCTGCCTCAGTCCCTTTTGTGATTTTATCAACAGACAGTTCTGGGATCTTCCAAACCACATCCTCTGCTAACCCCCAATTATCCCCTACAGCATAGAGGGGCTCAAAAGTACAGTTGAAATGCCCAGCTAGGAGAAATATCTTGTCTCTCCCTATCCCTTCAAGATATATGTCCACGAAATCTACAATGCTAGGGCAACGGCCACCCGGTTGGGCGCGTGCATAGATGTTGATGACTATAAGGTCCTGGTAGCCATCCTTGCTTAATTTAATGCCCAAGAGATCTGGGTGATCCGCAAGTATTTCAGTTGGATGGTAACCTATAGCCTGCTTAACCCATGTCACGAGCCCTCCTGATGCCCGACCTTTGCTGCCCCTTATAGCTGGTTTGTAAAAGTTTAAAAACCCAGCCCTATAAATTGGATCCGGTGCCCAGGTTTCTTGAAATAATAAAACATCAAATGTATCAATATATTCTAACCAATCCTCAGAATCCATCCGCCCCTTAATCCCTGCCACATTCCAAGAGGCTAGTTTAAGTGTTTCCTGTATTGTTGTTACGCTACGTGGCCCACTCCGGTCCACTGCCATGGGTGCAACTAAGCTCACTTGATCACTCTCCACCCTAGTCGCATCTCGAGCCACTACCACCTTGCTGGTGTCCCCCTGCTCGAACCCCACCCCACCTGCACCTTCTATCACTCCTCCTGTAGGTATTTCAGAATTATCCCCTGGATCCAGCACCTCCATTCTCTCTTTTCCAACAACCCCCTGTGGCATCTCCAAACCAGCTCCGTCTTCCTCACTCACCCGATTCCTCATGACCTTTTCATTCACTGCTACCGGGTAGAGTCAATCAATGGCCTCCAGGCCAGAGAAGGCCTCAAAGCGGTTAAACAATGAAGGGTACTGCGGGGGGTAGGGTGTTCTATCAACTTGGTGCCTCCTGACTGGCAATCTTGAGGGTGGATGTCTCGGAGGAAACTCACAGAATCGTCTTGGATAAAAATAGTCAAGACCTAAGGTCTGCACATCCCCCAATCTTGCAAACCTTGCTTCCCTACGTAAGAAATCTACCTCCCAGGGATGTTTAAAAGATATAATGATACAGTCCCCCTCTAAGTCTTTGCTGCCATGACCCACCCATTCAACTCTCCTCACAAACAAGATTTCAGTCACGGATGATGGGGGAAGGAGGCGATTTTTGTTTAACCAGAATACCACTTTGTTACGAAGGTCCCCATAGGATTCGTTAGCACCCTCCCTAAGTTGTGCTACACCAGTTAAAGCTATCGTATGCCGGGTTGCTTCAGGGGGTAGGTCTGTGCGAGGACGAGCCCGCTTGTTAGGTTTCCCTAAGGGGATGGTAGAGTACATGCTCACTTTAGCTGCCTGCCCTGGGGTAGACTGGGACGATGTACTAGGAATACCCTTTGTACGGTCTTGCGGCCGTATCGCCGGTGTTCGTTGAGGATTAGATTTGGAGGTGGCCTTCTTTGACACCTGCAACAAAGAGCCTACAACCGGAGTACAATCCTTAACCCTAGAGGATCCCCCCGCCACTGGATCTTTATTTGTTTTTGGATCAGGATAATTTGATGCTAAGCCAGTGGACACGGAGGTTACTGTTTTACCAGTTGGTGCAATTTTCTGGCCCTTTATATTGATCGTAGAGGGACAAGGATTCCTCGCAGCATTTTTGGGGCTAGTAAACTTATGCAATAAACCAGTATTAGTATTTACAATGGACTCAAGTGCATCCAGTTTAGAGGTCATCAACCTTGTTCTCTCAAGTACAGGAAGTAAAAGAGTTTTAATCATAGCCTCCATTTTTACCAATAAGCTTTCATCACTACTAAAACAAGTTGGACATGGGTCAGAGGAACCAAAGGGGATATGGGAGGGGCGTAATGGATCTATTGGTACCAGGGCAGGACAAAGGGTAGGAAGGGCCTCGGGGTTTGGGACGCTAGTGTGGGCCGGATCAATGGTCTTTGATATCTTGAAAGCTCCCCCCCCCCCCTGATGGCCCAAACGCATTTTCCTTTTGTGAGGTGCAATTCTCAACGGGTCCTCATCACCCAGTGGGTCCGACTCATAATTACTGGCAAAGTGCACACTTTCATTTTCATTTCCATTTCCCCTGCTATCTTGGGTGTCATCCAGATACGAATCAGTTTCCCCCACGGAGGGTATGATACCCCCCCCTTCCCCCTCGCTGTGTATCTCTGCTGTAACCAAATGTAGACTGTTACTCGGGGCTTGTGCAACGGGGCTGGGTATTGTTGCCAACCTACCCAGAGAGGAACGCTTCCCACTAACTAGGTCAATAGAAAGCCTTTTCTCAACCATCGCTATCTCTTTTTCTAAGATCCCAGTAGCTCGAGAAATGAATGCGTCTAATGGACCTGAAACCACCCCCTTAGCAGTCTGCAATTGTACTGTACGTTCCTTACCGGAGCGTAGAGGCATTGCAGTATTAATTAATACTATAACAATAACAAAATTATACTAACACCAATAATAATGTATACAAATTAACCAGGGGGAATGGCCCAACCCAACCTCGCCCAACCACGGACGGCCACAGACGGTCTCGCCCTTGTCCCGGGCTTCTCCCGGGACGCTCCCGCGCAGCAGAAGTAAACACCACTGTTATAGATTAGGTGTGACGCACAGGGGGCGGGGCTAACAGGGAGAGTGGGCCGGGTGATCTAAATTGGCCAGGCAGGGACTACTGGGAGATGTAGTCCCTGCAGAACGCTCGAGCCCTGAGCAGATGCCCCAACACTCCTCTGTCAACACAGCTGCTCCACTGATTCCCCGGCGGCTTCCCCAGCGAAGCGGGACCCGCGAAGCGGGTCCGGCGAGCAGTGGTGTAGAAGCAGGTCAGCAGCACAGAACCAGGAGTCCGAGAGCAAAAGGTCCTAGTATCACGAAGTCCAATCCAGCAAAGGGTCCCACAGGTGAGAGGCAGGGAGTCTCTTTTACCTGATCTGTGCACAGGGGGCGGGGCTAACAGGGAGAGCGGGCCGGGTGATCTAAATTGGCCAGGCAGGGACTACTGGGAGATGTAGTCCCTGCAGAACGCTTGCAGTCCTGAGCAGATGCCCCAACACTCCTCTGTCAACACAGCAGCTCCACTGATTCCCCGGCGGCTTCCCCTGTGAAGCGGGACCCGCGAAGGGGGTCAGGCGAGCAGTGGTGTAGAAGCAGGTCAGCAGCACAGAACCAGGAGTCCGAGAGCAAAAGGTCCTAGTATCACGAAGTCCAATCCAGCAAAGGGTCCCACAGGTGAGAGGCAGGGAGTCTCTTTTACCCGATCTGTGCACAGGGGGCGGGGCTAACAGGGAGAGCGGGCCGGGTGATCTAAATTGGCCAGGCAGGGACTACTGGGAGATGTAGTCCCTGCAGAACGCTCGCAGCCCTGAGCAGATGCCCCAACACTCCTCTGTCAACACAGCAGCTCCACTGATTCCCCGGCAGCTTCCCCTGCGAAGCGGGACCCGCGATGCGGGTCCGGCGAGCAGTGGTGTAGAAGTGGTGTAGAAGCAGGTCAGCAGCCCAGAACCAGGAGTCCGAGAGCAAAAGGTCCTAGTATCACGAAGTCCAATCCAGCAAAGGGTTAAATCAATCAAACAGTTATTTATAAAGCGCTCCTCTTTACCCCAGAGGGTATCCATGTGCTGAGGTTCAGCTGGTCTCAGTTGAAAAGCCATGTTTTGAGTCCCTTTCTGTATTCTGCCAGGGAGGGTGATACTGGTAAGTGGAGGGGTAGGTCGTTCCAGGCCTTGGGGGCGAGGTCGGAGAAGTAACGACCTCCACTATGTCTTTGGTGAATGAGAGTGTGTGTGCGAGAGCTAGGGAGGCAGAGTGCAGGTGTCTGGAGGGCTAGTGTAAGTTCAGATGGTGGTTGATTAATGCTGGTCCCTGGTTGTGTAGAGCCTTGTATGCTTGTTAGTATCTTGAACTGACAACTCTTCTGGATGGGGAGCCAATGGAGGTTCCTGATGTGGGGAGTGATGCGGTTCCTCTTGAGTATGAATCTGGCTGCTCTGTTCTGTATGGTCTGGAGTCTCTTGAGGACTTGGGCTGTAATGCCCATTTAGAGTGTGTTTCAGTAGTCTATTTATTTATTTTTTATTTATTTTGAGAGTTTTATACAGCATGAACAAGACCCTTGCGGGTATCAGAGCGCTTCACAAGGAAGTGTCATTGTTACCTAGAACATGTACATGACATGGAGTTCAATGCGAGTCAATGCTAGAATAGACAAAGTCTTGTAGGGACATAGTTATATGGTACATAGCAAAATGATCACAAAATAACATGTATCATGTAATTACAGTATCTGCGATAAGTAGGTAGACCGTAGGCATTCTAAAGTTCCATATCGAAGATACATAGGGTCATATATTAACAGTGATCCAGGCTCAGTTTCATTTCGCCATGAGAAGCGATTTCACTTCTTTTTTGAACGATGCAGTAGAGGGTATAAGTCTAATTTCTGGGGGCAGAGCATTCCAGATTCTGGGCGCCATCCCTGAAAAGGTCGCTTATATGTTTTCTTCTTGTTGAATCTTTGCGGCTTCAGTAGCAAGTTGAGGATCTGACACCACACGAGGGCACCAGTTTCTGTGCCAGATATCGTGGTGCATTGTGATGTATGGCTTTATGTGTCATACATGCTATTTTCAGATGAATTCTGGCTTCAAAAGGTAGCCAGTTGAGGGATTTTAGGTAAGGGGATATGTGGGAGCTTCTTTTCGATCCAGTGATAAGCCTTGCTGCCGGCTGGTGATGAGGGCCTGGGTGACAGTCTTTCTGGTGCTGATGGGAATCCATCTGAAGATTTGTTGGAGCATGCAGAGGGTGTTGAAGCAGGAGGAGGTGACTGTGTTGATTTGGTACTTCATGGTGAGTTATCTCTCAAGGATGATGCCAAGGTTGCGGCGTGGTCTGTTGGTGTGGATCTGAGCTTGGGAGGCCACCAGGTGTTGTCCCACGGGGAGGTGTTCTTCCCGAATATCAGCACTTCTGTCTTGTCCATGCTGTGCTTAAGGCAGTTAATCCTCATCCAGTTGGCAAATCTGGTCATAGCATTGGAACTTTGTTCTAGTGGTGGAGGGCTCTTCGGTGAGTGAGAGGATGAGTTGGGTGTCGTCTTCTTAGAATATGAGGTTGAGTCCATGGGCACTGACGATGTCGGGGAGGGGTGTCATGTAGGTGTTGAACAGGATGGTGTAAGGGACAATCCTTGGGGTATGCCGCAGAGGATGCTCTTGGGTTCCGAGGTGAAGGCTGGTAGGCAGATTCTCTGAGTTTGTCCTGTGAGGAAGGATGCAATCCATTTGAGGGTGTCCCCCTTGACGCCAATGTGGTTGAGTCTGTTGATGAGGGTGTGGTGGGTAAGGTGTTGAATGCAGCTAAGAGGTCGAGGAGGATGAGGGCTGTTGTTTCACACTGGTCGAGGATGGATCTGATGTAGTCAGTGGTGGCTATCAGAGTGGTCTCAGTGTTGTGCTCTGCGTGGAAGCCGGATTGGGAGGCACTGAACAGATTGTTTTCGTCCATCTAGAGGACTTTGGGGGAAACGGAAGCTGCGAGATAGGGTGGTAATTTTTGAGCTTGCTTGGGTCGGTGGTTGGTTTTTTCAGGAGGGGTCTGGCCTCGGCATGCTTCCATCTGTTGGGGAAGCTGCAATGCTGATGGAGGCGTTGGGTATTTTGGTGCTCTCTGCACTGATTTCTTTGGTTCTGAGGTTGAAGAAATGGTGGGTGCCGGGTTCCATTGATGCTCCGGAATGGATGGAGGACGTGATAGCTTCGGTGATCTGCAAAGTGAGAGGATTCATTGTGGTGATTGAGTGGCTGGTGTCTGTTGGTGGGAGGAGGTTGTTGGGTTGGTGGTGTTTTTGGGTTGGTGGTGGTTGGAGTTGGTGGGTTGGTGATCGAACTTGTTGTAGATGGTAGCTATCTTGCTGTGGAAGTAGTCAGACAGGGTATTACAGAGTTCTTGGGGGGTGGACTGTGTTCTCGTTGGCTTAAAGGAAGGAGAACTCTCTAACAATGTTGAAGATTTCCTTGGTGTGGTTGGCACTTGTTTTGATGCGGTCTGTGAGAAATCTCTTTTTGTGACCTTGTTGCATTGGTGGTACTGCTTGAGGACAGATTTGAAGATGGTTCAGTCGGTAGGGTCTTTTGTGGTGCACTGTTGTTTTTCTAGTCATTTGCAGTTGGTCTTGATGGTTCTGAGGTCTGGTGTGTACCATCTGGCTTGTCTTGAGGATCTGCTGGTTATGGCTGGCTTCATGGGGGGTGACTCTGTTGGCACATTTGGTGATCCAGTCAGAGAAATTCCGTACGGTATGTTCTAGGGTTGATGCGGCGTCGAGCTGAATGGTGTTGAGGCCCCCGTCCTCTGGGTCTCAGTCACTTTTCTCCAGCTGTGGTGGGAGAAGCTCAGAGGCTTGGCGGTTGTGCCTGGGGAACCTGTGATGGTGAAGTGGACTATGGCATTCTCGGTCCAGGTGAGTTCAGTGATATGGCTGTACTTGATTCTGTTCTGGATGTGAAAATCGGGTCTAGCATGAGTCCTGCACTGTGGGCGGGGTAGGTGAGCAGTCGGGTGAGGTCGATGTTGCTCATGCTTTCCAGCAGATTAATAGCCATGGCATTGTTGGAATCTTTGAGGTGGAAGTTGAGGTCACAGAGTAGGATGTAGTGCCTCGAGTTGATAGCTAGAGGGGGCGATGAATTCGGAGATGGCATTGCCGAATACAGGTCACGGTTCTGGGGTCTGTAGGAGAAGGTGTCTCTGATGGTCATCCTGGAGTCGGTTTGGATTTGGAGGCTGAGGCTTTCCATGACTGATGTTGTGTCGTCTTTGGTAGTGGTGCATTGGAGAGTTTCCTTCTGGATGATGGCAATGCATCCTTCCTGTTTGTTGGTGAGGTCTTAATGCATCATCTTGTAGCCATCATGCCTTGCTGTGGCGCTGTCAGGGTTGAGAAGGGATTGAGACAAGTCTCTGTGATGAACATCACATGGGGGGTGAGGTTGCTGATGGTATCCCAGATTTATGTGGCATGTTTGTATAGGGATCAGGTGTTGAGCGGAATGCACAGGAGCAGTTCTGGGATTTTCGAGGTCTTCAGAATGGGTGTGGCAAAGCTTACTGTGAGGGCGGGTGGTCGTGTATTGCAGATGAGTTGGCAGCAGGTTAAGGGTCTTTCCGTTGATCGAAGAGAGGTGGTGCAGCACTTGTTTTGCGGTTTCTGCGATCCAGGGCCCTGAGCTCAGTGGTGGAGTGTCGGTGGTTGGCCAGAGGGCCCGGGTTCCTGGCACTGGGCATGTTCCAGGCGAGGAAGGGCACATATAGGCTTCCCTTCAGTGTGCCTGCCGCCCCCCAGCAGTGCGGCCGTTAAGTAGGTCCGGGGAGGAGTTCTGGGGAGGTGGGAAGCAGGCGGCAGAATGGCGCCCTAGCAGCAAGACTAGCTGAACAAAATAAGCCGTCCAGCACAAACGGGTGCAACTAATCAAAGGCTGAAAGACTCAGTAACAGAGCAATGTTACCTGTGTGAAGAAAGGCGAAGCAACAACTTACAATATCTCTTGGCACGAGGAATGTAAGACAGGCCTACCGGGTGGAGAGGCATGCAACCAAGCAGCGTGGGGGAGCAAGCAGAAGGACATTCTCAATGGGGTCGTGCTTAAGACTCCAATAAAAAGGTCCTGGGAGGGTGCTGGGGAGGCGGGAAGCGGGAAGGCCCAGCAAGTGGTGAGGCTCACTGTACAGAATAAGCGACACAGCACAAACGGATGCAACTAATCAAAGGCTGAGAGACACAGTAACAGAGCAATGTTACTTGTGTGAAGAAAGGCTAAGCATCAGCTTACAATACCTCTGGGCACAGAGAATGTCAGACGGGCCAACCGGGAGGGGAGGCATACAACCAAGCACTGTGGGCGAGCTGGCAGAATCTTGGTGGGATATTCCTCATGGAAGGTAGAGAGGAGCAGGGAGGAGTAGCAGTTGGCAGGATCAATAAGGACTGTTTCATGCTATACTTACGTGCTCCAAAGGGCCATGGTGAAAGGAGCCTTACCCATCTAAAAGCAACAAGTTTACATGGTCTGCCATTCAACAAGAGTGTTTTGACAACATAAAGAAAAACATATGTAATGCTGAAATGTTGGTTCCCTTAGACACAAGATGTAAGTCCATGTCGCTGGATGATGTGTTGAGGGAGTCTATGATTTGATATTGAAAAGAGCACGTAAGGAAAGTATGTTGCTGTTATAGTTTAGATAATTTGCAAAGGTGTTGGATGAGTTGTCCATAATGGGTAAGGGCATGTTGGTCCAAGGCAAAAAATGGTGCAACCCATGGGTGTGCAAGGCAAGTTGGAGGCCATTGCCCATGAGGGACATTTGGGGCAGACAATGACGAAGAAGAAAATAAGAGCTGAATTTTGGTGGCCAGGGATTGATGAGGAGGTGATTCAATGGTTGGAGAAGTGTGCGGAGTGCATTGAATGTGAAAAAAGGTTGAAGGTAGAGCTTCAGATTGATTTTGGGAGTATTCGTGATCCAGCTCAAGTGTGGCACACTCTGTGTGGTGATACTAATTTCATAGGTCCTATAGATGGATTTTGGCATTTGTGGATATTTGCCTTTGTGTTGTTGGATGTACATTCTAGATGGCCAGTAGTCAAATTGTTGTCATGAGTAAGTACTTCCTCTGCGATTTGTGTGCTTTCTAAAAAAATTTAATTAAGAAGGGTATCCCCGGTGTCTCATTACTGACAATGGCAATCAATTGGTTTCTCAAGAAATTAGAGAATTATTGTGAGGGTGTGGTGTGCAACATTCCCGCTTTCCCCTCTACAATCCCCATGCAAATGGAATTGTGGAGAGGGCAAAAAGAATGGTTAAGAGGCTATCCAATGAGCCTTGACCAATGGCCTGAATGTTGACCAGACTGTCTCTGATCTTGTATGGGAATATTGCACAATGGAGAATGCCACTGTCGGGTTCGCACCTTTTGTTTTGATGCGTGGTCACAGGCCAAATACCAGGTTCACCCCGTCTTGGTTGAAGAATCAGTTGAGTGGGAAAAAGGAGTTAAGTGCCGAAGAAGGTTGGGTGGCCGAATCCAACACCTCTGTTCATCGTCATCCTGAAAATGACAAGATTAAGCCAGGTGATTGGGTGAAGATCAAATCAGGAAGGATTGTTAAGGGTTTGAATATGTTTAGAGGTCATTTTCAGGTCTGTGAAGTCCACAACCATCACCTGGTACTTTCAATGGTCAGAAATGGAATTACAGGAGGGTTGCTAAGTTTGGGTCGAGTGGAAGTGTGTGTGGCTGTAAGGAGGACGGGTATTAGAGCTTTCTGGTGGTGGATGTAGGAGGAGAAAGGAGTGATAGTGGATCTATCTTGATCTACCAGCTGCCATTTTATTATCTTAAAAACATGAACCATCACACACGTTAGTTAAAAAGTGTATTCTCGGCGCCATCAATTTGAGCATTTTGTTTATAGATAAGACAGGGTCTCATTCTTTGCAGATATCCTATTTCTGCATTGTTCCCTTGCTGCAGGTTGCAGATGTCCTGGGGCGTGCCCCTACACAGAGCAGCATCTGAATCTGTAACCTCTAAAATGGAAATGTCCAGGTTTTATGTTGTACTTAACATTTCGAAGCACTAACAATATTGGCAGATAAGGAGCATGGATTGGCCTGATGAACAAAGGCATTTTGTTTCTAACTGCAAAATGGCTTCTTCTTATGTCTTAAACCCATTTTGCGATCACTGTAACAGGTCATCAAATCGTAAAATGGATATAGACGCCTATGAGTGTTTATGTGGTCCCTACCAAATAGCATGTATCAATATTTTGCTAATAAAATCCGGTTGCAAAACATTAAAATTTTACTGATTCCTCAAAGGTAGTATTAACCCATTCAACAATAGGAAATGTTTCCTTTTGGAAGCTTTCCCGTTTGTGAATGTTGAAAAAAATGTTGGTTGGGGAGTAGGTAGTGGCCAATGAGATCACTGCCAACTCTAAGAAAAAAACATTTCTTTTTAAATGAGCCCCGTTTCCATTAAGGAAAACGGGTTTGATTTTAATAAAAAAGAAAGTTGTCTTCACTTCAAATACGTTCAGACATGGTGCCCTGCTGAACCCATCAGGCCACCATACCTATTGTGATGTCATCCAATCATAGTGAGTCTCAATTAACAACCTACCTCATGAGAATCGATGATATAGGTCAGATTAAGACCCACTATGATTTTAAATTTTGTGAACCGACCTGTTAATACAAGGTCGGCTCGCAAAATTCCTTTCCATTCCCTAAGAGTGTCATATGGCACCCTACTGTTGATAGTTGTATGTCAGAGTAGCTATCCTAAATATTGTTGGTATGTAGACTTTCTAATATTAGTTTTAGTGGAGCTTTACCTTGTAAATGATCTTCAGGACTGGTTATTTCTGTCAGGTGATATGATGGTTTCCATATTCTACCGAACCCACCAAGAGAACGAACTGCTACTTGTATCTGCCCTTTGTCTCTACTCACAGTATGCAAATCAGGACCTAGATTACTTATCCTTGTAAAGCAACATGACATAATATTGCTACAAACAATGCAAGAATCTCTGATCTTGTCAGAGTCGCCTGTAGTTGATGAAGGTAGAACTGGAACCCCAGTCATTGGTACCACATACCAGCATGTAATTCCCTCACCATATCTTCTGTCTAAGCTGGGACCATTTGTTTATGTGTGCACGCTGATTCCAGTGAGATCCTTTTCAATACTGAGCTTGAATGCTGTAATTTATTGTGCACGCCCATTAGACAATTTCACAAGGTTCCTAGTGTATTAGGATATTGAAAGTTAAAGATGTGCTTTCCTGGAAATAATGTTAATTCAGTGGTTAGCCGTAGCAAGTAGGTCCTCACGCAGAAGGTTAATACAGTTGTGCAGGAAAACTGTCAAGTTACGTCTATCAAATGTGGGGGCATATTACCAACAAGTATTGATATTTATCGCTAAATAGTCATAGCAACGATTTTTTTATCGCTGCCTATCGCTGGATATGTTAGCGGAGAAAACATACTACCTCCAGTTCAGAAAAACCCTAAAGACCCTCCTTTTCCCGCAAACATAATTTCATTAGATGGCTGATACCCTTGGAGAAACAGGTCAGCGCTGGGATGCTTTTTGAGTTACTACGCGCTTTATAAAACCTTTAAATAATAATAAATAAATAATTAGTAAAGTTTTTCTCCATTGTGTTAAAATATCCAGCGATAGCGGGGAAATTCGTGAATATCGCTGAGAATACAGCGATATTCATGCATTACCGACGAAATGCTCTTAGCCATGTTATCCACCTCCCATTGGATAACATGGCTAAGAACTGGTCTGAGCAGGCGTTGGTTTTTGGCGATAGCGGGAATATTTCCATCGCTACGCCTGCCTTGCTAATAGGCGATAGCGACGTTAGCGACTGCTTTCAGTCGCTAACAGGTTGGGTACGCCCACTTTGCATGTCATTAGCGATAAATATCGCTGACATGCAAAGCGGGCCCCAAACCGCTCGCTATCGCCTAAAAGCTGTCGCTAACTTCAGTAAGCGACAGCTTGCTAATAGAGCAATAGAATTATCACCGCTTAGCGGCCGAAAACGGCCGCTAAACCGGCGATAATTGCCTTGGCAATATGCCCAGTGGTCCCTACTCCAGGGGCCTTAACCAAGCTGCTAATAAACAAGGGAATGGGGATTTGATATTGGTGTGACAGCATTCCTGCTGAATTGGGCACCTCAGGTATATCCCTGAACTCTGAGATCTAAAACAGAGGTCAGATAACCAAGCATCTCTTCCTCATACCTGGACTTCCTGACATGTATGTCTTCCTCACTTTCATAATGAGTAAATGCCCTCTCTAACGTAATGCTGTGGACTGAGCTGCAGAGGCCAAAGATCTGTTTCAGGACTTTTTATTTAAAAATGCCAAATGCGTAAATCACACTTTATGTGGAGTCAGGATGCATTCTCATTCATGCATGAATCCATCAATGAGCTCAGTGATCCATCCATTCCTCTACTCACTGTTCTGTTGGTAGCTTTCACCACTCATCTGGTTACCAAACAAAACACAAACTTGCCAATCAATAAAAAGACCTTGTGTTGGGACAGATAGGCCCTCTGCAGGGTAAGAGACGTGTATCCCTGCCCTGAGTGCCCGACTGTACTGTTGTCTGGATCCCCAATGCTGAGCTATGTCATTGATGAATAGAGATCATGGGTGTGTGCCATAACATAGACCTGTCTCACGGATTGCGGTCTTGTTGGGCCAAGAGGGTCATAGTGATGGAAGTCTATTGTCTTCACTAGGAGCAGCTGTCATGGACTGAGCCGAGGAGCGAGGCTTATGTGGAGGGCATCAGGCATGCATGGCCTCGTGGTGGGTGGCTCCGCGTGCCAGAGAGGGGGCCACCATGAACATCAATGCCAGGCCAGCATGACCGTACTGGTACGTGCCATGGATCTGACCCTGTATTCCAGAAGTGGCTGCCGTAGACACTGAGGTTTGTTTCTGCGAGCCTTGACTGGTTGTCTGACCCTACCTAACTTAGAGTCGGGTGCAGAAGGGCTGCTTGGCCCAGTTGAGCAGGATCCAGAGTAGGTCTGGTCCTGAGGCATCAGGAGTAAAAGGCCTCAGCCACCATGGATGGGCTCAGTAACTCCTGCTAGCCCTGCGGCCCACTGAAAGGGGTTCTGACACCTTGTTATAAAAAACAGACCTATTTTCTTTACCAACGTGTGTTTTCAAAAACTTCCATAGTGGCAGGAACTCCAGCCACGTCCATGATTTTTTGCGATTTGAATCACAGCTTATGACGCAGCCAGCTGAGGGAGTTCTATGGGCTGTGCACGAAAAACTCACTAGTTTAAGTTTGCACGCAACACGCCCTCTCCTCACCATCCCGCTCCGCAGTAATTCTGGCGTTGCAGCACACCAAAGAGACACTCGGTCTCTTTGGTGGGGCCCGATGATGAAGCATGTCATCACTAGGTGGTGAGTGAGGGCCTTCCTTAACATCCCAGTGAGGTTGTTCTGATGCTCCCGTGATTGGCTCAGTCCTTTCTACATGGACACTCTTCTTTTGTTGATAAAATACTGACCGGGGAACAAGAGTGTCTCTATACTCTCCCTGACTCTCTTTTTGTAACACGCACGAAAAACAAGAGGCAGATGATTTAAGTAATGGTGAGATTATGTTACCTATGCAAGTCTATATTCTTATTATTATTTTAATTCCTAATTATGAACAACTGGGTGAAACTTATTTCACAAAACTCATCCTACCCTCACATTGCCAGACACCCTCTCCTTTGAGATGAACCATAATCACTGCCCAGGTCCAAAGGACATTACTTAGTTATTTATTTTCTATTAAGTGTCTGTTGTCTTGTTTACCAGCACAGATGTCAAGAGATAGAAGGGGCTTTCAGCGAATGTGCAACACCAAAACCTGACACATATGATGAAAGCAGTGCCCTCACTCGATACCTAACACCACAGATGTTCTGTAGACCCAATGATTTTCTATCCATCTAGCAGGGCCATAGTGGCCCTTCTTTAAAGTCAGCGTCCATGATGATGATGATGATGATGATGATGATTACGCTCTTGTATAGCGCACGACTACCCGTAGGCATCTCGGCGCTTGCTTAGGGAACCCGTCTTGGTATTCCCCTGTGAGATACCCCAGCAGGGTGTCCACAAGGTGAAAGCCAGGCATCCCGCCGCGAGGGGCCGTAGTGGAGATTAAGCAAGCTATTGCCCAGAGTCGCAGAGTGTGACCCCGTGAGTTGAGTAGGCACCGGAACGAGAATTATCGAGCCCGTGGAATTTTTTGAGCCCGAGACCCGCCGAGGCGGGGAACCGAACCCTGGTCCACGGCTGATCTCAGCTTCCGGGTCTGCCGCCTCTAACCACTGAGCCACGCTTCTCCACATTGAGAACAAACCAGTCAGTGAATGAATGAATGTGCCCCAGGCCACCAAGATACAAAGCCTCGCAATTATTTCCAATAAGCAGCATCAGTATCTTTGTCAGGGGCATAGCTTCCATTGGTGCACCAAGTGTAGTTGCACCAGGACCCAGAGACTTGTCGGGTCCCAGGAACCTTCAATAATGCTATATTTCACAGTTCAAATAGTGGTCATGGGGCACATTTCCTTCCTTGCCTTTATGCCCTTGGCACACTGTTGCACCACTTATCTCTATGCATTGAACATGCATGTGTTCCAATTAATGTTATCTCTGTAGGGATTCCATATGCTGTGAAGAAACCCCAAACCTGTTACACTTGCTGCCCTCAGTCAAGAACTCAGCCAGGGACAGCCAGGGACAGTAGCCTATAGTTTTGCAAACTTTTATAACCGTTCTCCCTTGTCAGGCCGCACTGGAAAAAGGAGCCTAATCTAGCATCCTTCACTCCCGATGGTCCGTACATTGCATATTCATTTTAGGAACATACAGATTTTGTGTTACAACCTCTGTCAGTCTTGTTATACTCTCATAGACACAGGGCAGGAACATTACATTTCTCCCTCTTGTGATTTGCCTGAAAGTGCCCTGAGTCATGTAAGTAGAGCATAGAGGATCTGTGTTACCTAACCTCTGGTTCAATGAATATTAATAGTTTAGGCTATCTCTGTTGGCAGCAACGCATGTTGTTTACAGTGCTTACATACATCAAAGCATGGGCATTAGGTGAAATGAAGGAACACATTATCAGTATCATCAAAAATTAGTTATTGTTATGAAACTTGAAAGATATATCTAACTCTCGGTGAAACTAACAAATGTGATATTAGTTTGCAAGATCCTTCTTCTAAATCTAAAATATAGCTTTACCAGAGGATAAAAACAAGAGCAATTTAGCTCTGATACAAAAAGCAGAGTTGGAGTTTAACTTAAAATGACGTGGCCATATGTTAACCAACCTTTCTGGAAGGCATCAGTGGACTTTCCGTTTCGGTTTCTCAAGAACGCTAGTCAGAATAAAAAAAAAAAAACTGCAGTTAAGGCACTTGTGCTGCTACTGAGTAGAGCGGACTTTCTTAGCCGTGCGAGCTACTATGCCCTGGTTTGAGTTTTGTATTTTCCAGAACTTGCCCTATCTGAGTTCCGGGAGCACTGGTCAGTCGAAGTCTGCTATCCCTGCCCTCGAAGGAATAGAAAGTCTCTACAGGAGGAGAACCAAACTAGCAAATCCACTCAGAGCAAAGGAAGCCTTGCACCAATGAATAACCATCCAAAGGCGCCTTACACAGCCTGGAGTTTTCTCAACTCTGATTTTGTACTGCCAAGGCCTCCTGAAGGTTAACAGAGCCTTAGGTCAAACCACATAATAAGGTTTCTTAAGCTTTGGGGGTGTGCCATAACACAGCTGCAAGGGAAGGAGGCTCTCTCTATCTGGACTAGTCACAAGTGGTCCACCATGTTTCAAGTTCCCCACAGACAGGCAGGCAATTGTTCTGGAATGTGAAAAAAGACAATTCCGACTGGTCCAACAAACTATAGAGGTATGACAGGCAGATCAGGGCTTTTAACTTTTTCCACACACAAACCTAAAGAGTGGGGACTGCTCTGGGTGAAAGAAACATCCAAACGCCCCTAGTGCACCAGTACATTTCACCAAGTGTATGAGGGTATTGTAAATATGTCATGCATTGATGTGGCACCACGTTTCGTGGCAGAGTGAGCTCCCTACCTCTAAGATGGGGAAACTTAGAGTGAGGTAGAGAGGGCATCCACTGCCCACTACTAAATAAGGCTCTAAGGTAACGTCACTCGTTGAGTCTACCCTGCAATTCCTTTCAAACCACCTGTCTTGTCAATGTTCTAAGTCCTATTGAGAAGTTCCAGGAAGACACATTAATATTCGCTGCTTCTGATATTCACTGGAATAGGTAAACCAATTTTCTCCACGTCACATATATCTTTTTTCATCACACTTTAAATCTTTTTTGTTTTTAGTGAAATGTTTTCGATCTGACAGCCATTATTCTGTTAACTGTTTTCCTTTGCGGAGTTGTTGAACCTTGCATTACCCAACACCACGCTAAGATTAAGTCTTGACCCCAGGTCACTGTACAGAACGTTGTGAGAAACCTAATTTTAAGAAATCTCTGACTTCCCTCTGAAAGGGTCTCGAGAGCAAAGTTTATGTGGGAGTTTATCTAAAAGGCTTGGGATACTCTGGTTGCCTTAGTCTGCAAAGAGGATTTCTTACAGGTTGTCTGTCACTTACAGCTCTTAATCCGTTCTCATGAATTCATTGAGCAGAGAAGATGAAACGTTCAGGAACGTATTTTACTTAAAAGAAAAGAAAATGCACAGACTAGCTTCACATCACTCCAGGTGTTGAATATAGAAATGAGACTAACACGTTTCCTAATGTCAATGTCTGGCCGTGCCAAGCGTCAATATATTTATTTATAATTATGTTGTTTTCTTGCAAACATGTGAAATAGAAAATACAAGTTTAAATGTGAAAAGCTAATAGTAAACATATAAAGCAACATAAAGAGAGATTAGCCACCGCCCCTGGCACTGCCTGCAGGGCAGCTAATGACTGACGTGTGCAGACTCATGCCCAATGCTGCATGCGGCGGTGCGTGGAAGCAAAATGTGAATTACAATTCCACAGACTAGAGGGTGAAGAACGCTGAGACAAAGCCCCCTGTATATATTCAAATATATATGTTTTTTTAAATTTATTTATGAAGATGAAGCTAGTGAGTCGGCTACAGCTGTCTGTAGGCCATCCCTAACAAGCTCCACTTAATACAAATCTAGTTAGCAGCGAATCCCAGGCTGACATTTGAAGTGCCAATTGTTGTCTTTTTATTAGGCATTCATGGATTGACTGCACTCGGCAGGGGCCGTCACAGCCTAATTACAGTGGCTTCAAGACCCAGCAGCAGCCTGAGCGGCATCTGCGGCACTTAGACTCTGTCAAAAGGGATCAGGACAAAATCAACAGCAACCCACGGACGAGCCAACACCTCGCCTCTGGCAGGGACAAATGTCAAAGCGACGCCTTCATTCTCTATGCAAATCGCCACTTTCGCAGTGAAATGAGGCCTCCTAGAGAGTTTCTTTGTGCAAGGAAATGATCTGAAGTGTGTACAGAATGCAGGGCACTGGGATACGTTCCACGCCTAAAATAACTTAATAGTGTGAGGGTGACGCAGGACTTTAAGTGGGATGAAAATACTGGGGGTCTGTCAAAGGGGCGTGACCAATGCAATTAAGGGCGTGGCTTAAAACATTTGAGCGAAAAATCTGTGCTTAGCATAGTGTGACACCAGACTTTTATTTTGCTGTTTATGTCGTTGCATCCAGATATACGATGCAATAAGTAACCCCATACCTACAACAAGTCAGGACTATTGGCTTTGTCAATGGTTCGTAGTTGCATAACATAAATAAGTAGCAACTAATGGAGCTATACATCTCTCTCCGAATGACTCCATGGGCTTTATGCAAAGTAACATGATAAATTGTGAGAAGTAAATAAATGTAACATATGAAGACAAGTCCATTTACAAGGTGATGTGCTGTGGCCTTTTAGAAAGAATCATGTCATTGAAAGAGGCTTCCACACTGAAAAAGAATGGAGGAGGCGGATTTGGGATCCACAACAAAATGGCCGCTACCTGAGGAAGCTCTGTGGGTATATAGGGGCATATTTACAATAAGTGGCGCATCCCTGCATATCAGCAGGGATGCGCCACTTATTGTGCGCCATGCCTCCACCACCATGGATGCGGCGCATTTACAATGCAGCACACCATGGGGCAAAAACGGTACAGATGCGTCACGCATCTGTGCCGTAAAAGTGGTGCATTGCTAGAGTTACGTCGCAACCGCGACGCAGCTCCAGCAATGCTCCGGGGGGCCGTATCTTGTTAATGCTGCGTCAATCATTACGCCTGCTTCAAGCAGGCGCAGGGTTTTGACGCAGCATGGGCCCCGAAGTGAATAAGTGAAATCTTGAAATGTTTGTAGATTTCACTCAGCCACTTTTAGGAGGCGTTCCTGTGCCGGAACGTCCCCCCTGCGCAGAAACGCCTCCTTCTGGCGCAGGGCTTTACAACGTGATGCATCTCCCAGATGCGCCACATTGTAAATACCCCGCACCATGGTGCATCTTTCGCGCCGCCGCTGCATCACAAAAGTGATGCAACGGCGGCGTAAAAGAGGCGCAAGGGGCTTGTAAATCTGCCCCATGGTATCTGCTGGTCCGGGGGTAAGTGGCAGGGGATACCCACGATCATACTTATCATCATGCTAGTACCCAGCTCCTCTGAATCCATCAATCGAGAGGCTGCACATTTTTCCTGAACCTTAGCAGGTGACCCGGCATTGGAAAACACCGTCACTGGGCCCTCACCGCAGGGCGGAGAGAGACTGCACGCTTGCTTCATATATACAATCCAGCCAGCTGCATTGGTTACTACCGACTGATGGTGACCTTTAAGGATGGCATAAGGTAAACATGAGCCTGGAGCACTGATGAGGAAATGCTGGGGACGACGAGTGACAAAGTGGTGGTAACAAGCAGGGGAATAGAAAAGGCAGACCCAGCCCAGTGAGTTGGATTGTTTCTGGCCGATCTACTGAACAGTGGGCCTCATTCATGAGAAGTGACGCATCGCTGCGTGAAAACAGCGATGCGTCACTTCTCAGGGCGCCCTCCTTGCAACATGATGGATGCGTCATATTTACTGTATGACGCATCATGTTGCAAGGAGTTACAGATACGTCAGTATTTCTGACGTATCTGTAGGCGCAAAAGTGACGCATTGCTGGAGTGTGTCACAAAAGTGACGCAACTCCAGCAATGTGTCCTTTCACATGGGGCAAGCCCCATGTGAAAGGACCTGCATCAGTCTTACGCCTGCTGTGAGGCAGGCGTAAGATGTTAACGCATTTGCCTCCTAGAAGTGGCGCAATTAAATCTCGTATATTTCACGGCGTCACTTCTACGAGGCTTACTTGCGTCAGAACGCTCACCCTGCATATAATATACCTGACGCAGGTATAATGTAGCGCAGGGGTTTACAAAGTGATGCATCTGCTTAGATGCGTCACTTTGTAAATACGGAGCAACAGGGGGCATGTTTTATGCCCCCGATGCGTCACAAAAAGTGACGCAACGGAAGCGCAAAACTGTCGCAAGGCCTGATGAATAAGGCCCAGTGTAGGTCCAATTCCTCAAAGGTTGTCTGAATTAGGAACTCTGACAAAGGAGATAGCCAATGATATTAGTGGCTTTTCCTGACACAATGGAACTACAAAAATACACACATTTTCAGGCTAAGCAGTTTATGACATTGGTTGTTTACAGTGGGGAGATTATATGGGAAAAGGCCTGGATGTGATGTATTTGAATGCTTCTACAGTAGATTATCGCTCAGAGAAGGGTCAAAGATAGTCTGAGGGCTGAAGTAACTGTGTTATGTTATGTTATTTCCATTTCTATAGCACGCAACTCACCGTGTGGCATCTCGGCGCTTTCCTAGCGAAATGAGGAGGAGCATCAGTTAAATTAAACCTGTTAGAAGGGAAATGTTTTCAGTAGTTTCCTGAAGGCAGTAAATTAGGTACACTTCCGCAGAGGGGCGGTGGGCTGATTCCAATATCGGGGGGCAAGATATGAGAATGCTCTCCCTCCCATGCGGGTAAGACGGATACAGGGAACCTTCAGCAAAGCCAAGGAGTTAGATCTTAGGTTGCAGCCGCAAGTCTGCTTTAGTCATTTCTGCTGCACGCAAAGAGGGCCTGTACCATTCACGGCCCTGTGAGTGAGGCAGCAGATCTTAAAGAAGGAGCGCTTCTTAATTGGAAGCCAATGAAGGTGCTTCAAAAGGGGACCCGAAGCGGAGCCTGGGGGGTAATTTAAGATCATCCTTGCTGCAGTATTTTGGATTACCTGCAATTTGGTAAGCTGTGTCTCCCCGATTTCCACCAGCATGACGTTCCCATAGTCCAAGCGGCTCATCACCATTGCTTGAACCAGGGTACTCCGGTAATCAGGTGGCAGGTAGGGGAGAATCCTGCGTAAAAGACGGAGGCTATAATAACAGGAGCTAATAGTGGTTGCTACATGATCCTTCATAGTTAGTGTTGGATCTAGTTTCAGTCCAAGGTTTTTCACACCCTGGACAGGCAAGGGAGCAGCTCCTAGCAGTTTGGGCCACCACTCTTGAGACCAGATAGGAGATGCTTTGCCAAAGAGCATAATCTCAGTCTTACTGGGATTCAATTGGAGGCAGTTCTCTGTCATCCAGTTGGAAATCGCAAGCATGTCTGCTGTGAATCTGGTCTTCTCGTCCTCCAGATCAGAGCCAATTGGAAATATCAGCTGAGTGTCGTCAGCATAAGAGATAATTTCGAAACCAAAAGGTTCAACAATTTTTGCTAACGGGGCCATATAAATATTAAATAATGTAGGACTTAGGCAAGAGCCCTGTGGGACGCCCTTGTCCAAACAAGATTTCTGTGAGAAGTATGGCCCTAGCATGATCCTTTGCCATCTATCGGACAGAAAATTTCTAAGCCATTTCAAGGCTAAGCCTCGGATGCCACATAGATGTAATCTCTCCGGAAGCAAGGTGTGCGAGATAGTATCAAATGCCGCGGAGAGATCCAAAAGGATCAAGACTGCGGAACCTCCGCCATCTATTTCCAGCCTCAGGGAGTCAGTAACTGCAAGGATGGCCGTCTCAGTACTGAAGCCCGGCCTAAATCTCGACTGGGAGGGGTCTAAGATCTTGTTAGACTCGAGAAATAGGCTCAACTGCCTGTTTATAATAGTTTCCAGATGTTTAACCAACAAAGGTAGAAGGGAAATAGGGCGATAATTGCCGAGCGCCTGGGGGTCGGCTGTAGGTTTCTTCAGTATGGGACGGACGTACGCTTCTTTCCAAGCAGCGGGCATAATACCGGATTGGATAGAGCTATTAAAAATGTTAAGGATTCCTGGGGCACAGGTAGGAGCCAAGAGCGACATGATTTTTGGAGGACATAGGTCCCCAGGCGAGCCCGATTTTGATGCAAGTAACAGTTTGGACACTTGTTCTAGTGTTGTTATTTCAGAATGATCCAGCGTGTTCACTAACACAGAATCTGACTCATTTTCTCTGGTTACAATAGCCAATTCTTGGGGTACATTCGCGGGAAAATTCCTGTAGATTCCCATGAGTTTTTCTTGAAAGTAACTGGCTAGCGCATCACAGTGTTCTTGTGATCCTTCTGGAATTTGTCTACAAGCTTCCAGTGAGACAAACTCTTTGACTATATTGAAAAGGGCTTTAGAAGAATTACTGGCATGATCAATCTGGTTAGTGATGTAGGTGCGCCTGGCAGTTTTTATATTCTGATGGTAGGAGGTCAGGGCAGATTTATAAACGTGTCTATCCTGTAGGTCTTTACTGCCTCTCCAGGGTCTCTCAAGAGTTTTGCATTTCGACTTCTCGTTTTTTAGTTCGGGTGTAAACCACGGTGCAGAGTGCCGGTGCTGCACATTGATCCACATTCTGTCCATCATTGTTGTTTTTGCAGCACAGCAATATATTGGCATAAGGGGATTGTGTAGTCAAAGGCAGTTTCTAAGTGTGAGTTGAAGCGTTCCAACATTTTAGGTGCATCCAGGTCATCAAACCCCGACTCTTGTGAGCAACGATGGAAGGCTTCACTAAATGATTCCCGAGAGAGTTTCATCCAAGGTCTTCGTGTAATCTTCTGCTTCCATTCCCTAGTTTGGGTGGTGGAACTGTAGGGTAAATACAGCTTTATAAAAGCTTGAGTTACCCCACGGAGCTGCATGACGGGAGGTCTGTACTCTGCCTTCAATCCGGATGACACAGAAATTTCCCGCTCTACAAATGTCCTTGAAAACCCACATTAAGATATGGATATTGCACGACCTCAGTTGCAACCTACATGTCTTTAGGTAACATTGCGATATCGCAGCACATGCAACTAAAGACCTGATTCACAATGGGCTTCTGCACTCTTGTCTGAGGCCCAACAGCCATGGGGGAGACTCCACACGCGGGACAGAATCTTCACCATGAGAATTTTCATAGCGGAGACTTCCCCACGACTGCGGGGCCTCGACCACACATGCAGAGGCCCTTTGTGAATAAGGCCCTTAGACTTTTACTACAGAAGATCCAACTGGGTGTTCCAGTTTCCATTCTTGTGCCTACCTGAGACATTACCTCCTAATAGATCCTTCATTTTGGCTTATTGTCCTGTGATGTTCCCTTTTATTCAGTAGCACCCATGCTTCATCACGGCCAGTCAAACAGCTTATTTTTAACGAAACATTATCAGTTGATAAATCTGCACATAGTTAAAGGCAGTTAAAATGTTGGAGTCTGCTCTAGACACTATTTGGTGAGAAATTACCACAACTGGGACTTCATATACGAAACGTGACACAGCATTGACTGATTTCTCTATCCTTAGAAATGAAAACAGTTTGTGCAATTATTTCAACATTTCAGACTCAGTTGGGTATGACGGAAATTAAATTGGAGTGTTTGAAAGTACATGTTTGAGAGGATCCCTGATTGGAGCCAAGATGTCAAATCAGAAACCGCAAGTAATGAATCTGGAAGACCAAGCAAGGCGGGATAATATCTGTATTCACGGGATCCCATGGAAGTCAGTAGAAGAGTACATGATTGCATTTTTTACTTAATTCTTACCATGTTGTCTTGATTTGTAATTTGAATAACCCCTAGAGTTTCAGTGGCCTTTGAATATTGTCAAGAAGTGTAAATAAGAGAGTACACCCTGATCAATTATTGCATGCCTTCATAGGCACCAGCATTCAAGATTAATCTTGCAAACACTTCAAAAAGGAATGGTCCAGAACGTTTTGAGTGGGCCCATCCACTTTTCTGCCTCATTTACATAAACAAAACATACAAAAGTTTCTTGCACTGAGACCAACAATGCATCATTTGAATATTAAATATGACTTTTTAGATTCTACAAACATGCTTATCATGATAAATGGGAAAATGATGGAGTACACGGACCCCACAATTTTGGAGGAATTTTTTGACTACTTAGGGGCCGATTCCAACCTCGCTCGGAATGGCTCGGAATGCGATCTGGCTGGAAAAGTACGAGACGGACGCGTGTTTTCCAACCAACTCGTACAACTGTACGAGCGAGCAAGTACGATGCGGGAAACATGAAATCGCCGACTGAGACGTTTCCGGGTCCAGATCACTCCATACGTGTCAGCCGTAAGCGAACCGTACTGTGCAATAGGGGCAATTTCTGACCAAGCCAGTACGATGCACGATTCGGACAGCCAGATCGAGACGGAGTTTCTGACTCGTAAAAGTTCTGGGAAGCGGACTTCGGGGGTCTGCGCCGAAACCCCCTTCACCCGTAGCTGTACGAGTTGGTCACAGGGGGGACCAAAGGGTCCCCCCAACACGTGCATGTATGGTGCGGGTAATTACAAAAAGGGGGTGGTGATGGACAGAGTATCTGAGTTAATCAGAACACTCCTACCCAGTCAACAGATCAGGGCTTGATCCACCACCGTTTTTTAGCTCACTGCACCATCCCAGTTCAGAACCTGGCTATATGCAAATTAGTCTGTCCCTGGCCCAGTGCATCATGGGAACAGGGCAGACCAAACTACTATTATTTTGTCCACCCTAAGCGTGGAAGGGTATACTCAGATGTGAGTCCCTTGCTCATTGCATCATCAGGATTCAAGCAAGCCGGGCCGAAGACGCCTGAAATGGCAGAAACCGGTCCCCGGAAGCTTGTTTCCTTCCCAGTGTAAGAATTGGCTTTTGTAGTCTGGTCTGCCCTGTTCCCATGATGCACTGGGCCAGGGACAGACTAATTTGCATACAGCCAGGTTCTGAAACTGGGATGGTGCAATGAGCTAAAAAACGGTGTTGGATCTAGCCCTGATCTCTTGACTGGGTGAGAGTACTCTGCTTAATTCAGAGACTCTGTCCATCACCACCCCTTGTTGTAAATTATTTTTTCCACCCTAAGCGTGGAAGGGTATACTCAGATGTGAGTCCCTTGCTCATTGCACCATCAGGATTCAAGCAAGCCGGGCCGAAGACGCCTGAAATGGCAGAAACCGGTCCCCGGAAGCTTGTTTCCTTCCCAGTGTAAGAATTGGCTTTTGTAGTCTGGTCTGCCCTGTTCCCATGATGCACTGGGCCAGGGACAGACTAATTTGCATACAGCCAGGTTCTGAAACTGGGATGGTGCAATGAGCTAAAAAACGGTGTTGGATCTAGCCCTGATCTCTTGACTGGGTGAGAGTACTCTGCTTAATTCAGAGACTCTGTCCATCACCACCCCTTGTTGTAAATTATTTTGTCCACCCTAAGCGTGGAAGGGTATACTCAGATATGAGTCCCTTGCTCATTGCACCATCAGGATTCAAGCAAGCCGGGCTGAAGATGCCTGAAATGGCAGAAACCGGTCCCCGGAAGCTTGTTTCCTTCCCAGTGTAAGAATTAGCTTTTGTAGTCTGGTCTGCCCTGTTCCCATGATGCACTGGGCCAGGGACAGACTAATTTGCATACAGCCAGGTTCTGAAACTGGGATGGTGCAATGAGCTAAAAAACGGTGTTGGATCTAGCCCTGATCTCTTGACTGGGTGAGAGTACTCTGCTTAATTCAGAGACTCTGTCCATCACCACCCCTTGTTGTAAATTATTTTGTCCACCCTAAGCGTGGAAGGGTATACTCAGATGTGAGTCCCTTGCTCATTGCACCATCAGGATTCAAGCAAGCCGGGCTGAAGACGCCTGAAATGGCAGAAACCGGTCCCCGGAAGCTTGTTTCCTTCCCAGTGTAAGAATTGGCTTTTGTAGTCTGGTCGCCCTGTTCCCATGATGCACTGGGCCAGGGACAGACTAATTTGCATACAGCCAGGTTCTGAAACTGGGATGGTGCAATGAGCTAAAAAACGGTGTTGGATCTAGCCCTGATCTCTTGACTGGGTGAGAGTACTCTGCTTAATTCAGAGACTCTGTCCATCACCACCCCTTGTTGTAAATTATTTTGTCCACCCTAAGCGTGGAAGGGTATACTCAGATGTGAGTCACTTGCTCATTGCACCATCAGCATTCAAGCAAGCCGGGCCGAAGACGCCTGAAATGGCAGAAACCGGTCCCCGGAAGCTTGTTTCCTTCCCAGTGTAAGAATTGGCTTTTGTAGTCTGGTCTGCCCTGTTCCCATGATGCACTGGGCCAGGGACAGACTAATTTGCATACAGCCAGGTTCTGAAACTGGGATGGTGCAATGAGCTAAAAAACGGTGTTGGATCTAGCCCTGATCTCTTGACTGGGTGAGAGTACTCTGCTTAATTCAGAGACTCTGTCCATCACCACCCCTTGTTGTAAATTATTTTGTCCACCCTAAGCGTGGAAGGGTATTAATCAGATGTGAGTCCCTTGCTCATTGCACCATCAGGATTCAAGCAAGCTGGGCCGAAGACGCCTGAAATGGCAGAAACCGGTCCCCGGAAGCTTGTTTCCTTCCCAGTGTAAGAATTGGCTTTTGTAGTCTGGTCTGCCCTGTTCCCATGATGCACTGGGCCAGGGACAGACTAATTTGCATACAGCCAGGTTCTGAAACTGGGATGGTGCAATGAGCTAAAAAACGGTGTTGGATCTAGCCCTGATCTCTTGACTGGGTGAGAGTACTCTGCTTAATTCAGAGACTCTGCCCATCACCACCCCTTGTTGTAAATTATTTTGTCCACCCTAAGCGTGGAAGGGTATACTCAGATGTGAGTCCCTTGCTCATTGCACCATCAGGATTCAAGCAAGCCGGGCCGAAGACGCCTGAAATGGCAAAAACCGGTCCCCGGAAGCTTGTTTCCTTCCCAGTGTAAGAATTGGCTTTTGTAGTCTGGTCTGCCCTGTTCCCATGATGCACTGGGCCAGGGACAGACTAATTTGCATACAGCCAGGTTCTGAAACTGGGATGGTGCAATGAGCTAAAAAACGGTGTTGGATCTAGCCCTGATCTCTTGACTGGGTGAGAGTACTCTGCTTAATTCAGAGACTCTGTCCATCACCACCCCTTGTTGTAAATTATTTTGTCCACCCTAAGCGTGGAAGGGTATACTCAGATGTGAGTCCCTTGCTCATTGCACCATCAGGATTCAAGCAAGCCGGGCCGAAGACGCCTGAAATGGCAGAAACCGGTCCCCGGAAGCTTGTTTCCTTCCCAGTGTAAGAATTGGCTTTTGTAGTCTGGTCTGCCCTGTTCCCATGATGCACTGGGCCAGGGACAGACTAATTTGCATACAGCCAGGTTCTGAAACTGGGATGGTGCAATGAGCTAAAAAACGGTGTTGGATCTAGCCCTGATCTCTTGACTGGGTGAGAGTACTCTGCTTAATTCAGAGACTCTGTCCATCACCACCCCTTGTTGTAAATTATTTTGTCCACCCTAAGCGTGGAAGGGTATACTCAGATGTGAGCCCCTTGCTCATTGCACCATCAGGATTCAAGCAAGCCGGGCAGAAGACGCCTGAAATGGCAGAAACCGGTCCCCGGAAGCTTGTTTCCTTCCCAGTGTAAGAATTGGCTTTTGTAGTCTGGTCTGCCCTGTTCCCATGATGCACTGGGCCAGGGACAGACTAATTTGCATACAGCCAGGTTCTGAAACTGGGATGGTGCAATGAGCTAAAAAACGGTGTTGGATCTAGCCCTGATCTCTTGACTGGGTGAGAGTACTCTGCTTAATTCAGAGACTCTGTCCATCACCACCCCTTGTTGTAAATTTTTTTGTATGGTGCGGGTGGCAGAGACGTGTCCCCACTGCAGGGGTCGCCCTTTTGCGCAACGTACCTTTTTCATCAATGGGAGCCTATGAACGTGTCGTGCAACAGGCTTCCATTGACCTCAATGGGGCTGCAAGAGACCCGTGTCCGTAAGCGCGTGTTCACATCGTACTCAGGCGTTCGGAGCCCCAGAGTGCAAGTCTGTCGGAAAACACTTCGAATCTGACTCGGACAGAGGGCTTTCCCAACAAGATCGAAATCGGCCCCTAAGTAGACACAAGGATGAACATCTCGGTGTCACCACATCAACTTCAGGAGATGACTAGTCGGAACACCAACAGCGTCACTAGGAGCATGTTAAGCAGAACATGTTGGCTAGACCACCTGACAGAGAGTCTGAAAAAGATTGTGGAGAGATTTAAGAGGGACAGAAAAGAAAGTCTTGATACACTCTGAAAAAAGATGCTACTAATCGCCATAAATCGGTATGTTTCTCTATTGATAAGAATATCTTTTTCAGGACTGTGCTGATAATGCTGTTTAGCATAATTTTTGTTCCTAGAGTTGTCAGTATTGTGAGCACCCATGGGCACATTTTGAGTGATTCAAAATTAGATCTGATAGCTCGACCAATACCACAATAGTTAATGGTGTTTACCTATCACTTCTATCCACTTGGTTTTATAGACTGTCCCCTTGACTCTGCCCTGGTTCTTTTAGAGGGATCAACTAGAAGGCTAGTATTTCAGACCTAGGGGCATATTTGCAAGCCCCTATCTGCACAGGAATGTCACTTTTAGGGCAGCGTAAATAGGAGGCAGCACCAAAATTAAGACCAGGGAAAACCTGCATTCTCTCCCACTTGAAATGAGAGCTATTGATAGCTACGAGTTATTTAGGAAACACTATAAAACCTATTTGTTCAGGCAAGCCTATGGTTAATCTTTTACCATAGCGTCCAGTATCTCCCTGAGCACCGGTAGACTTTTTGGGTGAATGTACGCTTAATAAATTCACCATATTATTACATAACATAACATAGCACAGGAGTTGGGATCTAGTACCACAGATAAAAGTTGACAAATGACACTATTTAGAATATTCGAGTCTGTCATCCTACCTTTTCATGTCCGTTTCCCATTACTTTTAGGTTTTACCGCTCCTCTGAATCTTTAAATGTTCTATTGCATGGCTACTCCATTCCTGGCTTTCAGCTGTGCAGCTAGTTATTTCCACCTCCTCCCAGTGTAGGTAGACCAGTGTCATTTCACTGTCCACTATCTAAATATCTAAATTGCATACACACCACACCCACTATTACAGCAGGCTCAGACAAGAGAATGATCCATTATCTCCTGGGATATTATTGGCTTGGCCTATTATATAAAATAGAAAAAAACTGCTACTATATATCCATATTAATTTTTTACAATAATATTGGTGACTTGGGAAAGTGACGCACACACCAGTATGGTCTTCAGTTATCCAGATTAGACAAAAAAAACATTTACAGAGGGTGCTTAAGGAGGAGGTAGAGCCACCAAGTCTTCCTTATTAGGGAAGTAGACAACAGTCTTTTCCTCACAGTTTACGTTTGAACTCCAAGCACTCCAAAGCCAAATCAGGTCCATATTGCACGTAGATTTCCAATGTCTTATATTCAGATATTATATTTCATATTCTTAAATTAAGTTCCTTGGTACACGGTTCTTAACAAAACAAAACAGCTTCATGCCACAGCTACATGTCAACATGTGTTTCGTCTGTTATTATATGACAGGACTTCATCAGGGCTGAAAGAAATGCGACAATGGGGTCAGGAATGAGAGGATTCAGGATAAGTCCATTCACCCTCTTAGTGCCATGCAATTCAAAGAAAATGAAGGTGCAAACATACAGTGTATTAGTTCACAATATAAGGACAGACCAAAGTAATATATATGAAGGCTTCCACCAGAAGAAATATGATACATGGTGTAACAAGAAAATCCCAATCTGTATTAAAATCAAACATGTGTCTATATATAACTAAAGAGAGGGAAAAAGAAAAGTCAAACAGTGTATCACCACATACGTGCTCTAAGCCCGAACAATATACTGAGCCTCCTCATGCCGGACGAGTTGGTCAGAAAAAAAGCGGCTCACCTTTATCATCACATACATACAGCTCCAAACATTGGAGAATAAAGAGTGGATAACTTGGAGTCGAACCTTGCGGGCAGCGGGCAAGGCATCTTGGATGGGGTTACTCATGAGGGATTCGGATATCCATAAGTACCAGCAAAAGGAGGAACAATCAAGGCTAGAAATCAGACTTATGGATTTGACTGTTCGCTCTGTAACTGATTCTAGCCAAACATCCAAACAAGCATTAGAATCAGTTTAAATCCGGTTCAATTCCTTCTTCACCACACAGACAGAGAAAGTCCGAATCAACTGAAACACCACAAATATGATCAAGGCGGAAAAGGCTTGGAGACCGTTAGCTGCATAGTTTAGAATACTAGAATTATAATTAGCAATTGCGGAGATTAGGAATGAAGAAATTAATACTCTTTAACCCCTTCAGTGCTAATGACAAGGGTAACTCGTCATGGAGTTTCCATTGATTTCAATGGAAATTACATGAAGAAGAGCAAATACCCTTAGCATCCAAGTGGTTAATGCGCAGCTAATTAAAACTTACAATATGACACAATTAAATTACCATGTAACACATCGTACATAAATATCATTTTAAGAGAACCATCTTAAAATAAAATAAAAAACTTCAAATTCATTCAAGCTTCAGGGTAGAATTGGTTTTACAGACATGATCTCCAGTTATTTCATTTCATAGAACTTGTTGCATTTATTAGACCCATTACGCCTGAGATTTCCTATGAACACTATTGTTTTCATGAGTTGAGACTAGATTACACTGGCAAAATATACTACACATTGAATATCCCCTGAGGATTGGGCAGGTAAGCTGCTGAATCACAACAGGGTCCTTAAGGACTCTAAATTGGAATTTCTATATTTAGGATCCTTGATGATTGGTATTGGGCCTCTGTAAAATTTAAGAGAGCTTGGCTCATTGACCATGGCAATTTTTGGAATTGTGATTCTAATTCACGAGATAGATTCCATATCCTGTGGTACTGTCCTGCCTTGATGGAATACTGGCGATCCGTTTGGACCACGTTATCGGAAGCCAAGGAGGAAGCCATTTTTCATGGTTCATCAAATCTATCTAGACTAAATGTACATGAACACAGATGGTTGGCTACTAGCTGCAACAAAGGTACATATTTACGATACTGGCATACTTATGTTTTCCACAAAGTTAACAAGTGGTTACTGAAACTTCAAAAATTGCATCCTGGAAGAGAATAATATACAAGGTGAATGATGAATTGGAAATGTGTGATTTGATTTGGGGTTCTTTTCAGTCTACAGTTGTATTGGAATGAGGTGATGGAGATTCATATGGGGTTAGATAACTATTTGCTATAATCCATTGTGCTCTTCTTCACTATATGATGATGAGACTGTTCTATTCAAGGATTACCGGTATAATGTATTTATTGCTGAATTACGCAACTATTTTAGACACATTGATCTGTAGTATAGAAATGAGTATGGTTAGGACAGAATCTTCTACTACTGTTGAAGTGTATCTGATATATAGTCTTTATTGAATTTTTTATTAACATTAATTCGTTTTTTCGTGCCCGCATTCTGCACTGCCCTCTTTTGTCAATTCCCTCATGCCATCCCTCCTATTCTCCACCCCTTTTCACTTTTACCATTGGCTCTTAATGACCTGTGTATTATCGTTGAGGGACCCATTCCTTCTCGTATAGTTGTAAACCACTTTGTAACATCCGACTCATTGTATATGTTTGCATCTTCTTTGTAAATGCTGTGGATGCCTTTGATGGTACATCCTTTTTGTGTTTATGTATTTTCATATTTCCATACAATGAAGAATTGTTGGAAAAATTGAACACTTTTAGTACCTGTTTTGATCATCTAATCAGCTTTCATGAAAATGATCAAGAAATCCCTCTACTAGTTAGAATTCATGGTCACCTCTTGATGAGAAATGCAATGTGCTGAGAAAATCCATCTCTAAATAATGGGGTGATGCATACTAGTCCAAGGACCTGGGTAATGCTCAGTATAGAAAACAATGGTCCTAGACTAATTGCCTTAGGAAGGTATTCATTAAGTCAAAATCTATGAACATGATACACATAGAACTCAAGTTACATAATAAGTGTACCCCAGTAGTTTCTCAATTTAATTACGTATATCCTCAAAAAGACACACAAGCACCATAAATAGCTTCAATAGTGACTGTTTAATCTCACAGTTATTATAACAGAACACTGTAAGGAACATTTCAAAACAGAAATATAGCACCATGATTGTACTATATTTACCATTCACGTTTTTGGTGCTCGTAATCACTTTTATCTGCTTCTGTCTATTAATCATTGCAGCACATGTATTCTATATCAGAATAACTTTGGTTCAATAACTATATTGAAAACATACCACTGATTTATTCTCTGTATAATTCTCTAAGAATAAGTGAGCATGACTGACTGAGCCAAAGGTTCTTTACTGTTACCACAATCCTCTATAGAGCATCATTCACTTATAGCACAGTACAAAATCACACACATGAATGCCCACAAGTCTACCCAGAGGTCTTACATAAGAACTGAAGCTCTGGTGGCTGTTGAGCATTTTGTGGCTCACTCTTTTAATATTTCTGCCTACATTCTTGAAGCAGGTTGCAGGGGAAGGCAAAACTTAACATTGCACCTGATTATGAGTTGGGTGGAGCATTGTGTCCTCTGGTGGAATATTCTTCATGATTATAAGAGGCTAACATCGGGTTCCGTTTTATCTGCCACAATAATCTTGTGCCCTTTGGGAAGGTGCTATGGGCACAAGTACAGTCTAGACTCACTCAAACTCCTCCTGTGGCACAGGGGTAGGGAAAAATTCTCTTCCTGCCAGACTTCAGCCTTCCTTACCCCTCACACCTGCTAAGTGAGAGCAGAATTGTCCCCTGATTGTAAATTCCACATACAGAAAATGTCCAGGTAATTCCAGGTTTGCACACTTTTCCCCATTCCATGGACAATAACTTGGACAAGCCAGAATTTGGTGCAAGGATACCAGCTGGAAACAAAATGATACTTTTTCTAGAATTTTCTACAACAGAGTCTTTCTAGAGCCCTTGATTTTGTCAGTGTTCCAACCGAAGACAGAAAGACGATTGGACTGCAAACACCATTAACCCACTGATAACTAATTGAGTTAGATGCATTTTAGGGAATGAACAATACTATGAGATATCACAAAGATCATTAATGGAATCCAAACCCTCTTTCAATATGGAAAGACACACAAAAGAACACTAAAAAACTAGGGTTTATTTTAAAGATTTATTTTAAAATCAAAATCCTCTCCTAGTGCATACAATGTACATAGTAACTATTATGAAAACCAAAAAAATAGTGGCAATAATGTTTACCAAAATTATGAATAGCAAATAATATTGTAACATATTGGAGACCATACTGGCTTTCTCCATATTAATGTCTCCAATCCCACCCTCATCTCTTTGGCTAATTAAACTAAAGTTAGCAGGAATCAAAGGGAGCCTAATTCAAGTTCCAGCAATGGTTCTGACCCGCATACCTTTTTGTGAACGATAGATCCACGGTCCCGTTTAATAGCAGGATCTGCTATTTGTACCTGCTTTGTCAGACACACTTGTAAGCCCACCGACCAAATGCTAAAAGTGCATCCTTGTAGCCTACAGCAAAGGGAGGTGATACAATTCTGTATGGTCTCTGTCTCGAGTCTCCAGCACATAGTTTCTCTCCATCTCAAACCCAAAGAAAGATATGCACAAATTGAGTACAACCAATATACATTTATGTTGATTAACACTCGGGAGTGGCCTGACATGATTGAGGAAAATTAGCGCAAAGAGTTTTTCAGAGGTAATAATGGGAGTCTACCCTGGCCTTACAACCATTGAGTGTTTTATGTGTTGGAAAATATTGCTGTTTATATTTTTATGTAAGCTTTGGTAAATATGGCTACCAATATTGTTCCTGTATAACAGATACAATAGCATTGATGCCAGTATGAACATAAACTATCTGCTCATAAGCTTCTCTAATTAGATGTAATCTAGCTTGCCCATTAGGAATATGTCTATTTCCTACCCTGGGATATTTTTAGCAAGGGTGTAAAAGTAGATGGTAAACAATCAGGAGGCTTTTCCCCTTTAAGCGTTGGTTGTTATGTTATGTTATGTTAGGGATTGCTTGTATAGCGCCTATCACCGCCGGTCTCTAAGCGCTTAACCAGAAAGAACATAACACACTGATGACCCTGGAACCTCAGTTGTTTCACCTCCTATGATGTCATGAAAGCCTTTCTGAAAAGATAAGTTTTTAGTTTCTTTCTGAAAGGTAGAAGTTGCGATTCCGCTTTCAAGGTAGGTGGAAGCTCGTTCCACAGTTGTGGAAGGAGCACGGACAGGGCCCTGCCTCCTTTGGTCTTTAATTTGAACCTAGGTTGAAACAGGTTGGAGGTTGTTCCTGAGCGCAGTAGCCTCCCTGGAGTGTACCTCTTTAGACGTTGCTTAATGTACTCTGGGGCTTTCCCAAAGAGTGCCTTATGGGCCATACAGAGACATTTGAACTGCACTCGGAATTTCACTGGGAGCCAGTGCAGCTTCTGAAGCAGTGGGGTTACATGCGCGTTTCTAGGCAAAGAATGGATCAGCCTGGCCGCATCGTTTTGTATTACCTGCAGCTTCCTCAACAGCTTCTGTGGTAGGCCTAGGTATAAGGCATTCCCATAATCAAGTCTCGAAATGACTGTGGCGGATACGATCGATTGCAGGGTGGAGGCAGATAAGATGGGGACTAGCTTTCGCAATTGCCTCAACACACCTATGCAAGATCCAGCCACAGCAGAAACTTGCGGGGCCATTGAGAGGTCTGCATCGATCCTTAACCCCAAGCTTTTTACCACAGAGCCAGGAGACGGAGTGGTTCCTAGCTCGGGGGGCCAGTACAGGTCACTCCAGGGATCCTCTTTGTTGCTAATCACCAGCACCTCCGTCTTATCAGCATTCACTTTCAACAGATTGTTAGTCATCCAGTTGACTGTGAATGAGAGCAGATTCCTCACTGAATCCTGGGCCTCTTTGGTGTTGTCCAGCCGGACTGAGAGCTGAGTATCATCTGCGTAATTAAAGATTTCGCAGTTCATACGCATAAGCTCCTCCACCAGTGGTTGTAGATAGATATTAAAAAGCAGGGGGGATAACGCCGACCCCTGGGGCACCCCCCAGGTCACGTCGCGGATCTCAGACAGTTGGTCTCCTAGCTGCACTCTCTGGGTTCGACCTGACAGGAAGGATTCTAGCCACTTTAGCACCTGGCCTGTGATCCCCAATTTTGCGACACGGTCCAGCAAGATGGTGTGGCTGACCGTGTCGAAAGCCGCCGATAAGTCTAATAGAATCAAGGCACAAGGCTGTTTGTTATCTGCCCTGACTCTCAACTCATCGGCGACCGAGGCCATGACTAATTCTGTGCTATGTTGGGGCCGGAACCCAGCCTGCCTGGTATGAAGGAGATGGTGTTCTTCCAGATGGCCGGCTAGAGTGCTGAGAACGTGCTTTTCTAGGATCTTGCTTAGAAAAGGCAGCTGCGAAATGGGCCTGTAATTTTTTAAGGCTGTCGTGTCTGTTCCTGCTTTCTTCAGAAGTAGGGAAACCCTGGCTTCTTTCATCTGAATCGTCAGATAGCCTAAGTTGAGTGAGTTATTCAGTAGACTCAGTACCTGAGGCTGAATGCCTGGCAGAGCCATTTTAAAAATTCTGGGAGGACATGGATCTATGCTAGAGCCTGATTTAGTTTGAGCGACCAGTTGCGCTAAGCACTTGTCGTTAATGGGAGGGAAGCTATCCAAAGTCATGGATGGCACCTGAACATTCTGGCTAGGCATCATGGTTGTGACTGTCCGTGCATTGATATCAGTGATGATGTCCTGTACCTTCTGAAGGAAGAAGGATTGAAAGGAGTCACCGTCAGGTTGGTCACCCACTGAAATTTTCCCTTCACGTTGTGTAAGTTCCCTTAGAATGGTAAATGTCTCTCGCTGAATGTTAGTAGCCTCTCTAATTCTTCCCTCATAGAAAGCAGCCTTTCTTTCCAATATGTCTGCCTTGTATTTTGAGAGCAGGGTTTTGAAATTTGCGGCGTCTGATTAAGTATAGTGGAGTCTCCACCTTCTCTCTGCCTTACGAAGGGCTTGCTTCTTTTGTTTCAGGGAGGCGTCAAACCAAGGCGCTCCTCTCCCTTTGGTTCTAGTGCTCTCCAACTGCTCAGGGACAAGTTTGTCCAGGGCGGCGAGGATCCAGGTATTTAAGATCCTAATATCCTGGTCCAGATCTATGCCATTCATATTGGGGGGAGTGAGGGAAAGCAGGGTTGAAATTAGGAGGTTTGCTTCCATCTTACTCCAGGATCTAATTTTCCTCCGTGACTTGTTAGGGGCAGCCCTCACAGGGTCGCCTGGAACCCAGCACTTTATCATAAAATGATCTGACCAGATGCAAGGGATTGTTTCCGTGATTTCGATGTTGGGTAAAGAAGACCAGACAAGGTCCAATGTATGGCCTTTCACGTGAGTAGGGCCCACCACTAGCTGTCGCAAATTAAGCACCGAGAGATTAGCCTCAAACTCAGTCTCTGTGGGGCCTCTGGGTACCTTGTCCCAGTGGTAATTGAAATCGCCAACCACCAAGAGGGACTTATATCTGGTGGCCAAGTCCGTTAGAAGCTCAAACAGGACGTCATTGAAATCCGGGGAGCTTTGTGGCGGGCGATAGACCACTATTATTGCAATACATGAGGATTTAAGTGAGACTTTTATCCCTAACAGCTCTGCACTGGCACAGTTTTGTGCTATGATCTCTTTCACTACGAGACATTTTTTGAACAAAAAGGCCACACCCCCTCCTTTACAATCGTTCGGGCGGTTATGCCAGATAGCGTCATAACCTGGAGGTAGAGCGGCCAAAATGTCAGGCAGGGAGGCAGAGCTCAGCCATGTCTCAGAAAGTGCAAGGATGTCAATATCTCCATCAAGCAGTAGAGAAAAGACTTCCAGATGGTGCTTTTGTAAGGAACGCGTATTAAGTATCACTAGTCTGAGACCATGTGATTGCTGGCTAGCAACAGTGGGACGAGTCCTGGGGCCTGTACCTATATTCTCCACAAGAACTTCAGCTGGCAGATTCACCAAGGTACTTTTATCCAAACGGATAAAGTCTGTCTTTAATGCCCACAGAGCTTCGGGCGAGTATGTACAAATTGGACCAAAGTTTCTAGCCCCTAAGCCCGTCCTGGCCCGGACGGGCACAGACGGGCTTTCCTCTGGCGCTCCTCCGGCGCAATGCTGCGCGCGATCGCTGCGCGCTTGCATTCTGGCTATTAATTATAGGGTGTGGCTGGGGCACTTCCAAAGACTAGCATGCTAACACACAGAGTGTGGTGTCTCTAGCTCACCTCCAAGATGGCGGGCGGCGTGAGGCAGTAAAGAAATCACCAAAGTGGTGAAGTGTGCTTTTAATTCCGATAGTTCTTTCCTATTGTAGAGCTTGCAATGTAAAAGACAGGGGGAGCGTGGTGTCACAGTGAAATACTAGAGCAGAAAAAACGAAATTCGATCTCCAATATAAATTTCGAGCAGCAATAAGTTTTTACTAGATTACAATTTTAAAAAGGAGCAGGGCTCCAAACAGGTTAAACAATTTAAAACAATAGCGATTTTTCGAGTGCATCAGCACAATGTCATTCTGGATCTGGTTGGCGCGCTCGCCGAGTGGGCTCCTAAATAGCTTTTGCCTGGGGCACTTCCAAAGACTAGCACGCTAACACACAGAGTGTGGTGTCTCTAGCTCACCTCCAAGATGGCGGGCGGCGTGAGGCAGTAAAGAAATCACCAAAGTGGTGAAGTGTGCTTTTAATTCCGATAGTTCTTTCCTATTGTAGAGCTTGCAATGTAAAAGACAGGGGGAGCGTGGTGTCACAGTGAAATACTAGAGCAGAAAAAACGAAATTCGATCTCCAATATAAATTTCGAGCAGCAATAAGTTTTTACTAGATTACAATTTTAAAAAGGAGCAGGGCTCCAAACAGGTTAAACAATTTAAAACAATAGCGATTTTTCGAGTGCATCAGCACAATGTCATTCTGGATCTGGTTGGCGCGCTCGCCGAGTGGGCTCCTAAATAGCTTTTGCCTGGGGCACTTCCAAAGACTAGCACGCTAACACACAGAGTGTGGTGTCTCTAGCTCACCTCCAAGATGGCGGGCGGCGTGAGGCAGTAAAGAAATCACCAAAGTGGTGAAGTGTGCTTTTAATTCCGATAGTTCTTTCCTATTGTAGAGCTTGCAATGTAAAAGACAGGGGGAGCGTGTTCAGTGCTTAATTTGAGCCTATGGTTTCCGGTGCTCGGCACAGGCACTTAATTGTCAGCACCAGCACCTATGGAAGTCTGCCACATGGTGGCGATGTTTATCCTATTTAGAGATGGCACAACTACAGCTGTTTATAAATTCAATATACATTCAAAAGGACTAATACCCACCACCCTAGCCATTCTAATAGCTTTGGTGGCCTGGGATAGTCTGAATTCTCACACTTGTAGGAGTGTGATGGTTAGTAGGTGTGCCTGTAATGTCATTGGCGGCGCTGGCAGGGGCAATGAGTGGGGCGAGCTGAAGAGGCCCCTTGAGGAGAGCCCTGGCACTTATTTATTTTACAAATCAAGCACTGGTTTTGTCACTGAAATGTCTGCATTGATCTTAATTTGAGATTGATTTGCTGCAGCTACATTAAAGGTTCGCACCACTGTTTTTGCAGCCAAATCTACTGCACAGTTCCTCTAGTGTGAATTCCTTCACTTTTATGGGCAATGGTGTATTGTATATGGAGCAAAGGAAGCTCGTTCTGTGGAGCTGCCTTTCCCAAAGTAGTTAGTATATATATATGTATCAAATAACATTCAAAAGTCAAATGTAACCAAATTACATATTAAACAAGCAAAACACTATGCTCACCATAGGAAGACATAAATGAATAAAAGAATTCAAACCAAAGCTGAACTAATTTATACAATTAAACTATAAACAAACTCAACCAGTACAATCACACAAACAATTAAACTAACATTATAAATGGCACACGCATTTTATCAACTTAATGCTCCAAAAACGACAAAAGCTGCAAGAAGTGGAAACTCTGCCAGTTTCTCTGACCTTGCAAAATAAGTAAAACTTGTATTTAAACTACAACTTATTTTTAATTAAAATTAAAATTGTAAAATAACAAATATTCACCAAAATGCTCTACTACTACTGCTATCCCTTTACATAAACTTACCAATAGAAATTACTATAACATCGAGAAAGTGTAGCTATCGAAAAACAACTCAGGTGACAAACCAGAAAAAAAGACATATAAAGGTAGCAAAATGTAATTAATTGTGAAAGAGAAATTCACCCTAAACCAGAAAGAAAATAAAACCCTACAAACTTAACCTCTACAAACTACCAACAAATAAATATTTTTAATAAAACTAGTGCTCTTTTTTCTACCAGCAGACGAGAAAGCACCTGCTCCACATTACACCACACCCAACAGAAAAGCTGCAAAGAAGTGTGAAATGTCTAAGAAGAACATCTATGTTTGCATAAATAAGTAAACTAGTTGCCTAAAGTAGATGTAAAAAAAGAAAAGTTGAAACTTTTTAAAATGTTAATAATTTATACATTTATACTTTTTTCTGACATAATTACATAAAGAGCAAGATATATCACATCACAGAAAGGAAAGCAATTATTAGGTCACATGGTCTACACTTACAACCAAGATAGTACATCAATGGAAACTGTGAAATGGAAATATACTAAGGACCTGATTACGATTGTTTGTGGTCCAACTGCTGCACCGCCACTGTGGTGCAGGAGAATGCCCTCAAGCCGGCACAATCCCGACTGCCGTTTTCTCCAGGCTGGTGGTGTTGTGTTGGCTGTGCCACATCGTCAGCATGCTTCGGCTCATAGAGAGCCTCAAGCATATACTGCCACCATGGCAGCGATGACTGCACATAGGTGCACCGTGTACCATGAACCATGTTGTGCATGGCACACTGTGAACGCACAACAGTGCAAGCAGAGGGGGGCACAACATGTGCCCCTTGCACAATCCCCATGGGATATAATGCCCTGGGGCCCTGTTTGGGGTACCTTCCCTACCTTTCACCACCCTTTTCATGGCAGGGATGCTATTCATGGCAGGGTCCCCACCATGAAAAGGTAGGTGATAAGGCAGGTCGTAATCTGCACCGTGGTGTTGGCATCAGCACAGCCACAAGACTGCTGCTTTACCCACCTCCTCCTCATTGGGATCCAGGATCTTGACTATGGCGGTGGTCTTTTGGCGGTCCAACTGCCCTTCTAGTAATCAGACATATGGACCAACAAGGAGCCAGCGGTTGGACCACCACCCGCCTTACTCATAATAAGGCCCTAGATATTACTTCAATGCATGCTATGGAAGGGCCACTACAAAAGATGGTATTGTAATTAATGTATGGGAACACAACCACCCTCCAAATGTGGCAGAAATGGAAGTAAGGGAGGTATTGCAAGAGAAAAGAGAGGCAAGCACAAGTTCCCACTAGCCCACACCAAAAAAACGAAAGATATACTCCCTAAAGTCCATCCATGAACACATCACAGACAAACTACCACCCATACCCACCTTAAGACTTCTAGTGGAACAAACTGAAAAAGAAACCAGTGTTACACCTCCTGCTCCTAAACGTTACAAAGATATTGAAATACCTGAAGACTTAAAAATCATATAAGATGGGGAAAGCTTTCTGTTACGTTATAACCTAAACAATGATAAACAAATCCTAATAGCTTCTACAGCAGATAACCTACTAAATCTAAGCCATTGTTAAACCTGGATAATGGATGGGACCTTCAAAATGTGCGCCAAACCGTTCATTCAGATGTGCACCATGCATGGTGAATATCACAACTCAAATATCCATTTCATATATGCCATACCTACCTACAAAGTAGCTCTTACAAATTCTTTAACACATTTAAAAAAAAAAATACTACCACCCAAAAAACAAAATCACAGACTTTGAACAAGCCACGGATCAAACCGTTTTTAAAAATTGCTCCACACAGCCATACAAGGCTGTTACTAGAATTTCAATCAAAGCATATGGAGACAGCTTCAACAATCTGTGCTAAGAAGGGAATGTGATATAGACAGTTAATTTGCCTTTGAAATAGAAAAATAATAGCACTAGTTTATGTCCCTGCCACAGAGGTAAGTAACCACTACAGTTTACTAAAGGAAAGTACTTTCTACCAGCAAACGCTGGATTATTTAAAAAAACACTTGGGTTGGCAAACTACATCGCTCTGATCACAGAGGCCAACCCAAATTCCATACACTATGGTGGAATGTCTATGACAGCAACAATGCAGTGGAAGGATGGTTCCAATTCACAGTAGGCAAAACCCAAACTACTCTATATATATTTATTGAAGCTCTAGAAAAAAAGCAAAGCTAGCAATTACCATGAATAGAGCAAATTGGAACCTAAATTACACTTTAAATCAGCAAACAAACCAAAAGTATGTATGCCATGCTACAATTCAAAGTAACACACTTCATAAACAACAAAGGAGTGGATTACTTAGAAAACAATAGCTGAAAGCATTTTATAAAATAACTCTACCATAGCCTGTCCCAAGCCCAGCTGCGAATGGAGGAGGGTTATGCGTGGGGATAGCTGCCCCACCATGTAAACAAATCCTAGCTGCAGAAAGGACAACCAAAAGACATCCCAGCCTTGGGGAGAGAGGAATCTCCTTCCCGGAGAGCTATGGCGCCTTGTGGTGAAAGCCAGAGATTCCTGGAAGCCACAAAGTCGAACCATCTGCTTTCGACCAAGGCCATCACCATCAGGACATGGAACATGAAAATTATGTAGGAGACAGGCAAAACAGCTCTTGTGGCAGTGGAGATGAAAAAATACAACCTTGTCCTGCTTGGGATCAAAGAGATTCCATGAACACAAGCCAGACAGAAAAGATTGGCTCCAGGAGGAATGCTGCTGTATTCTGGACACGAGGAAGAGAACGCCCTACATACTCAGGGAGTGCTACCCAGCATCCCACAGAGCTCTGATTGGATGGGAAGCCCAAAGTCAGAGAGTCATCACAGCAACCTTCTGTGCAAAGAAAAAGAGAATCAAGATGTATGTTATACAGTACTATACACTACAAAAGACAGCAAAGAAGAGGAAAAAGAACAGTTTTACAACAGACTCCAGTCCGTACTGGAGAAATGCCTTGAGTAAGACAAGTGATTGAGGGCCCTCAATGCAAAGATTGTAAGCGACTACACTGGGTATAAAGAAACCATGGGCCTTGGTGACATGAAGGAGAATGGTGATTGGTTCCCAGATATCTGTGCCCTGAACTGGTGATAGGCAGAAATATATTCCCACACAATTGAATACACAAGACAACATGGGTGTCACCACACGATTCAACAGAGAATCAGATCAACCATGTCTGCATTGCCAAGAGGTTCCAGATGTCCCTGCAGGATGTGAGAGTGATGAGAGGCGTCAGACCATCACCTTGTCATGCCCAGGCTAAAGCAAAAGCAGAAGAAAGTATGGACGGAGCTGACAAACCAATGCCAGTGGTATATCACTACCCTTCTCAAAGATGCACCGAAATGGAGTGAATACTCAATCACCCTCAGTAACAAGTTTAAATTCCTGCAAGAACTAGAGGATGAGACAGACCCAGTATAAAGTCACTTAGAGAAGATCAAGAAGCAGTGAAATCAACCTGCCAGGTGATAGTGGGTCTTTAGAAACACCAGCATAAAGAATGGATCTCCACTGAGACTCTCCAAAATCCAACAGAGGAAGGAAAATAAAGCAGCAGTCAACACATGCCAAGGAAGAGCAGAAAGAAAACATTCTCACGGTGAATACACCAAAACCAACAAGGTAGCAAAGAGAAGCTTAAGAGGAGACAAGGCAAGATTAAGTGATGGTCTTTCCACAGAAGCCCACGAAGCAGCAAGCCATTGAAACTTGAAAGAACTTTATGACATAACAAGTAAACTCTCCGGTAGATACAGCAAGCCAGAAAGCCCTGTTAAAGACAAAGGTGGAAAGACAATCATGGAAATGAAGGCCAACAATGAAGATGGGTGGAATGCTTTGAAGAACTGTTCACCCAGCCCCTACTGCGCCAGTCTCCACCAGACATTCAGCCAGCTGACAAGGACCAGCCAATCAACTGCATTAGACCAACCAAGGAAGAAATACAGCAGGCCTTCAAACATCTGAGAAATGGGAATGCAGCAGGACTTGACAACATTCCTCTAGAGGCACTGAAGGAAGGCATTAAAACATAAGTAGACATGCTCTATGCCATGTTTGGAAGGATCTGGGAAGAGGAAAAGGTGCCATCAGACTGGAAGAATGGTGACATGAGTAATTGCACAAACTACAAAGGGATAACTCCCCTATCAACCCCAGACAAAGTGTTCAATAGAGTCATCCGGAACAAAATGAGGGAACAAGTTGATGCTCAGTTGCAAGACTAGCAGTACCCCGCTGCCACACCACCAAAGCCATAATGTGACCGCCCACCAGATTCCGACAGTGGTGCCTGTTTAAAGGCTCATAGCAGAGCCGACACAGGCACTGCAGTGGGAATGCCATTGCATGTTCCTGCAGAGAATGGAACTGGGGGTGCATGCAGCCAGAGGGCACACCATGTGTACCCCTGCATGCATCCCCTGGGGCAGAGGCAACAGGGGACCCCCTTTGGTTCCCCTCTACTACACTTTTTGTGGCAGGCTCCCCACCATGAAAACTGTGGCAGTGAGGAAACTCCTAATATGCCTGGCAGTTCCGCAGCAGCACCAGCAGCATATTAGGGGCCTCAGACCACTGCAAGACCACCAAGCAGTGTGGGTCCCTGGTAGCAGCAATAGTCCCATGGAGGTCCGACCTCCCAACTTGTTATAGGGAGGTCAGATCACTGGTGCAGCGTTAGCCCCCATGGGTTTGGTGGTCCATTGGACTGCCAAACTCAAAATGAGGCCCATTATCTTAGACCAGCAAGGCACACAGATGCCGGTGTCAAGGCAAGAACCAATAAAGCAAGGGCTGCCTTCATTCATTTAAAGAAGATCTGGAGCTCCAAGGATCTAACCCTGCAGACCAAGATCAGGCTTTTTAACAATAACGTAAAATCAGTCCTTCTTTATGGAGAAAAAACTTGGACGACAACAGTGACCACCACCAACAAAGCCCAGACCTTCAACAACTCCTGTCTGGGGAAAATACTCCAAATCTGCTAGCCAAATACCATGAGAACAATGACCTATGACAGCAGTCGTCCCAACTCCCTGCTCATGAGGAAATCATGAAAAGACGCTGGGGTTGGATAGGTCAAACCTTCCTCAAGCCAGTGTCAAACATCACCAGGCAAGCCCTGACATGGAATCCTCAAAGGAAAAGGGGAAGACCAAGAAACAACTGGCACTGAGGCTGACTGCAAGATGATGGGTTACACCTGAAGACAGATTGAAAAAAAGGCCCATGACAGAGATAACTGGAGAGTCCCGGTTGATGGCTTATACCCCAGGATGGGTAGTAGGCATAAGTAAGTAAATACGTATATTATAAAACAAATACAAACCGAGAAAACTCCCAAAAGAGTAGTAAAATCTTAACCAACATTACAAATTATTTTTATATGAATAATAGGCATAATACTTTATTACAGTCAAAACACTAAATAAAACTCCAACTTTAACACATTTATATAAAAAAGCTAAACCTCAATACCCAGAAATGTCAAACAACAAATTCAATCCACTGCGAAAAATTATTTCAACACATAAAATATATAATCTCAAATAACAATCACATAACGCTTACATAAATGATAAAATATAACAGTTTCTGCCCAAAACTAATGCATGAAATATGTCTTACTGTCAACCTGTGGGGGACAATACAAACAACACTTCAAATGGAATAGTGAATCGTACCCCGGATGGCCTGCTCAATCACCATGCTTCCACCCAAGGCTAAATAAGAGGAAGCCCCCTAATAGGACACCCACCACAGGGAAGCCCAATTGATAATTTGCAACGGAATATTATATCTTGGAATATTGTATGGATACGGTCTAAACTCAATGACCCGGAGTGGGGTAAACTAGTGGACAGCTGCCATATATGTCTATTTCAAGAAACATAGGCAACAGACAGATTCATAGGGTGGGCGTTTACCAAGTTTAATTTAGAAGCCAGACAGTCAACATATGGCAGACCTGCGGGTGAGTTGCTGATCTGGGTTAAGACTACATTGGCTTGCAAAATCAAGCGTCTAGATATAGGCTCACAGGAGATCCTTGGTATAGATTTGTTATCGCTTAAAGGGGATACCCATGTCAGATTAATTAACATATACAACCAGTTTAATAGCCCCCACAAGCCCTCTGATACCATAACAACGCTCAAAAACGTCCTTGAAACTTCCAAAAAGCGTATTACCTCATTGTAGCCGGCGATTTTAATACAACCAATGAGCCAGTAGATTATGTACAGGAAATTGTCCAGGAGGAAGAACAAGTCAGAGGTGCTAAAAGGCTTGAAATACCTGCCCTTAAAAGATGTACTAATGTTGGATAGCAAGTTCTGGCATTCACCCTTGCTTATCGGGTGCGCAAAAGTAATAGGCGAACACCCTCAGATGTCAATGCAAATTTTACATTTAAAAAGGAGGAATGTTAAAAGCAGGATTGATTTTATTATGATAGGTCTTGATCTTTGGCCACAAGTTAATGATATGATTATTCTTAATCGTGAGGATAGTGACCATAATGCACTGTTCCTGAGGCTTTCGGGACTCCCTATTCTACATTTCCAGTTATATCAGGCAATGGCGCCAGTGGTCACAACTAATGAAAACAGGAGAATCAAGTGGACATAGGTAGCTACTGATGGCAAGCTCCTCCTTAATATTTATTAAGAGTTGGTCCAGACACCCGTGAAACTGACTAATTCTAACATAAATGATGACGCTATTATCTCTAGTTATCAAGAACCATCAAACAACATAATGCTCTACTTTAGTAGCCAGGGAAGTTCAATCTCGATTAAATGTAATACTGCTCCATGGTATAATGAGAAATGCAGGCAAGCGAAATATAATTAACAAAAGAAGGCTAAATAAGAGTACACAGGAGGAGGCAAAACGGAGTTGGGAGGTACAGAACTGGCATATACTAGTTGAGCCTTCTAGACGGAAGGACTGTCAGTTATTCTGGCATCTTTTTTTTAAAGGGGCAATCCAGCCCGTCAGTGAAGACGACTTCCATATTTAGCCACATCTCTGGGAAGAGTACTTCCAGGCATTATATTCTGGAAAGGACTATGATCCTGAGGGTTAGACAGTGGAGCCAGCCAGGGATTGCAACTGAGAGCTTGAAGTGAAAGAGGTAGTCACTTGTTCCTTAAAGGAAACTATCAGCCAGATGCATCAACCAAAATAGCGACCTCAATAGGTGCGAATTAGCTATTGCGATCGCTAATAAAAGAAAAGCTATGCATGATGGCCAAAAACCCAAATTGCGATTGCGCAAAATCGAAATTGCGAAATCGCGAAATAAATCGCAGATTTCAGAAGGAACCCCCTTAGTGAATCGGAATTAGCGAGAATCCACGGAAATTGCGAAAAATATTGCGAAATCGCACAATTGAAATTGAGAAATCGCTATATATTCGCAATCACTATTCATGAAAAATAGCAAGTAGCGATTATATCAAAAATCGCAATTTTGCGATAGCAGTTGTAAGGGAATCACAATCAGGTGGTAAAAAAAAAAAAAAATTAACTCACCTGCTATCCATCTGAAGTCTATTTAAACAGATCCACGAGGCCATAGTGGCCTCCCACAATGGCAGGACTCTACATTTTTGCGAGGAGGAGAAGGATACTTGCAGCAGGCCAGGCCAGAAGGAGAATCCAGGAGAGAATCTTCCGCCTGCGCATCACTTTGTTGGGACAGACTCATGAGCAAATATATGACAAGTACAGGATGAATGCAGCAATGATTCTATACTTAATAGATGAATTGGACCCACTATTGCAGCGCCAGACACTTAGGACCCAAGCAATCCCAACTCATGTCCAGGTGCTATGTTGCCTGCACCTGCTTGCGTCAGGTAGCTTCCAGGATATAGTGGCAGAAGCCGGAGGGGTATCACAGAGCTCCCTCTCGCGGTTCTTTAAATCCTTCCTGGCCACCATGATGTCTTTGATCAACAACCACATCACCTTCCCCACAACCCAACAGGAATTGAGCCAAGCAAAACAGGACTTCTATCAAGTTGCCCAGTTTCCACACGTGATCGGATGCATAGATTGCACCAACGTAGCAATATGCCCCCCTGCCGTAAATGAGTATATCTTCCGCAACCGGAAAGCATATCACTCAATAAATATCCAAGCAGTGTGCAATGCTAAAAACATCATCACCGACCTCGTAGCACAATACCCTGGGAGCACTCACGATTCCTACATCTTCCGCCATAGTGGCTTGCACACACGTCTGCTCAGGGGTGATTTTGGCGATGGACACCTGCTAGGTAAATTGAATACAATACTCATCACTGAATTATGTAATGGCAATGCATACCTGACACTAACATATTGCTTGTAACTCTGTAGGTGACAGTGCATAGGCGGTGAGGCATTACATCTTGACTCCATACCTGAACCCAGCCAGCCCACAACAACAGAGGTACAATGCAGCCCACATCAGGACAAGTAATGTAATCGAAAGGACATTTGGATTGCTCAAGAGTCGCTTCCGCATCCTGCATAAAACTGGAGGAGCAATGCTGTACCAACCGGAAACATGCTGCAGGATAGTAGCGGCGTGTGCTATGTTGCACAACATAGCAACACGGAGAGGTATCCCCATTGAGGAATCTGACACAGAGGGCAACCAGCCCCCAACACACCCACGCCGGGCACATCTTGCGAGTTCAGCGGAGGGGCAAAGAAAACGTACAGACATCACCCAGCATTATTTCTAAGGTATGTAATGATGACACACAACACTCAATTGCATTTGAAGAAAAAGTATTTATTACCACGTCTGGCGGTAGGGGTGTAAAATTGAACAGAGGTGGCGGCCATTAGCACATTAACTGCATGCACTGAAGGACAAATGAGACACACAAAGGACTTAAAATGCAGTCACAAAGAATGTCTTGGACATGGTTACGTCACTATGATGAATTCCACCCTTCTGATTATGTTTAGCGTCTTTCACCTGCATCTGCATCTGCTTTTCCGGATGCAGCGGGAGGTGTTTGTCTACGGCTACTGCTCCTCCTGACAGTGATGACTGACGCAGTGATGCTGCTTAGGCTGGATGCCTCACTGCCCTCTTCCCCTGTAACATTGCCCTGACCACCAGTGCTAGACTGCATCAGTTCAACGGCAGTGGTAATTTGGCCAAGTGCCTTGGACACATCCCCATAACAATGGCCAAAATCAATCTGCATTTCCACCGACCGACGTGACAGCTGTGCTATGCTGGCGCAAATCTTGTTGTTGGACCTGGTATAGCCACCCATGCAGGTCACAAACTGGTGATGCCTCCTCCTCTGTGTGGTGTGTCCCTCCTGCATCACACGCGCCACCTCCTGCAGTGTGTTGTTTGATTGTCTGTTTGCTTCCACAGGTGCAGTAGTTAGCTCCCTCACACTCTCGGCCATGACTGATATGTTTTTGTTAATTTTCATCATCTGCAGGTTGATGGCTCCCATATGCCTCGCTTGCAGGCGCTGCACCCGCACCATCTGTGACTCCACACCACCCCACTCATTGGGGGTTCCTGCCTCCTGTGCCCAGATATGGGTCCTTGGCCTGCGTCTTGTTCCTGGACGGACATGTGCCTGGGGTGTAGTTGTGTGGCTCGCACTTGGACGGCTTGTCCCAGGAGCAGTAACTGGTTCCTGTTCTGACTCCATTGACTGCAGTGGTGTAACTGTGGCCCTGCGTTTTGCTGGTGCCTTGGATTTGGGTGGTGTTGTTACAGGTTTTGACACGGCAGCCTCTTGGATGACCTGTGTGCTGTCTCCACTATCACTGTCATCAGTGTGTACTTCTGCTGCATCTGTGATGTGAAACAGTGGAATATTATTTTATGTTTTTTTTTTTTTTTTTTTTTTTTTTTCCTCATATTGCGAAATTTCTATGTATTCGGGTTTCAGGTTTCTGCCTCTGGTTTCGTTACCAACACTGCCCCTTGGTCTCTCGAGGTTGGGGAATTTTGTCATCTGTCCGAGGTTTTCAGAGGAGTATCCTTGTTCCTTACATAGTACCAACTTTGGTTTGGAAATGCGGGGGTGAGCTAGCCTTTAGACTACTCGACAAGTATCATACTTGTCTACCAGATGTTGTTTTCGCTTTAATCATAGGACCGTAAGTACTAACTTAATGTTGAATTTATATAGTTTTCGAAAATTTCCCAATACTTAAATCTTTTTCTGATGTTTCCTTTTCTGTCTAGTTTGTTGATCTTTATGACAGAATTCATCCAATCACTATGTGTAGGTGGCAGTTGGCTAATCCATTTTAAACAGATCTCCCTTCTGGCTAGAACAACTAAAACAAAGAGAAGGTTTTCCTGACATTTTGTTAATCTCCCCTTACACATTGTGACGTCAATCCCAAAAAAGGTAAAAGTTGTACTTACAGTTAGCTGAGTCTGTATAATTACGCTCATGGTCTTACCCACTTCTTTCCAAAATTCTTCCAGTAGGGGGCAGTTTCTGAACATGTGGAAGTCGTCTGCCTTTTCTTCCCCACACTTCGGGCACTTTTTTACGCCTGCATTTTTAAATTTAGACAATTTTTTCGGATTAAAGGATGCAATGGCAATCCCCCTAAAACAAGCCAATATCAACTACTGGGGACAACTATTAAAAAACTCAACTTTGATTACGTGGGAAAAATTTCAATCTCTCACCAAAGGGTCAGTGTCCAAGTTTAAATATTATCAAATATCAAGCTGGGCGAAAACCATCACTACTAACAATCAAGAGGATGTAAAGCTGGAAAAAGAAATGGTAGAACTCTTAACAATCACTAAGGAAGTGGCAAAGTGGTATTGGGCGTTTATTACTGTAGGAAAGGGAGACAAGAGGATGGAAGATCAAATCTGGGGGAGAGAGCTACAACTGGATGACTTAGATATAATCTGGGAAAGATCCGTGGAAAAATGTTGGTCAACTCTAAAATCTGCTGCACTAAAGAGGAACCACCTATATACAATCCATCGCGCATACTGGACTCCGAAAAAATATTATTTTATGTTGTTGCATTAGTTGAGCAACATTAAAATTCTATACATTTATGCTTTCACTGTCTCTCATCAATGACTGTACTGCATTTTGGTAACATTTGGGCTTACTATGTTGGATTCTGACAGGCAATTGGGTTCTACAGCCTACAGGTCCCATGGTGCATTAGTGTCCCTATGTAAAATGTGGACTGGACTATTTCTACTGTGATTTTGCTGGTTTATTTAAATTTGGGCACAATCAGTATGTACATTGATATGTTGATTCTCATGCATCTTACCTTGTGTGCTACTGGCCGCCCCGGATGTATCCAGCTGCGTTACTCCCACCACTGCTTCAGGCTCGATTGTGCCCTCAACCATGTCCTCCTGGGCTGTGTTGTCTGGGACTGTTGGGCTTCCTCCTCCGGTCCCCTTCGCCTCCTTCAGCCTTTCCGCTATCCGCTCCTTGGCACGGCTACGCAGATTGTACCATTGTTTCTTTAAGTCATCTATGCTGCGATGGGTGACCCCCACAGCATTGACCTTGTTTTTAATCCGGTTCCATATCCTTCTTTTTTCAGCCTCTGGTACTTTAAGGGAGAGCTTCCCAAATAGCTTCTCATGGTTGTTTGCCACCTCCTCAATGAGGTGCTCAAGTTCACTCTCACTGAACTTGATTTTTCTCTTCCTGGCCACTGCACCCTCCTCTGTAGCTGTTTGGGACATTTTGGCTGTCTCCACCTGTCAGAAAACTACTTGTTGTTTTGTCTGCTCTCTCTCCCAGCACTCTGCTTCTGCCTCTCTGTTCCTCTGTGCACAGGTGGCAGCATTGGCTGATTGACTTCCTGGTTGTGATGTCATCAGCCTGCTCCCAATGCGCCTCTGTAGTTTTCACGATCCCGCTATTTGCGAACTCGCAATTTGCGATATCGCATTTTGCGATATCGCAAATAGCGGGATCGCAAAATGCAAGAATGGAGGATTTTGACGACAGCGATTCCTTAACATGGAATCGCTATTGTATTTTGCGATTTATTGCGAATCTTTATTTTTTTGCTATCCTCATCATGCATAGCTAACAGCGAGTCCTTATTTGCGATTCCTTAATAATTGCAAATAAGGAATCGCTATTTCTTTGCTTGATGCATCTGGCCCTATGAACGCAATTAGGTCACTACAGACTAGGAAAGCTCCAGGGCTAGATAGACTACCGGGAGATCTTCATAATTCTGGGCCCCTTGCTGCATGCAGTCTTTAATTCCATTACACGAGGGGGGATATCCCAGCAACCTGGAAGGGTGCAGAAATAATCCCAATATTCAAAAAAGGAGATAAAGGGGACCCCGCAAATTACAGGCCCATTAGCCTTATCCTGTCCTAGAAAGTTTTTAGCAAAATGATCCTATTACATCTCCACAACTGGATAGAGGATAATAGTATCTATCACACTTGCAAGCTGGGTTCAGAGCCTCCATGAGCACCCTAGATAAGGTGTTTCATTTTTGTTCGCTTATTTGGAAGGAGGTTAAGATCAAGATCTATATGTAGTGTTCGACGATCTTCAAATGGTATTTGAAACCATAGATCGCACCAGGCTTTGGGCTGCCCCATAGGGACTTAGGCCTTCCCTCTGGCTTGCTCCAACTCTTAATCTGTCTACATCAAGATAACTATGCTAAAGTAAGGTGGAACTCTGATGGTAGTCTAACCGATAATATAGCGATTTTGAAGGGAGTGAGCCAGGGCTGTGTGCTGGCTCCAACCATGTTTACTCTGTAAATGAAGGGGCTTATAAGTGACCTTCATGACTATGGAGGTGACCCGCCAGAATTGGGAGGCAAGTTAATACCCTCTCTGTTATTTGCAGATGACACGTTGGTCATTTCTAAAACCCCAATGGGCATTCAGAACTGGTTTTTAATCCTTATAAATCCACCAAGGGGAAAGTGAGGTTGGGTGCTCAATTACTAGAATAGGTCACGGCCTTTGATTACTTGTGTGTCAGAATCAGTGATAACCTGGCATGGACTCCCCAAATTCAGAAGAGCATGCTGACTCTTCAGCATGTGGTTTGTGCAATTATAACCGCTTCTGTGCGTCGGATGGCCCCCGGCCGTCTGACATCACGGTGGGCGTGTGTGGAGGATGTCCGAGGGCCGTCCAAACTGCGCATGCGTGGAATTCTTCAGCACAGCGGGGGAATTCTGGCCGCAGCAAAGTGGTTGACCGCCTTAATAAAATTAGTCATTAGGCACCATGCTAGTCAATTTTAATCCAACACCTTTCACTTGCACATTTTTCTGAGCACTGCAACTTACCACTTCCCACAGCTCATGATACACTGCTGTCTGGCTTTCCATCACTGGTGGATCCTATACTAGAGTTCCCTCACAATACTCCAAAGTGAGGCACCTAGTGGATACCAGTTGCTATTTCTAAAATCCCAGATGATGATGCTCCGCCAATGGGTGGGCTGATGGGTTTTCTTTTCCAAATTTAACACTTTCTTCTCCCTTTTGTCACCCTTAGTAGTTTTTACACACACACTTACTAAGTAGGAAACTGACACTTTCTAGCCTTTATAGACCGACAGCACCCCTTTGTGTTTTTTACGAGTTTGACTAGGGGTTAGAGTGCAGATTGGTCTTAAAACTCTTGTCCCCCCGTTTTTTGACCCTCTATCCACCGTTGTTCTTGTTGTCTGCTAGACACCGCCATCCATATTACAATGGTAGCAAAAAGCAGCATTTGGAAAAGCATGCGGACAGCGCACTTGGGAGCTTGTTGCGGGCCCCCAGGGTATTGGGGGGTGGGGTGCACATGGGGGGTACCTATGGTACCCCACAGCATTTGCATGAACAACTTGGCAGGCACCGTGAGGTGCCTGCCACGATGTGCATCTTAATGCACACAGTGCAGCCACAGCATTGTGGCGGGCGGTGCTGTGTGCACCGCCTGCCACAATGTTGTAGATGGGGGTGCCACTGCCACTGTGGCAGTGGCATCCTTATTGCCAGTGCGGGACCACCGCACCACTGGCAGCCGGTCCCAGCACCGCTAGGGTGGCAGGCGGACGAAAGTCTGCCCACCATCCTAATAGGCCCCTTTGTCTTTTTTTTGTCCTGCTTATGCCAACCTGAAAAAAACATGGATTATTCCTGTTTGTCGGTTGTTGTCTTTCTCATGTTTATCAGATGCTCTACCTGTACTTAAATCAGACGCGGCAAGGTGGCTGGTTTTCACTTTATCTAGATATCTCCTTTATGCTTGGTGACAGAGGTCCAAACTGACAAATTAATGCTCTAACACAGGACTCTAGGTACACATAGGGAAAGTGTGTACCAACACCACTGACAGGGAATGTAGTGTAAATAATGGCATAGGATTGTCTTGCTAACTGCTGATTTCTTCTTTAATGCCTACCATAGCTCTCAAAAATATTTGTAATCTTCTAAATCAAGTCACAGCTTTTAATCCTACTCTTGGATGCTGTATAGGACTGTGAAGATGGTGCTGTTTTTTATTCCTTCGCTTATTTTATTATTAATGAAATTTTGTATGTATTGTGATTTTATATTTCTGTGAGTGATCATGCAATTGATCGAATAAACTTGATTGATTGTTATGACTTACTGTTCTGTAGCTGCAGATCAACCTACGTATCCACATAGTAAAAAAATGTAATCCACGAAAAACAGGAAAAATAATTTCCGAAAAGCCACCAAAAAAAAATGCAAAAATAAAACCAATCCAATAGAAATCCATCAAGCCAACCCAAAGTATCCTGGAACCATACAAAAATCCCAAAAACTCATGAAAACCTGAAAAAGGAAATCAAAGTAAAAAATATTAGTTTATTAGAAGCCAAAAAGATTTCATTTAAAGACAAAAAGCACTTATGGGCTTATTACGAGTATGGCGGTCCCGGGACCACCATGCTCACCGTATCAGTCCAACCACCGCCATCCCAACAGTTCCACCTTCTGTATTCAGAGTGTGGTGGTCAGACTGCCACAGGACTGCCGCCTCTACTGGGATTCAGGATCCACGTCATTGGAAGTGTTAAACTGGGCAGGAATATGCTGGGGGTGCCAAAGCATATTCCAAGTTTCATTTACACCGCCTATTCATGGTGGGGAGCCCGCCATGAAAAGGGTGGCTGACATGCAAGCAAGGAGACCCCTGCTACTTTTGGGCCTGTAGGTGCATTCGGGTGGACAAATGGTGTGCCGTCCTGGAATTACAACCCCGATCACCCACGGTGTGGCATACACACCATGGTGCATGCCACACCGTCCAGGAACATGCTGCAGGCACGATCACAGCGGCAGTCTGCTGCTAATATTCTCCTAAGACCCTAACACAGCACAGCCCGCCAGCCCTAGGTTAAACTCAGAACATGGCGGGCAGGTGCACCAAGGGCATGTCCGGCCCACCAGCAAACTCGTAGTACGGCGGATGGATGGTCAAAGGCGCAGCGGTCTCCTAACGGTTGCAGATGCGCTTCTTCGGCAGTTGGACTGCCAAACTCGTAACAAGGCCTTTAATCATTAAAAAGCAAGTAACATAACGCAATATAACATAACATAAAGATACATTACTAAAACACTGTAAGAAAACCTAAACTAGCACACTAGTGAGAAACACTACAATTACTAAGCCTAAACGTACTTAAAACCTTACAGCAACATGGTAACTAACCTCTTGAACTCCGCCCAACATTGCCTCACCCTCAAAACCCTGAAAAGAAACCTTTAAAAATGACTTACCAGTTTCAACGAACAACACACCTTCCCGCAATCTGGATCCTGGAAAATAGACCAAATATGAGACACATAAACTACAAAATACAAGGTAGCGGTAAACAAGATGAAACTTCTAAAAAAATGCCTATATATCAATTTTACACAATAATAAATTTGAAAAAAAAAAAAGTATTAAATTATCTTACTAAACACAGAAATTAAAACCAATACTAAACTCAGAAAATCAAGCACACTACAATAAAATACATACAAAATTACACAAACAATATTGTATACAACAATATTTTCACAACAATATTAAAAACAACAGTTAAAACGATATTCTTACCTTCGATATTCTTGTCTACAATAGTTTGACAACTCGACCCTATATTCCTAATTATAATTTGTAGTCCCCATTGCAGTTGAAACAACTTGCAATAGCTGTTATCGCACGTGGAGACAACAAACAGTTCGTGACATGGCCCTTGATGTTTACAAGACAGGAATACAACCAAACTCAAAATATTTCATTCCTGAAAGCATTGTCATATGTACAAGCATGCAGACACTTTTCTGAAGCACAAAGGCAGTGATAGGTAAGATTTTCTTCAACTAAACCTAAGGAGGATGCCATAAATCCTCAAAACATTCAAACATCTGAGAAAAATAAAAGCTTAAAGTCGACTTTGAAAAGCATTGGGCATTATACCATTTTGAACATTCTGTAAGTTAACATGGGACTTTTTTGCACCGTACTTCACTTATTCACCTCATGTCTATCGAACAGACACCAACTTTTCCAGATGGGTCCTCTAAGATCTCTGCATTATAAATGTATGTTCTATATGGTATTTTTATAGCGCAAAAATAGCCAAAAGGCATTAGGAGTGCTGTACAGATTAAAAGATAAGCATTTAGTCAAGTGTAACAGAAGAGATAGTTGGGTTGAAGACGTTTAATGTAATGTGATGTAGTGTTTTTTAAAGACATGAGTCTTTGACTCTTTTCTAAATTGGAGCATCTTTGTGTTGGTCCTTATGGTTACTAGGATGTTGTTTCAGATCCTATTTGAATAGATGCAAAAGGCCCACTGACTTGTTTTAACTTTTTTACACTTTTTAATAAGCAGTCTGATTGGTCCTGGCTGCGGTTGTGATGACAACCATCAGGCATGGTGAGCTTGTCTGTAAAAAAGAGGGGTGCTGTTTGTGATAGCTTTGTAATTGATGAAGCTGATTTTGAAGATGATGAATGCTGGTAAGGGGAGCCAATGAAGTTCCAGTAGGATGAGAGTCATGTGATCATATTTCTTCAGGTCCTGGATTAGATGTACTGTGGTGTCAAGGATGCCTTTAAGAAGTTGGCATTATGGATTCTCGAATACTATGGAGTTGTTACCACCATCCAGATGCTAGACATGAGGCTTGAAAGCAGTTCGGAAGTTGCTTTCTGGAAGGAACAGTTTCACTTTCTTGGTGCCAGGCCATTTTTTGGTAATGTGTTCCTTGAGGGAGATAGGTGTCTAGGGTGAATCCAAATCAGTTGACATTTGGTGAAAGTTGGAATTTGAAGCCATTAAGTTTCATGTCCTTAAGATATTGGGGAAAGACAGTGACCTTCAGAGTACCACAGGTATTCAGCTCTCCTTATTATCTTCAACAGCTACATGGTCATTAGGGGCCTGATTATGAGTTTGGCAGTGCTGCGCGGGGTCCACCCAGCTGCTGCACCGCCAAACCCATGGTCCGGCTGCCCGCCAGAGTGTTTCTTGTGTCTGGCAGGCTTTTTTTTATGTTTCCACAGCGGTGCCTCAGAAAATGGGCACCACAATGGAACACCAACAATGGTTCCTGCACGGCATGGACAATAAAGTTCATGCCGTGCAGGAACGGCGGTGCATGCACACACAGGGGCACATGATGTTACCCCCTGCATGCACCCCATGGCCCAGAGGCAGGACCCCCTTTGTTTCCTCTCTGCCACGGTTTTAATGGAGGAGGATCCGCCATGAAAACCGTGGCAGAGAGGAAACCTGTAATATGCTTGCCGGGACCACGGTGGTCCTGCCAATAATATTGCTGCCTCTAAACCACCACACCATCCCCCAGGGAACGGTGGTTCCTTTGCGGCTGCAGCAGTACCATGGCTGTCCGACTGCCCTAAATGTAATAGGGCTGTCAGAAGACTACCACCTCTGCGTCCCGCGAGTTTGGTGGTCCGGGGACCACCAGACTCGTAATCTAGCCCTAAATGTGTTTTATATAGATAATCTGGATGTGATTTTGCCATTTTCGTCAAAGCTCATTTTTGTGACAAAAAATTTGAGTCTCTTGTGTCATAGCATTCTTCATAAACAGTGATGTAAATAAATTATGTATCACACTGCTGCATCTCCAGTTATAGTATACAAATGCTTCCTAATGTAATATTCATTCTTGTATGTATTCATCATACCATATTGTGAGACATTACAAAACATAATTAGTTTTCACATGAAATATATTTTTTCATGCAAAATATAAATATGCGTCTTTATGAGAAATTATTTGCCTCTTTTCATTTCTCTTGCAGTAGCTTTGGGTGCAACTTTGCAAACCTTGAAACATAAATCCATCTGTTCTGGATTAATCTGTCAAAGTCAATCCTTCCTCATACCTCTTCTTTTGTTTTCTAGGTGATGTGATTGCATCACTCATTAGTTAGTCATGAAAATCTAAAAAAATGAAAGGTATGCAGGCGTTTCATTTGTACATATTTAATGTACAGCTTGAGAAGATTTTCTTGTGGGATATTCTTTTTCACCCGCAAGGTACACAATTTGCATGCTTTAAAATCAAATACCGAGCGCTTGCCCAAACATACTCCTCGCCACAAAAACATCCTCCACGCCTTTAATTAGTCAGCAATAACCTTTACATCAAAGAAGCAAGGCCTAAACATCTCCAAAGCAAGGGCAGTTCAAGGAAGTGAGGCATTTAACCAGATTACTTCTTGTGGGTGTGTTTGATTGGTGGCATATCTCATGCGCTAATCCAGGAAGCAATGCCACATTGCTTGACTTGGTGCCAACGTGGCTCAGTTCCAACAGTATGTGCTGGAAAGTGCAGAGAAAATACATATTATCAATTGTATGTTGTGGCAACCGTAAAAGTAAGGGTATCAGCAGCCCCCTTTATTTTTTATCAAAATTGAGTTCTCATCTATTGCTCAACATTGATAAGGTTGCCATCTAGCAATTTTAGGTGTGGATCACAAAGGTTTTGATTGGATAATGTTTGTCTCTTACTGAACTCCACTCCTTTTGGCTCCGGGCATGTTTGTTGTCACCAGATTGTGATGTGCTTTGTTTGTGTTGGTCTAATTGCTGGTGCTTTGTCAGTCTGTGGGAGATTGCAATGAGCGAAGTGGACCTCATAGAGGAAATACCATCACAGTGGCATTGGGGTTAACATTAATGATAACTCAAGCTTATAGGTAGTTATAGTTAGGAGCTTGTTTCTATTCAAAAAGCGTTTTTTCTTTTCCCAATAACTTTGGCGCCTGTTGACGAATCTTCGCGAAATTTTCAAAACTAGTGAGATGCTCCGGTCCGCTCCTATCTTGAAAGTTTCGGGGTGAGTCGGCAAGCGGGGGCCAAGAAAAAAGGGGGGTCCCAAAACATGTTTTCTCCATGTTAATTCTCATAGGAAACTTTAGACACGGCTATAGCCCGAACTGCTGAACGGAATTACACCAAATTTTGCAAAAAAGTAGCCTTGTTTCAGAAAGAACTCTTTTTGTTAAATGGTGTAAATCTGTTCAGTAGTTCCTGAGAAATTCAAGAAAAAGAGGTGAAAAAACGCATTTCCCATAGGAAAATTCAGACACGGCTACAGTTGGAACTGCTGAACGGAATAACACCAAATTTGATAGAAAGGTAATGCTTGGTTCAGAAAGCACACTTTTTCTTAAATGGTCTAAATATGTTCAGTAGTTTCTGAGAAAATCAAAAAATTTAAATATCGATATATAGAGGCACGGAGGATCCGCGAACCCTGCCGATCACGAGCTGCTTTCTAATTGGCTGTCAACTCTTCAAACCAGGAAGTGTTAGCAGCCATCTTGTGCCTCGGTAGAACCGAGTCACAAGAAAACAGAAAAGCAAAGGTGCAAAACAAGAAAAGGGGGCAGGGTAGAAACACCCTGACCCCATAGGCCTGCTCAGGGGGTCCCACAAGGGCCCCCAGGGCCCCAAAAAGCATTTTTTAAACAAAAATCGGCAGAATTCGCGCTGGGTGCGCGAATACGAATGAGAAAATAAAAAAAACTAAGCCCGACCTCCCGCACTTTATTTAATTGAAGCCGCCGGGTGGGCAGTTCCCGGGGGCAGTAAAAAAATGTGTGTGGGGCCCAATCCCCACACACTGCCCTGGGGACCAACACCCCCAGGGCTTTGCAACAATATTTGCGGGGACACATGGCCCCCGCAGCCCCGTGTACTGCCACCCCCTGGGGCTTGTTTTCTAAATGTGTGGGGGGGCTTGGAGGCCCCACTAGCCCTGGGACCAATACCCCCGGGGCTTTTATTCATTAATTAGCGGGGCTGCACGGCCCCCCTCCTGGAGCCTGTGATGGCCCTGGGGACTGTCACCTCCCAGGGCCGGCTCCTGCAGAGTCCCGGGGGGCCCACCCTCGGGACACTGCTGTTTGCTATGGCAGGGCAGGAGCCGTGCATCTTCAGCCCTGTCATAGCAAACTCTGGTTTGGTTTTTGGAAGAGAGAGCAGGGAACCTGTTCTCTCTTCCAAATTCCAGATTGCTTTTTCACAAGGGGAGCTGCATCTTAGCAGCTCCCCATATGGAAAAGCAATGTCGGCTCCCATTCCCGCGGGGGAATTGGGGACGTCCCCAACGAAGTGGCCAGGCCTCAGGGGATGGGATCCCTGGGGCCAGAAGTGACCAGGGAGGGGGCCACACGGCCCCCTCCCCATAATAAAAAAAACTAAAATAAAAAAACGCAAAGTCCGTCCCCGGGACCATAAATGGCCTGAGGAGGGGGGGCCACGTAGCCTCCTCCAAATAATTTTTTGAAAATAAAAACAATGGCCATGCCCCAGGAGATGGGGTCCCCGGGGCCAAATATGGCCTCGGGAGGGGGGCCACGCGGCCCCCTTCCATTTTTAAAAATGGAGGGGGGCCACGCGGCCCCCTTCCATTTTTAAAAATGTTTTTAAAAGAGGCTAGGCCCTGGGTGATGGGGTCCCCAGGGCCCATAAAATAGAAAAGGAAGGGGGGCCACACGGACCCCCTTCCTAAAAAAGTTAAAAAAAATACACGCGATCGTGCCGGAGACCCCGCTCCCTCCAGCAACACTCTGCAAATGCACCCTGTGGCGCGTTTTAAGTTGGGGAATTAATTCCCCTTCAATACTGGGGGTCCCTGGGGGCCACCTAGCCCACCATGTACCTCCAGTAAGCACCACAGGGCTGCGTTGCAGAGAGGTGGTCCAGGCCACGCCCCTTTTTACACCTCTCTGCAACGCACCTCTTTGGCGCTTACTGGGTGCGCGAATCCGGGCGAGAAAATAAAAAAAACTAAGCGCTGCCTCCCGCGCTTCATTTCCTTGAAGCCCCCGGGTGGGCAGGTCCCGGGGGCAGTAAAAAAATGTGTGGGGGCCCCAATCCCTCCACACTGCCCTGGGAACTGCCACCCCCGGGGCTGTGCAACAATATTTGCGGGGGGCACACGGTCCCCTGCAGCCCCGGGGACTGCCACCCCCGGGGCTTGATTTCTAAATGTGTGGGGGGGGGCCTTGGAGGCCCCCCAAGCCCTGGGGAGCACCACCCCCGGGGCTTTTATTCATTAATTAGTGGGGCTGCACGGTCCCCCTCCTCGAGCCTGTGATGGCCCTGGGGACCGTCACCCCCCCAGGGCCAGCTCCTGCAGTGTCCCGGGGTGCCCACCCCAGGGTCACTGCTGTTTGCTATGGCAGGGCGGGAGCAGCACGGCCCCGGGTACTGCCAGCCCCAGGGCTTGTTTTCTAAATGTGTGTGGGGGCCTTGGAGGCCCCCAAGCCCCGGGACCACCACCCCGGCGCTTTTATTCATTAATTAGCGGGGCTGCACAGCCCACCACCTGGAGCCTGTGATGGCCCTGGGGACCGTCACCTCCCAGGACCAGCTCCTGCAGTTTCCGGGGTGCCCACCCCCGGGACACTGCTGTTTGCTATGGCAGGGCAGGAGCCGTGCGCCTCCCGCCCTGTCATAGTAAACTCTGGTTTGGTTTTTGGAAGAGAGAGCAGGAAACCTGCTCTCTCTTCCAAAAACCAAAGCAGATTGCTTTTCCACAAGGGAAGCTGCATCTTAGCAGCTACCCATATGGAAAAGCAATGCCGGCTCGAATTCCGTGGGGGAATTGGGGACGTCCCCAACGAAGTGGTCAGGCCCTGTGGGATAGGATTCCCGGGGCCAGAAGTGGCCCGGGAGGGGGGCCACACAGCCCCCCTCCCCATAATAAAAAGAAACTAAACTAAAAAAAAAAAGCAAAGGCCGTTTCCGGGGGAGGGGGTCCCCGGGGCCATAAATGGCCTGAGGAGGGGGGCCACGCAGTCCCCTCCAAATATTTTTTTTAAAGAAAAGCAATGGCCATGCCCCAGAGGATGGGGTCCCTGTGGCCAAAATGGCCTCGGGAGGGGGGCCACGTGGCCCCCTTCCATTTTAAAAAATGTTTTAAAAAGGGGCCAGGCCCTGTGGGATGGGGTCCCCAGGGCCCATAAAATAGAAAAGGAAGGGGGGGGCCACACGGCCTCCCTTCTTAAAAATGAAAAATACATACGATCGTGCCGGAGGCCCCACCCCCTCCAGCAACACTCCGCAAACACGCCCTGTGGCGCATTTGAAGTTGGGGAATTAATTTCCCTTCAATACTTTGGGTTCCTGGGGGCCAACTAGCCCACCAGGTATCTCCAGTAAGCACCACAGGGCTGGGCCATGCCCCTTTATGCACCTCTTTAAACGCAGCTCTGTGGCGCTTACTGGAGGCACCTGGTGGGCTAGTTGGACCCCAGGGACCCTCAGAATTCAAGGGGGCTTTATCCCCCAACTTAAAACGTGCCATGGGGCGTGTTTGCACAGTGGTGAAGGGAGGGGGCGGGGCCTGAGGTGACATGTGTGCAAACACGCCGTGTGACACGTTTTAAGTTGGGGAATTAATTCCTCTTCAATCCTGACGGTCCCTGGGGGCCAACAACTCCACCAGGAACCTCCAGTAAGTGCCACTGCGCTGTGTTGCACAGAGGTGGGCCAGGCCACGCCCCCTTTTACACCTCTCTGCAACGCAGCTCTGTGGCGCTTGCTGGAGGTACCTGGTTGGCTAGTTGGACCCCAGGAATCGTCAGGATTCATGGGGACTTAATCTCTCAACTTAAAACGCGCCACAGGGCGTTTTTGGCACACATGTCACCTCAGGCCCCCCTTCTCTTCACCATTGTACAAACGCGCCCCTTAGCGCATTTTAAGAAGTAGTTTTAATCCCCCTGCCCTATTATGTACTAGGGCCTTACAGAGGAGGTCATGCTAATCATAGGGGTACCCCAACGCATAGTGTTCCCTAGTGTATGCAGATGTTTTTACTGTATTCTAAGTGTCTTTTAGCATAGCACTGGCTCTAGGCCTGGTTAGTCAGAGTCAGTTACCACCAGTACCCGTCTGAAAAAGTTGTGCGCACAGGATGATTTTGCAACAAGGCCTCTTTCTGCTCCTCTATTGGTTCTTTCTGCACATGTCTTGCTTCTTCTTGCACTTTTCTTCGTCCTTGTGGACTTCTGTTGCTTCTTTCTGCATTTCCTTTGCTTCTTTCTGTGCGTTTTTTCTTCTTTCTGCACATGTTCTACCTCTGTAGGCATAGTTAGAAACTAGCATTTGAAAAACATTTGAAATTCACTGAATAAACCATAGATTGCAGGCACGTTATAGTTAGAAATGAGCATTTAAAAAACCTTAGAAATTCACTGAAAAAAACATAGGTTTCAGGGACGTTATAGTTAGTTGGACATTTCACTCTTACAAAACAAGAGAAATTCCTCCGTTATAGTTAGTTCAGCTAACTATAAATCGAACCCGTCGCAATCCACTGCTGATGGCGTCACATATTACATCACTCATGACATGGTCAGTGACATCACTCATGACATCACTGATGGCATCTCAAATGACATCACTGATGACATCAATGATGATGTCATCCTTGTGATAGAGTGCCAGACCTCCTTTCACCCTAATATAACCTTTGATACACACTACCACTTTCAAAACAATGGACACACCAATACCGGTTACAACATACCCATTCACTAATTCCAAGATCAACACACACATCCACTCATTCACCAAAAGTTCTATACAGTCACTCAGACATGCACTCACTCATCATATGTACTCATACACCTATACATACACTTACACACCGCTACTCATCCAAAGAGTTACTCACACACACAGTCACACATGAAAAGAAAGTATGAAACATCCATTTACTTGCATATACAATTATACACACACCACCGCACTTCTACAAAAACTAACAGATACTTACTCTCTTACACAATCACATATAGGAACACAATCACTTATAGAAACACATACTCATTTATACAGGTACTCTTCCAATCTCTCACTCTCACATATACTCACTTACATACACCAATACTCACATATATTAGTTTAGAACATATGTAGTTACTCATAAAGACACTACTGAGACAGTCATTCACTCACCAATGCACCCATACACACACTCATCCATCCATACAGTCCTGCACACATGCTGTCTTCAACACATACAAACAGTGAATCACTCATTCATGCATCTATGCACAAAGTAATACCCCCATGAACCACACAGACACTCAAACTGATAATCAAAAAGCCAACTAATAACCAATATAGACACTCATGTAGCTACTCACCAGCCCATGCTGCCACTTATACACAAAATGAGAGACTGATACAGATATTTACACATTTAAAGATTACTCACTAACCATGTATCCAATAAGATACACTTAATCAGTCAGTTTCACACAAATCATCCATTTAGACACTTATATACAAACGTATTCTTCCATCGACCTCGACATATACATATATAAAACATATTTAAATTTCACAAAAACACACATTCACTTGATGATGTCATCAGTGATGTCATCAGTGACGTCATTTGAGATGTTATCAGTGATGTCATCAGGGATGTCACTGACCATGTCATGAGTGATGTAATATGTGACATCATCAGCAGTACATTGCAGGAGCGTGAGTTATAGTTAGCTGAACTAACTATAATGGGGAAATTTCTCTGGTTTTGTATGATTGAAATGTCCAACTAACAATAACGACACTGAAACCTATGTTTTTTTCAGTGAATATTTATATATATCAAAAGAAGCATTCCACTCCATCAAAGAAGAAGAGGCACGTACTCCAGGTAGGTAGGAATAGGGCTCCTTTATTGTAGTTTAGGTCTCCCTCGGATCCGTATTAGCTGAGATACGCGTTTCGGCTGCACAGCAGCCTTTATCAATCAATCAATATATATATATATATATATATATATATATATATATATATATATATATGACCCTCAAAAGGGGCAGAGGAGTAAAGGGGAAGCTGTACATAACATAGCCTCTCCTCCCTGTCCCAATTTATAGAACCCCCACATCACCACTTTCTGTACTGTTCCTACTCTCTCCTCCTGAAGCTGTGCTCCGTGCTTTCTAGTCCTGCTCTGAAAGTCTCCCAGAGAGCCCAGCCAAATAGCTTGGAATTCCTTCATGATATAGCAATCCTGATTAGTGAGTAGTTCTGCTAATTCATAGCAGTGAATTACTGGGTTTAGAATCCAGTCATTCACACTAACCACTCTCCATGAGAACCATGCATGACCGTACATAACAAAGCAACATAGTTGCCCCATCATTGAGTAACGATTTGTTATTATTATTGTTGGTATATTGTATAGTGTCACCCTGATAATTACACGCACATGCAGTGTTATAGTACTCCCAGTGCACATGTGACCACATTAGAATGCTACAGATAGATATTAGCCTGCTTATGATTCCATGACTGCTACATTTAGCAGTCACTTCAGTTTGCCGATACTGTCATATAAGTCTGAGATCTAAATTCCACACAAAGATCCTGATTCAATGTGCGCTCCTAGGGCCTCATTTATGAGGCCGTGCGTCACTTTTACGCCGCCGGTGCGTCACTTTTTGTGACACACCAGCAGCGTAAATAATGTGCCTTGTTGCACCATATTTACAAAGTGACGCATCTAGGTAGATGCGTCACTTTGTAAACCCCTGCGCCACATTATACCTACGCCAGGTATAATGTATGCAGGGGGGGCGTTCTGACGCAAGAAAGGGTCATAGAAGTGACGCAGAGAAATCTATAAGATTTCACTGCGCCACTTCTAGGACACAAATGCGTCAATTTCTTACGCCAGCCTCACAGCAGGCGTAAGACTGACGCAGGTCCTTTCACATGGGGCTTGCCCCATGTGAAAGGACACATTGCTGGAGTTGCGTCACTTTTGTGACACACTCCAGCAATGCGTCACTTTTGCGCCATACAGATACGTCAGAAATACTGATGTATCTGTAACTCCTTGTGCCATGATGTGTCATACTGTAAATATGACGCATCATTGGTGTCGCAAGGAGTGCGCAGTGAAAAGTGACGCATCGCTGTTTTCACGCAGCGATGCGTCACTTTTCATAAATGAGGCCCCTATTATCTAACCATGCATACATCAAGGTTTTGGAGACTGCCTCATGCTCCTGATGCTTGCAGTCTCTAGTGTAGCAAGGGTGTTGTAGGCCCTAATGCAAGCAAGAAACACGCATTAAGTCTGGCATTGCCAACACTTGTGTGTTTTTTTGCAAAAAGAACAATTGATGAACAGAATGCAAAACAATGCCAATGTTTCATCCCTAATCAGCCAGGATAGCTTGATGTTACAATGAAGTACGGAGTTGATAGCTGATGAAATGTGACTTGTTTATTTTACAAGTACAAACGATTAAGGACCTCATCCACAGAAGAGTTAGCAGACCCTTCCACAAGCACCGCAGTCCAGATTCAATCTGTCTCAACGACTGCCAGCTCCTAGGTTACAGAACCTTGAACAACAGGTTCTATAACCTAGGATACCACATCACCTCCTTTCTTATAATGACAAATGAAAAAAAGCAATAAGAGAAAGAAAAAAAAAATTGATAGCAGAAGAAACGTTAAGAAGCAAAAACAAAGCTAAATACAATTTTAGCTAAATATAATCTCTAAAATGAACGGGTTTAGATGTTACACGTTAAAAAACAAAGCTAAATACAATTTTAGCTAAACATAATCTCTAAAACTAACGGGTTTAGATGTTACACGTTTAGGTCTACTTAAAGACCCATGAGACCCATTCCCTTTAGGCTTCAATGGAATTGAACCAGAGACTGGTTTACTGTTTGAAGACAACGAAGTATTTTCTGGATCAAATAAACATTTTGAAATTCTGTTCATATTCCAAATTCTATTATCATCAGTTTTAACAGCATTTTTAAACAATTTCTTTTTTTGACATGGACTTCCAAACTTTGAACATTTGACACCTTTTCTTGGAGATTTGATCCTTACCCAATCACCTATTTCAAACTTAACTTCTTTTACAGATTTTCTCACGTCATAAGTTTCTTTTGATCTTATTTTTTTATTTTCCTCCTTGTCTTCCCAACCTGCATGAACACAAATGTTCTAATCCAATTTTAACCTTTTTTCATTGATCCAACCAGGGCTAGCTTCACAAGAAGGTAGTCTCCCTTTAAACAAAAACAAGGTGAGACCCCTGTACTAGAATGGGGAGTCAACCTGTATTCTCTCACTTTCTTCCTCAAGCCTTCCATCCAATTAAATCCAGAAACTAAAGACAACTGCAAACTTTCCTTTAAAACCTTAATAAACCGTTCAACAACCCCATTTGTTAAAAAAAAAAAAATTGACTCTGGATGATAGAGTGAAGCCCTTTTATGCTTTACACCTCTCTCCTTAAGAAACTCTTCAACTTGCCTAGAGGTAAATTGCACCCCATTATCTGTGAGAATGCTGAATGGAAAACCTTCTCTCTCAAACAATTTCTCCAAAAATGTTATCACATCACCTGATTCAATCAAGTTCACAATCTTTATCTCAGGCCACCTTGAATACATGTCTAGACAAACAATTACATATTTGTCTACAGAACCGACCTTTACAGGACCAAGAATGTCCATTGAAACATCAACCCACGGACCAGACGCTCTCTCTCTAATAACCATAGGTTGTGTTCTAGACTTTAATACCTTATCACTCTTGATACACTCCAAGCATTCTCTAACCTCTCTCTCAATCATCAAATCCATCGAAGGCCACCAGAAACTTTCTCTGACCCTTTCTTTGGTTTTAGAAATACCCATGTGACTGGAATGAGCCCTCTTGACCAAAACTAACTTCACTACCCAACCTTCCGAAATCATCTTCATGACACCCTGCAAACAGGTGTCCTTCACCAACGAAGCTTTCCATTCAGCTTCCTGTATTATACCTTCAGTGACCAAACACACTTTGAAATCTTCACCAATATCCTCACCTGCAAAGTCTTCTTCCAAAGGTTCTATGTCATTTACAGTTTCATTAACCATCCTAGACAAACAATCGGCTTGTAAATTACTAGCACCAGGGACATAGTTTATTTGATAATCAAACTCTCGTAAAGCAATCACCCACCTACGTATACAACTAGAGATCTGATCCACAACCTTCTTTGAAAAGACTTCTTTAAGAGGTTTGTGATCTGTTTTTATTTCAAATCTACGTCCCCACAGAATTTTTTTTAATTTTCTTACCGCCCAATAAACAGCCAGGGCTTCTTTTTCGATAACTGAATAATCAATTTCAGCACCACGTAAACCTCATGAAATAAAAGCAATTGTTCTATATACCCCATTTGACCTTTGTAGTAACACGCCAGCCAAACCTCTAGAACTAGCATCAGTCATCACAACCGCATCATCATTAACATCGAAACTCCCAAGGTCAGACGCATTTTTTAAGCTAGATTTGATGTCCAACAATTCATTCTCACATTGGTTTGACCAGACAAAATCAGTATTTTTCTTCAACAAATATCTTAAACTTAAAGATCTCTCTGCAAACTTGGGAATGAATTTGTTATACAATTCAGCCATACCTAGAAACTTAACCAATTCCTCTCTATTCTTTGGAGAAGGTAAGCTTTCTATTGTGTCAACCAACAATAATTAAGGTTGAATTCCTTTGTTCGTGACTAAATGACCCAAATACTCAATTTCTTGGACCCCAAATTTGCCTTTAGTTTTTTTTAGAGTCAAACCAGACTTCAAAATGACATCTAAAACTTCACAAAGTCTAGTGTTATGTTCTGTCTCAGTAGAACCAGACACCAATATGTAATCCTGATATGTTAGGTTGAAATCGTCGAAGACAGGAAGCGTGGGTTGTTCCAAGTCGCCAGTGTTATAATGAAGTACGGAGTCGATAGCTGATGAAATGTGACTTGTTCATTTTACAAGTACAAACCATTAAGGACCTCATCCACAGAAGAGTTAGCAGACCCTTCCACAAGCACCGCAGTCAAGATTCAATCTGTCTCAACGACTGCCAGCTCCTAGGTTACAGAACATTGAACAACAGGTTCTATAACCTAGGATACCACACTTGACTCCAGTGGCATGGAGAGCACAGGACCAATGTCTGGGCATACCCGTGTTTTTTTGGTCATTGTTTTCATAAAACTTTATTGTTGGTGAAACTGTTGGGCACTCATTATTCTAAAACAAATTGGCTAAAAGCAAACATATGTTTGGTCTCAAAAGTGCCCATTGCCAGGAGTCATTCAAAGGGGGTACTAGGCATTTGATTATGCTCCTTGTGAAAAAGCATAATACTGCCACTCATAGTGATTTTAGTCAATGACTAAGTGGGTGGACCCATTGTCCTATGCTATATGCTGTAGTGGGTGGAAGAAAAATTTAAATGACACAAAAACAGCCCAATGGACGAAGAGGGCTCATTGAAAGCCATATAAATATATTATACATATAGCTTTTGTAAAATCAAAAGGTCTTTGCTGATAACAGACCTAAAAATGGACTACTCTGCCCTCTCTTGGACAGCAAAACACAGCCTAAATTCGGGTGTGTTGGGGCGCTCACATCCGCCATGACTCGTTAATCATATTGTTGTATGAAATACCTCATGGACAACAATATTGAACACAACCCAATACTGGTTCCCAATGAAAACAGGCCCATAAACCTTAATGCTAACCTCATCCCATGTATACCCTACAGGTGTACAGATCACAAGGGCCACTATTTGAATGTCAACCTCAGTAGTACGGTGCATATGCACTTAAATCACAGCTGTGTTCCGAGGAAAAATAACATGTTCGATCCTGTCTGTGTCTCAGGCTCAACTCTGTCGACATTCACTGGATCCAACCAACCAAGCCACCAACATTGGTATATCTGAAGGACAACTGCCCCATGTTGACATCTGTGGTTTCATACTCAGACTCAGGAAACTTACCTTCTACACTATGTCCACCAAGCCTATTGCCTATTTATGGCCCAGATCTCTGATCAGCTTAGGGGTAACAGCAGTATCTGTGTGTGCCATGCCTCATTCCCTTACAAGTGACTGTGTCACCTCAAATCATGTGTTATGTAAGTATTATGTAATGTGCACTGATCCCTGTGTCAATGCCAACAGCTCCACCTAAAAATGTATCCCCTCACTCCATCAGAGTATTGAAGCACCATCTAAAGGCTATATAAATTCCACAATACAATACAACCACCATGCGACATCAGAATAGGTTACGCATCCACAGACCGTCCAGATCAAAACCTCCTGTTGCACTGTTAGTTATGTCTTTCACTACCCCAATGTCAGTGGCAATGGATTAATGAACATGCATCACCAGTCTGATAATGCACCCTCGCATACTTCTGCCTTACATTAAGAGCACTGTGCCCTAAGAGGTTTCTTTAACTGTCAATGTCTTAGGAATGTGGGAGTGCACAGATCACGTTGTCTAAAATGTCCCTATGCTATCCCGGGGCTTGAATCCCCTTGACCTGCAGGGCACCATCTAGATGAAGCATAGCATGCCTGGCAATGAGGAGATGAAAACATGAAAATAATCAGCAAAATAAAAATGATAAAGGTCCAAAAGTCATTGAGAAACCAGATGGAAAAGAAAGACAAGGAATGAAAGAAGAGAAATTCATCTCTCCCCCAGGGAAATAGAGGTCTCACATCTGGAGAGCAGAAGGGGGGGTTGTGGGAAGTGGGCAGGGCTGAGAAAGAGTTCAGGTGGGGAGAGACAGCTGGTTGTGTATGAGGCAAATCAGGCAGCCAGGAACGCAATGATTATGTGGTATCCTGATTGTGGGAAGCCTATGATTCCTGCAAGTCAACAAATCTCAACCTCTGGTAGCTGCCCCAGCTCCTATATGCACTCCCCAAAGGCCTTAAGGGGTGCCTGCTGCCATACCAGCACAATCTATGACCCTCTGCGACTGAATACTGGTAAAGAGTTTGTTGAAAACGGAATATAAGCATACTGACATACTGGGAGCAAAGGAGACTCTTAGCCACTGTTCTTTGATGGAGAGGGAAATGGTTAGCAGGGGAATCCAGTCAGGAAAGGTGGCGGCATTGCGAGGCGATGTTGGTACTTCACGTATCAAACCAGTGGCATCATCCAACCCAGAAACGTATACCTCTGCGCTTTCCTCATGGGCTATTGGGGAGGTGACGACAACCAGCTCTCCCTCTTTGCCTATATCCCAGAGGTGTCTGCAGCCAGCCATAGTGGCCCCAGCTGTAGGTTCTGGGGGTTCTCCAATTGTTGCCGCCTCCGCTTCCCTCTCTGTGTTGATGATGCTATTGACTTAGGTTCCTTCTAAGGTGAGCGCCTGAGCAGCCACACAGCAGTACTTATGTTACCGCGTGCTTCAGTTCCAAGAGCCCGCATACACACCTCATTCATTCTAGAGTGTACAGAGCAGCGCGGCAGAGCCCCTTTGAAGTGTGGGTCAACCTAACTCCCCTCCTCCTCCAACATAGGAGAGAGGAAGACAAAGAACACAATTAGCAGGATTCAGACTATAATCATCCTCTTCAGACAACCGTTTCACATTTAAAATTACGCTTTTCACCGTTTCTGCGCCAAGAATCAAAGCATTCTCATGAGGCGTATCATCACGCTATGGCCTCATGTATTTTCTGTTAATGGTAAGTGGAAAGTAGAAACGTGCTCTCCTTTTAAGCAGCTCCTCTGATTTTCAAAGGAGGTCTGTCATGCCTTTCTCAGGCGCTTCCAGTCTATTATGGTCTTAGCAGGAGGGAATCCGCACTAGGATAGTAGCGGCGGCTCCTCCGCAATGACGAAGGAGCGTTGCACCAATGGCTCAGAGCCAGTAGCTGAATTTTTTTTTATATTTTACTATTGTTTTATATTTCAGCTGCTGATTCTCTCAGCCAGCATGTGCAGGGCGGGGTGTAGCCAGACCATGGGAGGTGGGAGGAGGAGTGGTAAATGTGTACTTTTTAGTGCACATGTCAGTTTGGCCGGCTATCTTAGGCCGGCCAAACTGACATGTGCACTTAGGTTTCTCCAACCAGGCTGTATTGCACATCTGGGTTGGAGAAACAGCACAGACTCCCTGTACCGGAGCGGACGTTAATCCAGCCTGCTCAGGCCAATCCCCACCCAACAGTATTTATCTATGTTGGCCATCACTGAGGGGTAGACAGGGAAGGGGGTAAAATAAATGACAAGAGAAAAGGGAGAATGGGGATGAGGTGGTGTTGTGGGAGGCCCTTAAAAACTGTTGGGGGGTCTAAGAGGAGAACCTTAAAAGAAACAGTGAAAACGAACATGAAAAAATACGTTTCCTTAAAAATTGCGTCCTTCTAGGTTGTTTGTGTCAACCTGGTGGAAACCATTCATCAAAATAAAACTTGTCAATAATATTCAGCAAAATAAATTTGCCAGAGCCATTTGCTTCATGTTTTTTTTCTCCATCTAAAACACATACAACCGTAATAGCCAGCCTGTCTAGAGCTTATTTATCAGAACTGCCAAGTGAGTGTGATCGTTATTCAGTCAATACTGATTTTAGTTGACTAACTTAAAGAGCTAATCAGACAGTTCCTGGAATTTTTGTAGGCTACTGTCATTCTGCCTGCGGGCAAAAACAAAGTCAGATTGTAGTTTTCCAGTGACCATTGGCCATTGTTAGGCTAAGTATTATGTACTGACCTGGAATATGTTGTTTCCTTCATGCACTGGTTGCATGCACTCTTGGTACTGAGTGAGATTGGTTTAGGATCATTAAAGGTGGCTACCTGAAGTTATTGGGAATCCTCATATTTATTTTTATTTTATATTCTTCTATAGCGCAAGAATAAACCCCCGGAGGGGTATCTCCGCGCTTTGCCAGTGAATAAGTTCTCAGATGTTAATTAGGGAGGACAATGGAGCATATAGAGAGAGAGAGATCAGTTACTGGGAAATAGATATGTTTTCAAGATCTTACGAAAGGTCAGATGATTGGTTAGAGTCCTTATCTCAAGAGGCAGAGAATTCCAGAGCTTTGGTCCCAGGTGGGCCAGGGCTCGCCCCCCTTGTCTGGCCTTTTTTATTCTGGGCACCTGCAGAAGCTGTTGGTTCACTGAGCGCAAGATGCGCCCAGGGGCATAAGGTAGGAAGATGTTGGCCAGATATTTAGGGCCTTTACCTATCACACTCTTGTGAATTGTGCATAGGGTCTTGAAGTGCACTCGTTTCTTTACTGGTAACCAATGAAGTTTGGTTAGCAGGGGAAGGGAGGGAGTCCTGGGAGGGGCGTTGAGGACTATCCTAGCTGCCGTATTTTGGATTACTTGCAGTTTTTTTAACTGCCCTTCATTTGCTCCCAAAAGAAGGCCATTGCAGTAATCTACTCTGCTGATAATTAATGCCTGCACTAGAGTTTTTCTATGGCAGTCTGGCAGGTAGATAGATCATAGATCTTTTTCTATGGCAGTCTGGCAGGTAGATAGATCATAGATCTTCCTGATTGCAGGTTGCTATTTAAAAAAATATATGGGTCAAATTTGTGAAGCAGAGAATAGCACCTGGTCCACTCTGGTTCCAGGCAGCTAAACAGATGTTTCGTTGGGACACCCAGGATAAGCCTGTCTAGTCCATCACACGTACTGATTACAGTCAACCATGACAGAGCACTATTTCAGTACTTTGTGTGACTTTACTTGGAATTCGTGTGTGTCTTGGAAGACATTTGAGTGGAGTGTTCCCTTTGGACCTCTTATGTTGTGATGCTAAGATGACAGTTTAGTTTTAGATCATTAGCTTGAGAACATCCAGGTCTTCATTTCTTCCCTGGAGGTCATATGTAGCCTAGTGTATGGAGATAATGCAGGCTAGAATGGAGCCCCACCTTCTGGAGCCACTGTTAAGACAGATATGACATATTTGGAGGAAGAGGACAACCATTGAAGGCACTGTTAAGCCACCTGTAACATACTAAATGGAGTCTACACAGGAGCAATAGGGCCCCAACATCTGGAGAGCCTAACAGAGTTCAGCTGTACCCTTAAGGAAGATCATCATGAAAAGGAAACAGAAGATGAGGTTTGTGTTGTAAGTAGTGAACTTAAAAGGCACACACAGCAAAAATATTGCATAGTAGCAGCATCAGCTAAACGAAAAACCCATAAGTTAAAATTACATCAGTGCAAAGGAGATTTAGCGATACAATATTAATTCAGGGAGAGTTGCGATTGCTTTGTCTGATCACCAAGTTATGACTGTTCCATAAACCCCTCTTCTAGAAGGCAATGCACCACAATGTGAAACCTAAACGTTTTACATATGCCTTACATAATTCCCCACCGCTTATGAATTTGCTGTACTAATCTCTTTTTTACCAGCTTTGCCTGTGGCAAATTCATAAGGAACAAGTGTCTGGGTGATTCAGTTAACGCCATACAAAATGTATTTTGATTCTTGGCATTGTTTTTTAAGTTCTGCATTTGTTGTGGTTTTTCTATGGCACTTGCTGATAATCCAGCAGTAGCTAAGTAAATAAAATATTCTTGGAATGGGAACCCCAGATATTGTTTGAGAGTAAAAAAAGGCAAACCATTCGTAATTATACTCTCTTTCATGACGCGTCAAGCTATGACGTGCATATTATTCTGTTTTGATATAGCATTTAAATAAAAGTACTTTCAATTACACCATTTTGCACTAAGACAAAAATGATTAGGGGGATACCTACCTTACTCCCAATCCTACACCTAGTCCGGGAGGGGGAGGAGTGGGGGTGCGATATAGGTCGCTGATGTAGTGGCATATTCTGTGAACTATTTTTGCACATGGCCTGCAGAAGTGCACACAGCACTGCAGCACTGTCTCTTGCTGCACATGGAGAGATAAAATCAGAGGGAACATTAGAGGGAACATTGCTAGAGCCCACCCTGCAGGTGCCCTTCCCGGCAAGTAGGCTGGCTATAATCCCTGTCTTGGTTTTTGTTTTTAACTATGTATGAACACAATGACCATCCCCTTCTTGTTTTTAACTAGCAGCCTGTAGATTAACCTCACAAGCTTAACAAAGGATAAAAATATTTCCAAACTTTACAGAGTTAGCATGCAGCTCTGTTATGAGTGTGATCTAAATAGTTGGCAACTCTGTAACTTAATCAAGGGCTCCAATAGGAGCCTAACATTCACCGGGAGTCTGGTCTTGATGAGAACTCAGGGCCTTCTTTCTGAAAACTGTTGCATCGCTGTGTGAAAACAGCGATGCAACAGTTTTCACTGCGCCCCCCTTGCGCCATGATGCAAGCATCATATTTACTGTATGACGCATCATGTCGCTAGGAAAGACAGATACGTCAGTATTACTGACGTATGTGTCGGTGCAAAACTGATGCATTGCTGGAGGTGTGTCAGAAGCGTGATGCAATGCCAGCAATGCAGGGGAGGGCTGTGATTAGAGCACTCATGATAAAAATGAGCATAGCTGGTGAGTACCAATCAGCAAGCTCCACTGGTGGTGCGCACTGAGGTACCATTTTGTTTTTTTCACAATTTTTGTCACAAACACATATATGGGTGTGTTGTTGGGTATATATACCGGTGTGCCCCTTTTTAAATATTGATGGGATATAGCTGTCATTTGACAAAGAGACACTTTTATAAAGAAGGCAAACAAAGTGGAATTACACTACCTTGTAAAGATTAAGGAGTGTTTTAAAAGTGAAGGAAAGTATTCCATATTCCAAAATAGAGATTGGTTAAGCCTGAGGGAACAGGTCGGTTGTATGTATTGGTGGTCTTCCATTCGCCCTGAACCCAAAAGTTGTAAATAACTATTGGCTGTTGGATTTGTGCCATTGATGTGAATGGTGGAAAGAACAAATGATGGACGGAATGCTGAACAATGCAAGCATTCACCCCAGTCACAATGATCTGGGTTTAATCCATTGTTTTTTTGCTCACCATGCCACCCCAGTTTGGTCTCAGCCATATGCAAATCAGTCTTGACCCCGCTCTTCTTGGGAACAGTCCAGCCCGAACTGCCAAGCTAGGTCCTCCCTGGACCAGAAACAAGTACCCTCGGACTGGTTTTGAGAAATCTCTCCTCATCAGTCAGGCTAGCTTGAGTCCAGTGGTGCAGTGAGCACGGGACCCATGTCTGGGCATACCCTTCTCACTTGGAGCAATAAAAGCAAAAAGAAAAAAGGATGGACGGAATGCTAACCAATGCAATAATTCACCCATAGTCACGAAGATCTGGGTTTAATCCATCGTTTTTTACTCGCCACGCCACCACAGTTTGGAGACAGCCACATGCAAATCAGTCCTGACCCTCCTTATGGGAATAGTCCAGCCTGAACTACCACCCAGGTCTTCCCTGGACTTGAAGCAAGGATCCTGGGATGGGTTTCAGGGTATCACTCCTCATCAGCCAGGCTAGCTTGTGTACAGTGGCACAGTAATAACTCATAACTCATGGAGGAAGGGTTTATTCAAGTGGACTGAAACTGAAATAGATGTGGTGACATAACAGATCAAACATACATAGGAGTCCACAGACATAATAACATGGGACACAATGTTGTTCACTATGGCACAAACACGCCCACACACCCGCTTTTTCGCATGCGGGCCTTTCAAATGGCAAATAAATGAAGACTATCTTTTACATCACGAGAGCTCCCGCCCAACACGTCAATAAATGTAGACTACAGTTTACATCAATTACACAGCCAGCTTTGGCTTCCAGTTCCCACGCACAACCAGTTTCATTTCACCACAGACAAAAGTGAATGAAAAGAGGAAACGGTTTACCGTCTGCACAGTGAGATTCAGAGCCTGCTCATCTTCAGACACATTTTGAACTTTAAGTGAAACAGTAAATGATGAGAAATAATCTTAACAGTCAGTATTTTGTGATAATACCTGTGCAGATGAAATGCCCCGAGCACAGAACCAACAACATTAGCAAAAGATGAAGTGAGTGGCTATTACTGTACCAGCCTTTGATCTGCCGCTCCTGGTAATTGCTGGGACTCGCACCGAGCCAGGACAAGTGTGACTCTTTGTAGTACCTCTAGGTGTGTGGTTTCTCCAGTGAAAGAGTTTGGTTTCACTGCACTCTCCACCAGTTGGGAGGTTGGCAGTTCCACGTGTGAACCGATCACCTGTTATGATTAGTTTAACTGCTGGGAACTCCTAACGTCTGTGTGCTGCTCACTGACTGAAGCCTGCACACAGGCCCTGTGTGAAGCAGACACTTCAAGAGATACAAGGCAGTTTCTGACGCTAAGCCACTTTGTAGAAAATAATCAATGCCACCACATCTCACAAAGAAAACTGCTGCACAAAGGCGGCTTTGTTGTTTCTATGCTTGATCTTTAGGGCACCTGAAACTGACAGTTTTGCAAGTCACAAGAAATCTGTTCCTTTAGGGCTGTGATTATGAATGCTCTAAACATATTTATCTCCAGTAACAGTTAAACATCTCACAGACTTCCATTATACCCAGAGGAAGATAGAAGTCAGATCCAGTGACCTAATATTTCCACTTTTTGCTCCTAAACGGGAGGTACAGTGAGCATAGAAGTTCTTGCTTTTGGGTTGTATCCTGCAATACCATGGGCAATGATATTTATTTTATTTATTTTATTTATTTATGCATTTTATATAAAGCGCACAAATACCCTTGGGTGTCTCGGCGCTGAGGACTGACGGCAATTGGGCATAAAGAACCGCAGTGGCTCTGTTCTTGCAGGCGAGGTATCATGTTTTGAAGGAACCTTTTAATTTACTACATTTTAGTTAGCGTAGTCTGCACGTGAATATTTTGTATATACTTGGCTAGCATTTTTTACATGGACTGATATTTAAGCAAATGTCATCTTCAGCTGTGAACAACTATGCTTTAACTTGTGTCTTAGTGGTTTACTGCCAGAACAGATTTCATACATTTGAGAGGAAGATGAGAAATGTCAATCATACGTTAGCCAACCATTTTTGATCACCTGCGAATGCATATGTGGATTTCCAAGAAAAATATTGCAACGTCATTTCATGTATGCGGCATTTAGGGGCATATTATCAAACCCCTTATCGCCGCGTCATCGGCACTTTTCTGCCGATAACGCAGCGATATTTGCATCGCCCTATTATCAAGGCAGCGTTAAGTCAATTAAGGTGGCTTAAAGCCACGTTAATTAACTTAATGCTGCCTTGGTAATAATGTCCCTTTCACGATAAACTCATCGTGAAAGGGGGCGTGCAGTGGGTGTTGCGGTGGACATTCCACCGCAACACCCATTCACTTCGACGCTGCCACCTATTATCAAGAGAGGCGATAATAGGTGGCAGCGCCGAATTTAAGAACAGGAAAGTCCTGTTCTTAAGGTGGCGAAACGAGGAGAAATGCAAGCATTTCTCCTCGTTTTTGCTTTTTCCATGTGTGCTGCCTTGTGCAGCACACATGGAAAAAGCAAACGGCCATGGTTTGTTTATGTACAGGAAGGTGTCCATATAGATAACACCCTCTCTCGGGGGTGGGGGGTCTTTTGTCCCTCCAAACTGTCAACATGTCAAAATTCTTATCCCAAGTGTCCAGCGAAGCCACCGTTCCATACTGCGGGAAAGGGGAGCGAGTGCCACACTGTTGTCCCAGTAGACGCCCATTTAAGAAGGTTCTTCAACCTAAGTGATAGCGAAGGCGCCACCGTAGACTTCCAGGCTAAGGGTATATGGGGCTTCAGGAAGACAAACACCCAACTGAACGAACCTGACAGCTTATTTGTTCCTAACAGTACAAACAATTAGACCCAGGAGGCAAAGGATAGGATAGAACTGTAAGGGACAGCCCATGATGTCAGACAGAGTCCGGATGGCCTCCCTCCAATAGAAGTCAAACTTCAGGCAAGCCAACACTATATGATTAAAGTCCGCCTCAAAGCAGGGGAACTATGGGCATTTCAGGGTTATACCCAGGAAGATGCGATGAAGTCGCAAAAGGGTCAGATATGTCTGATGTACTTAATTAAAATGGGTGTATAACAGATGGGAGATCCTGGAAACACTCTGTTCCTGCTCCAACACATTGGACTGTTTTCTGTCGGCAAGGTTCTGATCAAGAGACAGAGTCCACTTATCCCTCAAAGCATAAAGCATGGAGAGTAGGACAGCCACCACCAGAGCATTATATGGCAAAAGGTGGCCCTCATGAATGTAATAGTGCTCCCTGAGGACAGCAGGAGTTGATGCTCAACCTCATGAAACACCTGGAGCACCCACAACGACAAAGTGAGTGCATATGGCACTGGGTCGCGCTGCAGGGTCACATGTATGTCCCAGCAGTGCATAGTCACTCTGGCAAGGTGTACCACCCTCAGGGCACTGTGCCGTGGTCCAAGGTTGCCGGTCCAGGATGCCACTTCTCTCTAAGCAGCAGCATAGTACAGCTCATAGTGCAGCACTTTCAGGCGTCCCTTCTCCACTGGGCCAAACAACTTGTATAAAGTCACTCTTTTCCTCCCAGAGTGTGTTCAGTTCTAGGAAAAAAGTACTGTGGTAGAAGGACAAGCAAGGCAGAGAAATGATTAGGCAACTAGGGTAATACCAACATTTTTGCAAGGGGGACCCTGCCCATTGGGGAAAGCGGTAAGAAGCTCCAGAACATCAGGGAATGGTGCACAACTGACAGGGCCCTAGCCAGATTGCCAATAATCAGATCCCACTCCATGATGTGAATAGGAGCGGATAGAGTGGACATCCCTGCCGGGTGCCCCCGCACACCAAAGACGGTGCTGACATTTCTCTGCTGGAGTAAGCCCTAGCGACCGGCTCATGTACAAGAGGTCGACCCACTGTAATGTCTCTGGATCCAGACCCATGCGTCATAGCACTCCATGCAGATAAGGCCAGCTCAGTGTGTTAAAGGCCTTCTCAATATCTAACGAAAGTGCCCCACTTGGGGGCGACTCAGGAGGATATTCATCCACAATGCGAAACTGATAAGAGATAACAGAGATTGAGAAATGTATTCCTCCTGGGAATTAAGCCATTCTGGTTTGGATGGACCAATGTAGCAACATATGGCAAGAGTTGATTTGCTATGACCTTCCCAAGGACCTTACAGTACGTATTGGGCAGGGAGAGGGACCAATAGGAGCACACCTCCAAAGAGGTATCTATCAGGCTTGAGAAGTAACACAATCAAAGCCTCTCTTAAAGAAGGGGGAAGGACGTCCCTGGTCATAGTCAACTGCAACAGCTACAGGAGCTTGGATAGTCTGCACTGGGTTTCCCTCCCCAACATGCTGTTTAAAAGAAATAAAGTCATTATAGCTCTGTTGTGGTAGCCTTCCTCAGATGGCATGTAAATAATGGCTAGGCCCTGGTCAGACCTGGCTTTTCCTATAGTAGCAGAACCAAGAATGATTAGCATGTGGCTGGTCTCTATCAAGAGTGGCACAGTGGGTGAGAAATAAAGGACTGGAACATGGCTCAACTGATTGCCACAGGCTAAGATTAACTTATCAATGCCTTCCATCATTTTGTAGTTTCTTGCAGTAGATACCCCAAGTGCGACTGTCTCAGAACTCAAGCGTCACCTCACTGCTGTCGCCCAAGTAAGCCACAACCAGGAAGACATGCTTCCATCATTTTTTAAGAGTTGTGAAGCAGTGACAGCTGGTGACCTTTTGAACTGGCAAGACATAAACCCCATATTGAACTGCATCATGTCAGTGATAGAAGTAAGCGAAAGGGTCCATTTCGAAACATAATGTCTCTAAATTTCCATAGAATCACTTATGAAATACTTTAAATAAATACTACCTTGCCAAGTGATTCTGATCCTCCCCATGTTCAGGGGGTTTCAACTACAGAAAGGAATGCAAAACGTCACAGTCTGGATGACCAACAGCTGCCTGAAGCTTAACGCCGAAAAGACAGAATTCCTCGTCCTTGGTACCACCCCTTCAGCATGGGACAACACCTGGCGAACGACCGCCCTCTGAAGCCCACCTACCCCCTCAGACCATGCCAAAAACCTCGGCATCGTATTCGACTCATCACTCACCAAGAACCGGCAGGTCAACGCTGTCACCTCCAGCTGCTTTAACACCCTCTGCATCCTTCGCAAGACCTTGATATGGATCTCCTCTGAGTCAAGAAAGACAGTCACCCATGCACTCATCACCAGCAGACTTGACTATGGGAATGCACTCTACGCCAACATCAAGTCCCTACTCCGCAAACTCCAGACAATAGAGAACACCGGCATCCCCCACATGAACTAATCAGCCAACACCTATGAAGACTCCACTGGCTCCCCGTGGAGAAAAGAGTCACCTTCAAAATCCTCGCTCACGCCCACAAATGCCTACACAACAACGGACCCAAATACCTCAACAACAAAATTTTCTTCCACGTACCCAAAAGAAACCTCAAATCTTCCAACCTCACACTGGCTGAAACCCCGTGCATCCACAGAGCAAGAGCAGGCAGAAGATACTTCTCTCACATCGCAGCCAAGACCTGGAAAGAGCTACCGGCAGACATCAGGCGCGCCCACTCCCTGAACACCTTCAGGAAAACTCTTCTCAAGACTTGGCTCTTTGCCTAAACAGATCTGCGGCCCCCACAACCCCCAGCGCCTTGAGACCCTCATGGGTGAGTAGCACACTTACAATTTCCCTGATTGATTGATTGATTGAGCGACAAACAGGGAGCTCTTAAAAGGTACATTTCTAGGAGGTGACTGGCATTCCAGTGGGCAAAAGTCCCAGAGTATTCTTCTGGGGACACAAGCTGACTGGAATGGGAACATTGGTGACAAATGGTTATTTACAATTGGACATTTGGGCCTCATTTATGAGGAATTGGTGTAGAGCAGTATCATAACTCTTTTTGCAGCGCTGCCCTACGCCAAATTGAAAGGGCAGGAATGTATCGTATTTATGAAATACAGTGCATTCCTGTCCTTTCCCCCTGCACTGGCACACAATTTGCTATCTAGCACCAACGTAGGCACCCTCGCACCATGGTGCCTCAGTTGCAGGCAGGGTTGTTTTTGTGCAGGAAGAGGCACCTTCCTGCATAAATACACTCACTAGAGGCATTTTCCTCTTTCTATGTGAGCTTCAGAATGCATCACACAAGGAAAGAGGAAAAAACTAGGAGAAATAAAGGCATTTCGCTGCCTCAAGTCTATGGGATTAAGTAAATCTGGGGAAGCATCACAATCCATAGGTGTTACGTGTAAAAAACAACTGCAAGGTCCTTGGAATGCCTATTGATGCAGAGTAAGGCAAGGCAGCAACTTGCACTGCTTTGTCTTACATATCTATGAGGCCATGGAAGGCCACGAATTAGTGACTTTGCATCGCTTCATAGAAACGATTGAGAGGCTTACGAAACATAAGCATAAAAAAAGTGCTGCTCCAGTAGCGCAAGCCTCTCATAAATACACCCCTTGGTATCAAAACTAGATATAGCCCACAATTTGAGGGCATCTGAAGCCCCAACTATAGCAGAATGGATCAGGGGGATGGATCGATGTGCTGTGGAGGAAGAATCAGTTTATAACCACAGAGGCGGCCCCAGGAACATAAAAAGATCATAAGCAGATATGGCAGAAGTGGTGAAATCATGTTGAATCACCTGAGGTATTTCATATTATGGGGATATTCTCAAGAACGTGCGATAATCATCGTCAAAATAGGTCAACGCAATTTTTCATATCGTCGTCTATCGTGGGAAAATAACGCTGTGTTAATGTCATATTCACAACACAGCGGTAACATGCGATAGTCTCCCGATAATGAGCCAAATGTCCACGATAAAATTGCCGGGACGCTGATAAAAATCCAAAGCCAAGCGTGAAAAAAGTGGCTATGGCCCAACTGCGATAAAAAAATCTGCCTGGGACCTCGGGGTCAGGGAAGGGCAAGGAGAGGGAGAAGAGGAAGACGCGGTTCAGTCCGCAGTAAAACAGGATCCTGATAACAGAGGTGATAGAACACCATCAACTACTGTTCTTCACCTCCAATGTGTCATTGGCAACAAAAAATGGAATATGGCAGTCCATCGTGGACAAGGTGAATGCAGTCAGAGTGCTGAGGAGGACAATGGAAGAGGCCAAGAGGTGCAGGAATGATGTGAAGCACAAAACCAAGCAGAAACTCGGCAACAACCAGAAGGCAGCAATGCAGACTGGAGGTGGGAGTCCAGCGCCACAGGATGAGATGGAGGAAATGGTGTCCACAGTCATCAGTGTGGAGACGGTGGCAATGGTTGGGGGACCGGACACTGCTCAACATGACCTGACACTTCAGCAACAGGGTGAGTTACGACCAGGGACTGGGGGGCGATCGGCACAATGGCACACATGCACAATAAAGTATAGCACAGTGCACACCCACAATGACTCTGGATCATGTCACTGATCCCCTTTGCACACTGCAGCACACCTAGAAACAGCAAGTAGGCCCCCGTCGACTATGTGTCCAGAGGGGACCCTTCCCACACATCACCAATTTCATAACCAACCCATGCACATGTGCCAAACCCAGCAAAGTTGCATGGCTGTGAGCCACACTGACAATCCAAGTGACACTGCATGACGAATAGCATGGCTGCAGTCAATATATCATGACATGTTGCACGCCACGACACTGAGGTGGCTGAGTGTGGACCACATCCGTAAAGGAGCAGGTCACACTCTGACACATCCACGTGCACAAACAACAACACATCTGCAGACAAACCATGACCCAGACTCACAACACCCGCCAAGAGCCCAATTCACCCAAGTATGCAACAACTCAGCACCGTATAAGCACAGAAGTCGAAGGCACACCACCTGAAGGGATAAGGGGCAGCAAAATCAGAGCTGCAGGGGCGACTCTCCCAAAATGCAGCGCACACACATAACATTCAGAGCACATCAACATTGACAACAATGTGGTACAAACTGCAACACATTCACAACAGAACAGAGGACACAACTGGTGCTGCTTGTGTGTAGAAACTGGCCAATCACATTTGGCATAGCAGGGAAATGTGAGATGATAATGTACAAGTACAAACAAGCATCCGTGATGTTGTCGAAATGTCCACTGTCCCGCATCAAATAGGCAGCTCCTCCCAAACAATCACAATGTACATTGTCATGCAGTCTGTATGTAAACTTGTACAATGCGTCAACATATATGTGAACACAATGTTAAACTGCATCTCCCCTTCACATTGCAGAGGGAAAATCAACACCTCCTGCAGAGCAGACTGAATATCTCTTCCCTGATGACGAAGAAGACCTCCACACCTTTGACTCCGTGCAAAGACTTAAACACCAAACAGAGGGCTTTACACTTACACCGTTGTCTTACTGGCAACCAGTGTAGTCTTCTGATGGCTTCTCTTTCTGATTCATATTTAGGCATGTTGAAAAAGAAGCGGGCCGCTGCATTCTGTAGAATCTGGAGTCTGTTCAGAAGGCCTGATGTCAAGGTGAGATAGAGACTATAAAAGTAGTCTATCCGTGTAAGGACCAAAGCCATGGTCACTGCTTTTAAAAGATCAAAGGGTAGATACTTTTAGATTTTTTTAACATCCTTATGTAGCAAAAAGAAGCAAATGCTATTTTGTTCACTTTCTCTTTACATTTTAACTCACTGTCCAGCATGACTCCCAGGTTCTTTACTTTAGTAGAGGGTATGGGCAGTGTGTCTTGCTCAGGCGGCCATCACTCTGGTGTCCAGAGAAAGGGTTTTTTGCAGAAGATGATCACTTCGGTTTTTGAGGCATTCAGCTTCAGGCAATTGTAATCCATCCAACTGCTCATCTTTTTCATGCATGAGCTGAAAGCCACGTCATCGCTAGTCCCCATGTTAGTTTAAGACACCACAATTTGGGTGTCATCGGCGTATGAAGCCAGGTCAAAGCCAGCGTTTTTGATAATCGACGCCAGTGGCATAACATATAGATTAAAAAGTGTAGGGCTCAATGCAGATCCCCGTGGTACTCCACATGGCAGGTAGAATTGCCTAGAGACACAGTTGCCCAATGCTACGTTTTGTTGTTAAAAATTATTTTAGGAGATCCATAGCCGATCCTTTTAACCCCAGGTCCTGGAGCCGGTTGACCAGGATCCCATGTCAAAGGCCGCGGAGAGATCAAGCAGCACCAGAGCCGCCATCCCCCTCCATCAAGAATTTCTCGTATGTCTTCCGTTGCCACAATTAGTGCTGATTCAGTGCAGTGGTGTTTCCTGAACCCGTGTTGTGTGCCATTTAGCAATGCATTCTCTTCTATTCTCGCCAATTTAGTAGCAAAAGGGAGTCTCGAAATGGGACGATTATTGCTCGGTCCGTGGAGTCCAGGTTATCTTTCTTCAGAATTGGGAGAATAAAGGCAAGTTTCCACTGTGCTGGGAAGGTCCCACTAGTGAACATCTGGTTAAGGATAAATCCCAAGTTTTTCCCACTTGTATGGGCAGCATATGCATCATACTGGGTGTGCAAGGATCATATGGTGAGCCAGGTTTGATTGACCGGATTAGGTCTCTAAATTGTTCCTCCAAAGGGATCGGGAAATTGGAGAAACTACTTCTGTCCTCTCGGTTGGTTGTCAACTGTTCCGCCTGAAAGTTATGTACTATGTTTGCTGCAAATTTATTGTAATGTTAACAATCTTCTCCTGAAAAAAACTAGCTAACGTATTGCAAAAGTCTTGGTTTATCCCAACAAATTAAGCACTGGTAGGTGTAACTAGTTTCTTTATCACAGAAAAGAGAGTTTTATTAGAATCACAGTCGCCTTTTATGTGCTCTGTGAAATAGATGGTCTTTGCTGTTAGGATGCTCTCTTTATGCTTAGCTAGTTTAGCTTTATAAATTATCCTTTCTTCTGCCTCATAGTTTTTTCTCCATCTTTGCTCTTGTCTATGACAATCCTGCCTGGATAACCTGAGCTTCTCATTATACCATGGCTGTGACTTTTTTTTCCCTTTTGAATTTTTGTAAGTGATTGGTGCTACGGTGTCTAAAGCAGTTTTTAACCAAAACGAGAAATTCTCCACATCCTCCTCCAGGTTGTCTCCTAGTTGAAAGGGAATTGAAGTAGTGGCCTCTCCTAATTCTGCCGGCCTTATTTTGTACCAGGCTCTGCCTCTTGCTTGTTGAGTGGGAGCTCTATGTTGGATGTTTTGTTTTGTTTTTACTAGCCATTTAATCACCCAGTGGTCGGACCATGTCACTGGAAAGGATGGAAAAAGTTTATTGGCATCATCCATAGAAAAGATGCCATCAAACATATGTCCAGCCTTATGTGTTGGGCCCTGATTGATTAGCGTAAGTCCAAAGGAGTCCATAGTATCAATCAATGTTTGAGCAATAGGTTTGGTATGTTTTTCCAGGTGAAGGTTAAAAGCCCCTAGTACGGTGAAATTATCATTAATGATTGAAGACTCAATCACCGTACTGAGATTATTGGTGAAGCTGCTCCTTAGGCCAACCGGCGATAAATTAGCACCCCCTTAATAGCTGTTAAAATCTGGAGGCTGTACCGAAAGGTTAATGCCTCAAAGCCTTTCGTAAGTAGTGGTTCAAACTTTGGGGCATATTATCAAGGGGGGCGATAGGCACTTTTCGCCGGTTTAGCGGCCGCTTTCAGCCGCTAAGCGGTGAAAATTCTATCGCACCATTATAAAGCTGTCGCTAACAGCAGTTAGCGACAGCTTGAAGGCGATAGCGAGCGGTTGGGGCCCGCTTTGGATATCAGCGATATTTATCGCTAATGACATGCAAAGTGGGCGTACCCAAACCGTTAGCGACTGAAAGCAGTCGAAAACGACGCTTTCGCCTATTCACAAGGCTGGCGTAGTGATGGAAATATTCCCGCTATCGCCAAAAACTAACGCCTGCTCTGACCAGTTCTTAGCCATGTTATCCTATGGGAGGTGGATAACATGGCTAAGAGCATTTCGTCTCTAATGCGAGAATATCGCTATATTCTCAGCGATATTCTCGCATTACGCCGCCTTCACTAGAGATTTTAGCGCAATGTAGAAAACGTTGCTAATAACATGTTTTCTCCGCTAAAATTTCCAGCGATAGGCAGCGATAAAAAAAAAGCCGCTAAGCGCATTTAGCGATAAATTTCGCTAGTTGATGGTAATATGCCCCTTTTTTTAAAAATGGTTGCGATAGAAAATCGCCAATCCACCTCCCTTTTTTTCTGCCTATTCAGTCAAAATGCAGCAACGATATCTGGGCCAGAAACCAACCTGGACGGCCTAGCAGATTTGACACTTTATTTTGACAAGATTTACACCTGAAATATTCGCACTTTTGCTGTAATTCGTAGACAACGTGATGTTCTATTAATTAAACATAGCATGTGGCACAATTCCTTTCAATGTTATTTACGTAAGGTTTTTATGAAGGGTCTCTGAGTGGTGGAGGGGGTCTGGTGGCATTACACAGTCTAGCGGGTCTAGTGGCTTTCCCAGCCACAGATGGTGTCTCTGTGCTGCAAATAATGAACCTTTATAATGAATTTATCATTAAAGTTACGGCAACTGGGGAGGAAGCTTTGCATGGATGGATCCAAGTTGTCAAGGGCAGACTTTCATTATTCTCGTCTTCATTTTACATTTGGACAATTGGAGTGTGCTTGGTTGCTTGGTAACCTCTGCAGAGTACGTTGTAGCTGCCTTTTAAAAAAATATACTTCGTTGCACATTGTATTAATGAAAACCAACCACGTTGTCACACTCTCACTATTTTCAAACACTGATTTGAGGAAAACCACAAGTAAAGCCTTAGCATGAAAGGGACCCCACCGGCGACTGTACATCTTTGATAAAAGAAACACTGAAGGTTTGAATTGGGGGGCTTTCCAAGTCTCAAATGGGCCTCAAAGCCCAGCAGTCAATGAGCTAACAACAATACAAACTGATTTAGCTCTAGGTTTGAAAACAAAGTCGAGAGGAACATGTTTAAAAAACCGGATTGCACATCTTGACTCTGCAGGATGTCGTGTTTACATCGCTGCCTTGATCTAAATTTACCGTCAGCCGCCGAGCCGCCGCTCTTCACTTATGAATGAGCGCCTGTGCTGCGAGAGTGCTCCATTATCAGAACGAGAAGTGTGACTCATGAAGCGCACGTGTCACCTTCAGCCTCGGCACGTGACTCGCGCGAGAGAGGCAACGCGCGCGCAGAGCTCGCATCACTCAGACGCACGAAGGTCCCCACTCTGATCTCTCCTGCAAAACAAACTCGTTGAAATCTGATGTACTGAGGAACCCTTCATGTTTGTACCTGTTCCTGTCATCTTTCACCACAATGGTGTCCCTATCACAAACAGTGATCAACGCTTCTTCCTGTTTAGAGATAAAGTTGCTGTTATGCATGTCATTGCACATTGAACATGCTTCCTCTTATGAGTACATACACTCATATAAGGAATAAACAAGTATATTGCAACATAAGAGATATGTGCTGCTTGTATGTACATATAGCTACGTTTATGACTGCTGCTAAAACTCTAAGGGGCAGATTTTCAAAGAGTTTGCGCTGGCGTTAAGCCTAGCACACATTTTCAGATAGGCGCTAGTGGAAGGGCGAGATTTTGATCGATACCTTATCACTATTGATCTAAACCTCGATCTGGTCGACTGAACCTTTGTTGCCTGTCATTGAGGGAAGAAAGTGCCTCTCTTACCAAGTTAGTTCACCCAATAAAGGACTCCGCTCCAAAAGATCACAAACAACTTCTAGCTTTCAAAAGTTTATTGTAAGGTTAGGATAAGCTGCAAATACAGGCATCTCAGAATGAGATTCACGAGATACACAGGTCCAACTACATACATGTGCTCTCTGAAAGCCCTCAGACGAGCAACGGAAATTACCAGCACAAGTTCTAAGAATAATAAAGCTATCAGCATTGACGCATATTGAGATCTCTCCTTCATTTAAGTTGGAGGAAAACACACAGGTTAGGCTGTCCCTACCCTGCTCTAGATGGTATCCCTACTTAACCAAGTCTCAACCTAACAAAAGGTGTCAGCAGTGAATGACCCCCAAGGGAAGTCTCTCACTCTTAGTCTCTTGGTGAAAACCTATAGTTCTCCAGTCATGACCCCTCTCTGCCTACCCATCCGCTCTCTAAAGGGTCCTCAGGCATCTGCTCTAACTCCACCCAGGGGTGCTGTCCCTAATACAAAACAGTCAACAACATTTGAGACGCCCCTCGTGAGACGCCCCTCACGTGGTGTAGCTTCTGGCTTTTTCCATGCTGCTTTGTATTGGGCCTCATACGTTGGAGTTGACCTTGCTTCTCAGACTCTTCTCCGGCCCGCTGATACCCCTTAAAACATTCCGGAACCCTCCTCCATGTCTGGGCCGTCTACTGAACAGACCTCTATTCATTTTATTAATAATCGGATCCTCCCTTTTCTCTTGCAGACAGACATCTGCAGCCAAGATCCCAACTCTCATAGACTTCCAAAAAGGTTCGCAACATTTCTCGGCCCAGACATGTACGTGTAAATCAATGTTAAAACATTTCAGGCCTACAGCATTTCTCATAATAATTATGGCATTCAACTTCTTCATTAATTAAAGCATGTTAATACTCTTATTCTATTATTCAGTAAACACATCTGTACATCATGGCCCATTAATGCAATGACCAAAACATTAGTGCAATCTATGTCGTGAAAAGAAACACCTTCTAGCTCTGGCCCTGAGGCCTACCACATTCTGCGTTTAACCACATGCCATCTTACATTTTAACAGCTACACGACATGGATTCAGGAATAATCACATCTAATAAAATCATATAGTGTCACACATTTCTGTATTAGTTCCACTTCTACTTAAATCTCTACATTAGCTATACATTCAGAATATAATTGCAGATACTACTAGCACTCATGGCATTTCTCCTCATGATTTGTGCTTACTACAGGTAAGTGTGATGCACTCATACATTTAGGTCTGTTTGCGCTCTCTCAGTTCCCCCCTTTGATGACCTCTCGGGGTCATCACTAACATTTAAACTGCAGTTATTGCTAGCATAACTTGTCTCTGCGCTTCCAGAGCCCTCAGACTCCTGTACTGATTATCTTGTATGGCAGCCAATCTCTGCAGCTGCTCTCTTTGGGCCCTTTCTGACCTTTTTGCTCTGTACCATTTGAATACCCTCACCAATCCCCACAATATGATCCCACAGATCAATATTATGATGATAGGTTTTAGTATATACCACACAAAGCTTTTGCCTAGGGTGGAGATCCACCCTCCAACTTCACTCATTCCGTGGCCCACCTTTTCCCAGACATTTTCTCTACTCAAGTCTTCGATCTCCTTGTGAATATCAGTTATGTTCCTAATAACTTTCTCAAGGGGCTTTGAATTGTCTGGAATGTAAGTACAACATTCCTGGACCTTCAAAGCCTTACAGACTCCGCCCTCTTTTGCTAGTAGGACGTCTAACGCAAGACGGTTCTGAAGAACCATAGCCCTTATCGATTGCATCTCTCCTTCTACCAGCATTAAGGACTGAGCAGTGCTGGCAGACAACCTGTCGACGACTGTTGCCAGTCGTCTAATTTTAACATCATTAAGGATTAGTCCCAAAAGAGGGAACACAGCTCCAAAGACATCTCCAACCATTTCTGCATCTCCTATATCTCTCCTTCCCCTCGATGATGTCTTGCCCTCGATGATCTCTAAGTCTTGTGCATGATATATTTTGGGGAAGACAATTGCTAGGTAACATGATCCATACCAGTTGTCAGGTAGTCTCACGTAGGCATTTCTTCCACATACAAAATACACATTTGGAATCACTTGCATTCCCTTCAGGAAATCCTTAGTATAGTACTCTATATTGAAAGCATGTTCACAGCTGACTTCTCCCACGTATACATTTTCGTAATACGTTTTGGCTCGGTGAAGACATAGCTTTCCTCTCTGCGTCTTATCTAAAGCTATTGGACCACTACTACCCTTTCTCTTGTGTGCCTTCTCTTCCTCGGTCCAATCTGTTTTCCATTGTCCTGATTTTTTCAAAATCTTTTGTCTCCTGTAACGATCATCCACCTGCCCTATGAACTTCTTCTCGACTTCTGACACTTTGCATGTCAGGTTATGTCTACGGGCATGTGAAGTATCTAAGGTAATCCAGGGAATGAAGAACTTGGCCAATCTGTCTTCACTCTTCCAGTAGTCCCATTTGTTCATCTGCTTATAATTTGGGACTTCTGGCAACACTGAATCATAGTTGGAGAAATAGTATTCAAAACTATCTCTCCCATAAAATATACTAAGCAATAAGCTACATGTAATGCCATATGTCAGCGGGAGGTGATGATATCTAATGCCTTCATCTACAGACGCCGGCAACTGCATGCAGACGTAACAGTCCTTAACCTCCATGGCATCCACGTATTCATATAAGAGTTTAGCATAAGCATTTGACCTAAAGTCTCCTTGGGACTCATCTACGTGTAACCTGCGGGCTTCTGCAGCTAATAACGCTTTCTCTTGAGTGTTTTCCCTTTTCTCACCAGCAACAGTGGGTGTAAGCGTTTCTACAGATTTCACATCAGTTACCTTCGCCTCTTCCTCATGTCCCTTTACATAAGAAATTGTTACCACTAAAGCTATTAATATTATCACTCCTACTATTAGTGTACCTATTATACATTTAGCTCTGCGGTTCTGGGTGCCGGCTTCCATTTCGTCAGACAATATGGCTCTCTCTTATCTTGGCACAAAGTTCTTTTCTTCTCGTTCCTTTACAGTCTCTTTTTACTCTTTTTGTCTTTAAAATCCACACAACTGGAAGCTGACAACCTTCTTCGCAAAGGTCCTTTAACAGTTCAATAAAGACAACCCTAGCCCTTCTCCATCAACTCAAGGGAAGGTCCCTAATATTCTCTGCTTCCTGGGCGCTAGGTAATCTTCTTTTTCTGCTCGCTTTATTTACAAAGTCCTTTAAGCATCTACTATCAGGTTTGTGCCTGCAGCTTTGATAGCAAAGTTCAGTATTTCCAAACGAAGATTGTGCTCTTCATGGGCTGTTATCGTTGTACCAAAGTCGGGGAATTGCAATTCTGAGAGAAACATGTGTTTTAACTTGCTGAGGCGGGGAGGTCTGGGGAGCATGAATGTTAGTGACCCTTCTTGTTCGACTCCGGGTACCAACAGTCGTATTTCCACGGTGACGATGGGCTCAGAACTGGACACCACCACCGCTCGAATCCTCCCTGTCTCCTGTTTCAAAGACATTTGTCGCCAGATATGTCCACTCAGGGGTGGAGTATCTTCTGCTAGGCACACGCACTCTTCTTGACCTTCTTCGGTCCGGTGCTTCAGCGCCCTGAGCACCTTCTTCCGGGTCTGAGTCTTCTGATATCGGAGGAAGGGTTATCTCTGGAGTTGACCTCAGGCTAGAGCTCCTTCTTTGCGGCCAATTAGCTTCTCCACGTGCCCTTCTACTCCTTCTCCTTCTTGTCTGTTCTCGCTCTCTGTCAGACCTGTCCGTGTCTGACTCGTACTCCCAGCTACTTTCTCCTTCTGTAGCGTCGTCTGTTTCGCTGTTGTACTGACCGTCCTCAGCTTGGTCAGACTCGTTCCCTGCTTCCGCTGGCACCTCTACAGCTTGGCTAGCCCCCTCTATGGCTTCTCGGTCCTCTGCTGGACGTCTATCCGAGAGAGGAGCTGTTTCTTCCAGAGGTGCTGGAACCCTTTGCGTATGTGACGCGTGGATCCAATTGGGCAGGCCTCCCACCTTCACAGCCGTGTTCGTGATCAGAATGATCTGGAAGGGCCCACGCCAACGAACATCCAGGCAGCTTCTTCTCACATGTTTTTTCACCAGGACCCAGTCCCCAGGATACAGGTCATGGCACGGGCCCTGGCACGATGGAACCTCGGCAGCCTGCACCTGAAGGGACACAGAATGAATGGCGTCAGACAGCCCCTTACAATAGTCCAGGATCATATCATCTGTGATATTTAACAGTGCAGTAGTTGGGACAGATGGCAGCCTCATTGCTCTCCCCATTAACACCTCATGTGGTGACAACCCCGTTCTTCTGTCTGGGGTACTACGAAGGCTCATGAGGACCAATGGCAGGGCGTCAGGCCAACTCAGGGTCGTTGAGGAACACACTTTTGCAATTCTGGCTTTGATCGTGCCATTGATCTGCTCCACAATTCCTGAGGCTTCTGGTCGGTAACTGCAATGCAATTTCTGATCTATGTTCAGAGCCGCACAGATCATCTTCACAAGCTCGCTGTTGAAATGCGTTCCCCTATCTGATTCCAAAGAGGCCGGCACCCCGAAGCGCGGAATGAGTTCCCTAAGCAGTAACTTGGCCACTGTGAGGGTGTCGCACCTACGTGTAGGGTATGCCTCAACCCATCTGGAGAATACACAAACAACCACCAGGACATAGCGGAGGCGGTTGCACCTCGGCATTTCAATGAAATCTATCTGCATTCGATTGAATGGACCTCCAGACCTTCCTATGTGGCTTAGTGCAACTGGTGTTCTTTTCCCTACGTTCAGCTGCTGACAGGTCACACAACGCTGGCACACTGCTTCTGCTGCTATTCTAAACTTAGGATTGTACCAGGTCTGTCTAAACACTCTCAGCATAGCGTCTCTCCCTAGGTGTACGGGACCATGTATGTGTCTGGCCATTGGGCTCACCCTCTCATTGGGCAACACTGCTCTGCCATCTGCTGAGACCCAAAAATGGGACTCACCCACTACACATCCTGCCTTTTCCCATGTTTCTTTTTCAAAATCAGGAGCATTTTCTTGCATGTTTGCCAGTTCGTCCCAAGTATCAACAGTTTCCAATATCATGGCTAATTCAGTCCTTACATTTATTCCACCCACTTCCACCTCTGTGAAAGAGTACCCTTGTTCCGCGCAATACCGCGCGACTTCGTCGGCATATCTATTGCCTTTCGAGACGAAGTCCACATTTCTGGTATGTGCGGTGCACTTTACAACTGCGATACCTGCTGGACATTGCAACGCCTCTAACAACAGGCGCACAAACTCTCCATTGCGAATGGGAGAGCCTGAAGAGGTCATGAACCCTCTTTGAGACCATAACTGCCCGTAATCATGAACCACCCCATAACCATATTGGCTGTCGGTGTATATGGTGACTCGAATTTGATTGCTTGCCAAGCAAGCACGTGTCAAGGCAATAATCTCGGCTACCTGAGCGGAGTGTACTCCTTCCAGGCACCCAGCTTCTACAACTCCAGTAATTGTACAAACAGCGTAAGCTGCTCTCAACTGCCCAACTTCGTCTCTTACACATGAGCCATCGACAAAGAAAATTTCATCTGGGTCGGTCAGTGGCTCATCTACGATGTCGGGTCTGGGTTTGGTGCATAGTTCAGTCACATCGAGGCAGTCATGGTCTGTACATTCATCATCATCCTCGATATCATTTGGGAGTGGCATCAAGGTGGCAGGATTCAAAACAGAGCATCTCCTGAGGGTCACATTCTCTGCAGCAAGAATAACTTGCTCATAGCGCGTGAGCCTGCTGTTGGTCAGATGCTGTGTTTTGGTCCTGGTCATCAACAGTTCAACAGAATGGGGCACGTACACCTCTAACGGGTGCCCCATGACGATATTTTCACATCTCTCAATGCTGACACCCGTTGCAGCAACGGATTTGAGACATCCGGGCAACGCTGCGGCTACTGGGTCTAAAGTAGCCGAGAAATAAGCAACTGGTCTACGGGCATTCCCATGGATTTGGACTAACACAGACAACGCGCAACCTTCTCTCTCACAACAGTAAAGCAAAAATGGTTTATTGTAATCAGGCATTCCCAATGCCGGAGCACGACACAGGTCCTCTCGCAGCTGTAGGAATGCCATCAAACAGTCTTTGTCCCATGGTACCGGATCGCTCACCTCCTTATGCGTCAGTTTTTGCAAGGGCTTTGCTTTCAGTGAAAAGTTCGCGATCCACTGTCGGCAATAACCCACCATCCCTAGGAACATCCTGACCTCTCTCTGTGTCTTAGGCGCATTCATTTTCATGATCGCCTCTATCCTGTCTGGTGACACCTTTCGTTTGCCTTTCTCTATTCTGTGTCCCAAGTACTGCACTTCTGTCAGGCAGTACTGCAACTTTCCCGGGGACACCTTGTGCCCATTGGCAGCTAGGTGATTTAACAAAGCAATGGAGTCCTCCCTGCAAGCTTCTTCTGTTTCTGACGCCACGAGGAGGTCGTCTATGTACTGGACCAGAACTGACTTCTGGGGCAGCACTAGACTTTCAAGATTTTTCTTCAAAAGCTGGTTAAAGATCGATGGGCTCTCTGTATACCCCTGAGGAATACGACACCATGTTAGGACGCGACCTTCCAGCTTAAATGCGAAAAGAAAATGGCTTTCTTCGTCCAGAGGGATCGAAAAGAAAGCCTGACAAAGATCAATCACAGTGAACCACTCAGCTTGGAATGGAATCTGAAACAGTATCACTGATGGATTCGGTACCACTGGACAACACGAAACGACTATGTTATTAATCTTTCGAAGGTCCTGTACTATCCGGAATTTCCCATTTGGTTTCTGCAGACCCATAATCGGGGAGTTGCATGGACTACCCACGATTTCTTTCAGTATTCCCTGTTTAATCATGGACTCGATCACGGGTTTTATGCCTGCAATCGTTTCTGGAGTCAATTTATATTGGGGTGTTCTTGGGAACTCAGCATGCGGTTTCACTACAATTTTCACTGGGTCCACCCCTTTGACCAATCCAATCTCTTCCCCAGTGAAGTCCCATACTTCTGGTGCCACTGTCTCTCTCAAGTCCCAGGGGAGCTCATCTACTGTCAAAGTAGGGTACAGCTCCACGCATATTCTTGAGTTTGCAACTTTGAAGTCTGCGTCATCATCATTGGTCAATACCTCCACTCCCTGAGGTGTACAGTATATTGTACAATTCAATTTACACAACAGGTCTCTGCCTAGCAGACACACAGGACTTGAATCGCAAACCACAAACTGGTGCTCATCGCTGTACTTCCCTATTTTCACCTGTACCGGTTCTGTCAATTGGCTGGTTATTCTCCTGTTTGCGACCCCCACCACTTGTATGGTCTCTCCAGACATGGGCAGGTCTGGAACTGCAGCTGATCTGATCGTGGATCTAGTGGCTCCTGTGTCCACCAGAAATGTCGTGGGGCACCCTGCTACTTCTGCTTCCACATAGGGTCCCCTCTGGTCCACCTCCAAGGCTGCCCCGAGGGTGCAGTCTTCTCTTTCCACTCTCTGTCCGGTTAATGGGTCCACATAATAGCACTCTTCTCCTTCTACAAACAGGGGCATCTGTCTATAGGTCTTACCCATAGTCCCTACTCGGGGAGGTTGCGGGAACTGGGCTCGGGGAGGAGCCCCCCCCCCTTTTAGCACCTTTCCCTGGTATGGCGTCACCCCTCTCGTAGGCGCTCTCTGGACCTCTTCCTCCTCTTCCTCTTGTTCTCCTATCTCTACATTGTAGGGACACTCGCGTTTCCAATGCCCCACCTCGTTACACTGGTGGCACCTAGTCGTTTTCTTCAAGGCAGCTATGTCTATTCTGGGTCTAAAGGTGGAACTCTCCTCATTGCCCTTGTTCCGACTGTACTGCTTCTTTCCTCCTGTACCTGTTCCTTGCTGCTGTTGCTGCTGTCCCCCCTTCCCTGCTGCCTGCATCTGTACCACCATCAACTTTTCTTTTAGTTTCTTAGCCTTGGAGTCTATCTCATCACAGCAGTACCTAGCATATCTCAGTATTTCGTCTAGGGGTCTATTTTGCCAACAAATCAAGTGTTGCTGAATCATTAAACTAATATCCGGTCTCAGTCCCAGGACGAACTTGGACACAAATTGCCCTATGTCTTTTGGATCCATTACATCCAAGCCGCTATACTGTTTAAACGCCTTCAGCAATCTCTCATAATATTCGTGGACTGTCTCTTTGGGTTCCTGTCTGGTTCGGTCTATTTTGACCCAATCTATGTCTTGCATTGGCACTTTCTCTTTCAGCCAAGTCATCACTCTCTCGAATCTTGCCATCACAATCTCGGACGGCCCATTAATCTTAGCATCTCTCTCCGGCTCCGTTGTGGGCCACTCAGCGCTAACCTTGCATGCTGTCCACAGATCTCCTGGTACTACAATGTCAAACAGCGTGTTCAGATCTATCCATAGGACCTTTGAGATTTTTACAAATCTCTCAACTTGCTTGTACCACTCCACTGGGTTTTCCCGCAATTTGGGGAAGGAGGTGGTAAAAGCAGCTAAATCTCCCCTACTCCAAGGGACATGTACATAATTCCCATTTGCGACTTCACGCAAAGGGTATGTTTCTATTCCCTGCAGCCTTCCTGGTGTCGTACCAAGCGTGCTTCTCCTGACGGTCCCTTTCTTGGACCACCTCTCTTCCCACTTATCTAGTGCCCTCCATGTCCTTATTCCAGTGATCAGTTCCCTTATGTGCGTTTTCAGCCCGATCGTTCTCCTCTCATCTAGGTCTCGATCTGTATAATGTAGCCTATGGTTACCCTGTAATGCTTTGGTTCTTGACAGGTCCACCATATATTTGCCTGCTAATTCGACTAACTTCTCATGGATTGCTCTCGCCTTTCGAGTGATGTCCTTTGCCATATACAGTATTTCATCCTGCTCATACATTTCCATTCTCTCTAAAGGCAGGGTACCATCTACCATGTCATCCAGGTCTGACCTTAAGCTGGCGACATCGAGTCTCTTGGCTTTTATCTCAGCTCGCAATATGTCTTTCGAAGGGGGCTCACTGGTCTCCCTACCATCCCAACTCCGAGCTCTACGTTTGGGCTCGGGAGAGTTAATGAGTGCTCTCCCTTGCTCCCATCTCTCCAGGTCCCATGCTCGGCCATCCGATCTTGGAAGGTGATGGAACACGGGCCTGTTACCCCCACTCTTGCTCTGCCCACTCTCTCCTTCTTCTCTCCTTTCACCGTACGCCTCTCTGTTATTTTCCCTCTGGTCGCTACTCTCCCTTTGCCTAGTATCGCTCAGTATCCGATACGATCCTTCCTGGTTCCCCATATTCCCTGGGCTGCGCTCATTTCCGTCATCACAGGGACTATGGTGCGACCTCTCACAACTCCCATTCAGTTCTCTGGTGCCGGGCACACAGTGGGTACACTTAAAGCTGTTTCTGTACTCTTGCGTTCTCCTCTCCCCTTCACTGAGTATTGGGCGCGCCACCCCTCCACTCCCGGGGCCCCCGTTTTCCAGGTCCGTTCTATCTCCACTCCGGGCCCAATGGGTGACTCCCCTACTATCTCTCTCTCTCCAGTCCCACTCCGGGCTGCTCTCCCCAGCCCCACAGTGAGTCCGAGCTCTGCTGTCCTGACTTTCCCTTTCAGCTTCTGCAGCTATGATGCTTTTGTGAGCCTCCACTGCCTCATCCCACTTCTTCATGTACTCATTTAGCTCTTGAAAGGATTTTCGTCCAGATCCCCTCAGATCCACTGGCCATCTAGGGCCCCCGGGATCCCCTCCTGGATCCCCTGCTGTGTGCACCGGGGTGCTCCACTCTCTTGGTATCGGCATCTGACTTGGGAAATTGATCGTATCGTTCCTCCTTGCCGTCTCTGCTCTTTCTCTGTCCTTCCGTACCCGTTCTTCCCCTCTTGCTCTCTCTGGGTCATATATCGATACTATAGGACCTATGGTAACAGGTACCTGTAGTGCATCTGGTAATGCGTAGGATGTGGCGCACTCCGTTTCCGGCGCTCTTTGTACCACAAACCTCCCGACTACCTGTTGCACCTGACTAGGCTGGGACAGCTCTTTCTTTGCCTCAGGATCCCACTCTGAACTGGGAAGCGGTCCATGCTCTCCTGCATTGCCCCCCTTTTCTCTTTCACTATGCTCGACCTCTCCCCCTGCTCTATTATACGGGGGTGGCCTGTCTGTCAATAATCTGTTTATCAGGCTGTCCTCTGTTTCGCTCTCATCATCTTCTTCTAGGGGGCTTTTATTTCCGGGCACCTCTAACACTGGGTACAGTTTATTGACTTCCATGTTATGCACTCTCCATCTTTTAGCATCCGCATCCCATCTGGCATCCTGTACTGCCCTTACCGATCGTTTCACCCTTTCTTGTCGTCTGTTCATATTCTTTACATGCGCTGCCCTAATCCATGCATCAAGGGCTTCAAACTGGGTCGGTCTAGGCAAGGGTCTCATTGAGGTCATGACTGATTTTAATCGATGTAACACCTCTAATCTGAACGTCCCGTACTTCGGGAACGTCAATTCCTCATTTCCTTCCGTAATCTTACTCCACTCTGTTATCCAAAGGATCGTATGCAGCCCAACATTCACTGCCATGTAACGAGCCGGCGTACCCTCCGGCGGGGCTTCTTCCCCTTCATCCGATCCCCGCTTCTCTTTTTTAAACGCCGCTCTCAGCCATTTAAAACACTTCATAATTATACGCACAATATCCAGCCTCGCTACTCTGTTTACTTCCTGATGACAATCCACCAATCCTGGCGCGGCTTTGCTAACTTGGCCTATCGCAGCGCGGTCTTTCTCCGGTCGGCCAATCCCAGCTCGCCACTTTCTGACGTCTTTGCTAGCTGGCCTATCACAGCGCGGTCTTTCTCCGGTCGGCCAATCCCAGCTCGCCACTTTCTGACGTCTTTGCTAGCTGGCCTATCACAGCGCGGTCTTTCTCCGGTCGGCCAATCACAGCGCGACACTTCCTGACGTCACTTTTCTCCGCTTCGCAGCAGCACCCCTCCTTTCTCAACTCGTCTCCCGGTCATGCATGCGTCCCATTCATACACCGAAAAATGACTACTTCCGACCAAGCGGTCACTTCCCTCGACTGTACGTCCACAGTCTATATGTAATTGTCAACACAACTGACGAAATGTCTATCGTCTCTCTGATAGGTTGCTTGCACACACAGTAACCTCCGACCAGCGTCCGTTACTCACGCACTCACTCTTACGTTCCCCCTATCTCGGTCTTTCGGGTGATCAATGGTACCTCATGACCCCCTTCACACTAGTTGACAATTACTCTGGGTGTCCGATACACCCGAACCACTTAAGCTCTCCTTGAACTTAAGATTTCCACCGGTTGCGCGCGCTCACAACCTGTTCCACAGTCACTCTACAGACATTCAACTCCGCCAGACATTACAACATAGATACAATACAAAAACACCGCAATCTAACACGCATGACCCTTTATACTCACTCTCGACCGATACTGCTGCTTTTTCTGTCTCACGTCATCCGGATCTTCTTCGGCGGGCGGTTCTTCCGATCATCGATCTCTAGGGGCCTTGGGGTAAGCTAACCTGGCCTAGGTCACCGTCCTCAAGAAGGCAACCATCCTCTATAGCTACCAACTGGAAGGGCGAGATTTTGATCGATACCTTATCACTATTGATCTAAACCTCGATCTGGTCGACTGAACCTTTGTTGCCTGTCATTGAGGGAAGAAAGTGCCTCTCTTACCAAGTTAGTTCACCCAATAAAGGACTCCGCTCCAAAAGATCACAAACAACTTCTAGCTTTCAAAAGTTTATTGTAAGGTTAGGATAAGCTGCAAATACAGGCATCTCAGAATGAGATTCACGAGATACACAGGTCCAACTACATACATGTGCTCTCTGAAAGCCCTCAGACGAGCAACGGAAATTACCAGCACAAGTTCTAAGAATAATAAAGCTATCAGCATTGACGCATATTGAGATCTCTCCTTCATTTAAGTTGGAGGAAAACACACAGGTTAGGCTGTCCCTACCCTGCTCTAGATGGTATCCCTACTTAACCAAGTCTCAACCTAACAAAAGGTGTCAGCAGTGAATGACCCCCAAGGGAAGTCTCTCACTCTTAGTCTCTTGGTGAAAACCTATAGTTCTCCAGTCATGACCCCTCTCTGCCTACCCATCCGCTCTCTAAAGGGTCCTCAGGCATCTGCTCTAACTCCACCCAGGGGTGCTGTCCCTAATACAAAACAGTCAACAACATTTGAGACGCCCCTCGTGAGACGCCCCTCACGTGGTGTAGCTTCTGGCTTTTTCCATGCTGCTTTGTATTGGGCCTCATACGTTGGAGTTGACCTTGCTTCTCAGACTCTTCTCCGGCCCGCTGATACCCCTTAAAACATTCCGGAACCCTCCTCCATGTCTGGGCCGTCTACTGAACAGACCTCTATTCATTTTATTAATAATCGGATCCTCCCTTTTCTCTTGCAGACAGACATCTGCAGCCAAGATCCCAACTCTCATAGACTTCCAAAAAGGTTCGCAACATTTCTCGGCCCAGACATGTACGTGTAAATCAATGTTAAAACATTTCAGGCCTACAGCATTTCTCATAATAATTATGGCATTCAACTTCTTCATTAATTAAAGCATGTTAATACTCTTATTCTATTATTCAGTAAACACATCTGTACATCATGGCCCATTAATGCAATGACCAAAACATTAGTGCAATCTATGTCGTGAAAAGAAACACCTTCTAGCTCTGGCCCTGAGGCCTACCACATTCTGCGTTTAACCACATGCCATCTTACATTTTAACAGCTACACGACATGGATTCAGGAATAATCACATCTAATAAAATCATATAGTGTCACACATTTCTGTATTAGTTCCACTTCTACTTAAATCTCTACATTAGCTATACATTCAGAATATAATTGCAGATACTACTAGCACTCATGGCATTTCTCCTCATGATTTGTGCTTACTACAGGTAAGTGTGATGCACTCATACATTTAGGTCTGTTTGCGCTCTCTCACTAGTAAGTATTTGCGCCATATTTTAAAGTTAGCGTGACGCACACACGGTTTTGCCTCACTCTGCTCCAAAGTCTATTTAATGTATGCAGAGTAGATGTGTCAGAGCGTTACCGACGCAAAACTCTCCAAAACCCTGTTGGCACAGGTATATATATGCAAGAGTCACGCAAAGTGATGCGAAGCAGCGCAAAAAAGATTAGCGTGGAAAAAATAGCACGGGTACAAAACAGGCGCCAAAAGAGCTAGAGCCATTTCCTGGGAGATCTACCAGCAGAAGCAAAACAAATATCTTCTGGTTGTGGCAAACATGGAGATTGTTATTGTCCGTCACCATCAGCTGATAATTGCCTTGGCGAAAAAGAAAACAGGAAGGAAAGAATCTACAAGCAGAGAATATAACTCCTCCACAGATACTGGTAGCTGAATCCTCTTCTGACTGCTGCATTACAGGAATGGGTTGTGGGGCAAGGTTCTCTGTCATTTCTTGTGTTTGGACTTCCACCAAAATACGTTGCATCCTTTTGCGGTGTTTTGCAATTTTTTTTTAAGGACCTGCATGACGCCTCGCGTTATAAATATGACGCAGCGCTATTTAATTTCATGCACACCGAGCAGCACTAAGGTTTTCTGGTGCAGCGCAAATTTTACTCAACGTTTGAAAATCTGCCCCCAAGACTTGTCATGAAAAAATGTGCATACATATCCACAAGAAACTGCACATCAGACCATGTTAAATATTACTGCGTCTGTGCACATATAGGTATTTTAAATAGAGCAGTCTTCTTCAGCCAATACAACCAAAGCAACTGCATATGTTTATGTCTAACATAATTTCAGTTTTCGATAAAAAAATCCTCCTTTCAACCTTTGTCCAATCCCTCCTCCCAAACCTTTTGATTTACTATCATTCCCCAAAGTTCCTTCTCAACTCTCCTCTTCCTTTTACCCATGTCACCCAACTAAAAAGCACACACCACCTCTACGTACAAAAAACTACTTCTCCTTTCAAATCCAATCCCATCATTCTATCCCTACGCTAACCTCTACTAATCACACAAGAAATCAAGAGCACAAACCTAAAGCTACTAATGGACCCAGGAACAAATATTACTAACTTACTAACTATTCAGCTCTAGTCTTGGGCTCCAGAGGAGCGTGCTACTCACTACAAAGTGTCAGGCACTCAGTCAAAAGAATGTTTATTTAGACTAATCTTTAAACAACACTGTAGCTTATGTAATCACCTTATCTAAAACATTTAACCATTTAAGTAAAAAATATTACAATATTTAAAATTTCAGCATCTCAAAATATGCGGCAGCCGATCCAATTTAAAAACAAATAGAAGGCCATATATTTGAATACTCCTTTGTAATCTTATAATTAGAAAATCTCTACATGATTGTCAGATATCCTTATTTTAAAACTGGGTACATGAACCCGTCCATTCTTACCTGACTCATCCATCATTACATTTATTAAATACATTTTCTGTTTATAATGTAGGGTTGACACCTAAGGAGTTTCTCATTTAAAACCAAGGTAAAACAGTAATATTTAAACTTCCAAATGATATTCATACCATTTCATTTCTTATTTTAACTACTAGAATATATTATCTAGACGCCTGATGTAATTTATTTATCCGAGCATGACTTTTTGATTGCAGTCAGAAACCTTCCATTAGCAATTGCAATGTCTAAGTGTCAATAAACTCAACAGCCTGCGCTCGGTTCATTATTCCATATTTAAAAAGCAGTGGGCGTAAATAACATTTCCACAAGGGCAGCACCTTTAAGCAATCCACTAACAAGTGCAAGATGTCGCATTTTGTGTGTATCCCACATGTGCAATTTCCATCAGGTTGGATAATTTCTGTTTTTGTTTTTCCATTTGCATAATAAGGATTAACGCTGATTCTAATTCTTAATACTTTGCACCTAAACGAGTGGTTTGGCAAGATATCCAGGTAAGGAAACCAGACTCCCTTTTGCCAAGAATTTAGCATAAATTCACATGATTTTTTCCCACCCAGATACTGCCAGTCTTTTTCCCGGGATACTACTCTACCTATGGACCTTAGCTCCCCCTTGGAGATCTCAATTTGCAGGGTTTCATGACAAACTCACCTTCACATCCCCACAAACGGATGTCACACTTTTGTAGCCCCTTTTGCCCATTTTAGTTTGCTATGCTGGATCTCGTTTATGCACCAATAGAAGACTTTCTGTTCCTCTCCCCGACTCAGTCTTTTCCAGAATATTATTAAAGCCACTTGGCCGATATGTTCCATGAGGTCAAACCTGCCTCTAGTCTAATGGCCTGTACCATGGAGGAACCTGGAACCTGGCAGGGACATTAAGACTTAATGCAGTTCCCTTCCAAGGTGTCCCATCCGCTTTTACCACTGATGCAAAGTAATTCAGCTCCGTATTGTTGTTGTGACGGGGTTAATGACCATGAAAGCTTTCAGAACTGGTCTATGTGACACACCTCCATAGTCCGGGTTGAATTTTCTCAAGCCACCCAGCGAGACAAGGGCCCTAACTTTAGTGCCTCCAAGTGGGTATGCCAGTTCAGGGACCTTTCAAACCAAATTTCTATTTATTTGTAGGCATTAACTGTTTCCAGTTTAGTGGTTGCCAAATGCCAACTGAACCTATCAACTTTTTTGGCAAAACACACAACTTTGGTTATGTCCATATTTAGGGTTAACTGTTTGTTGCTACAGTAATCCCCAAATGCATCCAACTTTCTCTGTAGACCCATCTCTGTCTGATCTAAAATTACAAGGTTACAAGGTTGTCTGCATACAGAAGGAATGATATGTGTTTCCCATCCAATGTTGAGCTAGCGCCTTTAGCCCCCACCAGTATCTTGGCGAGATCCGCAACAAATATGGAAAATAGCAGTGGGGCCAGAAAACAACCCATTGTTAATTTTGGATTTTTTGCGTCAGTGACCCCTCTGTATCTATAATGACTGTGGCCCAGTTGTGTTTGTGTAGCAACAAGGAGTATTATGACCAAAATTCCTTTTGGGGTATCAGAATTTGTCATGGTTTCCCACAGATGTTCCCGGTCCACCAGATGCATATGGCCATGTCTGAACTGGGGTGGCAGAGTGGGCTAAAGAACGGTGATGGATTAAACCCAGATCTGATGACTGGGAGTGAGTATTTGATTGGTTCAGATGCTCCGTCCATTACCACCCCCTTTTGTACCACTTTGTTCGCCATAAGTTGGCAGGGTATGCTCAGACGTGAGTCCCTTGCTCACTTTGCCACTGGATTCAAGCAAGCCGGGCTGAAGGCGGCTGAAATGCCAGAAACCGGTCCTGGGAAGCTAGTTTCCGGTCCAGGGAAGGCATAGCTTGGCAGTTCGGGCTGGACTGTTCCCATGATGCACAGGGTCAGACTGATTTGCATATGGCCATGTCTGAACTGGGGTGGCAGAGTGGGCTAAAGAACGGTGATAAATTAAACCCAGATCTGTTGACTGGGTGTGAGTGTTTGATTGGTTCAGATGCTCCGTCCATCACCACCCCCTTTTGTACCACTTTGTTTGCCATAAGTTGGCAGGGTATGCTCAGACGTGAGCCCCTTGCTCACTTTGCCACTGAATTCAAGCAAGCCGGGCTGAAGACGGCTGAAATGCCAGAAACCGGTCCTCGGAAGCTTGTTTCCGGTCCAGGGAAAGCATGGCTTGGCAGTTCCGGCTGGACTGTTCCCATGAGGCACAGGGTCAGACTGATTTGCATATGGCCATGTCTGAACTGTTGTGGCAGAGTGTGCTAAAGAACGGTGATGGATTTAACCCAGATCTGTTGAGTGGGTGTGAGTGTTTGATTGGTTCAGATGCTCTGTCCATCGCCACCCCCTTTTGTACCACTTTGTTCGCCATAAGTTGGCAGGGTATGCTCAGATGTGAGTCCCTTGCTCACTTTGCCACTGGATTCAAGCAAGCCGGGCTGAAGACGGCTGAAATGCCAGAAACCGGTCCTCGGAAGCTTGTTTCCGGTCCAGGGAAGGCATGGCTTGGCAGTTCGGGCTGGACTGTTCCCATGAGGCACAGGGTCAGACTGATTTGTATATGTCCATGTCTGAACTGGGGTGGCAGAGTGGGCTAAAGAACGGTGATGGATTAAACCCAGATCTGGTGACTGGGTGTGAGTGTTTGATTGGTTCAGATGCTTTGTCCATCGCCAACCCCTTTTGTACCACCAGATGAAAGGCGGCCCAAAAATCGGCAAAGCAGCAAAACAACCTCCCGCTTTGAACAAATGACTTCCATGCATTTGACCAGAGGCCAAAGCAGTGATCAGTTGTGGAGTGAACCTTTTTGAAGCCACCTTGTTCCAGGGGGCCTACTGATTTCAGTTCGACCCAGTCCTTCAGTATTTCAGGAAGGAGTTTTGCAAAGACTTTTTCACCCACATGTAAAAGGGTAATTAGCCTATAGTTGTTTAAGGAACCTCACATCTACTCTCTTATGGATGGGTCTTATTATAGTCCCTCTCCAACTCTCTGGAAATTGCCCTGTTTCAAGTATGAAGGAGAACAACAGAGACAAAAGGCATGCCCACCACCCCAGCCGGGGCTTTATTATTTTGGTTGGAAGATTATCGGGGCCAGCTGCACGTATGAGATTTAAGCTTGCTATAATTCGTTTTATATTCTCTGCAGAAAAGCATGCTCTAATGTCATCCTCCACCGCTACCCAGTGGGTTCTACTTCTTTCCAGAGTCTTTCCTTTTACCAGAGATTTCCCCCAAGTACTCCTCCCAAGCAGGTTTCTCCACCACACAGTTCATTACCCCCGGGGATATGCCTGAGCTTTCCTGTATCAGCTTCTAAAACTTTCTTACATATTTTGTTTCTATTTCTTCCTTCCAGTGAGTTGCTCCAGCATTTCTCTTTAAATTTCCTTTTCTGGTTCTGGATAAGTGTTTTATACATTCTCCTTCGTGTAACTGATTACTAAAACTTTCCAGATCATACTTTACTGTAAGACTTCTGTCCCCTTTCCTTTTTAGCCTCTTTATTTTCAGACATTCCTAACTAAACCATTCTTTTCTCTTTCCCTGGTTATCCACATTCCTTTTGGCGCTGTTTACGGTTTCTTTTACTTTCACCCTAAGGTACTGGACCACATGGTTAATTATATTTTCGTACCTCTCTAAGGGGCAGATGTATCATCCATTTTTTTATCGCAAACGCTGCGATTCGTAAAAAAGCAGCGTTTTCGACAAAAAACCCGGCAAATGCGATGTATTAAAAAATCGCATTGCAAAATTAAGGAATCACAAAATTTGCGATTCCTTAATTTTGCGCAAGCATTGAAGGAATCACAAAAAGAGATTCCTTAAATGCTATGTAAGAAACATTACAGTTTTGCGATTTCACACTAAGAAATCGCAAATTACCACCCACTTGTAGTTGGTGGTAATTTGCAGATTCTTTTACAAATGCACTTTTTGGCATGTAAAGGTGGCATGTGGCGCTCATACATGCCCATAGGGCATGTATGTGCGCCGTATGCGTACACATGTAAATTTCAGGGGTGCAGCAGGGTGTCCTTAAGACACCCTTGCACCCTTGAAATTATTCTCAATTTGCGATTAGCAAATTGCGAATCCCAAATTGAGAATAACTTCCCATTCCTTCCTATGGGCCTCCTGGCCCATAGAAATAATGGGAAATTATTCCTTAATTGCGATTAGCAAGCTGCTAATCGTAATTAAGGAATTTTAAGAAATCGCTAAAAAAATAGCGATTTTCTACATACATCCCAAATTGCAATTCTCAAATAGTATTTCTAAAACATCGCTATTCGAGAATCGCAAATGATGGTGATGATGCATCTGCCCCGTACTAATCTAAGTTTTCCAATATTAAGTTTTGCTGCAAATTAACCAGATTTTTTAATGCATTCCTCTGTCATTCTTGTGGCGAGGCGCCTTGGGTAATCCAAGTGTAGGGGAATTATCTTTTCTCAGTAGGGCCCTTTCCCCACTAAATAATTCTAATTTTAGAGGATCATTGTCACTTCCTTCTCCTTGTATTACTGAGAAACTCTTAATGCTCTAAAAATTCCAGGCATACATAAAAATGTAGTCAGTTGGGCAGTGTGGCGAACCAACTTTAAATGTTTGCTTAGCCGGGCAATCAGTCTCCATCCTGCCATTCGGACAGAATAGATTCTTCCTAGCCAAGTACTTTCCTAGTACAATGTCCCATGATGACATGTTAGTTTTAGGGAAGCTCGCTGCATTTATGCTGTATGTACCCAACATCTCTTTGAACCATGGACCAAGCATTTTTTGGTTAAAATTGTGATTAAAGTCTCCATTAATATAAACATGTCTTCATCATATTTTTCACACAGATATTCCAGGTCTGCCATAAAACACCCCATTCCTAATGTATAGTTTTCCGGGCTCCCCCTACATATATACATTCATGATTGCCATACTATCAAATTTGGGGTCAGGGTACCATAGAAGCACTCTGCACCACACAAGCCATTTGCATTTTACTTCTAGGGTTTTACCTTTCTCACTATGCTGGTGGATACTAAGGTCAATAGCCCCCTGGTGGGGTGTCCCTGCTGACTCCTTTTTGCAGGCCTAATTATTTGAAAAACCCATCGATTTTGGGGGGTTTGTCACACAGTCAAGTATCTTGCAAACATTGGATCTCATGGGTGTTGGCGAGTATTTTAAGGTCTTCTAATTTTGTCCTTCTCCTGAGCCCATTAATGTTCCAAGTTAGTATCCCAAGGCTGTTCGGTGACTCAGCACCCTAATCAATTTTGATTAAATACCTCTATTCATCTGGGCCAAAGCACCTATTTTCAAATCTCCCATTTCCCCAGTGGTTGCTTGGCTCTGTGGTGTCAACGGTGATCTTGATATTGCCTTTTTCCTCATATATCCTATCTAGTAATCTAACCTGCCTTAACCCAAATCCTCCGCAATACCTTGAGAAAGGTGTCCTATTTCGGGTAATTCTGTTTCTGTTACTAACCTTATCACTTCCTTTTGTAATTCTTTCTCTGCTTCTATAAGCACTGTTTTTACTAGCTGTGAATACATCAGGACTTTCTTTATTTCATTTAACTTGCTATTCTGAATATACCTGGCTTGTCTCAGGTAATTGATTCCCATTTATCTCAGGCTGATACATTTAAACAAGGTGAAGAGAAGTTCGGACTGATTTAAGGGAGAAACTTTCGCATTTTTTTACCACCCTTTTCTAGTTGGGTTGGTTCAAAATATAGGCACATGTTAGATTCTTTGGGGCATATTATCAAGAAAGGGCGTTACATTATCGCCGCTTTTATCGGCGGGAAACTGCCTATAAAGCGGCGATAATGTGCTTGATAATATGCTCTATGAATTCCAATCGGAACCCATGTTAGATGTCTTCACATCTAACATGGGCTTCGATTGGAATTCATAGAGCACAGTTTCCTGCCGATAAAGGCGGCGATAATGTAACGCCCTTTCTTGATAATATGCCCCTTTATTCGTTCCTGTGCCTTGTAAACCCACTCTATTCTGCCCCTCCTTCCTACTAGTTAGGGCATTTGGCTTACTTCCTTTTTCCTCATGAGCTACAATTTTCTTTTTTATAACATTGCCCTTCCCCTGTTGATTACCTATGGTCCTATCACTTTCTTTTGTGACTGTTGTTAATTCTTCTTTGTTCCCTTTTTCCTTTTCCTACCTTCTCCTCCAGAGACACCCTTCCATTTCCCTTCTTTTGCGTCTCTTATGGGATTTTTTATCTTTTGCTTACTCTCATGTGTGAAACCTCCCACAGTATTTTGCATCTGCTGTTTTTTTATTTCTCCTCTTCCCCGTTCCCTTCCCTGGGATTATCCTCCCTCTTTTAGCCGGTGTATATACTGTCTATATCTTGTTGGTTCTCCCCATTTCTTTATGAGCATAGGTCATTTGGAGATGTATGTATTCTGTATTTCCATCTGCGGGGCAGTATCCCAGCAATTTCTGTATTTTGGATAACAATTACTATTGGTCTAACTATAGACGGCATATGGTCCCGAATCACTTTTAGTTCTCCCACAATATTCTTGAGTCGATCTTTTTGGGCCTTTAGGATGTCACTATTCATTGCAGTTACTTCCAATATAACTTGCAATGTTTTTTGGTAGCATTAGCACTAAGTCCCACATTGAGGCTGATGATGTTGCCATCATTTCTATCCCTATAGAAGGGTTATGCTCTGAGCCTTCTAAGGCGTCGTTGTCTGGTCCCAGCATCTGCTCCATGTTCTTTTCCTGCTCAGTTCTAGAGACCGTGCTGTGGTCCCCTTTCTAACCCTCAATGCTTTTCTCCACCAATTGTGATGCCTCTTTATCTTGAAGGGAGATGAGCTGAGGCGACGAGGAAGTCTAGGTTCTAAGAAAAATTTACTTTGCATTAAAAAATCTTGCTGGCTCATCGAGGATGTGCAAAGATCTAAATTACCTTGTCTGCTTCTTGTTATCTTCCAAATTATGCACTTCCCCATGTATCTGTGAGTCTGATAAGAGTTGTTTTCTTTGAAGTGTTTGCCACAAAATCCTAAATTGATCTGGGCACTTACGCGTCCTCCTTCTCACCTTGCAGGGTATTTTTGGGTAAGAGTTTCTTCCTCATACTTCTCATAGTTGTCATTATCCCTTCTTCCATGGGGGTAGCCATACTTCCTTCCTGGAACCCAATTATAGTTGAAGTATCAGTATCCACCTTCTGCACTTTTCGCAGTTTGCCTTTTCCTGGCGCTATCTTTTCAGATAAGTACTGTATTTCCAATGCTTAACCCTTAGTTCCTCCCTTGATTCTCTTTAAATTTAAAAAGTCATTTTTTCAATAATTTCACGAGTTATCTGCTTCCTGCCCTGAACCCTTTGGCTCCTCGCCAACCTTAAGGATCCCTGTTCACTTTTCACCAGTCCGTTTGCCTGTAATGTGTCTGTGTCAAACCTCTCTCTCCCCCTGCATCTACTTTTCTCTTTATCAGAGATTTACCCCCCAACACTTACCTCTGCTGCGCCTTCTGGTTGAGTGACTCCGTGCTGTGCTGCCTCCACTTTCACCAGTTTAGTCCTGGGGGGCAGCAGCTCCAGCTCGGGCCCTCACCTTTCCTCCACGTTGCCTGCTTGCAGCTTCCTGGGCTCTTTGGGTGGCCTGCCGCATACCGGGCTCTTTGCGGCTCATCACTGCAAAGTGCTTTAGCACTTCATCAGGAGTAGTAAGCACTATATGAATGCAATTTACAATTACAATTGTTTCTGTCACTAATTGCCTCTCTTAAAGCTCATGCATGCAACAGTGTTATACTGAAGTTGAAAATGTGAGTGAAAAATATTTTTTACATAGTGCTTGCTACAGAGTTGCTGTCTCAAAGCACTGCCAATAAACAACACATGGTAATAATGCAAGTTACTCTTAATTTATCAATCTTGGGAGGGTGAAAGGTTTAGTCGTTCCTGCTGGGATTCTAACTTAAGATCTGTACATCCCACACACTTATCCACAGTGATTATTTTACAGACTGTGCTATGATTAGGTTTTGATTAGGGTGTAATACAAATCTGCAGCACATACATTTTTGTAAAAATGGCAGATTTCTTAGTTTTAGAAAATTCTGTAGATTTAGTAATTTCTGGAAGCTTTTTGCAGTTTTTTTGTCTTTGACAGCATTTAGTAGGCTAAAAGAAAGGGTGCAGAAACATCAGAAAGGAAGGAGGAATGACTGGGGTCAAGTAGGCAGTGCCACAGAGCCGTCTACTTGGTGACAAGATACATTTATTGAGCTCTCCAGCCAGTGCCTGCGCTGATGCTGGTCTACTTTAAGGTTCAAGGTTTCTGGCTGAGGTCATGACTGATACCACACTCCACCTATGATGACTGAGGTCAGCTTTTTCAAAACTTTGCAACACTAAGGGCACAAAAGTTCCATCTTCTCTGGGAGCGCGCATATGAGCAGTGGAGCTCTTGGCTGTGGTGTTTGCCCACCCTAACACCAATGTTGAGATGGAAAAGTCAATTTCATGCATGAGGTCTGCACTTTTGGTTATGAGCGACCACCGATCATGCGTGCACGCTATGTATGACCTATGCCTGTCCCATGGACTACATCCAATGTTCCACTCTCAAGTGATGGAAGGTTATTGCTAAGGCTAAGTTACACTATTGAGATGGTGGCAGCATACTATGACCTTAGTTTTTAGTGATCAGAAGAGTGAATATGCCCATCTCAGGTAAAGTTCCACTGGTGTGTGCTTAACTCGTCCTTGGCCTGCATTTAATTGTAATTTGTGCTTTGATACATGTGTGCATGACAGAAGGCACAGCGCATCATGAAATATAGTGCCTGGGTGAGTGTACGCATAGGGCTATATGGGGTCCTGTCAGCAGTAGGAGACAGCACAAGGTGTTGTGTGAGCACACTGGGATGCATGGATGCCTGTGCCAGTGTACAGTACATTGGAGGCTGTGCATGTGTGTAGTGTGTGGGCAGTGGTGTGTGTGTGTGTGTGACTTGCAACGGACACAACATATGGAAGACATTGAGTTCCATTCTGAGAGGCCCAGGGCTTTCTGGAGAAGCAGGAAGAGGTAGAGGTTTCCCTCAGACAGATTTGTGGATTGCTGCATTCCTGAGAGCTGTATGGGATGCACACTGTAGGAAAGAAGAGCCAGGCTCTTCGGTGCACATCAATAAGGGCTCGTTGATTCTGAAAGGCGGTCACTGGTCAAAGGGGCCTGGGTACATGTGAGGAAGGAGACTGGGCTTAAAAAAATAATCGTGAAAAGTAGGGCCCCAGCCAACTGGAAATCTTTTGATGCACATATCACTGACGCTGACACCCGGGTTTGAAGCTCTAGTCACACCCCTGGTCTGTGTTTGAGGCTATCAAGATTGGAGCCTGTCCTGCTCTGATAGACTCCTCTCTGCAGGAAGAGCACACTTAAGGAAGTGGGCACTTTAAAGTGGGCAATCCCCATGGTACAAACTTCAAAGGCGGAGGCACTAAATCACAAGTGTGTCTCTAATGGATTATAAAATGGGGAGCTTAAGATCCCCAAATGGTCAAACTGAAGCTGTATATTAGTGTGGAGAAGCTTAGCATGATGTCTGCCAGTTCTGATCAGGACTGGGGACTAAGGGTCTGCCAGTCTCCCATGGTTGTTGCAGGAACATCACCCAGGAAAACAAGAGCACTCGCCTGGAGCCTAAAGCTCCAGCTTTTGCCTGACCCAAAACCAGTGGGCCCTGTGAGGAGAAGGAGATTGCCTGGAGGGAGCAAGGTCCAGTGGGGGTCCCACCAAGAGCAGAAGCAGAGTGTGAGATTCTGGTCCATCGAGAACAGCGTGCAAATCAGTTTGTCTGGCTGTGTGCATTGTGTGATGCCTGTATACTGGGTAGGGGCTGCAAAGAGGATTGGACTACTGCATCTATCTGGTTGTCTGTTTGTGTGCATTGTGGGACTCACTGATGCCAGGAGGGGGACACTCCTGAGAGAAAGGGTTGCTGCTCTGATGCCACACTGCCATGAAAGGAGGGCCATTGCCCATGGTTGTGCTGGGACTCTAAGAGGGCCGTCACCTTACTTACGACGAGACACTTGCAGCCTGATTCATCAAGGTACCGTTTTGCGAGTCTCTAATAGAGATTCATAAGGAATCGCTATTAGAGACTCGCAAAACGGTATTCATGTAGGAATTGCTAAATAAATAGCGATTCCTACACATTCCTTATTTGCGAGTAGCAAATTGCTACTCGCAAATAAGGAATAACTCCCCATTCATTCCTATGGGCCAGAAGGCCCATAGGAATGAATGGGGAGTATTCCTTATTTGCGAGTAGCAATTTGCTACTCGCAAATAAGATAGCGATTTAAAGGAGTGGTGTGGCTCACTGGTTAGAGGCGGCAGACCTGTAAGCAGAGAACGGCCCGGGACCAGGGTTCAATTCCCGACGCGGCAGGGTCTTGGACCAGGGTCAACGGACTCGATAATTCTCGCCTCAGTGCCTACTCTAACCAGGGAACACACTCGGTAACTCTGGGCATTAAGCTTGCCTCATCTCTACAACGGCCCCCCACAGACGCCGGGGATGCCTGGTTTCACCCTGGAGACACCCAGAAAGGGACCATCTGACAGGGAAAACCAGGACGGGTTCCCCAGCGGTCTACAGCGCCAGGACACTCAGGTAGAGTAACAGTGCGCTTTACAAGTATCCCACATTTACATTTACATTTACATTTACATTTACTGATGCTACTAAACGATCACCGTATGCCAGGAGTGGATCGAGAGAAGACTTAGGGCCATCGCCCAGTGGGTGCTGTGAAAATCCCTTGCATGTTAGGAGGGGGCTGTAACCCAGAAAGAGAGCTGTTGCCCTAGGACAGCTGGCAGTCACAATATCCTAGCAGGTTGTGACCTGCAGAGCTGGAGAAAAGTTCACCTCCCTGAGTTAGGAGCACCCAAGACTCGGCCCAGAATGAAGAAGAAGACTCATCCCCGATCAGAGCAGTGCCATGTACATCTGCCACCACAGCTGCAGATTCAGAGTTCCGTTCTCTGCCTGGCCAGGAATGCACTCCTGGGGACTCTGGACCACCATCCCAAGAAGTGTGGGTAAGGATAACGGGCTTTCGAACCCTAGGGGAACTTGCCCCGACTGACGCGTCTATACGCGGATACATGTGGACTTTTGCTAGAAGCCCTTGTAGAACTTTCTAAGTCTTGAATATTCAAGCAGGGCCATGCTTGGATGTTGCCATATGTGAATGGGGAGTCATCATCATCCATAAGCAGGGAAGCGGGACATCAGCTGACCCAGACAATCATAGTGGACCTGCCTTAAGAAGACTATTGGCCACATGTATCATGCATTTTACCAGTCGCAGACAGCCTGATTCACAGGATCGTTTGTGGCTGGTAAAATATATTTTGGTATGTATGAATTACAATCTGCCATCCGGTAAGCATGTTACAGAGTCACAATTTGGAAATGTGAATACATACCAATTTGTTATTAGGAAGGGGTGTGTTAGGGCGTCCCTCCCTAATACTGAATCACAGTGGTATGTAGGAAGGTTTTGCAACTGAAATGCAGTCGCAAAACATATGCATTTTACCACCTAATTCAAGTAGGTGGTAACCCATTTGCAAAGGGGAAGGGGTTCCCCTTCCCCTTTGTGAATGTTCCTTAAAATGTTTTTTTAAGAGCAGGCAGTTGTCCCAATTCATTGTTCTTTTTTAAATGCAACCCATTTTCCCCTAAGGAAAACTGGCTGCATTAAAAAAAAAAAAAGAGTGCTTTATTTAAAAGCAATCACAGGCATGGTGGTCTGCTGACCCCAGCAGGCCACCATCCTTGTGATTTTAGCGATTCCTAATGGGTCACAAATTGCGACCTGCCTCATTAATATTAATAAGGTATGTCGATTTGCGGCCCATTAGGAAATACTAAATGAAACTCATGGATTTTCATATATTCAAATAGCGATTACTTGATTGTGATTCCCAGAGAATCGCAATTAGGCAATCTCTATTTGAAATAACGATACATGTGGCCCTTAGTTATTTCTAAACACTGCTGGAATGGGACTACATATTTTGCAATTCAAGATGACGACGAGACACTTGCAGCCTTGTAGAAAATAATTGGGGGGCACTACCAACCAGAATATAAGATCCTTAAGTATTTGCCCGGCGGTGTCGCCTCTTGAACCCACAAAGAAGTTAAACTATTGAAGAGGCAGGCGCTGGAGACTGGAAGGCAGGAAACAAGGTTTTTATTCACTCCGGAGGAGAACACAACGAAACGGACAGAAGGTATCGTTCTGAGGTGCTCTAACTGCATCCCTGAGGCCTGGCCTCTTATACACATGTTTATCTGTTTATTGCATGTAACACATTCTCGTCGATACTTTGATGTACGGAAAGACATCCTCAGAATCCCCCCCTTTCCCAGCCCGTTCCCACGCAAGGTTACAGTGGAAGTCCCCGCCCCGGTCACAACAGGTGATGATCATCGCGCAGCTGGATATTCCGCCGATTCACGGAGTGTGTGGGGTTTGATCGGGTCTCGTAGGGCGGGGGCTTTGATCAACCCGGGGATCCCTTGCTGGGGGGGAACTTTCTATTGTACGGGGAGGGGCAAGGAACAGAATCGGCAGAGCTGGGTGTTGGCCTGGGAACGAGGAAGACGAACGGGCACACGGGGAAAAGGGGTTTGCATCAAAGGGCCGGGGATCATAAATGGGAAGAAGGGAGGTGTCGCGCTGGGAACGAGGAAGACGAACGGGCACACGGGGAAAAGGGGTTTTATGATTCGCGGCAGGTGCAGGCAGGGGGGTTGTCAGTATGCGGGGGGGATGCCGGCGAAGCTAGGAGTGGGAGAGAGGCGCGCTGGCTCTCGGCGGGAGCAGGGAAGCCATGGTGTTCAAAATGGCGGCTGTTTTACGCGCACAAAAAGGTTAAGGAGAGCAAGAGGGCGCCGATAATGTTGACGGTCTTAGTCCAACTTTCAACAGTCCCCCCTTTTCAACATATCTAGCCACCTTGCTTTACTCAATGTCAATTTTCATCAAATTCCTAACTTCGGTATCATACAATGCTCTCATATGTTCGCTTCCAATGTCCACAGTTTTGGGAAAAATACAACTCGCACATAAAGAACACATAGGTGGCAAACATTGAATTCCTAAGCATAGGCCACATATTATAACTACGGGAATCAGGATAATGGTGAGCAGTCTCCAGCCCCAGCTTTTGACGGTGTCCCAGAACCAACCACCAAGCGACCATTCTTCTTGCTCTTGGTGAACTTCCGAAGAGAGTCTGTGAAGATGTTCGATGGCTTTGTACACTGAGGGTGAGTTGTCCGGTATGTATGTATAACAGCTGGACCCAATAATGCGGCATGCTCCTCCACGGTCCGCCAGAACCACATCTAGAACGAGGCGGTTCTGAAGAGCCACCAAACGGACCGCTTGGAGCTCGGCAGTGTTGTTGGCAAAGATGCCCGCTGTGATGTTCATGGTTGTCTCGACTGCCTGAGTCAAATGTCGGATGGCACGGCTGTTTGCCATCGGGCCCCAGAGGGGGACGAGTCCTTTCATAGCATCGAGGAACTGCGCCCCTGTTGAGTCGGCTTGCTCAACGTCTTTGGCTCGTTTTTGCCTGTGGTGATTCGCTGGGGCCACATAAGTTGGAGGAAGGACGAAGGAGATGTAGCAAGTGCCCCCCCAGCCTTTGGGGAGCCAGGTGTAGGCCTTCGTGCCGCAGATGAAATACATGTTTGGGGATGACACAAAGGAAGGTGGATCCGTGGAATCCAGAGTTCTGGTAAAGCGGCAAGCGCTGCGACTCACCAGTTGTGCCCCAAGTCCTTCTACACACATGTGGCCTGTGACGTTGATGACCGTCAGGGCCACAGTCAGAGTGGCAGCCGTTCGTTTCCGCAGATAGGAGAAGGTGGGTCTGGTTGGATTGTTGAACACCTGCATTTCGATTCGTTCTTTAGCCGGGATGTCCATTTGGTTCGAGTCGCTGGGGGTCAGCGGGCAGAAGTGTGTCTTTGTCTTGTTTCGCCCGGCCCCATGAGAAGAATGTGCTGCAGTTCTGCTGGAGGTGGCATTGCCCGTATAGCTCTCTTGCAGGAGGATCAGCCAGGCAAGGCAGGAGCCGTGGACAGAGAAGGGTGAAGGGATGAATGGTATTGAATGTCCAGTGGCATGGGGTAGCAACCCACAGATCCAGCAGTTGGTGGTATTGGTGGCAAGATTGTGCTGGTGAAGTAGCTGCACGAAAGAGTTGTTCCAAAACTCCTTTCGCCTCTCTCTTAGTTGAGGAGAGAGCGAAATTAGATAATGTTCCTTCATGGTGGTAGGCTGAGCAGTGGTTAGGAATGTTTCGTGAGCAGGTGCGTGTTCTTCCATAATCCAGAGCGTAGTCATGAGGAGAAAACAGAGGAGGATTACGATGAAGAGTGCAATTGTCTTTGAGCTATGGAGTCTGTCTATTCTCGGATTTCTGTAGTGGGTATTTCCTGCTGTCTCCGTCGGCTTCTTATTTGGCGCTTCCATCATCTTCTTATCTGGCGCTTCCATCATCTTCGTCTTCAAGGTGCTCGGTAGTGGGCAGGACCACAGACTTAGTTTTAGTTTCTCTCCGGGTAACCCTTGGTAGTTTGGGTCACCGTTCTGAGATCCTTTAACCTAGTCCGTGGCCTACTTAGCCGAAGCTCCCTCCTTTCGACGCAGGAAATACCCTTCTCGAGATGGCACAGTGGGGTCAGGATGTTTTGAAAGTTCAAGTGTCTCAGTATCAGGGTAGCAGTTCAACGATGGTCGGTCCTGGTTCAGGAGCTCTTCTTGGGTGTTGACGGTGTCTGTCGTGGCCAGGGCTGGAGAGACCTTTTTGCAGTGATGAGCGTGCAGCCAGTGTTTCTTCCCCTCCACTCGAAGTGCGGTCCGAGTGGTGATCAGCACTTGCCAGGGGCCCGTCCACCGGGGTTCCAAACTCTTTGATCGCTGAAAATTTCGGATCAGCACGAAGTCCCCCGGCTGGATGGCGTGACCCGGACCCCTGGAAGCATCGGGGATGGCCTGCTGCACCTGCTGATGAAGGACAGACAAAGTTTCAGTAAATTTGTACAGATAATCAGACATTAGGACATCCGGAACGTCATGAATGGAAGTTGGTTTCGGGGCAGACCAGACGCTCATGGGTCGACCGAAGACAACTTCATAAGGGGTTAAGTGATGTCGGGTGGGGGTAGAGCGCATCGATAGCAATGCCAATGGGAGGGCGTCTGGCCATTTCAGGCCCGTCGTACCCACTATTTTGGCCAGTTTAAGCTTTAGTGTGGCATTGTGTCGTTCGACAAGCCCAGCAGATTGAGGGTGGAAGACTGCGTGGAATTTCTGTTTAATACCCAGCCCATTTAGGATGAGCTGGATAACTTTGGCTACAAAGTGGGGGCCATTATCACTCCATAAAACACGACAGAGGCCATAACGGGGGAAAAACTCCTTTAACAGAACCTTTGCAGTGGCCATAGCGGTGTTGTCACGGGTTGGATATGCTTCCACCCACTTGCTAAATGCGCACACCACGACGAGTACATATTTCAGGCCTTGGCATCTGTCTAGCTGGATGTAGTCCATCTGCAGGACTTCAAATGGGTGGTTTGGGACCCCAAATCCCCCCCGGGGTACTACAGTTCCTTTCCCGGGGTTGTGTTGCAGGCATATTAAGCATTGTTGGACCAGGCGTTTGGCGGAATCTGGGATCTTGTCATTGTGCCAAACCCTGGAGACAAGTTCGATCATGGGGGCTGATCCTATGTGGGCAGGGGAGTGTGCCATGGTTAATATGGGAATCAAGTACGAATCAGGTAGCAACCATCTGTTCGTGTCTTTTGTCCGCCAGCAGCCTTCATCGTCTTTCAATCCCACCCGTGTCCATTCAGTCAATTCGTGTTGTGTGCTAGCCGTTTGTATGTCTCTAATTGTGTCCTTGGCGTCAGTCCAGTTTTCTGCTTGTGACCTGGTCACGTACATATGTGTTGTCGTTCTATTTTCAGCTGTCGTTCGGGCGGTGATGTCGGCTAGTGCATTTCCCTGTCCAATAATGTCTGTCACTTTCTTGTGTGCCTGGCATTTGATAACGGCAAGTTTGTTGGGGAGGAGGACAGCTTCGATTAAGGCGGAGACTAAATCCCCGTGCAAAATGGGTGTGCCGTGTGAGGTCAAGTATCCTCTCTCCCTCCAGAGGAGCCCAAAATGGTGAACCACCCCGAAGGCATACTGGCTGTCAGTGTAAATGTTCGCTGTGGTTCCTGTTGCCAGGATGCAGGCTCGCGTCAAAGCAATCAGTTCCGCTGCCTGGGCAGATCGCTGGGTGATGCGGGCTGTTTCTACTACAGTTCGAGCCGTGGTGACTGCATAGGCAGCGGAAGTGGTACCGTCGGAGAGTTTGATGCAAGAACCGTCCACCCACAACTCCCCGTCGGGGTCAGGGAAAGCTGTGTCTCTGAGATCGACCCTACTCCTGGTCTGTTCGTCCGTAAGAGTCACGCAGTCATGTACGGGATGCACATTGGGATCGTTCTCTGGCAAGGGTAACAGAGTTGCTGGGTTCAGTGTGGTGCATCTTTTCAGGGTGATATGGGGGGCAAGCAAGGTCAGTTCGTATCCAGTCAGTCGTGCACTCGTCAGATGTTGTGTCTTGGTTTGGTTCAGGAGGGTGTCGACTGCATGGGGTACCAGTACCGTGAGGGAATTCGAGAGTACAATCCCCTCACTCTGTCGGATAGAGACTGCAGCAGCAGCTACAGCTCGAAGGCAGGCAGGCAAGGCTCTGGCGACAGGGTCAAGAGTGGCAGAGAAGTAAGCGCACGGTCGTTGCTTAGGGCCGATGGCCTGGGTCAGGACAGATAAAGCGCACCCCTCCCTTTCGTGAGTGTAAAGGGAGAAGGGCTTTCTGTAATCAGGGGTACCCAGGACAGGGGCTGAGCAAAGAGCATCTCGCAGTTCTGTGAAGGAAGTTTGACACTCAGGAGTCCAAGGGAGTGGGAAAGGGACGTCTTTGTTTAGCAGAGAAAGCAGTGGTTTTACAACGAGGCTGAAGTTTGGTAACCATTGTCGGCAGAAGGAGGTGAGGCCTAATAGGGAGCGAACCTGCTTCTGGGTTTTAGGGACAGGGGTATCTAGAATGGTTTGGATTCGATCAGGGGTGAGTTTTCTTCCATCTTTGGACAAAAGGTGGCCTAGGTAAGTGACCTGGGGTAGGCAGAATTGCAACTTCTTCTTGGAGACCTTGTGGCCATTTTCCGCAAGGAAGTGCAAGAGTTGAATGGTGGCGGTAACCGCTAGGGGGGTGGTGTCGGCTGCCAAAAGGATGTCATCGACATATTGTACCAACACCACCCCGTCGGGTAACTGGACTTGGTCTAGTTGTCTTTTGAGGGCCTGGCTGTAGATGCTAGGGCTTTCCGTGTAGCCTTGAGGCGCTCGGCAAAACCTATATGAGCGGGCTTTTAGGGTAAAGCCGAAGAGATATCGGCTGTCTGGGTGGATGGGGATGGAGAAGAATGCGTTCTTGAGGTCGATGACGGAAAAGGTGGTGGCAGTGGATGGAATCAAGGTCAGGATGGTGGTGATGTCTGAGACCACAGGGTACTGGGGTACCACCACTTTGTTGATCTCTCGGAGGTCGATGATGAAACGGTATGCTCTCTCATCTCCCTCTCCCTGCTTCTTGATAATGGGCAAGATAGGGCTGTTGCAAACGTTGCTAACCACTTCCTCTACCACTCCTGCGTCTATCAGTGACTGGATAATCATTACCAATGCCTTCTCGCCCTCTGGCGATATCCGATATTGTGGGAGTTTTGGGAGTGTTGCGTCTGGTCGGACAGTAATGTGCACTGGGTCAATTAACATACGCCCTACGTCCGAATCCGCTTTGGCCCACAGATACGGAGGTAGAGTGTCAAGCAGGGACGCGTCAACGTCGGTGATGGAAAACATGTGTCGGGGGGAACAATGTCTAAGCAGAACGGGGTTGTCGTAAAGAAACACTCGAACTCCATCTTGAGAACACCTAATCGTCGCTCGGAAGTGTTTCAGTAAGTCAAGTCCCATAATGGCGTCAGGGCTATTGGAGGAAAGCAAGAACGTGGTGTCGGTGGTGTTGTTTTCTACGTCAAAGAGAATCGGGGCAGACAAAGGGTTGGTGGAGGGCGTTCCATCGAAACCTGTCGATGTTATGAGTGAGCCAGACAAGGGTGCCCTTGGAATCAGTCGTTTAGATAACGCACTACGTGTTGCGCCAGTGTCTACCAGAAATGGAGACTTGGTACCCAGGACCTTAGCAGTGACATAAGGGCCCTGCTGGTCAACATAGAGCTCGACTGGATCCCTCCCTCGCCCTTGGCTGTCCTATGCGAAGGTGTGAGTGTCGTCATAGTCAGATTGTTGATATTGGTTCTGCCTGGGTCGGTCGAACGTATTTGGTCTGTTTGATCTGTCATTAGTTGCGTCATTTGGGGGCCCTCGTTGTTGTCCCTTAGGTCTCGGTCCGTTTGCTACATCCCTGGGGTCTTTGTTTCTGATCATTTCCAGAAGAACTGGGCACTGGGATTTCCAATGGCCAGTCCCTTTGCAGAAAGCGCACTGGTCTTCTCTAAGGTCTGTGCGTCCACTGTAGGAAGTCAGAGTGCGGTCCTGGGGAAATGTAGTCTTAGGGACGTTTGTCTGGTAGTTTCCCCGGTATTGGTCTCGTCCTATAGTCACCCCTTGCAGTTTGGCAATCATCACCCTCTCTTTTAAGTCCTTCTTCTTTTTCTCTGTCGCCCTATCGTTTTCATTTTTCTGATGCTCATAATATTGGGCCATTTGGAGAATCGCTGTAGGTTTGGAGGCTGCCCAACTACTCTCGCTGGCCTGTAGTTTCTGGGAGATTTCCGATGATAGGCCCTTAACATAATTCTGGACAAACAGATGGTGTCCGGTTGCAGTGGTCATGTCCTGGCCGCTGTAATCGGAGAACACCGTTTCAAACCGGGAGAAGTATTCCGATACATCCTCCTGGGGTTTTTGGCGACAGGCTGTTACTATCGACCAGTCCACTTTCTTTTCTGGGATTAGGGTTTTTAATTTCTCTACGATTTTATCTGGGAGGTCTAGAATGGATTTCAACGGCTTTTGTCCTGGTCCCCGTTGTTTGTCCAGGTCATCGAGTTGTGACCAGGTATGTCCAAACAGCTCAAGGTGGTCGACTTTTCGGATTTGCTTCCACACATCAGCTGGTAGACATAACCCGAAGAACAAGTCGATGTCAGCCAGGGTCATGATCGTTGAACCCAGGGCTGTACCCAATTCAGTATAGAAGGCAGTGGGGTTTTTACGTAGGTCGGGTAGAGATTTCCGGAATGTCAGTATCTCTTGCCGGTCCCATGGCTGGTAGACCCAGTTGTATACTACCCTTCCCTTCGCATCTTGGTTGTTTGCATCATCGTGAGTCCCTGTACCCCGAGGAGGAACCCAGTAAGGGGCAGCCTCACGTATCGGCATCATGGTGTTAGATTGCTCGGTTGGTGGTTCGGTCACTACGGGGGCTGCGGATTTAGCTCCCGGCTTTCGTTCAGTGAGGTGGCGGAAAACCTCAAGCGTACGCGTAAGGAGGTCCGACACATCACACTCGCCCTCATCCCCGATATCGACCTTCCGGTACAGAGTCCTTAGGCTCTCGGGACCTTTGTCTCGATATCGGTCCTCGTATGCATTCAAGACATGATAACACAGTCGTACGGTAAAATGTCGTCTGTGACTCCCTGTATACGAGCTGAACATATCTGTGATGTACTCTTCATCATCCTTCCTTTCTACCAGTGTCCTTGCTATTTTGTCGATCCCCGCTCGCTCATCTTTGTCTAGTCTGTTTGTTCTTGCAGGGCCAGCCCCTCGAGTCTCATGGTTGTCTAACGTTGTTGTTGATGCGGGTTTTAATACAAGGGGTTCGGCTGGCACAGAGGCCATTGGGGCCGACGCTGTGGCGGTACCTTCGTTTGTACCTGGGGGTGGCGCGTGCTGCGCCACGGGTTGAGAAGGGGCATATGGAGGGGGCATGTAGATGATAGGAGGACCTAACAGCAGGTCCTCATTGGCTTGTCGTTTCGAGGGTAAATCAGGGTAGAGCATGGAGGGGGTTCTAACCGGACACTGGCTTGGCGTTTCCATTTCTAGTTTCTGTTTAGCTTTCTCTCTTTCCTTTATCTCTTTTTCTAGTTTCTGAGCAGCTAGGTGGGCTGCTTTTCGCAGCTCTTTTTCCAACCTACTCTCAGTTTTCTTTTTACGTTGTTCAGTTTCTTTTCGCCACATGCCGAAGCTGTCAAGCATAGTAGGTGTTGTCTTGTTTTTACCCAGGGCAGTTTCTAGCGTTTTTATTTTATCATCATCGAAGGATCCTATCAGGGGCCATTGACTTTCTTGACCCTTTTTTGTATATTTATGCCATAGTCTACTATAGGCTATAGCGGTCAATCCATGCTTCATGAACATGTCCTTATTAGGGGTGCCTTCCAGTGGGGCTGGATGGTCCATCTCTAATAGGCGGTCCGGGCTAAACAGGCTACTAATCAGTGGGGAGAAGACAGACATGACGGCTCGTAACGAGGGACTAAAAAGTCAGCACTGCCTATCTTATCACTAGGTGCAAAGACTGGACAGAATATTTCTATTCTACGTTGTTTGCAGGCAGTGAATACCTCATAGATCAAAAATAACAAAAGACCAATAAATAACAATGGGGAGAATGAGCAGGTCCGCAAAGATCTGCGTTACCTACCCTTTTCACTATCTGCAAAAAGGGTGGTCTCTTCCCTGTTTGCAGACAGGGAATCTCCAGGAAACAATAGTTTTGCGAACAACAGTTCAGTTTCAAGTGATTATTGAGTGGGGGAGAAAAAATAAGCACGGCTGCTGCCCTACCTATCCTCCACTGCTTGCAAAGAGAGAGCCCGTTGTTTCTCCGTTTGCAGACAGTGAATCTCCAAATAAATAAAAAGAGCAATACTAGTATTTTTAAACAAACAAGCAATCAAGCAATTATTTCGCGACTTGTCGTGGTTACACGACCTTACCCGGACCGCATGGACAGTTTCCTGTCTTCCGAATCCAGCGCCCGATCGTCCTCTCTTCTTCGTTATCCTCGCGGCACTCCTGATGGTTCCCAGTCAGGACCGTAGATCACTCGAGAGAGGTCTGTTCGGAACCAGTGAAGTTCGGATGATCGGCTGTCAGACGAGGGTCTATCGGACAGACGCGTTCCCGATCGTTGCAGTCGTTCACTTTGTCGTCAGGACCTCTCCCACTGGATCCATGGGTCGCTGATGGGCCCCACGTTGGGCGCCAATTGTAGAAAATAATTGGGGGGCACTACCAACCAGAATATAAGATCCTTAAGTATTTGCCCGGCGGTGTCGCCTCTTGAACCCACAAAGAAGTTAAACTATTGAAGAGGCAGGCGCTGGAGACTGGAAGGCAGGAAACAAGGTTTTTATTCACTCCGGAGGAGAACACAACGAAACGGACAGAAGGTATCGTTCTGAGGTGCTCTAACTGCATCCCTGAGGCCTGGCCTCTTATACACATGTTTATCTGTTTATTGCATGTAACACATTCTCGTCGATACTTTGATGTACGGAAAGACATCCTCAGAATCCCCCCCTTTCCCAGCCCGTTCCCACGCAAGGTTACAGTGGAAGTCCCCGCCCCGGTCACAACAGGTGATGATCATCGCGCAGCTGGATATTCCGCCGATTCACGGAGTGTGTGGGGTTTGATCGGGTCTCGTAGGGCGGGGGCTTTGATCAACCCGGGGATCCCTTGCTGGGGGGGAACTTTCTATTGTACGGGGAGGGGCAAGGAACAGAATCGGCAGAGCTGGGTGTTGGCCTGGGAACGAGGAAGACGAACGGGCACACGGGGAAAAGGGGTTTGCATCAAAGGGCCGGGGATCATAAATGGGAAGAAGGGAGGTGTCGCGCTGGGAACGAGGAAGACGAACGGGCACACGGGGAAAAGGGGTTTTATGATTCGCGGCAGGTGCAGGCAGGGGGGTTGTCAGTATGCGGGGGGGATGCCGGCGAAGCTAGGAGTGGGAGAGAGGCGCGCTGGCTCTCGGCGGGAGCAGGGAAGCCATGGTGTTCAAAATGGCGGCTGTTTTACGCGCACAAAAAGGTTAAGGAGAGCAAGAGGGCGCCGATAATGTTGACGGTCTTAGTCCAACTTTCAACAGTCTGATTCATCAAGGTACCGTTTTGCGAGTCTCTAATAGAGATTCATAAGGAATCGCTATTAGAGACTCGCAAAACGGTATTCATGTAGGAATTGCTAAATAAATAGCGATTCCTACACATTCCTTATTTGCGAGTAGCAAATTGCTACTCGCAAATAAGGAATACTCCCCATTCATTCCTATGGGCCAGAAGGCCCATAGGAATGAATGGGGAGTATTCCTTATTTGCGAGTAGCAATTTGCTACTCGCAAATAAGATAGCGATTTAAAGGGTGCCAGGGGTGTCCAAAGGACACCCTGTAGCACCCCTTAAATGCAAATTGGAACAGGTGTTGCGCACACACATGTCCAAAGGACATGTGTGTGTGCAACATGCAACTTAGAAAAATGCTTTTAAAAGCATTTTTCTAAGTTTTTGCTATTTACCGAGAGGTCTGACCTCTCGGTAAATAGCGGCCCGAAATTGCGAATTAGCAATTTAAAATTGGTTGATTAATTGCATTTAAGGAATCTCTTATAGAGATTCCTTAAATGCAATTCCTCACACAATAGCGAATTCTGTAATAGCGATTATTGCATTTGGGATGATGAATCCCAAATGCAATAATTGCGCTCGCAAAGGGCCAGATTCTCAGAATCTGGCCCTTTGCGAGCCGATTTTCGTTTCATGAATCAGGCTGTTGGTTGCTGTTCGCTTCTTACCACCTGCATGTTACTGGTGTACCCGCAGTTTTATCAGTGCTAAAATCCATTACGTATTCCTTCCAAGGCCAGCATTACCAGGGCACGCAGCTATAAATGTCACCCAGGGCAGGTGTCAGGGACATTTGCTTTGCTGCAGCACACGTGCATTGGGGGTGTGTGTGGAGAGGAGGTTATACCTGTTCTCTGTGTGAGAGGGAAGCTTGATTTGCTGCAGCATGTGCTGGATCTATTACACGCAAAAGGAGCGTCACATCCGGTCGGTATGAAAGGGAATTCGCCTATCCACTAAACACATCTGGCAGAGCGAATCAGCTTCATTTTTTTGGGGGGGAATATCTTTATTACATTTTTATTATTTTCGCAATACAAAGAGATCAAACATAAAGATATATTGCACTTACATACAAAATCATTATCAGTGTGACATTACATATTAGATATATAATTCCAAGTGTTACCACTTAGGGAGCACAGCGCAATTTATCTCTAGTTCGCAAAAGATGACCTGCATTGACACGTTGATATAAACATACGATACCCTAGTTTACTGTCACCTCTTATTGAGGGGCAGGACATATCTGTCATATGGGTCTTCTTCCTACAATGATTGATCAGATGCGAACATGTCTAGTATCCCCATTTCGTACCAATTGTGTGTAATATAATCATTAAATAGCAATAGACAATAAGGCTCAAGTGATAGAAAGTGAACAATTTCGCTGGTTGCAAGATATCTTCATTTTTCTACGTTTGAACCATAACCAGAAAACTGTAAAAGAAAAGGAGATATCAGGTACACAGAGAAACATGGGCCTAGTGTGGTATGTGCCTTTCGAGTGAGGCCATGTCGAGGGTCATGCGCAGTATAGAATTGGGTCGTGGTTCCCGGTCAGTACATGATTGTGAGAGTGCCAAGGCATCATGCGTCCAGGATCGTGCCTATGTAGCATCATGAAGGAATGTAGGGTCATTGCCCTGTCTAGCAGTCATGTCCAAGGCTGTCCCATGTACACGGCCCATCCACTCCACCCAGGCATCATTTCAAGCGCCATCTCCCAATCACTGCGTGGGGGGAGAGCGCAATGCAATGCTAGTTTGTATAAACGTTTTCAGGATATCGTCCCAGACCTGTGCGATGGGAAACTTACGCAGCCCCGCCATTTCTTCTCTATGAAGAATGGTGCTCTCCGCCTGTGCCCAGTTTTCTAGCGATTTTAGCCTCCGGAGGGTCTTCATGTTTCCATCTCTTGGTTATCAGCAATTTTGCAATGATTAAACCTAAGTCACAAAATCTAGGGCCATATTATCAAGGAAGCTGCGGTAGTTTATCGCCGCTTTACCGGCAGGAAACTGCCGATAGAGCGGCGATAATGGCCTTGATAATATGCGATTCGAATTTCAATCGATGCCCAGGTTAGATGTGTGAACATCTAACCTGGCTTCGATTGAAATTCCAATTGCATATTATCAAGCCCATTATCGCCGCTCTATCGGCAGTTTCCTGCCGGTAAAGCGGCGATGAACTACCACAGCTTCCTTGATAATATGGCCCCTAGAGTCTACTTTATTGGCTTTCGTACGTTTGTAAATCCCCAGGATGCAAACCTCCCATGTGTGTGGGACTTCGGTGTTAATGCTACAGGTGAGGGTTGCCGTAATTGTGCGCCAATAGGAGTGAAGTAGGGGGCAGGACCACAGCATGTGAAGTAGGTCTGCATCTAGTAGATGGCATTTTGGACAAGCTGTGGTGGCGGTGTTAAAATATTTATTAATCTTGTCTGGCGAGAGATACGCCCTGTGTATTATATACGTTTGTATGAGCTTGACATGTGAGTTACGCGGTATGCGTGTGGCACTGGCCAAGACACGTTTCCAGTCTTTATCTGCCCAGGGCTGACCTCTGTCTGCAGCCCATCGTGCCCGGAGTCTCTGCGGTGGTTGTAACACATGTGTAAGCAGGGCCTGCACTAGCCAGTGAATCACATGCTTCCCCTCCCCATCACATGCAGGTACTGTAGCAGCTGATGTGTTTGTGGCTCAATCGTCAAATCGCCCCATGTCAGTGTCAATGTCCTTATAATGGCTGTGTGTAGGAGGAACTGACCCACTGGCTGGCCGGTATCCGCTGTCAAGGTTGCAAAGGGCAACAAGGTGCCCTCCGTGTATAAATCTCCCAGCGTCTCCACTCCTACCTCAGTCCAGGGTGCTAGCGATGCGTCCGTTACAAAGTCTCTGCCTCGGGGCATACCGACCAGTGGCAGTATTGGGGCGTAGGGAATAGTGTCTTTTGTAAGTTGTAGGCTCCTTCAGTAGCATCTGTGTCCTAACTCCACATGTAACTGTGTCGGGCGTGGTAGTTTTGCCAGTGGGTGGAATAAGCTATAGATTTGTATCTGTGTCCATAAACACGACTCAGTGGCGGTATCTGCCAGGTTCCTGCCGCTTAGCCACTTTGCGACCCACTGCAACTGCGCAGCTAAATAGTACAATTCTAGATGAGGAACTGCCAAGCCCCCGCTTTCCGATGGTGCATACAATTTTTGCAGCGCTATCCTGGGCCGCCCTGTGTTCCATATTAGACCTCTGATTAACCCCTCCAGCTCCCGGAACAGCCGCAGCAGGACATATATCGGCAGATTTTCAAAATAATACAATAGCCTGGGCAGCACTTTCATTTTAGTCAGGGTGATGTGACTCATCACGTTGGGCGGAAGAGTCTTCCAAATTTGTATCTGCGCCCGTATGGAGGAAATGGCGTGCACCAGGTTACCCTCCAGTATGTCCGTAGGGGATCTGTAAATATATATGCCCAGATATCTAAACATTGTCGGGTACCAGGCAAGCGCCGCTCCGTTGATTGTTATATCAGTTGTGCCCACATTCTCACTAAAAGAGTAAGCGCCCGATTTGGCACAATATACCTTAAGTCCTGAGACTTTCTCAAACCTATGAAATATGTTAGATATAGCTGGCGGTACATCATGTAAGTCTCTCACATACAGAAGTAGGTCATCCGCATACAGGGACACCGTGTGGAGACCATCTTCCAGAGGTATACCCTAGTCCACTCCGCTTTCTTGCAGTAGAGCCGCCAGTGGTTCCATGGCAAGGGAGAAAAACAATAGAGACAAAGGGCATCCCTGTCTCGTTCCACATCTGACCCTGATTGTATCAGACATGAGCTTGCCCGTGCGGGCCCATACCATGGGCTGCTGGTACAATAACTGCACCAGTTGTAGGTACCCATCCCCTAGCTCATATTTAAGCAGCACCGCTGCTAGATAAGGCCACTCCACTGAATCAAAGGCCTTCTCCAAGTCTAATACTAAGCATCCAGATCGTGGCCAGTTCTCAATCGCATATTTCTGAACTCTGAATAACCTACGGATGTTAAGAGAGGTGCTCCTGGTTGGTACAAACCCATTTTGATCACTGTGGACCAGGGCTGGTACAAACGGGATGTACGCCTAGCTAAGGCTGAGGCAAGGATTTTATAATCAGTATTTAGCAAAGCCAGTGGGCGATAGGAAACAAGATTTTCAGGGTCCTTACCTGGCTTCAGGAGAGAGACCAGCATCGACTCATTTTGCGTAAGTGTAAGGGCCGAATCGTACAAGGACGCTGTGTACACCCACAGCAACTCCGGTATTAAGATATCAGGGTAGGCTTTAAAAAATTCAGCCGGTAGCCCATCCGGACCCGGGGATTTGCCGTTCGATACAGAGAATATACTATAATGCAGTTCGTCCGGCAGCAAAGGAACTCCTAATTCATCTTGCTGATGTTCGGTTAGCCGTGGTAGCGTCAGGGTAGAGAGGTAGGACCTATACATTGTGGTGTAGTGTTCCACAAAGGAATTGTGTATGTCTCTCTGGGTGTGAACCATGTCTCCACGTTTGTTCCGTATGGACGTCACAGGTATGATAACTGTGTCTTGTCGTATTAGTCGCGATAACAACCTGCCAGGTTTGTCTCCCATATGATGAGTGCGTGCAGAGAGTGCTGCGTAATTCAAATGCTCCCCCCTAATTCGTGCCAGCGACCCATCGTCATTCTCTCCAGCCTCCCCCTCCCTTCGGAGCAAATTATTTTCAAGCTGTGTAAGCTCAGTCTCTAGTTGTCTAAGCATTCCCGCCTGAGTACCCAGGCACTCACCTCTAACCACTACTTTAAATGCATCCCATTCTACTTGGGATGTTGTGGCGGTGCCAGTATTCTCCTCGAAGTAATGTAATATGTGTCTGGCCAGCAGTCTCCGGAAGGGTGCATCTAGCAATATGTCAGCTGCATCCGCCAGGTTGGTATCGGCAGCCGATGGCACTCCCACAAGACCTCCAATATGTGTGGGTTATGATCTGAATGTGTACTTCCTAAATAATAGACCGCGGACACATGTGGAAGTAATTCTTCCTATAGCATGTATCGGTCTAGTCGTACATGTAAACCGTGCGCACCAGAGCAGTAAGAATACACCCTGTCATGGGGCTTCCGGTGTCTCCAAACGTCCCTGAGTCGCCACTGCCCCGCCCAATTAGTCAACGCCTTTATAGCAGTATGTGTGGCAGTGCCCGGAAGGGGCGGAAAGGAGCGGTCCAGTGTGGCGTCAAGGACGCTGTTGTAGTCTTCCCCCCGAAGCATAGGGACGTCATGCCACGGCACTAGAACTCGCGACATATCATCAAAAAAGGCTGACTGGTCAGTGTTCGGAGCATATAGTGATGCAATCATGATCTGTCTGCCGTCCAGCGTGCCCCTCACCACCACGTATCTGCCTTTCATGTCTATCAATGATTGTATAATTTTAAGTAGGACCCCTGGCTGTACCCAAATTAGCACGCCCCTTGCATAGGCTGAATATCCCGTGGCATATAATTGCCTCGCCAGCGGCGATGTAAGCTGGATCTCTGATTTATTCAAATGTGTCTCTTGCAAAAGAGCTATTTGTATGCAATGTCTCTTGAGGTATGAATATATCTGATACCTACGTGACGGTATGTGCATACCTTGTACATTCCATGTATCAATTTTAACTGCTAACATATCTGCCAAAGCGCACAAACCCTCCCCACGTCCCCAGCAGCCCCTCAGACTCGCCCAGTACGCATGACCCCGTAACGCACAACCTCCCCCACATGATGACTTGTGGCATGTTTCAACAAGCTAAATAGGTGTACAATAAAAGATATCTCATAACAAACCAATACCATGACATAAACATTAAAAAAAATACCAAAAGGCCGATGTTGCAACAAGCAATAGTCCAAACCCTCAGAAGATACAGATAGTCAACAATGTCTGAGTCCCATGTTCCAGAGGCCCCCTATCCAAAGGCACAATATAACACAACATAGTCAGATGTTGCCCCAGCTCGGGGACCCCCTCCATGCCAACGATATACCCCGGCTCCGATGCAACTATGACAGATTATAAGATCAAACCCATCCCTCCCCCCGATAACATGATGGCACTCACCGTTACGTATGCGACCCTGTGGCCGAAGTGCGGCCTCTGTGTTTGAATACAACATTAACGACTGGACATGTTTACATATACTTCACAATACCTCAAGGATGCAGTCTCGCACCAGACATATGATGCCATCAGCTGTTTGCAGAGTAACGTCTGGTCACTCATTCGAATCTTGCGAGGTTTGAATTTATTTAATTTTTTTATTTAAAGAGTTTTATATAGCGCTGGCTAGACCCGAAGGTATCAGAGCGCTTTAAATGAGAATCAACAATGTAACAGAGAAAGTTCAACAATTACACAATACTTCCCAAAAAATAGGCAATATAATTAGGAGAGGAGAGAAAGGAGAGAGAAAAGTAGTGGAGGGGGCAGGGGAGGTAAGAAAGGGAGGATAAGGGAAGAGACAGTAAGGAGAGACGAAAAGAAGTCTGTCTAAAGACCGCTCTGGGTAGGTGACGACCAAGGAGGGAATCCATGGCCCATCTCCCCTATAGCTAAACCAAGTAGCTCCATCGGGCATCAGACAAAATAGTTCAGTCTCAATACATAGAGAGAGGAGGGAAGGAGAGACATAAATAGAGGGAGGATGCGGGAGGAGACGACAGGAGAGATGAAAGGAAGTGCAATAATGAGGGTCAACAATATACCAGAAAAAGATCAACAAGTAAACATTACAACAAACAATCAGCAATACATGAGGGGAAGAGAGAAAGGAGAGAGAAAGTAGGGGGGTAGGGGAGGAGAGAAAGTGAGGGTAAGGGAAGAGACAACCGTAGAGACGAAAGTAAGTCTGTCTAAAGACCGACTGGGTAGGTGACGACCAAGGAGGGAACCCACGCCCCATCTCCCCTATAGCTAAACCAGGTAGCTCCATCGGGCATCAGACAAAATAGTTCTGTCTCAAGTGGCGAGGGAAGAGGTTCACAGAATAACAGGGTGGGGACAAAGGGCAAGGGCATGTGAGGGCAGAGGACAGAAGCAGGAAAGAGTAGGAGCGGAGAGGGGGGAGGGTTGGGGGAAGGGAGAGGGGGAAGATAAGGTCAGGAGAGACGCGGGAGCGATAGCCCAAAGTCCGGCTGGGTAGGTGATAGTCAAAGGAGGGAGCCCAAAGTCAATCTCCCCATAGCTAGCGAGGTAGCTCCACCGGGCATCATGTATTCAAATTGAACAGAGAAGATAAGGACATTTTCATCTTGCTCACTGGTAAGCTGAAGTCAGGTACTGGTGGTTGTGTTACTCAGTTGTTCTAAACATTAATATAAGATGGGGCTCAGTCACAGTTTCTTTCTTTTTCTTTCCACAGAGTGTGGTTGGTCCTGAGGAGAATTCCTAGTACTCGCGGGATTTGAATTTTTCTGCCTAAGTTGCTTTTTGTGTTTATTAATTTCGCAAAAGTTTGTGGCAACTGTACGCCATACTATTTCTGTTTTACGGTTAATGGATTTAAGTACTTCTATGACTTTGGAGATGGTGTATGTTTAATAACCAACAGTGTAAATCATCGTATTTTGGCAGATTGAGTGCTTTTTCAGATGGGGTATTCTATTCCCCATTTGATTTAGCATTTTGCAGGATGAATGTAGAGGTGTGTTTGTGAAATGATTGAAGTGGTATGTTTGAAAGTATAGCTGTGAATTTCGTGCACGTTTCTTTGTGTCCATTTTCATTTGTTGTAAAAAGAACTTTTTCTTGTTTTAAGTGTGTTGACCTTTCTAATGTTCTGAAAAGTAATTTATTTCAAATAAATCAAGCTATTAAATAGCATTGGATGCATTGTACAGTTGTCTTTGTATTGTGGATAGATTAGGTCTTGTGATTGAAGTATCAGTACTGACATTTTTCTTTGTAGATGAGTTTGCAGCATTGGATCTCCCAGCAGGGGTGGTGTACACGCAGGGACACATCAAAGCTAGTACAAGCCAGTACAAGCCAGTACAACCTTAAAGTACAGACAGGAACGTTAGCTTTTAAAATCCAGGTGCAAGCAGTCTGAGGTAGCTCAAGCCCATTAAATTCCAAGTACTCATAAGCCACGTAGGGGCAATTTAGAGACCAAAACAGAGGCCTTAAAAAGTAAAAGTATTTTTTAGAAAAAGGAGCGTCGCCATTTTAAAGTCAGGCAATTTAAAGCTAAGGCAGTGTCCTCATTAAATCAGCCATTTGAAGGTCAGGCGGAGAAATAACCAGCAATAGAGTTTAGGAAGTATATTAGAACCTCAGCCAGATGATCGTGCCGCCACAGAGATCAGCAGGAGTCCCCATGAGGGAGAACAGGGTCTCGCCCACAGCGGAAAGCAGTCCAAATAGTAGCATCAAGCCACCGAAGAAATCATCCCCCAGCAGGACCCCAGCACCGCCCGGCAGTACAGTGCTCGGCGCCGGTGGACAGAGCGGGTCGAGAGGTAGATAAGCACAGGAACGACTGCCTGGCTTCAAGCCTGATAGGATCAGCATCGGATTGTGGCATAAAAAGAACCACAACGTGAAGTCCAGCAATAGCAAAACAAAATAGCAACAAAACAAAAATGGCGTCATGGAGTCGACACTCCAAGTCCCACAAACTGCTGGATAGGCGGGCTATCCTACAATCAGCACCCGAGGACAGAAAGCCACTCACCGGGGCTCAACTCCAGCTCATGCCTCCATCTTCCCGGGTCGTCGCTTGCAGCCCGGCATGATACGCAGCCCATAGGACGGCAACAGGGAAGCCAAATGGAAATGCCGCCCGTCCAGATATACAACAACAAAACCGGCAGTAAAGAGCACCAGAAGGCTGAGGGAGAGATGTGCGGGTGTCGGAGTAACAGTCGGCCGAGGCGGAGTCCACGGTTTCATCTCCCAGCAGATCACCCGTGCAGCCATGCAGAAATGACCCGATCGCGATGCGGAGAGCCAACGGCCAGGCAGTGAACCCTGCAGCACTACGAAAAAGATCCCGCAGGTAAGCTGAAGATTGCCCCAGCAACCTCTGAGTGCCTTGATGGGGGTGCGTCATCCGGTCCAAGGAGCCTGTCTGAAATCGGGCCTGAGAGATACGGTCTAAACAGGGATATCTACCAATTTGATAATCCCCAGACCGGGAGCTCCTCCGGGAGGCTCCTACCTTCCTGACATCTGCTCATCATTGCTGAACAGTTCCCGTAGGCCAAATCTTGTTCTGTACTTGACATTTATGCTCATCACGGAGTCTAATCAAGGAAAGAGTTTAGCAATGTTCATATGATGCTGTTAGCTTTCTGCGGAGTAACATCTGGCTGTTCCGTCGAGTCCTGTGAGTTTTGTAGCCCATATACCGGCTCATAATCGCTGGAAAGGTCACGCTGGCTGAAATTTGAGGCTTCTTCAGTCCCCAAATTACCGCTGATCTCTGCTACCGCCTCCATGGCATCTCATTGTCCACTAAGAACCAAGTCCGTGTGCGGTCCCATCGCCGGCGAGGGTGACGTCCGAACTCCCATCGGCCTTATCTCTCTCCGACGGCGGCGGAATGGACCCCTCAGTTTTGGCAAGGTAGCCAACATGGAGGCATCCCGAGGCCCCCACAGCTGTAAAGGTGTCCAGCTAATCCTCCGCCTCCTCCTGTGTAGCAAAGAAGTGCGTCTTATCACTAGCTACCACCCGCAGGCATGCCGGGAAGAGTAGAGAATACTTTAGGCTGTGTTGCTGAAGACGTTTCTTCACTGCCATAAAGTAGTGTCTTTGCCTCTGCACCTGTATAGTATAGTCTGGAAAGAACATGATTCTATGATTGTCTATGTGAATGACCTGCAGTTTCCTGTTTTCCTGGAGGATGGAGTCTCTATACCGGTAGTTGAAAAGTCGGAGAAGCATAGTTCGCGGGTTCGACCCGGTGGGGGGCCTCGCAGGGACCCGGCGCACATATTCAATGACAAAGTGAGGTGAGAGTGTACCCTCCGGCAGCAGGTCCTTAAGCCAGTTTTCCATGTTTAGCGTGCGATCTCTCCCCTCCCAGCATTCCGGCACACCCACAACGCGCACGTTCTTTCTTCGCGCCCGCCCTTCAGCATCCTCAGCTCTATCCTCCAGGAACTCAACTCTGTTGAGCAAGTCCTGTACCTGTTTGTCAGTCTGGGCCACCTGAGGTTTGATGTCAGCAAGCGCTGTTTCAAGACGGTAGTACAGTCCATTAGCTTCCGGTAATCTGCATGGAGATGAGTCAGGTCAATTGCCACTTTGTCAATCTTAGATTCCAGGGAGGTGCGTGTCTGATTGATAGTGTCTTCCAGCCTCTCCATCGCAGCAAGCACTGCGTCCAGCTTATTCGCTGTTTGATCTTCATGTCCGTGCTTCACCATCTTGTCCGTTTTAGGCTTAGGCGGCAGCTGTGGGGTTTGCGTTCCTCCTGCTCCGACCCGTGCCCGGGTGCCACCCGACATGAGTCGCCGATGTTGCACTCACATGCCGCTCCGTATATGACAGGATCCCAAACCCCGCCACCGGGGCTCACACTTTAAAGCGGGGTCCACAGCAGTATCCGGAGGTCGTGAGTGGTAGTGGCGCCCAACCCGCAGTCCGACACTTCAATGGCAAAGCACTGCCATATCGCACATGTATGTGCACTGCAGCCTGGTCACCACTCGTAAACCAGTTCTTTGGGCCACTACCTGGTGGCGGCATCAGCGTTCGCCCCAGTATGGGGCAGGCGTGGGGCACGTCAATAGCATTGTAATCACAGGCGCCAGCCAGTCACATCCAAGGACACCACCCAAACATTGTACACAGAGACATGTGGGCTCAGTACTCCAGTATGGAGAGGTCTCTGCATCCACAGTTCAGCAACCCCATGAGCAGCTGTATACACCTCCCCTTTGGTGCACACCTGGGTCTCAGTATGCCGGTGAGCAATGTCCAATCACTAGTGCACTTCTATACTTCAGGATCACGACCCTCAGTATCTGAAGTAGTGTCGCAGCAGGTACAGCCTGACCAAGAGCAGATGCATGAGTCGCAGCTGGCAGGTCAGGGGTGGAGGGCTACTGCATTTGATTAAGTCTTGGGGTCCTTTGCGGTATTTTCAGCTCGGGTAGCTGCATCGCCCGCCACTTTTCCCCCCTCCTGTGTCAGAATCGGGTATCAGTTCACCCGGAGGATCTATGCAGCATACGCAAGTCGATCACGTAACGGGAGCCCCAGCTGGTTGGTGGCTCACAGCAATGAAAGGCATTCAAGGCTGCTGCAGGTCAGGCTACCAAATTCCTCCTCCTCATGCGGGGCCCCGTGTCAATGGAGATGCAAATGGGGCTCCAGCAATCCCCTCACGACCGCGTCTGTAACTTTACCTCACGCTCCACATCAGATCATTAAGCACTCGGGGGTGCAGCATAGCCAGACCTCTCAATCAGTCCCGCGGGGGCCACAGACCTACCTCGCCATCCGCCAGTTCTCTGCCCTCCTCAGCAGGGCTAACCGCCTCCGGTGCTCCCACCAGCGGGGGCGCGCAGAGCAGACCATGCCGTGAGGGCAATGGCCGAGTAAACGGATCGGGCGGCGCCACCACCCACAGCGCATTCACGGGTGGGTCATCAGTTAGCAGCTGATCCAGAAATTGCGTCTGGCAAAGACCGGTGGGGAACAGTCAGCGGGGGTTTGGGCACATCTCACCTCCCCTCTGTGACCATCCTATGAAGCTGCAACAAGGTAAGGGGTCATCAGCGGTCATCAGCCGTCCTCGCCATTGATTGCGGCCTTGTGGGTGTGGCGAATCCTCGGGTTTGCCTAATCCATGCCCACCGAAGGAAGCGCGCCTCGACCGGCTCGCCAGGGGCAGGGCCAAAACCGGACAGAATTGGCATAGGGGGTCCCGTTTCCGTTCCTGCTGTGTTTGTGCCCAGTAGGGGTCCCCGGCGGCGTCTATATGTACATTGCAGGGCCCATTTGGGGGAGCCTCCGGTGGAGCTCTACCCGGGCACGTCCACCACCATTCCAGCCGTAGCCACGCCCCCAGAGCGAATGAGCTTCATGGCTTAACATCATTGCACATTACAATTTAGGCATGATGTAAACTTATACAAGATACATTGCGGCCCCCGGGGAAAGCAGGTCGGCAGACCAGTCTTTTCCCCGGGGTGTTCGCGCGATGCTTCAGGACAGGCAGGAAGTAGTTAGGGGCTTAGGTCAGGGGTGGGAGGGGTTAGGAGGCTATATAGGGGGACAGGAGGGGAAGGACTTCCTCTTCCTGTCCCCGGTGCCTCAGGGAAGAAGTTAGTTTTAGTGCAGACGGAGCATTACTTAGGTAGGCGGAGTGTGATTTGAGGGAGTTTGACGTTGCTCCTGGTGCCCCAGAGCGACGTTTAGGCAGGTTTACTTGGTGGTTAGGTAGGCGGGCTGATATTTACACAGTTTGCCAGCGTGTCGCCCCTGGTGTCCCGGTGCGGCGAGCGAAGGTGCCGAAGCTCATGCATCTCGCGGACGGGTAGAGGGTGCCGAATCTCACGCATCTCGCGGACGGGTCGAGATCGAGAGTGCCAAACCTCACGCATCTCGCGGGCGGACTGAAAGCTTAGGAATCATCATGGCAGCGCCGGATGCAGAGGCGGTAAGGGCTGCGCTCCTTGTGCTTGGCCGGGCTGGGAGGACGGACCTCCTCCAGCCCGGTGTACTGGACCAGGCGTGGGTCGGGATGACCCGCATGCCTCGGTCAGCGTCGGCGGGGGTGGCTGCGGTTGTCGCAGCATGCATGGATGAGCCCGCTGGGGCTCGGGAAGGTGGGCCCAAGAAGGGGAGGGGTAAAAAACAGCAGGAGGCGCCCAAGAAAGGGGGGAGGCGGCTAAGCCTCCCGGCCAAGATCGAGGTCAGGGAAGCGGTGCCCGGTGAGGAGGGGGGGGCAGAATGGGCGGGGCAGACTTCGCTGGCATTGCATGCCGGGGGGTCGGGGAGCATGGGCCAGCTGGTGGGGTATGATGAGAGCAGCAAGAGCAGTGGGGGGAGGGCATGGGTGAGTGGGAGGTGGCGGCTGGAGAGGATTTGGCCTCGCGCTGTCTGGGGGGGAGGAGGGGTTCACCATCCTGGACCAGCCGGTCGACCTTTCGGGGGGCCGGAAAGGGGTTGTTAAGCCGCAGGGTTCCAAGGGCAAAGGCCCTCTGAAGGCGCAGCAGCAGAGTGGGACGGGGCGGGCGGCGGGGAGTGCTGCGGCACCCGCGCCAGGGCGGAGAGGCCTGGGGGAGTCCGGGCGGTCTTCTATGTACGACAGGTGGGAGCATATGACCGAGGAGGAGAGGGCCCGCGATCAGCGTCGCGTCATTGCTGAATATGAGAGGGAGTGGCAGCGCTTATGCGAGGCCAGGGAGGCTAAGGCGGGTGGGGTGCTCAAGGGCGATGGGGCCCAGGCACCTGCGCGTGGCAGGGGGTCAGCAGGAGGTAGAGGCAAGTGGGCCCCTGGGGCCCCGGGGCAGTGGGTCTGGGTGGAAGGTTCAGGGACTGCCTTGACGGATCAGAGACCTGTTGGCACCGGGGCCTCCGCGAGCGCATACGGCTCGGGGGGGGTGGGAGCAAGCCGGCGGGGACCGCTGGCAGAGGCCGGGGTGGGCTGGCGGGGCACAAAACGGCCTCCAAACGCCGGGATGAAGAAGCAGGGGGGTCCACGGCGGCCTGCCCTCCATCGAGGGAGCGGGCACCGGCGATGCTGGAATGCGAGTTTATGCCTGGAGTGAAAGGGAAGGGTGCTAAGAGGGTGGTGACGGAAGTGGTGCCGCTGGACGTTCAGGATGAGTGGTTGGATTGTGAGGATGAGGAGGATGACTTGGAAGAGGGTGAGTTGCGTGAGTCTGAGAGTGTGGGCAAGGCTAGGGTGGCACCTGCCACGGTTGGTGTTTTCCATGAGGCAAAGGATGGCGCCAGTCGGGCCAGCAAAGGGACCATGATGCCGGCGGACGCACGGCGACGGGAGATGGACGCTCCTGCAACCTTGTGAGGTAAGGGCGCGTGGTGGGACGCTTGGACGGAAGGGGGGAAAGGAGGGAGGAAGAAGCCCTGCCGGTCGGTGGGGGTGGGGGATGGGTCTGTGCGGACGGGGTCCCCTGTTGGGGTGGAGCCTGTGGCAGCTGATGGGGGGAAGACGGTCACGACGGCCAGTGCACAGACTGACAAGGTGGAGGACCTGGGGGGTGAGGAGGACGGAGTTGAGAAGCTACGGAATTAGCTGCCGTACATGGGGTTGGCGATGCCCCTGGGTTCTCATTTGTCGGAAAAGACGAAGGGGAAGATTTGGAGGCATGAATATGTGGATGTGTTTAAGCTGCTGCATAGAGAGATTTAGGCGAAGGAAGGGTCTAAAGAGGAGGAGTGGGAGTTGACCAGGCGGCCGAGGGTGCGGGTAACGATGGAGAATTGGACGTCGGCCTTCTCGATTTACGCGAGTATCTATTGTGAGAAGCACGGGGATCGGGCTATTGCTCTGTTCAAGTATATGGATGTGATCAGGAAGGCGCAGCTGTACTTCGGGGGTTTTGCTTGGCTGAGCTACGATGAGAAGTTTAGGGCTAGGGTCAGCGTTAATCCAGATAAGCCGTGGGGGGAGGTGGACCAGGAACTCTGGATTCAATGGATGTCCTCGACGCAGGTGGCGGCTTCCACTCATACGGCTAGCGGTCTTCCGGTTACTTATCGGTCTTTTCAGTCGCGCCCCGCCCAGTCTGGGGCGGTTAGCCAAGGAGGTGCAGGTGGCCGGGGGAACCAGGCTGTGTGGTCAGGGGCAGCGGGACAGCAGTACAAGCCAGTGTCTTCGGGGGCCTGTTGGGGGTTCAATAAAGGTTTCTGCAACCACCCCTCTTGTAAGTTCAAGCATGAGTGTTCAAAGTGCGGGGGGCGGCACGCAGTCACACAGTGCCTCACGTTGGCTTCGCCGTCAGAGCAGTGGAAACTTGCCAAGGGTAGGGGGCAGCCTGGGCCGAAGGGCCCATACTCCGGTTAAGGTGGAGGCCATGTGTCCATGGCTCTCCCGGTACCCTGATAAGGAAGCGGCGTTGCGTTTGTATTGGGGTTTCATGGAAGGTTTTCGGATTGGATATCAGGGGCCGAGGGAGAAACGTTGGGCTGAGAACTTGCGGTCCGCCAAGGAGTTGCCGGAGGTGGTGGCGCGTAAATTGGAGAAGGAGGTTTCGGAGGGCAGGATCGCGGGTCCTTTTGCAGATTGGCCGATGTCGGATCTCATTGTTTCACCTCTTGGGGTGGTGCCCAAAAAAGAGCCTGGGGAGTTTCGATTGATTCATCACTTGTCCTGGCCGGAAGGAGGGTCTGTGAATGATTTTATTGCGGAGGAGGACTCTAGAGTGCTGTATGCGTCGGTAGATGATGCCATAGGCTTGGTGAGGTCCTGTGGGAAGGGGGCTGAGTTGGCCAAGTGTGACATCAAGTCGGCCTTTCGCCTTCTCCCCATTCATCCGGCGGATTTCCCCCTGTTGGGCATGAAGTTTGACGGGCCTATTTTCGTGGACATGGTTCTGCCGATGGGTTGTGCGATTTCCTGCGCGCTTTTCGAGACTTTCAGCTCCTTTTTGCAGTGGGCCTTTGTGGACCGCAGTGGACACCGGCTGGTGTCCCACTACTTGGATGACTTTCTGTTTGTGGGCGCGGGTCGCTCTGGCGCCTGCAGAAAGGCTTTGCAGCAGTTTCAGTTGTTGGCGCAGGAGTTTGGGGTGCCATTGGCGCCGGAGAAGACGGAAGGGCCTAGTTGTTGCCTGACTTTCCTTGGGATTGAGTTGGATTCGGTGGCTTGGCAGGCGCGTTTACCGGTACGGAAGATTGCGGAGATGCAGGAAGCTTTGAGAGGTGCGATCGTGGTCCGGAAGCTTGAGTTGAGGTCTGTGCAGCGCTTGTTGGGGTTGTTGACCTTTGCTTGCAGGGTTGGGAGGACGTTTTGTAGGCGGCTCGGCATGGCCATGTCGGGGGCGGCCCTCCCACACCACAGGATCAAGATCACGCTGGGGGCCCGGTCGGACTTGCGAGTGTGGCTGGTTTTCCTGGAAGATTTCAATGGTGTGTCCTTGGATTTTGAGCGCGACAGGATGGTGTGGCAGGTTCAACTCTACTCGGACGCGGCGGGTGCGACTGGTTTCGGGCTTTTCTGGGACGGCCCCTGGTGTGCGGAACAGTGGCCAGCTCATTGGCTGCGCCAGGGCAGGAGCATTGCGCTTTTGGAGTTTTTCCCCTTGTTGGTGGCGTGGTTGGTGTGGGGCCCGGAGTTCAGGAACAGGTCTGTGTTGTTTCATGTGGACAATATGACGGTAGTGGACTTGGTGAACAACCAAAAGGCGAAGGACCTGCGCTTGCTGCGCTTGCTGCGAAGTTTCATGCTGCTGTGTCTGCGTTTCAATGTGCTGTTTCGCGCGCAACATGTGCCTGGCATGAGTAACGAACTTGCGGATGCGTTATCTCGTTCGCAGTGGCAGCGCTTCAGGGAGCTGGCGCCGGGAGCGGAAGCTTGCAAGACCAAGGTGCCGGAGGGTATCTGGGCCTGGGGGGAGTGAGAGTGGTTGGGTTGGTTGAGAGGTCGATAGCGGAGTCCACTAGGCGGGCGTACAGGTTGGCGTGGGCTGAGTTTGGGTCCTTTGTGGGGGGAGATGGGAGTGGGAAGGTTGCCCAGAGAAGTGTGTGAGCGTCGGGTGGTGCATTTTGTGTTGGATTGCATGGATAGAGGGCTGTCGTAGACGACGATTGCTGGCAAATTGGCGGGAGTTTCTTTCTACAGCTTGGTGTATTTGGGTTTTGATCCGGCTAGGACGGATCTGCTGAGTCGAATGTTGAAGGGTTGGGGTCCGGTGAGGGCGAAAATGGGTGGGGGGGAATTGCCACGTGAGGCGGTTCACGTTTGCTTTGTTGGAGTTGCATTTATGTTGTTATGATGGGGAAGAGGTGGCGCTGTTTCGCCTGTGCATGATCTGGATGTTTTTTGGTGCATTTCGGGTGTCAGAGTTGCTGGGGACACGAGGGGCGCCGGGTCAGACGTTTGAGGACGTGCGTGTGGATGGGGTTCGGTTGGGCATACGGTTGTGGCATTCCAAGACTGACCAGATGGGTCGGGGCAAATGGATATGGCTGTCGGAGAGTGGGTGTGCGGGTGTGTGCCCGGTGCGAGGATGGCTGGGGTTTTGTGGTCGAGTGCGGAGGTTGGAAGGGGAGATTTTTGTGCACTCGTCGCGGAAGCGCTTGACGTCATCCCAGTTGCTGGCGGTTCTGCGGATGGCTTTGCGAAGGCTGGGCAGGGATCCGGCGCGGTTTGGCACGCACTCGTTTCGGATTGGGGCAGCCACTGCAGCGGCAAGTTTGGGTTGGTCGTGGGAGGAGATCCGGAGGATTGGTCGTTGGCGATTGCGATGCTGTGAGCGTTACGTGCGTAAATGAGGGGGTGGGGCGTGCTGCTTGGCCAGCTGCACAGTTTTGTTGTTGTTTTCTTGTTATGCTGGGGTACTAATCTTTTTCTCTTCATAGGTTGTGTTCGTGGACCGGGGGCCAAGACGGTCACCTGGGTCGTTGGGCACTCTTTTGTGCACTGGGGAGAGAAATACGCTGCCAGGCAGGTGTACGGCCGTAACCTGGGCCTGAGGAGCAGCCATCACGAAGTACAATGGTGGGGTAAGAGCGGAATGCGCTGGGGAGAACTGCTACCATGGCTAACAAGAAAAGTGTCGCAGCTGGGCTGCCCGGACATGCTTATCATCCACCTGGGGGAAAACGATTTGGTGAAGCAATCGGGGGTGTCACTATTGCATTTGATGCAGAGGGATATGGAGGCGATGAAACGCAATCTGGCTGGCGCCTGTATTGTGTGGACTGAGTTTGTTCCAAGAAGGATTTGGAGGGGTGCTCTCAAGCCTGCGGCTGTGGAAAGGGCCCGCAGGAAACTGAACAGGGCGATGAGACTCTTTTGTGCGGATAAGGGTATCCAAGTGCTGGCTCATGTCGGGCTTCAGCTGGAGCAGCCACTTCATTTCCGAGATGATGGCGTGCACCTTTCTCACATCGGAAATGCATTTTACCTGATGGAGTTGCGGGATCTGATTAGCTGTCTGTGGAACGAATCGCTCTGGTGTAAGAGAGACTGAGCTCGAAAGGTGCACGCTTGGTGGGGCAGGTAACCGCCCTCCGGGGGTTCCCTGGGTGGCGGGCACTGGGAGGTTGATGAGGGAGGGCTGGGCCCAGGGCTAGCATTTGATTTATTTGGTAACCTTAAAAGATTTGGATGACTAAATTGAAAATAATTTCATTGAATATATGCGGCCTGAATGATATTAAGAAAAGGCAGAAAGTGGCAGAAGGGTTCAGGCTAGCTGCAGCAGATAATATATGTCTCCAGGAGACTCACATTGAGGGATCACAGCAATATCTGTTGAAAACACTTGGATATAGACTTATCTCTGCTACATCTCAGGGGTCACGTACAAAAGGGGTAGCCATCTTGGCAAAAGGAGGAGGGACCCAGTTCTCGCGCTCAATCGCAGATAAATTTGGACGATATGTGATAACTGAGTGCTGCTATAATAAAGGGAAAAATAAATTGACACTATGCACTGTTTATGGCAATATTAGTGATGATCAGGAAGTGGTGAACAACATCTCTAACAAACTGGTACATTGGCCCCTCCCTATTATTGTCTGTGGAGATCTTAATATACACTTACCTAATGAATGGTTATCTGACCCAGGCTTTGTTTATAAAGGTAGGAAACGGAAGGTATACCAATCTCTGATTGATTTATGTGCACTTCATGGATTAATAGATGGGTGGTCAGAGACATATCCGGGGAATCCTGGCTATACTTATTACTCTTACCCTCATTCTAGGCATTTAAGATTGGACATAAGTCCTGCACTTTAAAATCTAGCTGCCAAATAAAAAAACACACGAGAATTCTCTCGGACCACAATCCACTTGAACTTACTATAACAGTGGGGCCCAATAGACCAACAGTTACTAGTTGGACGTTCGAAAGAGCGTTATTGAAGAATGATGAATATTGCACGCATATGAGGAACTGGATTCTGGCCTTTCTGGAAGACAATATAGGGTCCACCTCAATAGAAAATGTTTGGGACACTATGAAGGCTTGTATCAGGGGTGAAACTATGCGATTCTCATTCCAACGTAACAGTTTAGAAAAACAAAAAATGAGGTCCCTGGAACAAAGTCTGCAGATCGCTGAAGAAAATTTGATCAAGGCAGTACAGGATGGGGAGATGACAGATAGGGAAGTAAACAAGGTGGCAATAGCTAACAAGCATTAAAAATGCAATAGGGCTCGCCTTTTATTAACTTAATGCCACTTGCTTTGCTATACAATACCATTAGCATAGCAAATGACATTAACTTAATCAAAGGCGAGACCTATTGCATTTTCAATGCTTGTTTTTTTTAGGCTACTACATACTCCGAGAACACAAATCCTCTTCCAGATTAAAGTTACAAATTCTTTAGCATTGCCTGTCCATGTGTCCTGCCTTCAAGGAGGTAAGCAACAAAAAACATGTGTTTTTTATTTTCACCTGAATGGGATAAAGTGGAAGTCCTTGTGCTAGATTATTGATTATAAAGTTTAGAAGCCAAAAAGTCTAAGAAATAGGTATTTGCCAGTCAGTAGAAAAGAGGGTGTACTAATCAATGACAATCCATTATTTTCGCACTAATTAGAAGCAATTTACCAAACCGGTCACTATAATTTGAGGACTCTGACAACAGTTTTGCCTTTTGATGCCTACATTTTCTAAAAGCATCCTGCTGTCTGCTACAGTCGAGGCTAGTGGAATTATGCAATTTCAACTGCTGCTGAAAAAACATAAACAGACCATTGTACTCACCCAAGCTGCACCAATATCTATTAAAAACACCAAGTTATGTTTCAGAACCCAGTCTGCAGCCCTCAGATTTCATGTACTGGAGAACTATGTTGCGTAGCATTGTCTCTGGTAGATGGCACTAGCATCTGCAAGTTTTCAACTTCAGGAAGCATGGTAAGAAAGCAAAAAACTATGACAGAGACAACCCTCAAGACATCATTATGTCTTGATAAGAGGTTTTCTACTAAAATTGTATGTGCATAATTTTCTTATAATCTGCACCTCAGGTGTGATCAAGTTTAAATCCACCACTGCTGTTGGCTTTTGTTGGTTTTGGTCACCCTTACACAAGCCAGGTTACATTTTAGAATCATTTTGCCAGTTTAGATTTCTACTCTAGCAATTAAGAAGAGTTTCAAATGAGAAGCTCTCTTAGGCCTCTCTGTAATGTCTGCAAACGTTTCCAAACATTAGTTCAGACAGCCTTGCATACACCACTCATACCTAGCAGTTGTATAAAAATGTCAAGCACAGAGAGCATGTGATCCAGACAAGGTGATATTCAATAAGATGTTGCTGATAACGTAAGTTCCCCTACACAGGCTTACATTAACACCAGGCCACTATGAATTGATAAAGCTACAACTTGTTTATTACATTTGAACATGAAAGCAAAGCAGACATGCTTTTAAGGACACAGAAGGATTGTTTTTCATATTTACAGACAGCACCTTAGGGTAATTGATATAAGGTTTCCCACTGGGGCAGTCAGGGGAAGCCACCAATAAATCCACAAGACTTTATATCCAGAATCCTCCAGGTAGTGAACCTAGGGATTCCCGCCACGCCGCATCCCGGAAAATCATGTCCTGAAAGAAGAAATCCTTTTAACTCGAAAAAGCCTAACTCTCTGTGAGGCATCACGGAGCCCTATTCCAACATATCTCCACTGTACAACTTGGGCAATTATCGACTGGTATTTTCTTCAGCAGCTGTATATCAGTTTTTGCTTCAGTGGAATATCTAATCGTGGCTACCTGGAGGATTCTGGATATAAAGTCTTGTGGATCTATTGGTGGCTTCCCCTGACTGCCCCAGTGGGAAACCTTATATCAATTACCCTCAGGTGCTGTCTGTAAATATGAAAAATAAAATTGAACTTATACTTTGACGGGTGGCTTATTAAATATTTGCATTTGTCAGTGTTGGTGCTTGAATAATAATTGGGACCCTCTTTCTAGGGCCTTTTTGGAATTACCCTACAGAGGCAGGTAACTTTTCTGTACATTGGTTCTTCATATTTCCCCTGCTTTACCTGCCTATGATTTACTGTCAGGGGTCCCCTTTGTAGAGGTTAGCCATGACTCACGGGCCACACCACCTGTGCCGGTCTCTAATAAACCACCCACCGCCTCTCTTCCACACTTAGCACTGCAGGCAGCCGTGGAGCAGCGGCCAGTCCCTGCCACAAACAACACACACATACATCACGGGCAGCGCAAGGCCGTCCTTGAGCCCAGTGTTCTAGGCTGCATTCCGAGGGAGCGGCGCAAGCCTCCCACACGGGCGCGCATGCAAACATGTCTGCTGAACTGTGCGATGGGGGGCACGCACCCCTGGGGCTCTGCTGTTCCCTCCCTGTTACAAGGAGCCCCCCCCCCCCCCGGGGCTTCAAAGACAGGGCTCCAGAATATTTTTTTTAAAGATATATAAAAATAAAAACGGCGTTTGCGCGTCCCTTATTAATCAAGACATTAAACTGATAGCGCGAGCTCCTGGAGACCAGGGTACTCAGCGAAAGAGGGGGTTTGGGGTAAGACCGGGAAGTGACATATGGGGAGATGTGACTGGAGGGGCCGTGCACTGGGGAAAACACAGAGCGGTTCATGGGTGAATAGGCACTAGAACACGAATGTATAAGGCGGGAGCCAATATTGGTGTTGTAAATCCTCGTGAAGGAGTGCTTCCTCCCCTAACATGGGCGAACTTTCAACTCTAGCCAATCCATTTTCAAAACGTCCAAGCAATGAGACGCTGCGGTTGATCTGATAAGACTGAGAAAGAAGATCTTAATTATTATTTTTATTTTGTTAAAAGACTACAAATCGCCGACAGATAAAAGGTGGTTTAGTAGCGGGGGAGAAGCCTTCCGTTTAAAACGCATGGCGAGCGCATCTAAATAAAACAAGCCCGACCCAGGCGTCCCACGCTCACAATGACAAAACAAGCATTACAGTCCCCGTTCCTTCCGCGCGTTCAGCCGAGCCCTGGGAATGCAGCGAGCGCGTTCCCGTGCGCGTGCTCCTTTCGAATCGCCTCCAAGGCGATGCGCGCGGCCAGGAATGTCTCCTTGAAAGGAGACACGGCCACAATAAGTTCTCGGCGGAGACGCGCTTCCGCGCGTTTCAGCCGAGCCCTAAAAACTATATATCGGAAATCCTAATTGAGAAAGCAATTGCGAGAGCAACTACCCGTAGGGAGACTATTTATGAACTGGGGGAGAAAATGGGTCACCATTTGGCGGTTAGAACCCGGGAAGAGATATCCGGAACCCTAATTAAAGCAATTAACGATCCTACGCTTGACTTGAAGACAGATCCGGCAGATATTAGAAAAGCTTTTCAAATATTCTATCAGAAGCTGTATTATGAGGATGAGAATGCATACGATGATCCCATGAGCTATATTGAGCCATTTATTACAGAGGGCTTGGGATTAGAAGATCAAGAAATCTTAGATAGTGCAGTATGCTGGGAGGAAATCCTATTATCTATGAATTCCCTAGCAACTGGAAAAGCCGCAGGCTTAGACGGGATTCCGACTAAGTTCTATATAAAATTTATACCCCAACTCAAGTCTATTATGACGGAAATCTATCAAAACATCTTTGAAGGAGGGAATCCTCCAAAGTCCTGGTCAAACGCGAAAATAATAGTTTTCCCCAAAAAAGACAAAGATCCCCAGGAAATGGGGTCGTATTGACCAATCACATTGATTAATGGGGATTCCAAAATGTATTCAAAATTATTAGCATCACGGCTGGCACCTCGGATTCATAGTATAGTCTCTGAAAGACAACATGGGTTTATACCAGGTAGATCCACAACCGACCATGTGCAAAGAGTTATATCCCTCTTTGACTACACGGGATCGACAGGAGACCCTATGGCGCTTATACTGCTTGACGCAGAGAAGGAGTTTGATAGGGTCTCCTGGAAGTTCCTGTGGGCCGCCATGCGGAACTGTGGCATTGGTGAGAAATATATTACAGCAATTCAACAGCTATATGTTGATCCCAGTGCTAGGGTATTGATCAACGGGGAGTTAACCGACAATTTTAATATTAACAGAGGGACACGACAGGGGTGCCCTTGCTCGCCCCTACTTTTTGCCATCTATATAGATGAGTTCATACATAGGCTCGAAAAAAACGCGCTAATCACCCCTATAAATGTGCGTGGTTTAGAAACAAAATGCTTAGCGTATGCGGATGATATCGCAATTGTAACAGGGGATCCTACAACTGCTATGAATCTCATTGAAAACGAAGCACAGAATTTCGGTAGAGCTTCAGGGTATAAGCTAAATTCCAGTAAGACACAGCTCGTGCTTAATAATAAGATTAGGATAAGAGACCCAAGAATAACTGATAAAGCAACATACTTGGGTGTTAGTATTAGTGCCAATGTCGGGAACATTGTAAATAACAATCTGGAGCCACTAATGCTACACATCAAGAGAGAATTGTCACGTTTAGATAATCTACATTTATCTATCGGAGGTAGAACAAATGTAGTGAAGATGGGTTTTTTTCCTAAATTTTTATATTTTTTTAGAGCAATTTGCTTGGAATTCCCACCACATCTATTTAAGAAAATAGATTCAATGTTCTCACAATTTTTATGTGGTTATAGTAAACCTCGGAGAGCACTCAAATGGATCACATTACCTAGAGAGCGTGGGGGTGGGCGTTACCTAATTTCTTGCTTTATTATTGGGCTTCAGTTATGAATTATAGCACAAGATTGTTAAAATCTAACCCAGTTGATCTGAGTATCCCTACACCACAAGAACTCATCTTAGGGAATGGGAGCAATGGCTGTCTCTGGCGTCATGTTAACGATGATCACCTTAAAAAGGTGAAATTCAAAACCATCAAAAATGTTGTGAAAGTGTGGGGACAGGTTAAAAAACTACTTGGTATAGGGCGATTTTCACATTATACACCGGTTCTACAGAACTCAGATCTGCCAGAAATATTCCCTGACTCCTATATACGGAATTGGTGTACATTAGGGATAGCGCAACTTGGATGTTTTTTCTCTGTTCAGGGAATGAAATCATTCGATGAATTAAAAGAAGATTATAACATCCCCAAAAGGGATTTTTTCAAATATCTTCAAGTGAGAGATTTTTTGCAAAAAAAAGGGGGTGGCCGTATTAAATTTCAAATTTGCCAAATTATAGAAAATATGGGTAACAACAAACCACCAAGAATTGGTGAGATCTATGAAAGCTTTAATACCTTACTCCCAGATGATATGGATAAACATGGGGTGGCATGGCAAATTAAACTAGAAGTTCCACCTAACATTCCACTTTTGGCATATGATCTATCTCTAACCTACTTAATGTCCTTAAGACTACAGACACAATTTTATAAAACATATTTTTCGCTATATTATACACCGTGTAAAATTTCTAAATGGGGGACAGGTAAGGGCACTACCTGCCCGCGATGTGCACTTCCTGCTGCGGACAGTGTGCATATGTTCGCCACATGTAATACCCTATTAAACATTATAAATGAAATATCTGGGTTTCTATCGGACATTACCGGGGCGGGGATTAACATATCAACTGAAGAGATTATGCTGGGCATCACTAATAAAGAACGTCCTAGACAGGTGCAAGGGGTGATCTTCGTGGCAATGGCAATCTTTCGACTATGTGTCGCATCAGCTTGGCTCGACCCCATCCCACCATCCTTCTCCCAATGGAAAGCTAGACTACTTGCGACATGTAACCTAGAGGTAGCCATTTATAAACAAAAGGGGCGTAATATTCGGCAGAGAGGCATGAAAATCTGGGCACCTTTGCTAGATTGGATACAGGCGCATTGAACATATGAACTGAAAATACCTTGGATAATTGATAAAATTTGTTATCCTACAAACAACGCAACTCAACCTCATTGAGAATACCAATTTCTGTCTTACTAAATCATTATAGAATGAAATGTATGATCAAGAGCGCATTGAGCTTTGATCTTAATATGTTTTTTGTTTTTTTTTCTCTCTGTTTTCCTTTATTCCCTGCTTATGAATGTGTATATGTGTAATGTAAATCTCTATGTAAATAGGAATAGAATTAACTGTCCTCATGGGGGGTGGGTGGGTGGGAACCAAGGGCTATAAATAAATTGTTGTAAAAAGTTGAATAAAGAAAAGTAAAAAAAAAAAAAAGGGAGGGGTGGAGAGTCCATGACGGGCAGAACCACCCTTTCAGGGAGGGGGTTACAGGTGCAGGATGGGGGGAGTGGTAGACGGGAGTGCGATGGATGGAGATGACGGAGGAGTTGGAAAGTGAAAGGGGGAAGTGAATGAGATGCAAAGAGGTCGTGGTGTGAATTGGGAGTGGCTGGTGGAGCACGTGAGTGGATGATGGGGTGAAAGGCAGGATGCTGGGGGGATTGTTTAAGTTAATGATGTTATGTTTATTTCTGAATGTCATGCCTGTCCTAATAAATGGCCTTTTACGCTAACTGATGCGTGGAGTGGTTATTGCGCGAGTACACTATACAGGGCTTGTCATGTTCTCTTGAGAATTTTTAAGCCGTAGGGAAGATAACAAGGTCAGATATATATATAAGATGTGTATGTTTTTCAAGGCAATCTCTTGCATTTACAAGTGTACAACTAACATAATGTGGCTCGTAGGAGTGCAACACGACCATCCGTCTCCCAGCCCACACACAGTCCAGATGTGAGCAACACCTGGGCAGGGCTAGACCAGGCCCCATTCATCAGCACACACTCCAGCCTACCCCGAATCCACAGCAGCAGCCTTCTAGACACAGCTTCTAGGTGCACCTGAAGGCACCTCATGCTTCTGAACGGTAGTTTTGGTTTAAGTTTTGCACCACACCTCCTTCACATTACCTCATGTGAAATCTTGATTTTAGGGGCTCGGGGGTTGGGAAATTGGTGCTTCTCTTGGAGGTGGAAGGTGAGGACAAGGAGATTTTTCCGGAGGCTGAACCTGGTAGCAAGAACCATGCCCTGTCTTACCTTCTACCTCCAGGGTGTGCTTGAAAGCCAGGAGCTACCTGCTTTGCCAAGAAGATGAAAAGGAGGGAGGTGGCTGGCAGCCTGAGGGGCACCCTTAGCGCATCCTAACCCGTGCCAATGCCAGGCACTGGGTCCGTGTCTGGGCTTCCATGGATGCAGCAATAGAAACATTTTCTAGTGGATGCTACCAACATGTTCTGAGCATGTCTGCAAAAAAAGCAGGTGTTTTTTAGTTCAGTGGCGGATTAACAAAAGGTGGGTTTACTGCAAAGTTATTCTGATTGGGTCCTCGTGTCTCAGTGAAGGGTGATTTTTAAATTTGTGAGGAAGAGGTCACTTAAATCACCTGCCAAACCTTCCGTGGAAAATCTGCAGTATTCCACTGCACAACATATTTTGATTTACCAATTTGCTGCTGTTTCTAGTTATGTTTGGTATCTCCAGTTTAACTGCTATTTCAGGCTCTAGTCTACTCCTCTTTTGCCCCATCCTGACACTGCGGAATAAATACTTTTACACAGTTGTTAATATATAGAAAAAAGGTTATCCTCAAAAGCAAGCATCTTCCCGGAGTCCTCCTTCTAGCTGGGGGTTTGAGTCATGCTGTATTAATCTGAGTGTGTTTTCTAAACTACTCTTATGTGGAAGATGACCTGCCCTCCTCGGATGGGTAAAAGGAAATTTTCCTGCTATGTTTACAGCTCTGTCTGAGAGGTTCACTTATGAGGCGGCTCTAGATGATGCTCCCTACTGCTGATCAGGCTGTTCTCCACTCTGGAGAAAAGCATAGTATGGTGGGTCTGGAGGAAGAAGCCTTCCACCAGAACACCGAAACCCAGGGACATTTGGCCCTCGGGTAGTTTAAAAGCGATTTGAATATTGGAATGTTGGGAGCTCCACTGACGACAATGAAGTGCGTCAGGGCTAATAAGAACTGGTATAAACCTTCTGCTCCAACATTACTTTGCTTGTCTTTCAGTTTCTCTCTTTAATTTAGAACATTCTACACTCTGTGGGCGGAATGTTCTAATAGCCTTACAGCCCTTCTGCTGAGGGCTATACCACTTGTTAAAGTCCCTCTCCCTCATTATAGGCCATTGCTTGAGTTTCAGGCCTACACCAAAGGTTCAGGGCCTTTAACAATGTCGGCAGGGCTATTTTAAACTGTTTATGGAGGAAAACCAACATGGAGTCAGAAGGAATGGTTTAAAGAGGCCAGTTTAGGCCATATATTTATGTGCTATCTCAGGCCAAAGGAGTTTCATCTCTAATAACATAAACAAAGCACAGCAATATCTTAGAGACTACTGTGGTCTGTGTTCAATGCCTTTTTAATCCAATAAGGTTGGCCAGTAGCGCATGAGCTGTATGTGATGAGTTAGCCTGTTATTCTGCTGTAAACATAAATCATGACTGCCCTCTGGGACAATTGTCTTTGTACCTACTGTATCACTTTGCAGGAGAAGATCTAGATGAAGCTCCTTTACACCAAGCTTGTGTCTCCCGAAGACTGTTTCCCGGTGTTTCTTCTTCAAAGTGGCCCAGAGCATAACAAGAAACAAATGTGTTCCATAATGGTTAGCAGTTACAGAATTGTGGGAAACGGGTAATCATTTATTTCTAAAAAAGTTAGCTTGAATCCCAGGTATGCCAACAAGTTCTGGACATTTGTGCTCCTGAAGGGTTTGTGAAAAGTGAAGGAATGACATGCAGCGAAACGAATGATGAACTTTTTAGAATATTCAAACACATTTGACCCCGGGACACCGGACTTCCTTCCACTGTGGGGTGCAGAGTCACGCGTGAAATCAGAGCCATCATGGAAGATGGGAATAAAGAAGGTTCAGTCCTGCTAGATATCTCCCCTGCGTGTGACCATGTGGAGTTAAGACAAAGCCTGTCCTAGTTAAGTATGAGAGAAATTGTTCTGATAAGGTTGAAGTCTTTCTTCGATGGGTGTTCTCAAAGTTTGTCTCTACCTGCTCCCCAAACTGCAACATTTGAAAAGTGTTAGGGGATCTCCAAAGGTGTTCTGTTCCTCTTATACTGTTAAACATTAATGTAAGGCCTCTAAACGAAATGATTCAATCGTGGTTGGAGAGTCCTGTCCTAGGCGGATGACAAAGAGCCGATCTTCAGGGTGGATGGGCAAGCTTCGGCCTCAGCTATGAAGCCCTTTGTCGGCCACCCAGCAATTGCTGGGACATAATTACCTGAAGCTATGGGTGAGTAGGATAGAGCTGCTGCTTACTATTGGTAACACTATTGATGGCTGAGGTGTGTGAGACCAACCATTCTCTCAAGCACTGCATGTTGAATCTCTGCAGGGACTTATTGATCAGGACATGTAACTTAAAAAAACGATGAATACCAAGGAAAACATGTTTTCATCTTCTGAGCATGCTTTGGAAAGTGCTGCCTTTTCAACCCTAACGAGGATCATGTTGGTGTTTGCATTCACTGTGAACTGGATAACAGTCTATGCATCATGGAACCTAGGCAGCCACTAAAAACCTAGCAGTGGGTTCAAAGCATGCTGTTTCGAAAGGTTAGGGGCAGACAAAAGGCTGATGGTGTTTTGGCCCCTAGGAAGATCCTACACTGTAAATCCATTGAGCAAAGGATAGGTTGAAAGCACTCTTATCCTCATAAATCTTTGATGACCAAGAGAAATCACGACTTATATGGCCTGCAATACGCAACACAAACATGGGCGAGCCCACGCCTGGCTCAAGACATTTAATATGGTGGTCAAATGATTAATAGGGATCACATTTTGGGAGAGGAGGTCACTCTTTCAATACCTTGCACCTAGTTGCTGAACTGTTTGCCTCTTGAAATAAGGCAAATCTTGCACTGCATGTCTTTCAGGAAAGCACAGAAAACTCAACTTTTCTATTTTTCTTCTGTGTGATTGGGTTCTCTATTTCCTTCTTTTTATAGTCTTATATTATCTTTGCTAGCCTTTTATTTGATATTTATAGCATGCTAGACTATTCCTGATTGTCTCAGCACCATAACGCCACTCCGTGGTCCCTGTGCTTTGCTGTGTCTAAAGAGATACAGATACTCTGAACCAAGAGATTAGAATACCTTCATGTGACTTGTAAAAGCTCTTTAGCAGGGATGTTACATTATTTCCTAATATGTGGGTATCTCAACTTTCATCGAGCTGTTGAAGGTCTTGTTAAACTGAGTATCCATGTTCAGGGATGTTACAGGGTAATAAGTTGTACTTGCTCACTCACCCCAGTTGACCAGAGCGAGAGACAGTGCTAAAAAGCCCTGGGTTTCAATTGAAAAGTAATGACGCTAGATACTGGATATGTGTAACCTTAAGCAGAGATTGTTGATAGCATGGAAGAGCAAACTACACTCTCTTAGCAGAAGATCACAGCAGTGAGCAAGGTTGGGCCCAAAAATATTAAACAACACTTCAGAAGCATGAAAAGGGGATGCAAGATGATTTTCAATTTCTACACATAACTCTATTTAAAGGTGTAAGGGCCATATGTATCATAGTTCCGTTTTGCAAATTCCAAATAGCGACTTTTAAGGAATCGCTATTTAGAATTCGCAAAACGGTATTGTTGGGATATAATATACCTTTAATAAAGTCTCCACGAGAGCGCTCGTGGAAGTGTTCTGTGTAGAACTCCTGGGACAGCAGTTGCTGCCGGGAGAGCTGCTGCATGGACGGAAATAAAGGAAGCTAACAACTACATCTTGGTAACATCTTCCTTTCACTGGCGACGCGGGTCCAGTGCTCCATCTCTTCCAAGAGGTTGCCCTTCACATTAACGGAGCAACCGCACGTCGTGTTTTAAGGAAAGCAGACTTCAAAAGACAAAAGCGGCAAGACGTGCAACTATCACCGTGAGTTTGGTTTATCTATAAAGACTTCCGCCAACATTTCTAGACACTTTAAAGTCATCAAGCGCAAGCGCGATTATCCCTTCTCAACAAAAACTTGATTTCAATCTAATTGGTAACATTGTATCAAGCGCGACATTCAATCGCATGTAAAACGGAATCGAACGCTTAAGCGCGAGCGTTGCTATCTCGAGCTCTGGCTCTGCTCTCAGCGCATCAGCACTCACGTTCCAGCATATTATAATTCTGACTCTGGACAGCTTTATGACGTACACTTACTGAGAAATTACAGTGCTCTATGACGTTTTACAATGCTGGGATTCCAAGTGCATTGTGAAGCACATTTCAACATAATGCATTTTACAAGTCTTGTTTTTCTTTCACAATGAAATAATAAGAAAACTAATACATAGAAGGAGATAGAAATACACTGCTCAGTAATTTTATCACAAGTGTTAAAATAATTCTACATATTAAATATATCACGAATTTACAATACAATTTCACAACATACTGAACAATACATTAGTGAAATTTTGTGGCAGCAACTCCCCACGCAATGGAAAAAGTAGCCTCACCACCTCCTTTTTTACAGTCTCCTGGGCCTCCTCCTATGCCCTGGAAACAATGGAAATCTACGTTTGACGCCTATATTGAAGCCATTGATGGTGACGTTTTTACTTCAAAAAAGAAGAAGGCGCTACTAGTATACAATTTGGGACCTGAAGGAAGGTCCATTCTTGAAACTTTACCTCTCGAAGAAGTAAGGATATCAATTTCAAGTGATGATGGAGATGCACAAGTTTTGGATGAATATGCTTCTCTAGTCAAAACGCTGGACAAAAGATTTACAGCCTGATTCATGTACGGGCCGTTTTGCGTGGCCCTAATAGCGAATCATAGCGACTCGCTATTGAGGACACGCAAAATGGCATTCATGTAGGAATTGCTAAATCAATAGCGATTCCTACATGTTCTCTATTTGCGAGTAGCAATTTGCTACTCGCAAAAAAAGGAATGACTCCCCATTCATTCCTATGGGCCAAAAGGCCCATAGGAATGAATGGGGAGTATCCCTCATTTGCGAGTAGCAATTTGTTACTCGCAAATCAGATAGCGATTTGAAGGGTGCCAGGGGTGTCCAAAGGACACCCTGTAGCACCCCTAAAATGCACATTTGAACAGGTGTTGCGCACACACATGTCCAAAGGACATGTGTGTGTGCAACATGCAACTTAGAAAAATGCTTTTAAAAGCATTTTTCTGAGTTTTTGCTATTTACCGAGAGGTCTGACCTCTCGGTAAATAGCGGCCCAAAAGTGTAAAATCGCAATTTTTTTTTGTGTCATGAATAGCATTTGAGGAATCTCTATTAGAGATTCCTTAAATGCCATTCCTCGCAAATATGCGAATTCTTAAATAGCGATTTTTGCATTTGGGATTGTGAATACCAAATGCAAAAATCGCACTCGCAAAGGGCCAGATTCTCAGAATCTGGCCCTTTTGCGAGCGCTATTAGCTACATGAATCAGGCTGTTAGTCCCAAACGAAACATTGTCTTGGAACGTCACAAGTTTTTACAACGTGCGCAAATGTCTGGAGAGTCCATCGATGACTTTGTCGCTGCTTTAAGGATTCTAGCAGTCAATTGCAACTACAGGGAGTTTAGGGATTAAATAATCAGAGATCAACTTATTGAACGCACAAATGACAAGAAAGTGCGTGAAAAACTTTTGTCTTCCGGTGACCCCGATTTAGAGACTGCTTTGACTTTAGCCAAATCAGTTGAACATTCGCAATTCTGTTTAAAAGAAATGAGTACTCCTATATCTTCTGTTGCAGTTCCAACACCAACAGAATCTTCTGACATCAATGCCATCGCCACTAAAGCTGCAATCAAAACTTCAGAACGCAGAACATCGAATCCCAATGCCTATCGTCCTCCACCTTCTACCAACAAGACCAGGAATGACGCACAAGGATTATCTTGTTATCGTTGTGGAAGTAGAGCTCATTTAGGAAACTTTAAGTTTTGTTTTGCAATCAATCTTGTTTCAAATGTGGCAAGAAAGGTCATCTGGCACGTTTGTGCAAGGCCACTAGTGCACAGAAAGGATCTCCACACATGGTGAAGAACATTAATGAGCGTTTCTATGTTGATGATGACGATGAGCGATATGAATTATTAATGTTATCTTCTTCTACCATGGATGCAGATGGTGTTGTTGAAATAGCATCTATTGATGGAGCTACAAGAAGAAAATCTCCAATTTGTTCCATTAGTGTGAATGGTGCATGTATCAAGTTCCTAGCAGATTCAGGTTCTCCTTTTTCTATAGTAAATGTCAAAGATTTAGACATGATAGGACATATCTTGTTGTCTCAATCCTTTATTAAAATGTTTGCTTATGGGGGCAAAAGAGTAGAGGTATTAGGAAAGTTTAGGGGTGAGCTTGAATTCAAAGGAGATGTAACATCTTCCATCATTTATGTTGTCAAAGATGGTACCAATTTACTAGGTTGGCACGAACAAGGTGAGCTTAGAATGATCCTTGATCCTAACCACAAAGAGATGATCTTGTCTAGACGCGAGGCTAAGCAGTATTACGCCTCTTTGCCCGATATTGAACCTGTACATTCCCTGAGTGTCTCTGGTGATAGCGAATGGGTGCATGAATTTCCAGAAGTCTTTTGCGACAAATTGGGTAAACTCAAAGGTTTTCAACACCAAATTATTTTAAAAGAGGGAGCTAGAGCGGTAGCACATAAGGTTCGTAAAGTGCCGCTAAGTATGCGAAATGAATTGAAGAACGAACTAGAGAGGTTGCATCTTTTGGGTGTGATTGAACCAATAGAGGCCTCAGAGTGGTTGTCGCCCGTAGTTCTAGCACGGAAGGCTGACAAGTCCCTCAGGATGTGTGTGGATTTGCGTGACTTGAATGCTTGCATTTGGGTTGACAGGCAACCGTTACCGAATATTAATGAAATGCTATCAACATTAGAAGGTGCAAAGTATTTCACTACACTAGATATCTTTTCAGCATATCACCAGGTTGTGTTGAGCAAAGATTCAAGACATCTTACATCTTTTGTGACTCCAGAAGGTGCATTCCGGTATTTGAGAATGCCGTTCGGACTGGCGTCGGCTTCCGCAGTTTTCCAACGTCTTATGGGTAACCTTTTTAAAGAGACTGCGGGAGTCGTCTTCTTTCAAGACGACATTCTCATTTACGGAAAGTCAGTGGATGAGCATAACAACAGGGTAAGAACAGTTTTAGAGATTTTAAGAAAATGTGGTTTGACGTTAAAAAAGGATAAGTGCAAATTTTTCAAGGATAGTGTGGATTATTTGGGTCATCAAATCTCGGCTAAGGGAGTGGAACCAAAAATGAAATTGATAGACGCCATTCAGAATGCACCAGAACCATCCAATAAGGACCAATTACGTTCCTTTTTGGGACTAGTTGAATATTACGCTAAATTTGTTCATAATTTTTCTGATAGAACTGTGTCTTTAAGGAATTTACTGAAAAAAAATGTTAAGTATGATTGGTCACAAGAATGTGCCAGTGATTTCACATTACTAAAGAATGCAATTGTGCAGGCACGTCCTCTCAAACTTTTCAACATCAATGATCAATGTATTGTAATTACCGATGCCAGTAATGTGGGTCTTGGGGCAGTACTGTCACAGAAGAGATCAGATGGTAAAGTAGAGGTTATTGCTTTCGCCTCCAGAACTCTTCGAGGAGCAGAAAGCACTTATTCAACCATTGAGAAAGAGGCGTTGGCTTTATGGTGGGGTGTACAACATTTCAGAAATTTTCTTTGGAGAAATCACATTGTACTCAAGACTGACCACAAGCCTCTTGTTGATCTTTTCACTACTAAAGGTGGCGGGAGGGCTTCTCCTCGCATTGCCAAGTGGCAGTACAGGCTTAGTGAATTTGATTATCATCTAGAATACGTCCCTGGGATAAGAAACAATGTGGCTGATTGTTTATCCAGGTTGCCTCTCCCTCATGTCGACTTAGAGCACGGTAGCGAAGAGTTAGAAATAGTGTGTGCAGTAAGTTCTGTATCTGAAGCTGGAATCACGTTATCTGAGAAAGATTGGAAATTGGCTGTGTCTGAGGACAAGAATTTGTGCAGTGTAATGGACTACTTGATTAATGGTTGGCCCGATGACAAATCCTTACGTTCAGAATTAGTACCATTCAGGAGGATTTGTGATGAACTATCTTTAATTGATGGTGTTTTACGAAGGGGTGGTCTATTAGTAGTTCCGAATACACTTTGTAAGAAGGTTTTGGATTTAGCTCATATTGGTCATTTGGGCATTCGTGCAATGAAAAGAAGGGTACGTGAAGATTTTTGGTGGCCTGGAGTGGACAGAGCGATCAAACACAGTGTTCGTGATTGTAGTGCTTGTGTTCTCAGTGATAAATCTCAGGTTACGAGTCCTTCTCCAGTAACTCCTATACAAGTTAAGGAATTGCCATGGCATAAGTTGGCGTTTGATGTAGCTGGTCCATTTTACAATCTTGGGGTCACTCCGAAATATGCATTGGTTTTAATTGATTACATGTCAAAATGGCCGGAGGTTAAATTTGTAGAGTGCATGAATTCAGCCACTGTTATTAATTTCTTTAATGGCGTATTTTTGCGGGAAGGTTGGCCTGAAGAATTAGTGTCCGATAATGGCACTCAATTGGTGTCGAGTGAAATGGAAAGTTTTCTTAAATTACATGGGATCAAGCACATCCTCACATCTTTATATCATCCTTCAAGTAATGGATTGGTTGAACGGTTGAACCGTGTAATCAAGGATCAATTACAACTAGCCAACATAAATGGATTGAATTGGAAGAAAGTAATTTCTGACATGTTGTGGGCATTAAGGGTTACTCCCAATTCCATCACGGGTGTCTCACCTTTTACCTTACTCAGAGGTAGAGTGGCAGGTTCAGAATTGAACAAGGATTGGATGTTGAGGAAAGATGTTGATGTAGTCAAGCTGGGCAAAGTAGCAGATGTCAGAGCATGTACACAGGCCAATTATGCTCAGGGTAGCTTTAGGTCGTCCCCAGTGCAGTCGGGGGATTGGGTCAGGATCAGAAGACCTATACTTTTGCGTAAAGGATTAGCTCGTTTTTCTCCTCCTGCTTTAGTCAAGGAAGTAAAGGACCATGTAGTAATTCTGGAAAATGGGAAAATTTGGAACAAATCTCGCATTTCTATTATTCCTAAGCATAAAGTGGAATTTGTTAAAAGCAAATTTGGGTTAAAGTCCAGCGAGGTATCCACCCCTGACTCGAGTTCAATGTCTCATAGTACCAGTCCAAAGATTTTGCCTGCTGTTAAACCAAATGCTGAATCAAATGATACGATTACCAAACGGTGTTCTACCAGGTGCAAAATAGTTCCTGGAAAATTTCGAGATTTTATCACATACTGAATAATCATTAGTCATATGTTGAGTTTCAATTGTATATATGTTTCTGCTTAATTATTAATATATCACTCAATCTGATTAATTTATTTAGGGAAGGGGTGGGTTAATAGAGATTATTATCATTTGTTATTAGAATCAATTGAGGGAAGGGGGATGTGTTGGGATGTAATATACCTTTAATAAAGTCTCCACGAGAGCGCTCGTGGAAGTGTTCTGTGTAGAACTCCTGGGACAGCAGTTGCTGCCGGGAGAGCTGCTGCATGGACGGAAATAAAGGAAGCTAACAACTACATCTTGGTAACATCTTCCTTTCAGGTATGTATGTAAAAAAAACGCTTTTTTATAGCGATTCCTTACCATTCCTAATTTGCGATTAGCAAATTGCTAATCGCAAATTACCCATTCATTTCTATGGGCCAGGAGGCCCATAGGAATGAAGGGGCAATTTGCGATTAGCAAATTGCTAATCGCAAATCAGGAATTTTTTCAAAGGTGCAGGGGTGTCTCAAGAACACCCTGCTGCACCCCTGAAAATGACATTTGGGGGCATATGGCGCACATACATGCCCTAAGGGCATGTATGAGCGTCATATGGCACCTTTGTTTTTTTTTGAATAAAGCTTTTTTTAAAGAATTTGCAACTTACCACCAACTAGAAGTTGGTGGTAATTTGCGAATCCTTATGGGCAATTTTCTCTTCTCTTCAGTGTCAGGGCTGTGGTCGCGTCTGTCACAGAGAGCACCCATGAACTCTGTTGTACCTCAGCGATCGCCGGTGTTGCGACTCCCCTTCGATATCGACATTTTCTCCCTGATCGAGCCTATGTTGCTTGCTATCTGGTATTTCAGGTACACACAGACCATACTCAGCTGACTCTGAACCCTGAGGGAAGACGAAGGGAACCTTCCAAGGCCTATCCTCTTAATCCTGCACTCGAAGTACGGATGCAGTTTGCGAAAACACCCTACTTTCATCTCCTAGTTCTAACTTCGTACCTGTCTGTAGAACAAAGGTCAGCACCGAGCATTCCTTCACTTTGTAGCCAAGAGGTTATCCTTCTCACTCGCTGACCACACTGTTCTACAATTCTGGCTGCATCAAGCCTATGAGTGGACAGAGCACATACCCTGTGGTCACTGTGGATATATATGTACTGGCTAAAGGACATGGCTGTAGGCCCCGTGCCACATCATGGCACATGGTACTGAGACATTGGACAGAGTATTTCTTTATAAACTATAAAAATCCACTTTAAAAAACATGATTTTTCTTTTATGGTCACATACTTACCTCAGTCATAAAAAGCCATTCATTTTCCACTGACTCTATATTGGTGTCGCTGATGACATCACATACAACAATTCCACTGATATCAGTGATGATACTGGCTATTGCTCGTGTGTTCACTTCTACTATATGAGTGAGCACTAAGCATGAGCAAGCGCTTTGTTTTTAACATGCAGGAGTATGCTATTCTCCTGTGCAGTTTATATGCAGGCCTTGACCACAGGCAATGTTCTGTGTTGCCTTTGTAATTCAATTAAGTCTATGAATTAACTTTATTCGACCTTGGGCAATAGGATCATAAAAGTACAATAAAACATAAAATACAAATTCAGTAACATATTAAATTTCCACTGTAAAAGGGTGGGCAGATTCCAACCGATAACCTTTAAGTATTGCCCGGCGTTAGTCGCCTCTTATACCACTTGAGATTATCAAACAATGAGGCAGGCGCTGGAGACTGGAAGGCAGGAAACAGAAGTTTATTCCGACGGAGCAGAACACGTCAAATCAGACAGCAGGGTATCTTCTCGAGGTGCTCTAATCGCATCTCTGAGGCCTAGCCTCTTATGCACAGTTTTATGGCTTTATTGCATGAAACACATTCTTGTCAATACTTTGAAGTACGGAAAGACATCCTCGGAATCCCCGCTTCAAGCCCGTTCCCACACATATTTACAGTAGAAGTCCCCACCCCGATCCCAGTAGGTGATGACTGTCGCGCAGCTGGATATTCTGCCGATTCCTGGAATGTGTGTGGCTGATCGGATCTCATGGGGTGGGGGCTTTGATCAATCATAGATCCCTTGAAGAGGGACAGCTTCCTACTGTATGGGGCAATAAACTGCATCCGCAGGGCCAGGTGATGGCCTGGGATCGGGCCGGACAATCGGGCACAGAGGAAGGGGGCTCATCAAAGGATGTGTGGTCATGAAAGGGACGGAGGGAGGTGTTAGCCGGGTACGGGATGTGGCTCAGAGGCAGGGCCGCGCTGAAGGGGCGGTTTATGGCCCAAGCATGTGAGAGCGGGGGCTGTTAGTGCGTGGGGGATGCTTGCGAGGTCAAGGAGGGAGAGAGAGAGACGTGCTGGCTATCGGCAGTGCGCAGAGAGACCATGGCGTTCAAAATGGCTGCTGCTTACGCGCACATATGAGCCTAAAAAGGGACAAGATGGCGCTGATAATGTTTACGTCGCAATCTAGATTTTAACAGTCCTCCCTTTTCAACATATCTAGCCAGCTTGTCAATCTACGTCTATCCCCATCATATTACAGATTTCTACTTCATACAAAGCTTTCATGCGTTCAGCTTCGAAGTCCAGAGTCTTAGAGCAGATACAGTTAGCAAAAAGTGAGCATAGGGATGGCAAGCATTGAACACCCAGGCAGAATCCACATATTACGACAATCGGTATCAATACGATCATAAACAACCTCCACCCCAGTCCTTTACAGCACTCCAGAACCAACTCCCAAGCGACCATTCTTCTTGTTCCTGAGGAACTTCTGAGGAAAGTCTGTGGAGGTGTTCAATGGCTTTGTAAACTGAGGGCAAATTGTCCGGTATGTAGGTGCAGCAGCTGGACCCAATGATACGGCATGCTCCTCCACGATCTGCTAGAACCACATCTAGAACAAGGCGGTTCTGAAGGGCCACCAGGCGGACCGCCTGAAGCTCGGCTGTATTGTTTGTGAGGATGCCAGCTGTAATGTTCATCGTCGTTTCAACTGCCTGGGTCAAATGTCGGATGGCACGGCTGTTCGCCATCGGACCCCAGAGCGGAACAAGTCCCTTCATTGCATCCAGGAATAGTGCTCCGGCAGAGTCGGCTTGCTCAATGTCTTTTGCTCGCTTTTGTCGGTGATGGTTTGCTGGGGCTACATAGGTTGGAGGAAGGATGAAGGCAATATAGCAGGTACCTCCCCAGCCCTTTGGGAGCCAAGTGTAGGCTTTTGTACCGCAGACAAAGTACATGTTCGGAGAGGTGACGAAAGAGGGTGGATCAGTTGAGTCCAAAGTTCTGGTGATGCGGCAAGCGCTGCGGCCCACCATTTGTGTCCCAAGACCTTCGATGCATACAAGGCCTGAGATATTGACGACAGATAGGGCCACGGTCAGGGTAGCAGCTGTTCGTTTCCGGAGGTAGGAGAAGGTGGGTCTGGCTGGGTTGTTGAACACCTGCATTTCAACCAGTTCTTTGGCATGGATGTCCATGTGAATAAAGGTATTGGATGTCAGAGGGCAGAAGCATGGGGCCTTGACCCTATTGTGGGACACTACAAGTGTCAAAATTGCAGCGTATGCAGCCTAACATTGAATACCAAAGAATTCAAATACAAAGGACGCTCACACACACTGAAAAACCACACAAATTGCAGATCGCATAATGTCATCTATGCAATCAAATGGCCGTGTGAGCTCTTATACATCGGCCAAACAACACAGATGATAAAGGATCGCATCATTCAGCACAAAAGCAGGATCAACTGTAAAACATTGACAGCACCTCTAGTAGGACACTACCTAGAATTGGGACACTCAGACACAGACATTGTATGGCAAGTGGTCGAGAAACCCACAGTACCGATTAGAGGTGGAAATATTAAATCCCTACTCAATAAAGCAGAGTGCAAATGGATGACACTCTGTGACTCGGTCAATAATGGCCTTAATACAATCGATGAGTGGAATAGCACTGTCACTACCTAAAACATGTCACTATCCCTGTTAACTACCTTCCTGGTACTGGTAACCGAACTGTCTCCTTTATATGGGCAGCACAGGGCATGACTTGTAACTGTTTTACTGACCCTCTTACTGCTATCTAGTCTGCACAACGTAATATTCTCACCATGTATATCGACATTACTGCATAAGTATGTAAACTGTAAATAATGATGAAACGCTCCGAATGATGTACATAAACACTGCCAATGCAATTATGCTTACCGATCCACCAGTATGAATATTGTACCTGATACATCAACCCTCCATCTCCAAATTCATTACCTTGGTATTACGCCCGCGTTAATATATTCAGGTAATCCCATTATGTATAATTATTTGTATTAATTGTATTAATATATAAGTGTTTTTCAATGCCCTATCACTTGTTTAAGCAATTTTGATGCTTTTCTCCAGCAACCTTGGCGAGTACCCGGCCCCATTCCAGTGTCTCTTCCGTCTCCATGGTCTGACACGGAGTGTCGGCCCCAGTCCCAACCACGCCGCCTACCCCAGCCGTCATCCACACTGATCCCACCAAGGCCCCGCCCAGACGCGGAAGTAACCACCGTCTCACTAGCGATCCCGTTCACCAGATCACAGGATTCGTTCCTGCGCGGCGCGAGTTCACTAAGGTTAGTTCCTTTCAGCAATCCACTCCTATACTGTCCCCACGCCTTCTCACTGATCGGACATTCACGTCTTTGATTACCCGATCCTTTTTCCTTCATAGGACTCGTGCCGAACTACGGCGAACTGAACTCTGCCGCCTGGTGCACCCTGCCGGTCAGTAACACGCAATGCCCTGTCTATTCAGTTAGCTTTAATAATTATGCATGTATTGCCTATGATACCCTCGATTTCCATTACAGTGCCCCCACGCAGGCTTGGAAACAATTTTGATGACCTCCCTCGGTCGCTTACTACAACGGTATTCCCCAGGTAATAATTGTTCCTTCCTTGCTTAAAGCACAACCCCCCCCACAACAAAACCCTTCCCCCCCTAACAACCCCCCTTTTCCCCCCGGTCCCTCGCCTGATACACTCTCGTTTCCTTGCAGCACGCCCCAAGTCGGACAACCCTGTCCTGATGATGATCCTGATTCACGTGGATCGAAACGCCGTCGACTCCACAGCTTATTAATAGGCGTACTCCTCTAATTGTGGTTCATACAATGGAAATAAATCGTTTTAATCTGTGATACCACTCAGTCACATGATTTGAACCAGTCACTGTACATTATTTGCACCTGAGTCACAGTGCGCCGTTCATGCTGTTCACCACTGCACTTGCGTCGCCACTATCACCACAATCACCTTTTCTAGAGCACCAAGGGCCCGATGTAGGTATCCCTTTACCGATCGGAATCGGCCGAAAATACCGATTTTCGGCCGTTTCCGATCGGTAAAGGGCTATCGAGATGTAGGGGCACATTTTCGGTAATTTTACCGATTCGTTATCATTACCGAATCGGTAAATTTACCGATTCGGTAATGATAACGATTCGGTAAAATTACCGAAAATGCAATGTAGGTAGCCTATGTTCCATCAGCACATGGCTTACAGAATCGGTATTTTACCATGGAATACAAATCCATGGTAAAAAACCGATTCCTGTGTACATGCACCTCTGTGCATGTACACATGTGCCATGTGACAGACAGACGTGCCCTTAGGGCATGTCTGTGTGCCACATTGCACACATGCCCGTTTTGGGGGTGCTAGAGGGTGTCAAAGTGACACCCCCTGCACCCTTGTGAATTCTTTAATTACCGATTCGGTAAATACCGAATCGGTAATGCCTAATCATTCCTATGGGCTTCAAAGCCCATAGGAATGAATGGGCATTACCGATTCGGTAATTTAAGAATTGTTAAGGAATCGGTAACGAATCCAGATGTTGGGAACTACATCCCATTTACCGATTTTGAAATACCGAATCGGTAAAATTCGGTATTTCAAAATCGGTAAATGGGATTTACCTACATCGGGCCCCAAGTCCTTTAACTGTATATTACCGACCATGAATGTTAATTATAAAAGAAGATGATTTAATATCTTGTTCTAAAACAAATTGAGTGTTCTCCTTTTTCCCTGCTAGCAATGCGATGTGCATGCTTGATTAATTGACTATATTATTTTTACCTATTGGGACATTGGGGCAGATTTATGTTAACTGGCGCATCCCGAGGGATGCGCCAGTTAACATGCGCCACAGTGCGCCACAGCTACGCCACCCATGGTGCGCCGCATTTATGATGCAGCGCACCATGGGGCAAAAACGGCAGAGATGCGTGACGCATCTGTGCCGGAAATGTGGCGCATTGCTGGAGTTGCGTCGCAAGCGCGACGCAGCTCCAGCAAGGCTCTGGGGGGGCCTATTCTTTCAATGCTGCCTCAAGCCTTACGCCTGCTTCAAGCAGGCGCAGGGTTTTGACGCAGCATTGCCCTGAAAGTGACTGAGTGAAATCTCATAGATTTCACTCAGCCACTTTCAGGAGGCATTCCTGCGCAGGAACGCCCCCCTGCGCAGGAACGCCTCCTCATGGCGCAGTGCTGTACAACGTGACGCATCTCCTAGATGCGTCACGTTGTAAATAGGGTGCAGGGATGCGCCACGTTTCCGCGCCGTTGCGTCACGCAACGGCGGCGTAAACGTGGCGCAAGCCCTTCATAAATCTGCCCCATTGTTTTTTTATATACCTTCCTTACCCAGTCCTAATCAGGTATATGGGTCACACTCCTGTAAGCCTTTACTAGAGGGCAGAAGGGAGCAGCATTTCTTCCTGTTTTGTTCAGCCAGACCCCATGATAAAAGTGTGACATAGTTTTGCTGGAAGTGGCATTATCCCTGTAACTCTCTTGCAAGAGGATTAGCCAAGCAAGGCAGGGACCATGAACAGAGAAAGGTGAAGGGATGAAGGGGATGGAATGTCCAGTGGCATGTGGTAACAACCCACAGATCCAGCAATTTGTTGCATTGGCGGCAAGGTTGTGTTGGTGCAGCAACTGCACGAAGGAGTTGTTCCAGAACTCCTTACGTCTTTCTTGGAGTTGGGGTGAAAGAGAGACCAGATAGTGTTCTTTCACGGTGGTAGGTTGTGCAGTAGTTAGGAATGTCTTATGAGCTGGTGCGCTCTCTTCCACGATCCAGAGGGTGGTCATGAGGAGGAGGCAAAAGAGAGGGGCGATAAAGAGGGCAATAGTCTTTGAGCTGTGTATTTTGTCAGTTTTTGGGTTTCTGTAGTGGGTCTTCGGATGTCTGGTTGCTTCCATCATCTTCGTGTCGGGTGCTTCCATCATCTTGGTATCGGGCGCTTCCATCATTTTCAAGGTGCTCAGTAGTGGGCAGAACCACAAACTTCGTTTGGCTTCTCTCCTGGCAGCCTTAGTAGTGTTAGGCCACCGCTCTGAGAATTGTAACTTAGTCAGTGGTCTACTTAGCCGAAGCTCCCTCCTTTCGTCGCAGGTTATACCCTTCTCTGGATGGCACAGTGGGATCGGGAAATTCTGCCAATTCAAGTGTCTCTGTATCAGGGTAACAGCTTGGGGATGGTCGGTCTTTGTTCAGGAGCTCTTCTTGGGTGGACACGTCTTCGGTCGTTGTCAGGGTTGAGGAGATTTTCTTACAGTGGTGTGCGTGCAGCCAATTCCGCTTCCCTTCCACTCGAAGAGCTGTTCGGGTGGTGATCAAGACTTGCCAGGGGCCCGTCCACAGAGGTTCCAGACTCTTTGCACGCTGGAAGTTTCGGACTAACACGTAATCACCGGGTTGGATGTCGTGTCCGGGGCCCCTGGAAGCATCGGGGATGGCCTGCAGCACCTGTTGATGGATAATAGACAGTGTTTTGGTCAAATTGTACAAATAGTCAGACATAAGGGCGTCCGGGACGTCGTGAATGGATGTCGGTTTCGGTGCAGACCAGATGCTCATGGGCCGGCCGAAAACAACCTCGTAAGGGGTCAAGTGGTGTTTGGTGGGGGTGGAACGCATTGACAGCAATGCCAGTGGGAGAGCGTCTGGCCATTTCAGTCCTGTGGTAGCTACTATCTTTGCTAGTTTGAGCTTCAGCGTGGCATTATGTCGTTCAACCAGTCCAGCAGATTGGGGGTGGAAGGCTGCGTGGAACTTTTGTCTTACACCTAACCCCTTCAAGATGAGTTGGATAACCTCGGCTACGAAGTGGGGGCCATTGTCGCTCCACAAAATTCGACAAAGGCCGTAGCGAAGGAAGAATTCCTTCAGTAATACCTTTGCAGTAGCAATGGCAGTGTTATCGCGAGTTGGATAGGCTTCCACCCACTTGCTAAATGCGCATACGACAACAAGTACATACTTCAGACCTTGGCATCTTTCTAGTTGGATGTAGTCCATCTGTAGGATTTCAAATGGGTGATTGGGGACCCCAAACCCTCCCCGGGGTACGACAGTTCCTTTCCCAGGGTTGTGTTGCAGGCATATCAGACATTGTTGGACCAGACGTTTAGCTGAGTCTGTGATCTTGTCATTGTGCCAAACTTTGGAGACAAGTTCGGCCATAGGGGCAGGTCCTATGTGTGCAGGGGAGTGTGCCATGGTCAGTAGGGGGATCAGGTACGAGTAGGGTAGCAACCATTTGTTCGTGTCTTTTGTCCGCCAGCAGCCTTCATCGTCTTTCAGTCCCACCCGTGCCCATTCAGTCAGTTCGTGTGGTGAGCTGGCCATCTGGATGTCCCTAATAGTTTCCCTAGTGTCCTTCCATTTTTCTGTTTGTGACCTGGTCACGTACATGCGTGTCGTTGTCCTGTTCTCGGCTGTGGTCCGGGCAGTGATGTCGGCCGGTGTATTCCCCTGCCCAATGATGTCCGTCACCTTTTTGTGTGCCTGGCATTTGATTACAGCAAGTTGTTTGGGAAGGAGGACCGCTTCAGTCAGAGCGGAGACTAGATCTCCATGTAGGATGGGTGTGCCGTGTCAGGAATCACCTTTCCTTCCACAAGAGCCCGAAATGATGAACCACCCCGAAGGCATACTGGCTGTCTGTGTAAATATTTGCTGTCCTCCCTGCTGCTAGGATACACGCTCGTGTAAGGGCAATCAGTTCCGCCGCCTGTGCAGATCGTTGTGTGATGCGGGCGGTCTCAACTACAGTTCGGGCTGTGGTAACTGCATAAGCAGCTGAGGTGGTGCCATCGGGGAGTTTGATACAAGAGCCATCCACTCATAGTTCTCCGTTAGGATCTGGAAAAGCAGTGTCTCGGAGGTCAACCCTACTCCTGGTCTGTTCGTCAGTGAGGGTCACACAGTCAGGTATGGGGGACACATTGGGGTCGTTCTCAGGTAGAGGTAACAAAGTGGCTGGATTCAGCGTGGTGCATCTTTTTAGTGTGATGTGGGGTGCAAGTAGAGTCAGTTCGTACCCAGTCAGTCGTGCGCTAGTCAGATGTTGCGTCTTAGTCTGGTTCAGGAGTGTGTCAACCGCATGGGGCACTAACATCGTGAGGGGGTTCGAGAGCACGATCCCCTCACTTTGTCGGATAGAGATAGCAGCAGCAGCTACAGCTCGAAGGCAGGCAGGCAAAGCTCTGGCTATGGGGTCAAGAGTGGCAGAGAAGTAGGCACATGGGCGTTGGTTGGGGCCGATGGACTGAGTCAGGACAGACAAAGCGCACCCCTCCCTTTCGTGAGTGTAGAGGGAGAAGGGCTTCGTGTAATTGGGGGTTTCTAGGACTGGTGCAGAACAAAGGGCGTCTTGTAGTTCTTTGAAGGAGGATTGGCATTCAGGGGTCCAAGGGAGCGGGAAGGGGACATCTTTAGTCAGCAGCGAAAGTAGTGGTTTCACAATGAGGCTGAAATTTGGCAACCTCTGTCGACAGAAGGAGGTGAGGCCTACTAGGGAGCGGACCTGTTTCTGGGTTTTAAGGACAGGGGTTTCTAGGATGGTCTGTATTCGATCGGGTGTAAGTTTCCTCCCGTCTTTGGACAAGAGATGGCCTAGGTAAGTGACCTGGGGTTGGCAGAATTGCAGCTTCTTCTTGGAGACCTTGTGGCCATTTTCCGCGAGGAAGTGCAGGAGTTGGATGGTGGCTGTGACTGCAAGTGGAGTGGTGTCGGCCGCCAAAAGGATATCATCAACGTACTGTATCAACACCATTCCGTCTGGTAACTGGACTGCGTCCAGTTGTCTCTTGAGGGCCTGGCTATAGATGCTGGGACTTTCAGTGTAGCCTTGGGGTGCTCAACAAAATCTATATGAGCGGGCTTTTAAGGTGAAGCCGAAAAGGTAGCGGCTGTCTGGGTGGATGGGGATGGAGAAGAATGCGTTCTTGAGGTCGATTACAGTGAAGGTGGTGCCAGTGGAAGGGATCAGAGTCAGAATGGTGGTGATGTCTGAGACTACGGGGTACTGAGGTACAATTACTTTGTTGATCTCTCGTAGGTCGATGATGAAGCGGTACGCTTTCTCATCTCCCTCACCCTGCTTCTTTACAATGGGTAGGATAGGGCTGTTGCAAACATTGCTAACTACTTCCTCTACCACTCCTGCATCTATCAGGGACTGGATGATCTTTACCAATGCCTTCTCGCCCTCGGGCGATATCCGATATTGTGGAAGTTTTGGGAGCACTGCGTCCTGTCGAACAGTTATATGCACAGGGTCAATCATCATGCGTCCTACGTCCGAGCCAGTTTTGGCCCACAGGTACAGAGGTAGGGTGTCGAGTAGGGACAAGTCAGCATCAGTGATGGAAAACATGCGTCGTGTGGGACAAGGTCCGAGCAGAGTCGGGTTGTCGTACAGAATGACTTGAACTCCGTCTTGTGAACACCTAATAGTAGCTCGGAAATGTTTCAATAAGTCAAGTTCCATAATGGCATCGGGGGTGTTGGATGAGAGCAAAAACGTTGTGTCGGTGGTGTTATTTTCCAAGTCAAAGGAGATCAGCGTGGACAAGGGATTAGTGGAGGGCGTTCCATCAAAACCTATTGATGTCAGATGTGAGCCAGACAAGGGTGCCCTTGGAATCAGTCGTTTAGATAACGCGCTACGTGTTGCGCCAGCGTCTACCAAAAATGGAGACTTCCTACCCAGGACCATAGCGGTGACATAAGGACCTTGCTGGTCAACATGGAGCTCGACTGGATCCCTACCTTGCCCTTGGCAGTCCTATGCGAAGTCGTGGGCATTGTCGAAGTCAGACTGTTGGTATTGGTTCTGTCGGGGACGGTCAAACGTGTTCGGTCTGCCTGGCCTGTCGTTGTTGGTGTCGTTTGTGTACCCTCACCCCTGTCCTCTATTTCTTGGCCCACCCGCTACGTCTCTTGTGTCCCTATTTTTGTTTGCTTCTTGCAGAACCGGACACTGGGATTTCCAATGACCAAATCCTTTGCAAAACGCACACTGGTTCTCATCGATGTCCTTACGTCCAGCGTCGGGTGCAGATGGATGGTCTCTAGGGGGTGGGTTTCTAGGAGCATTCGATTGGTAGCTTCCTTTGTACTGTTCCCTTCCTATAGTCACCCCTTGCAACTGAGCAATCATCACCCTTTCTTTCAGGTCCTTTTTCTTTTTCTCAGTCGCCCTATCGTTCTCATTCTTTTGATGCTCATAGTACTGGGCCATCTGAAGGATAGCCGCAGGTTTGGAGGCCGCCCAGCTACTCTCGCTTGTCTGTAGTTTCTGCGAGACTTCCTGCGACAGACCTTTGACATAATTCTGGACAAACAGATGATGTCCGGTTGCAGTGGTCATGTCCTGGCCACTGTAATCGGAGAACACCGTCTCAAACCGGGAGAAGTATTCTGATACGTCTTCCTGGGGTTTCTGGCGGCAGGCCGTTACTATCGACCAGTCCACCTTCTTTTCTGGGATTAGGGTTTTCAATTTCTGGACGATCTTGTCTGGGAGGTCTAAAATGGATTTTAAAGGTTTCTGTCCAGGCTCTCGTTGTCTATCTATGCCATCGAGTTGTGACCAGGTATGTCCGAACAGCTCAAGGTGGTCGACTTTCCGGATTTGCTTCCACACGTCAGCTGGCAGACATAGCCCGAAAAACAAATCGATGTCCGCTAGGGTCATAATCGTTGAACCTAAGGCCGTGCCTAATTCCGTGTAAAAGGCAGTGGGGTTCTTTCGTAAATCAGGCAAGGTCTTTCTGAAAGTCAGGATGTCTTGCCGATCCCATGGTTGGTAGACCCAGTTATAAACTACTCTCCCTCTCGCATCTTGGTGGTTAATGTCATCATGTGTTCCCTGTCCTCATGGGGGAACCCAATAGGGAGCGGCCTCCTTTATAGGCATCATTGTGTCAGTTTTTTCTGTTCGGGGTTCGGTCGCTACAGGAGTTGTAGTGTTAGTTTCTGGCCTCTGTTCAGTGAGGTGGCGGAAAACTTCAAGCGTACGCGTGAAAAGGTCCATCACATCACACTCGCCTTCATCCCCAATGTCAACCTTTCTATACAGAGTCGTTAGGCTCTCAGGACCTTTGTCTTGGTATCGATCATCATAGGTATTGAGGGTGTGATAACAAAATCGCACAACAAAGTGTCATCTGTGGCTATTGGCATATGAATTGTACATATCCGTTACGTATTCCTCACTCTCTTTTCGTTCCACCGGTGTCTTCACTATCTTATCGATCACTGTTCGTTCATCTTTGCTTAATCGGTTCATTCTAGTGGAATCTTTCCTTCTAGCTTCAGGGTCATCTAGTGTTACTGCCTGAGCTGCGTTGAGTACAAGGGGCTCAGCCGGCGCGGAGGCCGCGAGGACCGAGGTCCTGGCACTATTCTCACCTGTACTTGGGGGCTGCAGGTGTTGTACTAAGGGTTGGGAAGGGGCATATGGAGGGGGCATGTAGATGATTGGGGGACCTAGTAATAAATCATCGTTCGCTCGTTGTTTCGAGGGTAACTCAGGGTAGAGCGTAGAGTGTGTTCTAACGGGACACTGGCCCGATGTTTCTGACTCTTGCTTCTGTTTGGCTTCCTTTATCTCTTCCTCTAACTTTCTAGCAGCTAGGTGAGCTGCTTTTCGTAGCTCTTTCTCTAACCTAACTTCGTTTTTCTTTTTACGTTGCTCTGCTTCTTTGCGCCACATGCCGAGACTATCAAGCATAGTGGGCGTTGTCTTATTGTTACGTAGGGCTGTTTCCAGCACGTTTATTTTATAGTCATCAAAGGATCCTATCAGTGGCCACTGACTTTCCTGATCCTTTCTTGTATATTTATGCCATGGCTTACTATAAGCTATGGCGACTAGTCCATATTTAGTGAACATGTCCTTATTAGGGGTGCCTTCCAGTGGAGCTGGAGGGTTCATCTCTAATAAGCAGTCCAGGCTGAAGCAACTACCAATCAGTGGGGAGAAGATAGGCATGACAGATTACAAAGGGGGACAAAGGTCCGCACTACCTATCCTTCGCTACTTGCAAAGACTAGACAGAATATTTCTATTCTACGTTATTTGCAAACAGAGAATATCTCAAAAGAACCACCTTCGAACAATCAATGTTCGGACAATCAATCAATCAGTGGGGAGAAAAATAGGCACGACAGATTACAAAGGGGGACAAAGGTCCGCGTTACCTACCCTTCACTATCTGCAAAGGGAGAGGGAATATTCCTATTCTTCCCCGTTTGCAGGCAGAGAATATCTCAAAAACAATCAATGAGCAATACTAGTATTTTCAAACAATCAAACAATCGTTTCGCAATTTATCGTGTTGCACGACCTTACCCGGACCGCATGGACAGTTTCTCGTCTTCCGCTTCCAGCGCCCGATCATCCTCTATTCTCCGTAATTGCCACGGCACTCCTGATGGTTCCCAGTCAGGACCGTAGATCACTCGAGAGAGAGGTCTGCTCGTAACCGGTGAAGTTCGGATGATCGGCTGCCAGACGAGGGTCTATCGGGCAGGTGCACTCCCGATCGTTGCAGTCGTTCACTCTGTCGTCAGGACCTCTCCCACTGGATCCACGTGTCGCTGATGGGCCCCGCGTTTGGGACGCCAATTGTAAAAGGGTAGGCAGATTCCAACCGATAACCTTTAAGTATTGCCCGGCGTTAGTCGCCTCTTATACCACTTGAGATTATCAAACAATGAGGCAGGCACTGGAGACTGGAAGGCAGGAAACAGAAGTTTATTCCGACGGAGCAGAACACGTCAAATCAGACAGCAGGGTATCTTCTCGAGGTGCTCTAATCGCATCTCTGAGGCCTAGCCTCTTATACACAGTTTTATGGCTTTATTGCATGCAACACATTCTTGTCAATACTTTGAAGTACGGAAAGACATCCTCGGAATCCCCGCTTCAAGCCCGTTCCCACACATATTTACAGTAGAAGTCCCCACCCCGATCCCAGTAGGTGATGACTGTCGCGCAGCTGGATATTCCGCCGATTCCCGGAATGTGTGCGGCTGATCGGATCTCATGGGGTGGGGGCTTTGATCAAACATAGATCCTTTGAAGAGGGACAGCTTCCTACTGTATGGGGCAATAAACTGCATCCGCAGGGCCAGGTGATGGCCTGGGATCGGGCCGGACAATTGGGCACAGAGGAAGGGGGCTCATCAAAGGATGTGTGGTCATGAAAGGGACGGAGGGAGGTGTTAGCCGGGTACGGGATGGGGCTCCGAGGCAGGGCCACGCTGAAGGCGCGGTTTATGGCCCAAGCATGTGAGAGCGGGGGCTGTCAGTGCGTGGGGGATGCTTGCGAGGTCAGGGAGGGAGAGAGAGAGACGTGCTGGCTATCGGCAGTGGCAGAGAGGCCATGGCGTTCAAAATGGCTGCTGCTTACGTGCACATATGAGCCTAAAAAGGGACAAGATGGCGCCGATAATGTTTACGTCGCAATCTAGATTTTAACACCACCGCATATGAATGGATAAATACAGATAGAAAGCATCTAAAAACTGGGGCTAAAAAAGCGCTGATAAAACATACTAAATTCATCCAGTATATAAAATTATGTGCAAATCAGTGCCAAAACCAGTTAAAGTGCAGACTATGAGCCAATCAATCTCCTATTTGCTAAAAACCAGGCACAGATAGGATGCAAGAGAAAAACTTACATAAGGATCAGGAAGCGTTTGGAGAAAAGACAGATCTGGGCGACATCGTACAAATTATAGTTCTGGAATAAAGGACGGATATATTTTTGTGTTCATATATATAAAATGTACAGAAATATATAAAATGAAGGTTAGATTGAGGGGTGGTACCATCACAAGGACAAGCTGGCAGGTCATTAATTGAATAAACTCCTGCAGGAAAACCCAGCATGCACAGGATGAGATTTAAGCTAAATTGCACTAATACATATCGGTGGCGGGTGTTTGTAACAAAAACCAGGTATACATTTGCTTTGTCAGGGACGGGGGGAAGTCCCAGATATAATGCTACCATGGTTTTATTACAGCTTTGTGCATGTCTTTCGTTTTCCCTATACATTTTGGAGCAAGATTTAAGTCCAGCTTTGGGAATTTTCTGGCAGTTGAGTGGATCATTATACAGAGATTCAAAGCCCAATGTTGACAATGTTTCTTTTATATATTGGAGCCATGGTACCTTGTGCGCCTGCTCGAGAGTTATACAATCCCTAATAATATTTTGGGTTAGTCCCACCTGGTCCCTCCACCAAATTGAATGCCAAAGTAAGACCGGGGCAAGGAATATTAAATCTGAGACATATGGCACATTCAGCTCTTGATGCATAGTATAAATTGAACAGCTATTAGGGAGGGATAGTAATTTATTTTTAAAAGCCATCTTCTTTCCGTTGTAATACATCAGCCTTCGTTATTCCCCAAATCCCTGCTCCATATGTGGCTATTGCAATGGCTTTAGAAGAGTAAATCTTTTTAATTGGCTCCAATGGCTTAGTACCCAATTATTTCTTGAAGGAACATATGTCCATAATGCTCTTTCTAGTGTGTTACATCTATTCACTATCATATTTGGCCACGTTCCCAAACTATTAAAAAGTACACCCCAATATAAAAAAGTCGTGGTCATTTCCACTCTCCGTGCAGGGATATAAAAGGAGGGTGTTCTTTTTGGTTGTTTCCCCACAATTAAAATATATGTTTTCGATCCATGAAAGCTTTAAAGATATATTTCCTTCTTTAATTTGGGTATACTTGGCTGTGGTTAGATTCACATTTAAACGCTGATCCAAAGTCCCCAAACCTTTTTTTAAACCATATTGCACCTATAGTAGTATATTTTTGTCAATAGCCCAATCCTCTAGTCTGTTTAATAACACACAGCCCATTAATTTGAGTGTTCCATCCAGGAGTGAAATGGGCCTATAGTTTTTGGGCAATGACTTATCCCCTTTCTTATGTATTGGCACAATAATTGTCTTTTTCCATGAGGCGGGCCCCACATAGCAATTGCATTAAAAACGTTCATTAAGAATGGGATCCAGAGATCCAGATTAGCAAAAAAGAAATCGACCGGGGCCCCATCCAGACCTTTGGCTTTGGTGCTACTCCATTGCATCAGACCACATTTTGACTATGCCATAGAAAAGACAATAGGGGTACACATGCCATTAATTAAAAAACGTAATCAGTTACATTTTCCCTATCTGGAGCTGACCCAAATATATCTGTATAATGATCCGCCCAAGCATCCTCTCCCACATGGACATCTAAAGAGGGTCCTCTGTCTTGGTTCAGAAATGGGGTGTTTACTATAGCCCAAAATTCTTTAGAATCTTTTGAGAATGTGGCAAGTTGTATATTGTCCCAAGCCTCCTCCTTCAAATCTTTAAGTCTACCCTGCCTATATTCCTTATATTGGGTACAGAGATAGGTGACCAGTTCTTCATCTCTTGGCTTTTCTTTTAATGCTTTGTGTAAATTACTGAGAGCCTTGGAGAAAACAGCATCAAACGAGCGCGGAGTCATGGCCGCAGCTTCCTCTTGCAGGATCATAAAATGCTTTCCACAACATTCAGCAATTAAACAAATGCCTGCACTATATTCAGTGGGTCACTATACAAATCTAAGTAGGTTAATATTTCCTGCTGGGTGCACCCAAATATATTTGGTGATAATATGTCTTTATTTATCTTTGGATAATGTTGGTGGATAGCGCACACTTCTTGTAAAAAAGCGAAACTGCGGATTAAACGGTAAGTGTGCTTTGTTAGAAACTATGCCTGTGAAGCATACTTGTAAACCCTAGAAAGTGGCCTAGTCCCTAGGTGGCGACTAGGCTCTAACATGCACTACTAATTAGTGTGTGATACTCAGTTTGAAACAGAATTTGTAATGAAACAATATACTGTTGTGATTTTCACAATATTATATGAATACGTCATGTGTTATGCATATGAATGCTTACATAGATACTATATACATTTTAAAGAATTTCAATAATACAGATTTTGTTTAGACAAAAACAAAATCTGTATTATTGAAATTCTTTAAAATGTATATCGTTTTTACCAAGGTGACCGTAGACTCATCAGTTGGGTTAAGTATTACCATGTTTCTCGTAATTACAAGACTGTTTAATTCGTCCCCCTATGGGGTGTGTGAGAAATACAGTATTACTACACCTACTTTATCGATCAACCCACATAATGATATTGCTATCCTGGGGCAGCTGTGAGCGTTAAAATCGCCCAGCCAGACTTTATTCAGGGGATTATGATGAGTAGTTATTTCCTTTTCAGTTGCACACTCTAATGAGTCAATTACCTGGGACATATTGCCTTCAAAGTTATTAATGTAAAAGTAAATTAGGAGCATGTCCTCTACCCCAGGTCCACTACACTATATGATATGGTAATAAGAGGACTGCAAATCGGTCCTATACATTTTTACACATAGAGTGTTTCTAATCAGGGTCAGTAATCCTCCCCTCGCTTTGCCTGACCGTGATGGAATTGCAGGAGTTTGAATCGCACAAAATCCATCAATATGGACAACATCCACTTCCCATGTTTCTTGCAGGTAAACTAGATCGTATCGTTCAATGATCCTAGTCCAATCGTCATTGTTCTGCTTAGATCTGAGCCCCGCTATATTCCAACATAAAGATTATACTATGTCTTTTCTCAGATCCAATGGATGGTTAACTATTACAGAATCTCCCCCCTGCTGACCTTGACTATGCTGTATATGCTGGGACTCCCTACCATCCTCCTGTCAATCACAAGTTTCAAGCCCTTCCAGGGCCGCAAATTTATTGGCCAATAGAATACCTGCTATGTGAATCCATCTTTATGGGATGACAAAAGGAGTGGGAGGGGGAGAGGGACCGAGATTATTATGCAGCCCTCTACCTGGAAACCTAGGGCCCTGAGGTCTATAGAAGAACCCCAATGGCACAGCATAAATTTGCATTTACGCTATGGGGGAATTGGGGAGCATATCCAAGAGATGTTTCACAAGACGTTGGTTATTGAAGTTAATTACTATGCAGTCCCCCCGATTGATTTGGGGGAATAGCCCAACCATTGAACTCTACTAACCATGATAATATGATTTGCAATGTTGGAACATTCATAGGTATCAAAATAGACATTGAGTGTGGTGATTTGTTCATCATTTGATGTGTGGTTCTAACTTTGCATGTTGCAATTGCGGGGTGTTTACTAAAATAATCACAAATGGACATGCGGCTGAATGGAGGTTCAAGTTAGGGTTCTTCTTTTGCGAGTAGCCTCCCTGCACCTCTCCTAACATGCCCTGTCTTGCTCTAGATATTCCTGAGGCACTGAGTATGTGTGTGGCCTGCTGATTCTGAGGGGCTTGATTGTTGAGAAAGCCTGCCTGGTTAGTTAGAGTATCATCCTGATGGCCACTACGCGCATTGTCAAAAATTGGAATTGCTGAGTTAGTTGTGTTACTCGCAACCATTGGTTCAACCAGTCGGGGCATACTAGCAGTTCTAAAACCACTCCCTGCGTCTATCTCTCTGTTGGCCTGTGTTTAACATAGGGCCAATGAGCACTCAGCCCTAACGGCAGGTTGTGGGTTGACAGGAGGAGGACTTTACATTTACATTGACATTTACAATTGTCAACCCGCAAATCCTCCGTGGGCCTAGTAGTACTTTCGGGTATGCTGCCCGCGTATTAAACACAGCTATACTAGCCTCAATTTGCTCTAAACTCTCCATTAGGGGTAGCAGAAGGCAGGAAACAGTGTGTTCCATCTCTTGGGTGGTTCAGACTCAGATGTAGTCAATAAAGGAAGTTCCTTTCCCGCCCCCAACCCTAATGGTCGATTTAGCCAGTCTTTGGAGCCTGCCACCCCTCTTTTTTTGACCAGTGATTCCTCAGGTGACTCTTGATTACTAATGCCTTTAAGTGGAAGTTGGGGGTCCATTATCGTAACAGCAATTGGGGTGGTCAAATTAACAACTGCTACGGGCAATAAATCATCATTAAAACGGGGTACTTATAGAGTCAGTGAGCTCACCTCTCCTCCAGGCAGACTTTCTTCTGCCCTCTCTATCTCCTTCAATAACACGTCTGCTGCTTTTGAAAGGAAAGAGTCCAAAGTGTTAAGGATCTCTGTTCCTTGGTCACATGTTTTGGCCTTTCTCTTCACCATGACTGCAGATGAACCCCTGGTAGAGTATGCAAGCAGACCACGTTAGAGGGGGCCCAGCCCAGCCTCCTCGGGGCTCTGTTGGGTGTGGACGGGCCAGCCCTTGGCTCTGGCATGTCCTCGCATGCGTCCCATGCTGCAGGACTGCCGGCGTGTTTTATACACGTGCTGAGAAGCACGGGCTCCTGGGAGACTGAGTCTCTGGTAGGTGAGAGTTGGTGCCGCAAAACCCGGAACACTCCCGTGACAGGCAAGGTAAGTGCAGAAAAGCGGTGGCTATGCCAACGTATGCAGCAGCAATTACATGACTGAAGAACATACAACATAAAAAGCATGGATGATCCTGTACGTAGCAGGCACATGACATGGCCAAAGGTCAAGTGCCTAAGGGCCCGATGTAGGTAAAAGGGAATTTCCGATTCCAAAATACCGAGGCGGGCCGATTCGGTATTCTGAAATCGGAAAACGAGATGTAGGAAACAAACAGCGAAATAATAAGGAATCGGTCGGCATCGGTAATGTGAATCGGTACGTACCGAATCAGCACGGACCGAATCGGAAAGTACCGAATCGCCTACCACCGAATCGGAACTAGCCGAATCGGCTACCACCGAATCGGAACTAGCCGAATCGGCTACCACCGAATCGGAATTAGCCGAGTCGGAAAAATCAGAATCGGCTATTACCGAATCGGAGGTATGAAAACACACCCATGGCCAAAAAGCCCATAGGAATGCATTGAAGAAACCGATTCGGCTATCTCCGAATCGGATGATACCGATTCGGATTTTACCGAATCGGTAATATCCGATTCGGAGATAGCCGAATCGGTTAAAGCCGCTTCAGCCAATGAGGTGGCTCCCCCTCCCCCTCCCAAACAGGGAGTGGCAACCCTGGCAGGTGCAGCCAATTAAGAACTTTCTGGAGAGCCAGCCTGAGCTGAGCAGTCACAGTTAGCAGCAGTGGGAGTAGGAGGTAGTGAACTGTTCAGACCAAGATGGCAAACCAGAGTGAGAGCCAGAAGTCCAGCCAGAAGAGGAAGCCTAAGTTCAGCAGCACCGAGCTGCAGGTGTTGGTTGAGGAGGTGGTGAGGGTGCACCGGCAGCTATTCGGAAGGCTGTCCCTCAATGTGCCAGAATGCACCAAGAGGAGGCTCTGGAGCGATATCGGTCAGAAGGTCAACGCTGTGGGTGTCACCCCCAGGTCCCTGGATGAGCTGAAGAAGCGCTTCTATGACATCCGCAGCCTGACCAAACGGAAGATGGCAGAGATCCAGAAGCAGGCTGGAGTCACTGGTGGTGGCAGGAACCCGGCGCCACCCCTCACCGAGCTGGAGGAACTGGTCTCCAGCACCATTGAGAGGGAGAGCGTGACCGGAATTGGGACCCTGGACAGCTCAGCCAGAGCTACAGCTACAGGTAAGAGGCATGCGCATCAGGACACACCCTACCAGACACCTCCCCATTAGACACAATGCATAGCCAAACCCCAGCACAGTACTGCAACCAACATACAAGAGACAAGCATCATGGTACATCCAGTCAGCAGTAGGTATCAAAATATGGCAGTGCAGAATCACAAGACATGAAACAGTGGAACACATTCTACGGAGATGCTAGGACATGTGGAATGCTTTAATTGTACTGACTGTAATACATCGGTACTCTATTTACAAATGCTTCTTTGTACCTAGGGGCACCATCAGGCGGACAAACACTGCCAAAGGAGGCAGCAGCACCATCTACCACTGCACTCGCAGGGCCGAGCACGAGTCAGGCTGCCGAGGAGGAGGAGGAAAACACCATAGGCCTGGATATTGAGGGAGACCTGGAAATTGACTTTGATGCACTTCACTCCCCACAAATGCAAAGCACACCCTCCTTGCAATTCTCCCCAGAGAACTCCCCGACAAGGGAGCTCTTTCCACCTACACCAGCTCCTGCCACTGTGGCTCCAGTACACCCTGTCCTGGGAGCAGGGGCTCAGGCCCCGGCCAGCACCACACCCCCACCAGTGGCACCCCAGCCCACGCAGCAGGCGGGCAGCAGCAGTACCCGGCGCCGTGCCATTCCCACCACTGCAGACCCAGCACGGGAGGCCAGTGTGTTCCGGGGCCTCGAAGGCAATATGGTGAAGATCCAAAGGCAGCAGGCGAAATCCATCATGGCATGCCAACGCCAGCTCCTGCAGCACAACCTGCAGATGGGGGAAATGGTGAAAGGATTTCAGGCCTTTGTGGCTTCCAACAAGGAGGCAGTAGCAGGTTTAGGCAGGCTAACCACTGCCATCACACAGTTATGTGGCAGAATGGAGGAGCAAGAGGTGGTGCGCAGGCGGGATGCCCGGGTGCAGAACCGCTCCTTGAGCCGCCTTGCTGCAGCAACGGCACAACTCTGTCAGCGTGGTGCCAACATGGAGTCTAGTCTCGCTCAAAATACCGCAGAGTTGACAAGGGGAATGGCCCGCATCACGACAGCAATGGAGGCCTTGATCATCTCTAACACTGCCGCAAATCCTGCCCTGGACCTGGGGGATGCTGGGGACAGCAGCAGCCGCAGCAGCCCGGCCAGCGCTGCGTCAGAGCCACGCAGGAGCACCAGGCGCTCCGCAGATGCCGCTGGTCATTCTGAAGGGGGTGAGGGACACCACAGTGGGGCTGCAAAGCGCTCAAAGAAATAGCCTAGCAAGGGCGGGTGAGGCAACCTGGACCCTAGACTTTTGTTTTCATTGACATTACACCTTTGTTTTGTTGCACATCAGTGCAGTAACTGTGTAGCAACAGTATTAAAAATTGCTTATTCAACACAACCATTCACCTGTCTGTGCATTTTTACTCACTCAGAAATAGTTTGCTGTTATCTCCTCACGTCTATGTCTCCCATCACTTGGCGTACACACCCCAGCTGGCTGTGTTAGTGGCACAGCTTCGTCGTCATCATGGTCCTCGTAGTCACTCAACTCCACCTCAGTGCCCTTCTTCACCGCAAGGTTGTGTAACATTGCACAGACAGCTATGATTTTGCAACAGGTGATGGGGGTGTACTGCCTTGCACCTCCACTCTTGTGCAGGCATCTAAACCTGCTTTTCCAGATGCCGAATGTCCTTTCCACAACATTCCTGGTGCTTTTGTGGGCACGGTTATACCTCCTTTGGCTGGGTGTAGAGGGGTTGAGGTAGGGGGTGAGAATGAATGAACGGAGGGCATATGCACTGTCGCCTAGAAGGAAAAGGGGTAAAATTACTTACATGCATACATGTATTTCACTTTGCTGTTTTTGGTTATGGGGGGCTGATGATGTGTCTCACCTAGGAGGTATCCTTCTCCAAATTCCCCAGCCATCAGCCGTGCATAGATGCCGCTCTGTTGGAAAATGTAGGAGTCGTGGGTACTACCCGGAAATTTTGCTACCAGGTCTGTGATGATGCATTTCGCATTGCAGATCACCTGTACGTTGATGGTGTGAGTGGACTTCCGATTGCGGTAGATGTATTCTGTGTCAGATGGTGGGCAAATCGGAATGTGTGTGCCGTCTATGCAGCCAATGATGTGGGGGAATCTTGCCATCTGGTAAAAGTCTGCTTTGGTCTGTACAAGTTCTGCCTGGGTTGCAGGGAAGGAAATGTAGTGGGCCATCCTCTGGATCATGGCATCAAGGAACTTGTGGAAGAACCTTGACAGGCTGCTCTGGGTCACCCCTCCTGCCACAGCGACTACACTTTGGTAGCTGCCAGACGCCAGCAGGTGTAGGCAGCATAGCACCTGCACCTGCACAGGGATTGCGTGTGCCCTTGGGGTGGGGTGCTGCAACAGGGGTTGGAGGTCCCTAATGAGGTCTGTGATGGTCTCTGAGTCCAGCCTGTACCGCTGTAGGATCTCTGCATCTGTCAGCATGACCAGGGTGATACGTTGTCTGTATACCTGCTCCTCTCTTTGCCATTCCCTCTCTCCTTGCTGCTGTAGCCGTAGCCGCCTCGCTATGACATAAAAAGCTGCCATCCTGCAAGTTGCAATGCATTTTGGGGCTGTTTTTATGGGTTGGAGTTGGTTACCACCTGATCGTAATCCATGGTAATTTCCGAGTGGATTCTACCGATTTTGAGCCAAAATCGGTGTTTCTGTGTCTCCCTACATCTCCCCATCTGTCCGAAGCGGGGATTTTCCCGATCGGTGAATCTACCGAATTGGTAGGTTCTCCGATTTGCCTTCTGTCCGATTCGGTGTCTCTACCGAATCGGTACATGCACCGAATCGGCTTATGTCCGATTCGGTGTCTCTACCGAATCGGTACATGCACCGAATCGGCTTATGTCCGATTCGGTGTCACTACCGAATCGGTACATGCACCGAATCGGCTTATGTCCGATTCGGTGTCACTACCGAATCGGTACATGCACCGAATCGGCTTATGTCCGATTCGGTGTCACTACCGAATCGGTACATGCACCGATTCGGTGTTTGCATCCGATTCGGTGTGTTACCGATTCGTACTGTATCCGATTTTCGGTATGTACGTATCGCATTCTTTTACATTCGGTAATCATTCCGATTCGGTTTTCGCTCCCATTTGTACTTTTTTTTGTGCCCTACATCTCGATGCCAGTATACCGATCGGTAAGGGCCCAGATTCGGTATTTTCGGCCGTTACCGATCGGTAACGGCCTACCTACATCGGGCCCATAGTCACTTAACTACATGTGTGTTCTATGGCCCTATTTACAATGCAATCCTGAAAGTAGGGAACAGACCACAATGTCTTCGAAGTTCAAAGTAAAACAGATGTCATGCTTTAATGCTACATTGAGCATTATACTTCATCTATGGCATGCATCACAGAATGGCCTCTAAATATTACCTTAGCTATCATGGGTTAAATTTCCCACCACTTTTGTTCTTAATATGAATTGATTTTTACTTTGTAAGCTGGTCCACCAAAGCAAATGTTAGCTGGGGAAGAACGCAAGCCCTGCAGCCTCTGTGGTGCGGAGGGTGGAAGGGGCAACCTTTCAGGGAGAACCATTCATCCCAAAGCCAATGAATATCTGTGGGATATGAGAGACTCGGGCCCCTCTTCACATCATGCAGGGGGCAGTATTCTGTGTTATGCCACTGGTTCATCTTGGATATCTTACTGATGCAAAGTAGGCACTTTTTTACTCCCTGGTTGTAAGTGTTATAAGGGAGATGCAGGTAATTTCACAGTAGAGCTACCAAGGTGTTGACCTTTGTTCAGTAAATAACCAGATGACATCAGCCCTCTTGGAGGCCAGAACTGGGACCAATAAAGAAGAAGAGACTACAGTATAGAATCCTTCCATCAAAATATGAGAATTAGGTCCCCATCTAAAAGAGTGAAGACACAACCTCCATGAAGACAAATCCAGGAGTGGAATTCTCTGAGGAGAACTGCAGCTATTTTTGAAAATCCATTGATTACGTTGGATCTCCTGACACTTTCCAAGCAAGAAGGTTCAAAATCCCTGTCTGGACTAAGGGATGTTCTCTGCCATCTATGTCTCTTCGGAGGCCTTTCTCGACTGAAAGTAGTAAGGGAATGTTGCAAGCTAATTCTAATGTCGTCAGAACCCATGCCTGGGAAGGCCAAAAAGGTGTTATTAGTACTAGGGAGCATTGTTCCTGTTTCACTTTCAGGAGGATTCTCCGGATCATAGCAAAGTGGAGAAAGGCATAGGCTCGAATTTCTTTCCAGGGTTGGTGAAAGCATTGACTACTAGAGCAATATTTCTTTAGTTGGAAGGTCAATCTGCTTGCAAACAGATTTATCTCTAGTGGTCCCCAGATTTGATAGAGAGCTCTGAAGGCTTTTTCGTTGAGTTTCCAATCGCTGTGGTCCAAGAGGAATCTCGAGTTTCAATCTGCAGTGATATTGGTGTTTCCCGGTAGGTATTCTGCTTTTAACACAATTTTGTGCTCTAGGCAGAAAATCTTGAGTTTTTTGGCTAGGTTCGATAGGTCTGCTGATTTGGAACCCCCTAAGCAATTTATATAGGCTACAGCTGATATATTGTCCATTTTCAGTACAATGGATCTCCCCTGAAGGGATTGCTTGAAGCTCATCAGGGAGTATAATCCTGCTTTTAATTCTAGATAGTTTATGTGATGCAAGCTTTCTGCATGTGACTATACACCAGCTGTGTTCTTATTGAGCAGGCAAGCTCCCTAGCCATGAAGGCTCACATCTGATTCCAGTATGAATTCTGGTGAGCCCCAGAAAATGGGTTCGCCATTCCAGGCATCCAAATTCTCTAGCCACCAAACCAGTTCTGATTTGGCTTTGCGATCTAGGCATATCTGATCACCGTGCCATAGTCCGGTTCTTAGGGCTTTCGCTTTTACTCTTTGAAGAGCTCAGTAGTTCAGCGGTCCCGGAAAGATAGCTTGTATGGAGGACAAGCGAAGGCTCAGGATTCTGACTAGTTCCTTTAGGGTTAGGGTTTCTTGTTTTAATGCAAACCTTATTTCTTTCCGTATTTTCGCTATCTTCTTTTGGGACGTAAGAGGAGACATTTCTTTGTGTCCACAGTAAATACTAAGAATTCCAGAGATCTGGATGGGGTCAGTATGGATTTTTCTTTGTTTATTGTAAATTCTAAGCTCCCTATGAGGTTTACTACTACATTGAGATCCTGTATGATCTGTGAGTGATGCTGAGACATGATAAGGATGTTATCCAGATAGGCAATCAATTCTATCCCTCTTTCTATCAGGAATGACGCGATAGTTCTCATAACTTCGGGGAAGCACCAGGTGATAGAAGATAAGCCGAAGTGGAGAGCCTGAAATTGGAACCGTTGGTGGTGCCATATGAATTGGAGGTAGGGTTGATGTTCTTTCACCATGGGGATGGTGAAGTGAGCGTCTTTTAGGTCTAGTTTCACTAGTCAGTCTTTCTCTAATAGCATATCGCTCAAAAGATGGAAGGCCCACATCTTGAAGTGTCTGTAGATTAGGAATTTGTTTAGTTCTCTGAGATTTATAACAGGCCTCCAGCCTTTGTCTTTTTTTCTGAACAAGAAAAAGAGTACTTACAAACCTCATGCATTCCCACGGTACTTCTATAATTGCTCCCTTTTGGAGCATGAAGGTCACCTCCCCCTCTACTATTCTCCATTATTCTTTTGTCAGTGATAGCCTTCTCGGAGGTAAAGTTTGTATTGGAGGTTTTGAAAAATCTATTTTGAAACCTTGGATGGTTTCTACTACCCGGGGTTTTGTGTGATTGTCTTCCAGATCAGTGAAAAGAATCTGAGTCTGCCTCCAACCTTTCCTAGTGATAAAAAATAATGAGGGGTGAAGGTACTTACTTTGGAAGGTGCCGGGGTTTGTCCACGTGATCTGAACCCTCTGGAGCGGGATGCTCTTCCTCTCTGGGGGTAGAATGGTGGAGGGTTGTTTGCTTGATAAGGTCTACGAATCCTCTGTGTCTAAAGTACGATCTTTGGTTAAAATGGCAGGTCGAAAGACCCCATCTTCTGGCACGTCCAAAAATCTTTGTGTTGAAGACGCGTCTCAAATTGTTTCGGGCTTTGTCGAGGGCTGTGAAGGTCGCTCCATATTTTCCTAATGTTTTTATTATGTCTTCACTGAATAGCAGACCCTTAGGGTTTTCAGAGGATTCTTTATCAGCCATGTCGCTCAATTTAGGGTTAATTTTGGTAAGAACCACTCTCCTTCTTTCTGCATGAATTCCTGTTTTAGCATTCCCTAATAGGATCAGTGCTCTCTGACTCCACCCTCTGACTAGGTCTGTGTCTAGTGGTGTTCCGTTAATATAACTTTCTTCCACCATGTCAACCCGAAGGTATTAGAACGCTCTACGTGAGCACTAGTTACATTACACAAGGACACATTCATTTTTTGTAGGAACAAGAAGATTAAGGGATTTGCCCAGAATCACAGGATGCTGAGCACAGGTCGAGGCACAAAACTAGTGTACCAGTTACAATGTTGGCAGGCTGTAACACCACATCCTCTCCTCTTGTATATGTGTACTAAAGCAGCACAGTCACATTAGCAATGCAGCAAGAGGGCACTGGCCCTTTTGTTGAAAATGGCAATGTATATGCACATAAGCGGCGTTCATTTGTGTTCACTGTACCCCTTGTTGTAAGCAGAACGGATATCGTGAAACACTGACTGTGTTACCCCGCCAGCATAGACCCATGCACACACGTACACGACAACCATTTTAGGCACCATGGCCTCTCTGCCCGTTTGTTAAACCCCCGGCACCCCTCCCCGCGCGCACTGCTCATGCATCGGCCATAAAACCCTCTCCCTCTGCGTGACCCTGCTCTAGAAGTACCACTCCTGCTTGACCCACACCCCCCATTTCCTCCCAAGAACACCCTTCCCCTCAGCTGACGAGCCCCCCCCAGCTGCACTTGGCCTTTCGACCCGGTCCCAAGTCTTAAGACCAAGCCCCGTGGATGTACACCCCCCCTTTCCTGCCCAGCATAACAAAACCGGGATACACCAACCGAAGTGCCCGATCTTATCGCCTGCCCAACCTTTGATCTGATCATCCCCTCCTGCCCTCGTGTCCTGTAGGAATGTCTGGCTGAGAGATCACAATCTCTTGTTACATTTAGGAGGGGAGGATGACATCTGAGCGACTGGTATGGGAATAGGCCTGAAGCTGGGATTCCAAGCATGCTTTTTCCTACTTCAAAGCGTCTTTATTGCAATAAGGAATGTTTGTGCATCATAAACATGTGTATAAAAGACGAAGCCTCAGAGAAACTTGTTAGAGCACCTCCTGAAGACACTATGCGAGTGTCCGAAATGACAGGCTCTCCTCATGAGAAATAAAACTCTGTTCTTGTTTTGCTGCTTCCAGCGCCCGTCTCTTTATTTGGTAATTGTTCAAGATGGGAACTAAGAGGCGTCCTGCGCCAGCAGCCTGGGCATCAGGTGCGTTATGGGCCGACTTTTCCACAATTGGCGCCCAACGTGGGGCCCATCAGCGACATAAGGTCCGGTAAGAGAGGTCCAGACGATGTGGTGAACATCTAAACGATTGGAGTATACCTGCCTTGAGAGGGCCCTCGTCCGGCTGCCGATTGAATGAACTTCACCGATTCCGAACGGACCTCTCTCAAGTGACCTACTGTCCTGACTGGAATCCCACAGGAATGCTGCGGTAAAAACATGGAGAAAGGGAATGATTGGGCGCTGGAAAAGGGAAGGCGAAGAATTGCCCACACGGTCCGGTCCGGTTAAGGTTAAGTAGGACGTCTTTACGTCCGATTGGTAGGATGGCTTTATCCATCTGATTGATTGATTGATTGTATTTGAAGTATTGGTTCTCTTTGAGACATTTTCTATTTGCAAACAGCGATTAATAGGAACGTTCCTCTCTCTTTGCAAATAGTAAAGGATAGGTAATGCAGACGTTTGTCCCCCATTGTAATCCGTCATGCCTATCTTTTTCCCCACTGATTGTTTGTTATCGATTTTTATCGATTATTGCTCTTTGAGATATTCCCTGTCTACAAACAGGGAAGAATAGAAATATTCTGCCCCCCCCCTTTGCAGATAGTGAAGGATAGGTAATGCAGATTTTTGTCCCCTATTGTAATCCGTCATGTCTATTTTTTTCTCCCCACTGATTGATTGATTACTTGGACATTTTATTGTTCAAGGAATAGTTCGTTCGAGGCATTCCCTGTTTGCAAATAACGGAGAAAAGAAATATTCTGTCTAAATCTTTGCAAGTAGTGAAGGGTAGGTAATGTGGACCTTTGTCCCCCGTTGTAATCTCTCGTGCCTATCTACTCCCCACTGATTGATAAACTAGTTCCACCCGGACCATTTATTAGAGGTAGGTCATCTGGCTCGACCGGAGGGCACCCCTAATAAAAAGGACATATGCAACAATAACGAAGTAATCACCGTATCCTGTTAACAGAAACTTTAGCATGAAACACGCTAGCAAGGAAAGGAAAAAAAAAAAAAAAAGAAAGAAATAAGAAAGCAAAATCAGTAGGCCACTGATGAGTTTTTGATTTCGCTACAAATAGGAAAGCGTTAGAAATAGCTCACGATAAAACACATGATTTCGCTAGAAATAAGAAACGTTAGAAATAAGCCCGTAATAATAAACATGAAAATGGTAAGAGAAGCCAAGCTTGACATCGCGACGGCCATGAGGCAACTAGGCTTCGCCACCCCTCACTGCTCCAAACATGTCTGTCCCACCGCCTGCCACGCCCCAATAACGGTAACATGAGATAGATACAAGTCAGCAGATACCTACCCCCATTCTGGAAACTCCCGAAGTGCAACAGGTCCGCGGCTACGCCCCTCCGGAAGACGAGATCTTCGGCACGTGTAGGGCGGGTCCTGCTGCCGGCCGTCGGCCGGGGAGGTCGTCGCATAAGGTGGGCCAAAAGAGGAGCCGAGGCCGACGGGATCCGGGCGTCCCCTCCTCTTCTTTCTTCAATAATGGCTGCGACAACACGGGGGGGATGTCTTGCTCATGCCATCGACCCCCCCCCCCTCGTATCTCCTGGTCCAGCCCCGGCTTGGTATGAGCTCCCCGTCAGGCCCTGAAGCGGCGCCTTGCAGGCCACCGGGGGGGGGGGGTGTATTGCCTATGCCTCCGACCCCCCCCCCCCCCTTCTCATAGCCTGGTCCGGCCATCATGAATGTTAACGCCGAGAAAAACGGCGTGGGGTGCGCTGGGAGGGAGAGGCGGCGCGAACAAGCCTCTCCCACCTCCCCAGGTGGAGGCCCCAGTGGCACCCCCAACGCTCCACTCACCCGACAAGGGTTCGTCCACTCTTGTGATGCAGTGACTGCTGGAACTCGTAAAATGGCGGTCGATCCTGCAGGAGCGGGCCCGGCGTGAAGGGATGGCCCGGTTGCTTGTTAATTAAGAAATGAGTCCCACAATCAGAAGTGTTCTCCTCGACTTTGAAGATTCTATAAGAGCCACGGGGGCCCCCGACCCCCGCAGGCACCCCCGATTGGGAATGACTGCCATGATTGCCCGCGGAACGATGAAAATGTAGCCGAGAGACGTCGGCGCTCCCATGCTGGCGCCAGCCTCAGTTTGAATGACTAAAATCCTGCAGACTACAGTTCGGATCAGTTCCGGTGAAAACCCAGTATGACCCGGTAGAAAAAATTGTTGCCTCCCTCCCCCTTTGACTGATGGTTCATACCGCCGATCCTTTCTGTTGCCCTTTAACGGAACTTTTGGACTGCCGAAAGAGGCTCTGGGCCAACCACGAGTTGGTGGAGATTTTGACTATGCCTGGATCTGCCTGGCTGCACCCAAAATGGCGCTGGTACAAATTAAACTTTCAACTCCTTGTTGTACCCCGATTGCGCAGCCTTGGTGTCATGAGATATGTATGCAGTTTTTTTAAACACAATGAATTGATGTGGGATGGGTACTGATTATGTGTTCGGACAATGAATTGACATGAGATGGGTACTGATTGAACATTCGGACAATGAATTGTTGTTAAGTTTTGGCGCATCATGATTATTGAAAGTTCGAATTTCAACACTTATGATACTCGCTCACACTGAAGTTTCGATATGATTTTATTGCACTTGTCGCACTTTTTATTATGAAATCAACGACCACCGACTCCATTAGGTTTTCCACTAATAAGTATCCCCACATGTACAGTTCCAGCCTGCTCCGTGGCCGGCCCACGGGGTTGTAGGCCCGTATTTGTGCACCGACATTCTTATTAAAGATTTTTGGAAAAAGCAAACGTAGTTGTCACGCGTAGATTGGTAAGTTTCGAATAAATGACCACTATTTCCGATATAACTAAAATACAGGTGAAATGGCTCAGCTCGATTAGTTAAGGGTTAAAAAGTATAGTACGCAGAAATATTGCAAATATGAACGGTCCAGGTTTTTGTTGTATGTGTTTTTCATTTTTGTACAGCCTAAAGCAATCGCTAAAGATCCTGGTATTTAGCCTATACTTTATATGCTACCTGTATCAGGAAAGTTGTTTTAAAATGCCCCTAAGTCGCCACGAAGGAGTGCCACCTGACCCCCCTAGTACGAACGACAACGACCCCGTACCACTGTAGGTTATCCCTTTTCCTCAAAGGAGAGCACGATCTCACCCCCCACTTTGCACCGACTGCCCTTTGTTCTGACCCCCCCCCCTGCACACGATCCGTAATACCACACTTGGGCGACCTATGCTATCCACAGGCTTCCGATAATCATCTCTCCCACACTAAACGGTCCACCTGGGCTTAAACGCCAAGTTGGCAGGGACTGCATCCCGTGGAGATAGGCCGAGTATGTAGTAAGTAAAAGCCTTTTCGGGTTTATGCGCGCTAATGTGTTTTTTAAATGCTGCCCCCTCCCCCCCACTTTCTTTTTTCCTCTGTCTGCAGGTCACATCGGAACGTCGATTAAAGTACGAAAACAAAGTGGTGATCTAGCGGACGAAGAGATGGGAAAAAGGGGTTCGATTACGGTGCCTACACACGACGAGCAAATAATGACTATTTCTCTCCCTGAACTTAGCGCTTGGGAGGACAGCCTGAAGCGGAAACTACAAAATATGACTTCGCTCGGCACCCCGAATAATACAACCAAGAATGACGTGCACTAATGAATAAATTCCTACGTTTAACTAAATAGGGAAAGTATAAGGAATATTCCGAGGTGAGGTTTACCCAAGTACCCTCCGCTTGGAGGACTAGGAATGTTGCCAGTGTTTAAAATCTGCTACCTCCTTTTTCGCACCCTCATAGACATGAAACTCAAAGCTGCCCCATTGTTCTCCCAACTGACACCCACTGTTGCCTCAGCCCACCGTGAGCATTAGCCCGACCAGGTTAGTTCTTGACCAATTGCCAAAGGCGTAAGTGTGTGCAACCGAAGCCACCAGTGAAGGCAGTCTACGATAAAAGAGAAGAAAGAGGTAAAGAGAGCTTAGGATGCTAAGGATGCGCAGCATACAGGAGATCATTTTTGGCCAATAACTGTTCTATGTTTTGTCTTGGATTTTTGTATATAATACTAATAACTGTTCTATGTTCTGTCTTGGATTTTTGTATATAATACATGTACTGTCTCCCCCGCCTGAGTTTGTGTGTACGTAATGTATGGATCTAATTCGTCCCTCTGCCTGTGTTTCCGTATTACTTGACCCCTGCTGTTCTGTGTTGTGTGCGCACTAAATGGCCTATTATTGTACACGTTTCTCTCTCTCTCTCTCTCTCTCTCTCTCTCCATGTCATACGTGTACCGAATGGTTCGTTTAGGGTGCGGACGACTCTCTCTCTCTCTGAGGGTCCCCCTGTTCCCTCCTCCCTTGTGTGGTAACGTTGTGCCCCACCGGCACAAACCTAATTGGGTCTCTTCGAACACAAAGGTGTTCGGCAAAATTGACAGGAACTAAAACGATTGTAACTTGCCATATTACTACCTCTCCTTTCTGCAAAACGATAGAACCCGAGTTGGTAACGAAAGAAAGGACAGGTAAGACGACTGATGTCCCCTAATCTGGCCTTTTTATAGGGGGACTATAACGTCAATGGTCTTCTGTTTTTCAGTTAGTTAGAAATGCAATCCCCAATGCCCAGATTGCCTCACCCCTCTGCACTTAAGTGCGGATGTCCAAAGCGTCCTCCTGCTCGCCCGATTGACCCCAGCTCCCTGTCCAAAGCGTCCTCGCTTCTCCCGATTGACCCCAGCTCCCTGTCCAAAGCGTCCTCGCTTCTCCCGATTGACCCCAGCTCCATATCAGCTATCCCCGAAGCGTAATTGATGACCTTGATTAACCGTCGCTCCCCAAGAAAAGCATGTTTAACCTCTGCCCCCCTCTCATGATGATAACCCCCCCCTGCTTGCAAGAGTTAGCCGACCCCGAAGGGAAATGTAAGATTGTCAGTACTTGGGTTAAAAAAGGGCGAGTCTCTACCTAAGGACTCGATTTCGAGTTTGATAGAATACACTGTCGATGGGAGTCCGATTTCTCTCCACGTACGTCACGAATTAACGCCAAATAGGCTTACGAATTCAGTGGAAATGCCCTCCTACAAAGTCCATAAGTGATGACTTCTGACTGTGACCGATGAACCTATCCCCCACCTACTTAGGATTGGGGACGGAATTGAGATGTATAAATGTCTTCTCCTGCCAGTTTTCTAAAACTTGTTTTGTACCCATTCAAAGATACAATCACCGGAGGAGAGGAGCTGGACGTGACGCACAGCCTGGCCACAGATCATGAAGCACTTGTGACCTCAACCAAAGGTGGAGTCGCAGAGCAACGAGACGCGGGACGAGGCACCACTCTCAAACTCGGCAGATGAAGGAATGAAGGGCTGCCTTGAAGCCCTCGATTTGCTGACCCACTCGTGCCTGAAGTCCCCGTCCCTTTGAGCCCGACTGATGGGCCTGCCTGCTCGTCGTCCTTTGCTCCTTTGGTCCCTTGGTGTGTTCAAAGATCTGATCCCACTCCGCCCTCTCTTCCCTCGATTATTCAACAACATCACCCTTTTCGCATAACTTTTGACTCAGAAAAGAAGAGCAGCATTTAGATAGAATAAGGTTTTGCCACGGAAGAAGAAAGACACGCAGGTGCCCAGCATGAGGCACCCCTAAGAAGATCAGTTAGGAAACAGGACTGTGATCTAACAGCAGAGGACTGATCGCACCCTGCAACGCGTAAGGATGAATCCGAGCTGGACCTATAGCTCCACCGCCGGTGCTCAACAGCGCCAACGAAAGAACATGGACTACCAGAGCCTACCAGTGATGGCTCGCTGTGAAAAAGACATTGTGACGAAGACCCCCCTTCCTGAACTTTCAACCCTCCCCTTGACTAATTGCTTGTATCGAACTGAATTCCTCCCTCAACCATTTTTGTATTGCTTTCAAAAATGTTTCATCGGTCACTCATGTATTTAGTTTTCCAAAAGTCTCTTATAGCACTGACAAGACCCGAAGGTATCAGAGCACTTTTTACTGTATGTTGATGTCACCGGAGAGAAAGTCAGAATCTGATTCTATAATGTGTCGGAACCTTTTTCTTGATTGACCCCGACTAAGTATTATGCCGATCTCTAGACTTGTATGAATAACCCAACAAATGTAAATTCATATGTACCGCGTTCCGCCAATCGTATCGACTGTATATGGTTACACGCAATCTGCTAGTATTGACAAACGCTATTTCATTGGCCACACATGGCTATATGTACACTCCGTCAGTTGAGGTAAACACCGAAATGAACTAGCTTATGTAAAAAAGCGGCGACTGTTGAAAATGGCAATGTATATGCACATAAGCGGCGTTCATTTGTGTTCACTGTACCCCTTGTTGTAAGCAGAACGGATATCGTGAAACACTGACTGTGTTACCCCGCCAGCATAGACCCATGCACACACGTACACGACAACCATTTTAGGCACCATGGCCTCTCTGCCCGTTTGTTAAACCCCCGGCACCCCTCCCCGCGCGCACTGCTCATGCATCGGCCATAAAACCCTCTCCCTCTGCGTGACCCTGCTCTAGAAGTAACACTCCTGCTTGACCCACACCCCCCATTTCCTCCCAAGAACACCCTTCCCCTCAGCTGACGAGCCCCCCCCAGCTGCACTTGGCCTTTCGACCTGGTCCCAAGTCTTAAGACCAAGCCCCGTGGATGTACACCCCCCCCTTTCCTGCCCAGCATAACAAAACCGTGATACACCAACCGAAGTGCCCGATCTTATCGCCTGCCCAACCTTTGATCTGATCATCCCCTCCTGCCCTCGTGTCCTGTAGGAATGTCCGGCTGAGAGATCACAATCTCTTGTTACATTTAGGAGGGGAGGATGACATCTGAGCGACTGGTATGGGAATAGGCCTGAAGCTGGGATTCCAAGCATGCTTTTTCCTACTTCAAAGCGTCTTTATTGCAATAAGGAATGTTTGTGCATCATAAACATGTGTATAAAAGACGAAGCCTCAGAGAAACTTGTTAGAGCACCTCCTGAAGACACTATGCGAGTGTCCGAAATGACAGGCTCTCCTCATGAGAAATAAAACTCTGTTCTTGTTTTGCTGCTTCCAGCGCCCGTCTCTTTATTTGGTAATTGTTCAAGATGGGAACTAAGAGGCGTCCTGCGCCAGCAGCTTGGGCATCAGGTGCGTTATGGGCTGACTTTTCCCCAATTTCCCCCTAGCCTGTGCCCTTCACAGGTAGCTGAAGTACTTTAGACAGTATCAGTGGATATATCTAACAGTAAAGTCACTGTGGCTGCCAATACCTGTCCACCTCACTCTTGTTCAGTGTTCCCTCTCAGTGGCAGCGGATGATTGAAGGCTCGTACAGGCCAACCCCCAAATCAGGCAAAGGGTTGGGTCAAATCTGTTCCTGAAAACGGTGGCGGATCCTCCACTATTGCGGAGGAGCTTCTCCCCACTGCTTTAAAGCAAGGTAAAGGAAACATAAAATGATAATAACTTTGAGGTATTATAATTTTATGTTTCCATGCTGCTTTGCGGGCGAGTGGGGCTGCTCTGCAGGGGAGGATTGGTTGGCCCACTCCTAAGTGCAGATGACTGTTTGGCCTCTCGGGCTGCCCAAAACAGTCATAAGCACTTTCCCTGTTCGCCATGCAGGTTGATGGGGAGAACATGCCCAGGCCCCCATTCCTTGGCAGAGCGTCGAACCAGGATGATCAGGCCAATCACAATGCTGCATTGCAGTGTTATGATTGATCAGGGGAGCCTGGGTATTTACCAATAACAGTGCTGCATTGCAGCATTGTTATTGATCAGGGAAGCCTGGTTATTTACCAATAACAACGCTGCATTGCAGCATTGTGATTGGTCAGGGGAGCCTGGCTGTGCTTCCTGTTCCTCGAGTCAAGATGAGGAGAGCAGGAGCAGAGATGCGGGACTGGTGGCAAGGTAGGTGGCTTTTTTTTATATTGCAAACAACACCCCTGCACACCCAATCGTCTACGAGCCTTACCATCCGCCACTAAAAAACCCTCATGCCCATAATGTGCTACGTCCATTTGTTTTTATGTTTATGACATTAGCAAAATAGGCCATGCTTTATTTTTTCACTTTGACTTCAGCAGAAGTGGATCTGAACGCATAATCCACCAATATATCATGTGCACCCTGTCATTTTCATTTCCTTTGGAGTTAACAATGTGTAAATCAACACCTCTTGCAGTTTTATGTGCGCATCAGTCTGGGGCACTAAATATTTGATCTCAGGTTAGACGCATGATCGGCTCATCCGAACGCCTCCTCATCTTTTTCCCTGCAGTCATGTTTCGTGGGAATGTGACCTTGATGTGCTAACACTGAGATTTATTAAGACATGCTCGAATTGAAGAGTCAGGGCAGGCCTACTCTGTGTTGGTCTACTCTGCAAAATATTTAGGTTAATAGCTTCTCGACAAAGTACTTGTTTTAAAATGCCCCTATTTATTTTATTTTCCTAAGCGCAATGATTTCAAACGAACAACATCTGCAAGTAAATGAAAGTATTCAAGTGACATGCATTGCTACCTTGGCTGGACTTCGAGCACAGAGCTCTTGGTACAGTAATTCCAGATTAGAATGGCAAAGGGGGCGGAGGGGGGAGGGGAGTTTTGATGTGTCGGGATAATATGAATTACATTTTTTGTTACAAATGTAAATGTGTATTGCTAAACTTCCTTTGGCCAATTTCTAGGCTGACTTTTTTGTAGCCAACCTACGTTTACCGATAATTACTTACGTATTAATGTATGAAGTGAGCAAAACAAGATTGTACAGCCTGCAAATTAATTGCCCTAGACATCATAACTCAAAACATGTTGTTTAAATATTTATGCAATGGTTTAGCAAAAGAATTGCGCTTTAATGCGAGGTTGACGTTTTGGTTGCTGGCAATGTTTTTGTTCCTTTACCCCTTAGACATGGTCCCAGGGGCTGGATTGGTGAAGTGCCCCATGGGCTCAAGGAATATCTTTTTGCATCCCTGTGTCATACTTGTTGGGTCAGGGTGCATTTTGTGCAAAGACTTAAGGCATGGGCAAAGTGGGCAACAGCCCAGGGCCCACACCTTCCAAGGGGCACCCTGATAAAGTGGGAGGAAAATCTACATTATTGCCACAAAAATATTTCTCATAAAAAACCGTTGTATTTTAAATTTCATATTACAGCATGCTTAACAGGAATTTATGGCCACATTTAGCAAGGATCTGCCCCGGGGAAAAGTCACGCAAAGTGAAGCAAACCAATGCATAGCAGTGCAAGCGGTTTTACATTCCATCACAAAAGTTATTTTGCACTGGGAAGATGCCCTTTCTCAGCGCAAATAGCGCCTCGCTCTGCTTTGCACACTTTTTATAAAGGGAGAATTACTTGATTGAATTAACGCAAATGCCCATAGCTTTTTAGGTCTCGCCTACGCAGTGCGCATGTGGCTCGCCTACGCAGCGCGCAAGCGCTGCTTAGGAGACCTTTAGCCGACGTGAAGCTCTTTTTCAAAGCACATACTTGTGCTTGTGGCGGCATACGCCTTGCGGGAGTGCGCAGCGGCGAGTCACAAGCACGAGTATGTGCTTTGAAAAAGAGCAGACTGCTCTCCCCAGCGCGCGCGTGCTGCACGCCTTTTTTTTTTACTTTTAGCGCGAGGCGCGTGCGCGCTCGTTCTGTGATGTTACTCACTCGCTTTTCATGACTTCTCCCATCGCGCCGCACTGACATCCTCCTTTAGGCTCGTCTTTGCTCAGAGTGCATATCAGTGTAGAATTTCTTTAAAAAGAGTCCTTAATATTGAATATATCTCTGCACAAGACGCGATGGGCTTAGATGTTTTTCCTTTCTGTTTGTCTTTGCTGGGTGCACTGACTGTCTAGGTGCCACAGTGGCAGGACATTTTATTCTATTGCTAAGACATGTAGTGCAGTTGTTCCCAGAGTTAAAGAAGCTGAAAGCTTTCTAGCGGATTGTGTTGTGGGACACTTAAAAAATAAATTGCAACACATTTTTTTATTGGTTTGCACCTACAGTGCTGTGGGGCGAAAGGTGTATACCAAACATAAGTCAACAATATTAAGTACAGAGGATACAAATAGTTAAAACAGACCACCTTGCCATCCCCAAGTTCTTCAATCCACCACCATCGTCCTGTTTACAGCCCAAGGGAAGGAGATATGCTGCCACAGAGGTCCTTCCCAACCAGGCAACACATGTCCCTGGCCCACTCATCCAGGGCCACATCCTCTCACCTAAGTGTCTATTAGGGCATCAACGGGGCAGTCAGGTCTTTCGCAATTCCTCTGTATTGGCACCTGTCGGATCTATTCTTAACATGCTTTTGTGTGTGACCTCTTTCTTTTCCATGCTCATACAAAAGTCCAGCCATTTCATCCACTCCTCCAGTGATGGGGCCATGGTGACATTTTAACCTGTCCACATTAGAGTGTAGAACATACCGCAATAAAGAGAGAAACGGCGGGGACCTTAATTATCTTGTTCTTTAACCCAGAGTGGTCACGGAGCGCGAAAATGTATATATTTTAAAAAACCCCATTTCTCCCCCACTGCTGATCCTTACAATGTCCGAGAAGCAGTGCAATCAGAACATTTCCCAACACCTTCAAGGGTCAGAGAACAAGGTGGTATCTCGCTTCTAAAGACCATTTAGTCTGCAGTGTAAGCAGGTTAAAACATTTTACTGCCTAGGACAACCCAAATAGCCAGAGTACTAGTAAACATCAACAAAAGCATAGCCAATTGGTCTTGCCTTTGGGACCTTATAAGCATTCAATTATGCAGCACAATATCCTTGGTGCAACATCATATGTTGCATGGCTAAACACTCATAATGTCCCAAAGGCGAGACCTATTGGCTATGCCAATGCTTGTTTTATTTTGATGCAAACCTGATATACTAAGCCTAGCCATCCGAAGCTTTGCATACATAATAATCACTTCTAGAAACAATCGCTAACATGGAGAATTGTTTTAATTCCTGCAAACATTCTAAATACTGCATGTGTGCTGCACTGTACAACACATACATTGTGTGGCACTTTTAAGAATTTGCCTAAGCATAGGAGTTTGTACAGGAAGAGTATGCTTCCTGTACACATCCTACGCTTGATTGCACACGCACACCTCTCTACACAATGGCGCACAGGTAGTAGTTCACCAACATAGGGGTAGTGAGCAGCAGCAGGCCATTTTTTGGTCGAGCCTGGGCAGCGCATGCGTTGCTCTTCGAGCCATGCTGTATTGGAAGTCTGAATGTATTGTGTATGCTGTCTTTGAAGGGGGATTCAATTGGAATGAGTGTGAGGAAAGAGCCTGTTAGAATGGAACCTACACTGGCCTTCTCAAAGAAAGCTACTGTGCATACAACAAAGTCACATGATCAGCAGAATTAGCAAACAGAACCCTACATTTGTGTATAAAATTCACTTTGTTTCACATGGTTCCCATCCTTTTTCTCTGCTAAACGCTGCTGGTACTTTGACTCTATTCATTGAGAAACCACTAACCAATTTCTCAGTGCATCTGTTTCCTTTATGGTGATTGTTTTCATTTACTCATCTGCAGGCGCAAAGTCTGCCTGTTGTTCTTTGCATGAGAGAGCTTTTTGCACATCCTCACAAAGGTCTGCAGCCCTAGAAAGAAGGAGGCATTGGGGAAGAACTAATAGAAGGATTGTGAATGAGCAGGGCTCACCCACTCCTACAGGGAACCTTCAATGGAATACGAAAGCTTGGATGTGAGAATGGAGAGATATATGTTTACAGATTATTGCCCATTGAAGCCTAAAGTCAGATGTCAGCAAATCAGTTTAAATGAGCCAGCCTTGCTTTTTCAAGGGAGGGAATCAATGTAACTAGCCTATTCAAGGGCAGCCCACTTTTCTGATGTGACTAGTGCAATCTTTTAAAAGCTTTGAACTGACTATTCACTTAGCAGTGTATTTGCCATAAAGGAGAGGCTGTGATACAGCGTGGATGGGGGGAACTAGAATAGGGGCATCCTCCACCTCTTCTTTTTTTTTTAAGTTTGAAGTTTATTAAGGCATAAAGAAGAAAAGACAGTACATGAAGAAACAATCAGAAGGTATAGATACAAAAAATCTCTCTCTTACATCAGAACACTATTGATCTAAGAAATAATGTGAGGTAAAAACATTGGAAGCTAAAATTGTAAAAATATGGAGGGTTGGGGAAAAAGAAAACATGAGAATCATACATCATAGAAGTAATAAAAAATAGAAAAGGAAAATAGGATGCATTAATAAAGTTACATATACTTAAGATAAAAAACATATCACGGTGGTTTTTGAACTTCAACAGTACGTGGTGAAGGATTGGGTGATGGTTTGGCAATTCTAGATAGATATTCGGTGAGGGGAAGCCATAGAAGGTCGCGTTTAATTGCTAGGGAAATAGGGGAGACAAAATTGGTGTCCAAACGGTGGTTGAAACAAACCGCATTCCACCATGCAGAGAAAGAAACATCCTTGGCCTGTTTCCAATGTGACGTAATGTGGTGGAAAGCAATGGCAATCAGGAGATCAAGTAGTTTGTGTTTATGGTGGGGACCGGAAAGATCAGGGGAAAGGGAGCCTAGGAAAATATGAAGGATGGACAAGGGGAGAGTGAGATTAAAAAGTTTTTGTATTTGAGACCAAACTAATTGCCAGAAATGAAGAATGGGAGGACATTCAAAAAGCATGTGTTTCAAATCAGCCAAAGGGCAGGGACAGGACCAACAAGTGGGGGAAGTGTCTGGAGAGAAAGAGGATAAGGTTACGGGAGTGTAGAGCGTTCGGTTATATAGGAAAAATAAGGTTTGGGTAGTATTGGCAGCTCTAGATGTACTTTGAATTTTAGACCAAAGTCTATCCCAAAACATAGGAGGCCAATTTTGAGACAAATCATCTTCCCATGCCAACTCAACCTTAGATTTAGCACGCTCAATAGATGTTTGAAGGGATTTATACAGAAAAGATGCAGATGGGGATTGATCAAGGGCATTTGAGATGGAAAGGTGAAGTGTAGGGATAGTGTTGGTGGCAGGGAGAGAGGAAATATATTGAGTAAGGGAGGGAAGTAGAGATAAGTATTGTTTGCGAGAAGAGGAGGGTAACGAAAATTGGGTTTGGAGTAAGTGAAATGGGAGCGGGGAAGAGTCAGCAACAAGTTGAGAAACCCATTTTAAACCACGGGAATGCCAGGATTTCCAATAGATTGAACGATTTCGGATTTTAATGAGTTTATTATGCCAAATGGGTTGGGTAGAAATAGAAGATGCGGAAGGGTAAGTGGATAGTAAGTATGGTTGAAGGAGAGAACGTGTGTGGGAGATGATGGGAGAACAGAGAGAGGCGACGTTAGAGGAAAAGGAGAGAACTTCATTGAATTCATAAGGTTGAAGGAAAGATGATTCAAGGGTTAGCCAAAGTGGAGGATAATACGGAAGATCCGAGGAAATCCAACGTAAAGCTTGTTTTAAGGAGAAGGCATTATGATAAGACTGAAAATTAGGAAATTTTACTCCACCCAAAGATTTTTCCTTCTTTAAAGCGGGGAGGGCTATTCTGGATTTTTTGTTTTTCCATAAAAATTTCAATAAAATAGAATCTATTGATTTGAAAAAATGATTGGGGATGCGAATGGGAATCATAGAAATAGTGTAAAGAACCAAAGGTGCTAGCATCATTTTTATGGAATCTAGGCGACCCCACCAGGAAAGAAAAAGAGGGTTCCAGCGGCTGATGGAAGAAGTGAGCTTAGTAGAAAGGGATTCAAAGTTAAATTTGAGGGTGTCAGAGAGACGAGGGGCAAACCAAACCCCTAGATATTTAATCTTAGAGGGTTGCCAGGAGAATCCAGAAGAGTCAAATAGATGTTTTAGACATAGGGGATTGAGAGGTAGTATTTCACATTTGTCCGTGTTAAGTCTGTATCCAGAGACATTGGAAAAAGCGGAGACTTGGTTTAGGAAGGAAGGAAGGGTTGTTTGAGGGTCTGAGCAGTAAAACAAAATATCATCAGCGTATACCGATAATTTTACTTGTTGTTGTTGAGAACCATATTGAAAACCGGAGATATTTTCGTCGCATCTAATTTTGGTTAAAAAGGGTTCTAAAGCCAAAATAAACAAAAGGGGAGATAGAGGGCAACCTTGACGAACTCCTCTTTGGAGGGGGAAATAATCAGAAGTGAAGCCGTTAGCAAAAATGGAGGCATGAGGACTAGAATAAAGTAGAGAGATAAGGGAAATGAATTTAGGTGGGAAACCGAACCAACGAAGAGCCTGGAACATAAAATCCCATCCAATTCTATCAAAAGCCTTCTCGGCATCGAGAGAAATGGCGGCCAGTGGGGAAGGAAGAGAAGAGGCTCTACTCAAAATGTTAAAGAAGACACGAGAATTATCTGATGACAAGCGACCTTTAACGAATCCAGATTGTTCTGGACCGATAAGTTCTGGTAATAAAGGGTCTAATCTAAGAGCTATAATTTTGGCAAAAATTTTATAATCCGTATTGACCAGGGAGATCGGACGATAGTTTTTACATAAAGTATGATCTTTGTCTGGTTTGGGTATTAAACAGATTAATGCTTCCTGGAAGGTGCCCGTAGAGGAACCAGAATCAACAAATGACTGAAATAATAGGAAAAGTTTAGGGAGGAGAAGGGAAGAAAAATGATTATAGAACTCAATGGTGAAACCGTCAGGTCCTGGGGCTTTCCCTTTACGGAGGATTGAGACGGCATGAGAGATTTCAGAGGGGGAAATATCTAAGTTCAGCGTTTGAAAATCTACATGTGAAGATTGCGGGGAAGGAAGATCTCGAAAATAAGCAAGAAGGTCATCAGGATCAGGGGTAGATTCAGGAGTGTATAGAGTCTGGTAAAAAGAGACAAATTGAGCTAATATATCTTTATCTTTGAAGAGGGAAATACCAGATGGACCCTGTAACGATTCGATCTTTGTTTTTTCTTTGCGTATTTTAAGATAAGTAGCTAGAAGCTTGCCCATTTTGTTTTGTCCTCCATAATAACGGGAATTACACTTAAGGAGAGAATTTGAAGCTGCGTTAGTGGTAAATTTATTGAACTCAATTTTGGCTGATATAAGGTCGCGAAGAGAGGATTCAGAGGAAGAGTTATAGTATGTGTATTCAAGTTTCTTTATTTTATCTAATAGTTGAGTTGATTTGGTGATTGATTGTTTTTTCTTTTGAGAAACAAAGTCAATTATAAAACCTCTAGCTGCTGCTTTGAAGGAATCCCACACCGTGACAAAGGAAGATCCAGGAAGATGATTTAGTGTAAAGAATTCAGAGGTGAAAGCTGTAAATTTAGTGGAAAATAAGGGGTCTAGGAGTAAAGAATTATTAAATCTCCAACGCCCTGAATGAGGAGAGAAGGGAATAAGGTCAATGTCAACAAAAACGGGGGCATGATCTGAAATTAAAATGGAACCGATGTCTGATTGAGTGGCTAATTGTGCTAAGGGTTTGCTAAGGAAAAGGTAATCAATTCGAGATTGGGAGTGATGGGTGGGGGAATAGAACGTGTATTCTTTAAGTTCAGGGTTACATAGTCTCCAAATGTCTACTAAAGCATAATTTCGAATAGAAGCAATAAACTGGGAGTGCATTTTGGAGGGAATAAATTTAACCTTGGAATTCCTGTCAAGAAAGGGGTCTAGAACTTGGTTGCAATCACCACCAAAAATAACATATTTCTCATTAATGGTAACTAATTTATCAGAAATAGCTGGCCAAAATAATTTATCAATACCTGTAGGAGCGTAAACATTAAAAATAACGATAGGAATTTTATCAATGAGAAGATTAGTAATAACCCAACGACCATTATCATCATTCTCATGGGATACAACTGAAACATTTAACTTTTTATGACATAAAATAACAGTGCCATTTTTCTTACCCAAAGCTGGAGAATGAAAAACATGCCCCACCCAGCAACGTTTAAGTTTGCTAGCCTCCTTGTCTGAAAGGTGGGACTCTTGGAGGAGAGCAACATCAGCTTTGAGCCGCGTCAAGTGGGTTAAGACACGTTGACGTTTAATGGGGTTATTTAACCCCTTAACATTCCAAGTAACTACTCGGAATTTGAAAGTTCAGCAGAATGATATGGAAGAAGATATATTGAAGAGTGAATAGGAAAAGGAAGAAAATAGTAATAAGAATGCAAGAAACCAGAAGTGTGAAAGAAGAAGATCAAAAGTGAATAAAGAGAGTATAGTGAAGAGATAGAAGAGATAGAAGAGAAAGAGTAGAAGAAAGGGATAGAGAAAGAGAACAGTAGAAAATAGAGAATAAAGCAAGAAGAGAATCCTCCACCTCTTCTAAGTGGTCTATATGATGGTGTTTCAGATTTGACAGAGGCATCCTTCTGCTGCCTGTAGCTTGCAAGACAGGGGCACCAGCCTCTTGCCCAGAGGGAAACTGTGGGTTGTGTGTGGCCTGTTAGCCATTGTAGCTCAAACCTGAGAGGCCTCAATGCACAGAGCACAGCTGAATGGCTGAACATGAAGGAAAGACAACTAGATCCACAAACGTGTGCAGTATAGGACTTGGAATCAGAGGGGAGCCTGCTAAACTGTGTGTGGGATTGTGACCCACCACAACCAAGCCTACAGTGTTTGTTGATCTCTTGTTATCCCACCGGCTCATAGCAGAACACCCTGAAGCCTTTTCTGGTGAAGCAGACCAGCTAACCAGTTGAATGGAATTGAGTGGAAATTTAACTTACACTAACTCCAAAGCGATATAAACAAAGAGATCTCTCCAGAAAAAGGTGAGGAATTTGGAGTTGAAACAAAAAACTAGACTGTACCAGAGTTTTTATCATTAGCTGAATATTTTCTAATGTTTCATGCTTTCTTCTGTCCAATATGAACGTCAGCTTGTTGATCTCCTGGCCCCAACACTCTTCTTTCAATTATCAATTGTGCAATTTTCCAAAATCTAGGTCTCTGTATAGGTGTGAACTTCTAATGGCCTATTCAGAATATTTCAGTCATCAGACCTCTTCTGCGAATGAACCATCCAGCGGCATGTGTGAAAGGCGGTAATATGCAAATTCATACTACTTACATTTGCTCGCGTTTTATGCTTCTATGTAATATTAGCCATTTTACAATATATGTGAACAAGTGCAGCTGTGTAAGGATTCTGGAATGTGAAATGTCAATGTGGAATGAAAAAATATCAGTAGAAAAATCATTTGGGAAAAATGCGACTAGGAGCAGTCTCTTCAATAATAAATGATAAAGTTGATTGCTTTGTTACCAATCGTATGTTGAATTGGAGCCATTCTACTCTCTTTGATCCACCTGCTAATACATTTGCTAAATATTACTTTCATGCACAATGTTTAATGTTATAGAACAGCTGTTCTTAACCCGTGGTCCGGGGACCCTTGGTGGTCCACAATCCCTACTCAGGGGTTCAGCGACTGCTTTATTAAATAATATTAACAGATTAATAAAGTGTATATAAATACAGAAATAAAATTGAGAATTTTAAAACGTTCTGTAAACGTGAATGACTTTGTAATTGGATGCTTAAAATAAAGGGCCGGATTTGCGTTTTCTGGTACATCCCTGCAAATCAGCAGGGATGTGCCAGGAAAGAAGCGTGACACAAGTTTACCCGTGCACCACCACAGATGTGCCGCATTTATAATGCAAAACAAACAAGATGATGGACGGAATGTTGCACAATGTCAAAACATTCACCCACAGTCACAGATCTGGGTTTAATCCATCATTATTTTGCTCACCAAGCCACCCCAGTTCTGACATGGCCATATGCAAATCAGTCTTGACCCTGTGCCTCATGGGAACAGTCCAGCCCGAACTGCCAAGCCATGTCTTCCCTGGACCGGAATCAAGCATCCTAGGACCGGTTTCTGGCTATCAGCCTTCATCAGCCAGGATAGCTTGACTCCAGTGGCGTAGTGAGCTCGGGACCCACGTCTGGGCATACCCTTCCCACATAGGGTGAACACACAAGATGATGGACAGAATGTTGCACAATGTCAAAACATTCACCCCCAGTCACAGATCTGGGTTTAATCCATCGTTATTTTGCTCACCAAGCCAACCCAGTTCAGACATGGCCATATGCAAGTCAGTCTTTACCCTGTGCCTTATTGGGAACAGTCCAGACCGAACTGCCAAGCCATGTCTTCCCTGGACCGGAATCAAGCACCCTAGGACCGGTTTCTGACTATCAACTTTCATCAGCCAGGATAGCTTGACTCCAGTGGTGTAGTGAGCACGGGACCCACGTCTGGGCATACCCTTCCCACATAGGGTGAACAGCAAAACACGCAAGATGATGGACGGAATGTTGCATGATTCCATGCCACTGGAATCAATCAATCAAGCTATCCTGGCTGATGAGCAAGTGCATTGAAGAGAATATAGTATGGACGATGATGGGTCTCAATTGAATTGGCAGAGGAGATGCCACGATCACCTGCCTGCAGTACCTCTAGTCGCCACTAGAGGCCACTGTTCTGCCAAAGAGCTACCTGGTGCTTTTATGCACACAAATGCACTTTTAAGTGCTACTGCTTGAGCTTTGCCTGCTGGGGACACCTGCCTTCTGGACCTGCCTTCCTGCCCTCTGAGGACCACTGCCTGCTGAGGACCACTACCTGCTGGGGACTCCAGCCTGCTGAAGCCACCCGCCGCCTGGAGCTGCCTGCCTGCTGAGGCCTGCCTTCTGGGGCTGCCTGACCTGCTGGAGCTGCATGACCTGCTGGTCTGCTTTTGACTGCTGGAGCTGCCTGCCTTCTGTGGACTACCTTCCTGGCTGCTGTGGACTGCCTGATGAGCTGCCTGCCTGCTGGGGATCCCTTGCCAGCCTGAAGGAGACCCTGCCAGCCCCCGCTGGGACACCCACCCTGCTGGAGCCGAGGGTCTGCCTGTGTCTTCCACCCACCTGAAGGGGACCCTGTCTACTGGTCTGGGGATCACTTACCTGCTTCCAGCTCCCTGAGGAATCCCTCTTCTTCACCTGGGCACAGCAGAGCAGCAGGATGAGTCGACCTCTGAATCCATGGTTGCACAACACCGTAAAGCTGCAGAGAAAGGTGGAGTCAGATGGCACCACACCGCACCTAAGCAGGAAGATATTCACTGAGCTGCTGGTAACCAAGATGGGGTTCACAGCAGCAGAAATCTGGTGCATCATGTCAATGCACCCAAAGGCACCTACCCGCTTACGTTCATGTCCGAACAAATCTGCAGGAGGTATTGGCAGATGTGCTGGTCACGACGGGAGGAGAAACCTTCCTCTGACTTCCACCTGGAATGCCAGCTCGTGCTGGAGGTCAAGAGAACGACCGTGCACGTCTACAATCCACATGTCAATGTCCAAGACCTGACAACCTTCCTACGCCGCCACTGCACAGTGACTAAAGAACCCTCCCGCAACCTGGACAGTGATGGCATCTGGGATGGTAAATGGACAGCAATGGGGAAGCTAAAGGAGGACCCGTCGGTCCAGATGGAATCCACCACCCCCCTTCCATTTTTTCTCTGGGGGGCGACTCAAGATACCTTTACTGCCCTGGGCAGCCCAAACTATGCAACAGGTGCAGCAAACCAGGCCACACTGGCAAGGACTGCACAGCGCAAATATGCAGGCACTGCAAACAAGAAGGCCACACAGCAAAGACCTGCAAAGAAAAAAAAACATGCAACCTCTGTGAGGGTGTAGGCCACCTCTTTAAGGACTGCCCGAAAAGAGCCAAATCCTACGCCCAAACTGCCAAACATCTGTGGAGAGGCCAACCAGAGGAGGCGAAAGAGACCTGCCATCCAGTCCCAGCCCCACGGCAGGACAGGGGGACTGGGAAAGGGAAGGGCCACGACCAGGACAAGCCCAAGCAGGACACCACGAAGGTCCCAGAGCCAAAGACACCCAACGATACCCCACCTACCATCCCTGAGCCTGGTGAGCACAGTGAGCCAATGGAGACTCCCACCCCAACTGCCACCGAGGACCAGGAGGGAGGTGACTGGACAACACTGGAGCGCAGGAAAAGTAGATACTCAACGGACTCTGAAGGAACAAGCAAGAGACCCATGAGCACCCACAACTCCTACTCCACGCTCGAGGATTCAGAAGAAGAAAAGCAGCCGGAACAAGACACCCCAAATGAGCAACTCAAGCAAGTGACGGAAGTGCTGAGGGAGATGAGGGCGCTGGCAAACTCCATGGAAGCGTCCCCACCCCCATCACCAGCAAGAGTAGAAGAGGTGGAGACCACCATCGTGGACCAAGAGCAAGACCTGCCCATCACCCCAGAGGAGGTAGACCCCAAGCTCAGCCAAGAGGGTGGAGCGGCCATCGTGCAACAGCAAGCAACAGCTGCAGACCAGGAAGGCCCAGCACCAGAGACCCAAAAGGAGGCTGATCCAGCCCTGTAAGTAGCTTTGTCGAATGTATTTTTAACCAATTGCCTTAACTTCACAATTAGTCTTTCAGTATTAAGTTTACTCTTAAAAATGAATTAATGATGGCTATTTCATTATTTTCCGTAAATGTCAGAAGTATTAGAGACAGGCGCAGGTGTGCTAGTACTTTGAGTTTTCTTGCCAGCCAGGAGTGTGATGTGTACATGATTCAGGAATGCTCCATCCCCTTTGCAACATCATACACACACCTAGAACAGCAGTGGACCCTATGGCCTTCCTTTTGGTCTGGGGGGAACAGCAGTAGGTCTGTAAGAGTGGCTACCTTTGTCAGAGGAAGGCGTTTCACAATGGACTCAGTCAACGAGCTGAAGGGCGGCAGGGCTCTTGTCGTCGACGGTTCTTGGGCAGGAGAGCCAGTTAAACTCATCAACGTGTACGCCCCTTCTGAAGTAGGCGAGCGACGGGAGCTGTTTCAGCGCCTCAGGCCACAGTTGGTCACCTCAAGAACAATTTTGATGGGTGGGGACTTTAACTGTATTCTAGAAGCAGGTGGTAGATGTGGGGCTAGGGCTGGGGAAGGATGGATGGATGAAGCTGAGAAACTACTGGTAGAGATGGTGGGTGAGGCCTCCCTGACAGACGTCATTGGGACCATGGGGGCGGACGCCAGGAACTTCACCTGGAGTCGCCCTAAGGGTTCCTTGCGCTTCAGGATAGACTTCATCTTCACCTCTCAATCAGTGAAGCTCAAGCAACATTCAATGGTGACAGTTCGTTTCTCTGACCACAGAGCTATCCACTTCCAAGGGGAACTGAAGGGCAAGTTCCTGACAGGTTCAGGCACTTGGAAACTGAATAGCTCTCTGCTGGAGAAAGAGGGAGTGAAGGAGGTGTTGAGGGAGACATACACCCAGTGGCAGGCCATGAAAGACACATTCCAGTCCAAAGGGGAATGGTGGGAATGGGTCAAAGGCAGGCTCCAGGATTTCTTCAAGAATGTGGGCAGGCAGGTTGCAAGGGGGAGAAATAGGGAGTTCAGTAGACTACAGCAAGAGCTGCAAGAACTGCACGAACTCCAACTCTGGGGATGGGACGTCATGAACCCCCTGGAAGAAGTCAAGAAAGAACTGACCGAGCACTTTCACGACAAATCCAGGAGGATTATTATCCGTTCCAAGGTGGAGAAGGGGGAGAAATGCAACTCCTTCTTCTTTAAGAAAATCCACTCTGCGCACACCCCTCTGGTTCAACTGCGCAATAAGGAGGGAATGCTCTGTGACAAAAGAGAGGACATTAGGAAGGTAGTGACAGATTTATATGGGGACCTCTACTCAGAGAAGAGGTCAGAGGGAGACCAAACAGAAAAGTTTCTCTCTGTTATCCCAAGAACTGTTTCCCCAACAGTGAGAGAAGCCCTAAATGCCTCCCGGACTTTGGACGAGCTGCACCTTGCAATTAAATCCTTCAAGCCAGGAAAGACACCAGGTAGTGACGGTCTCCCAGTCGAGTTCTATGCCTCACTGTGGGACCTAGTGGGATCGGATCTCCTGCAGGTGTTTGAAGAGATGGAGAGGGAGAGAATCATGCCCCACACTCTGAGGGAAGGAATGATTGCTCTCTTGTATAAACATAAGGGGGAGATATGTGACCTAAAGAACTGGCACCCCATCTCTCTCCTGAATATAGACTACAAGATCGTTGCAAAGACACTAGTAAACAGACTGAAGGGCGCCATGGGAGAGTTAGTTCACCCAGACCAAACCTGCGGGGTCCCGGGGCGCAGGGTCGCAGATAGCCTGGCACTGATAAGGGACACGATCCAGTACATCACGGACCACAAGATCCTGGCTCCCCTGGTCTGTCTAGATCAGGAGAAGGCATTCGATTGCATGTCCCATGAGTTCATGGAGAGGGTACTGCACGGTTTTGGGCTGGGGGAGCGCTTCTGCGGTTACGTTAAAGTAATGTATACATCTTCAGTTCAGTCATTGTAAATGGTTGTAAAACAGACCCCTTTCCTATCAGGTCTGAGGTGAGACACGGCTGCCCTCTCTCGCCACCTCTGTTTGTTTTGGTTATAGAGCTTCTCGCCGAGTACATCAGGAAGAACCCAAACATAAGAGGGATCCAGATACCCGGTGACGCAAAGAAGGATGTCAAGTGTTCACTGTACATGGACGATGTCACCCTTTTCTGCGCGGATGGGGAATCAGTCAAATCCCTGCTGGAGGCGTGCACAGACTTTGGCAAGGCATCAGGGGGGAAAATCAACGTGGACAAGTCACAGGCCAAACTCTTCGGGCGATGGGACCTCTACAACGAGCCTCTCCCCTTCCCCATCGAGGCAGGACTGATGAAGATGTTCGGCGTTTGGTTGGAAACTGGGCCTCTGGAGCCTGAGAAACCTGAGCATTGAAGGGAAGGCTCTGGGAACGATGCCCTGCACGTGCTGCAGTATGTGACACAGGCCTGGCCACTCCTGGCCAACATAGCACGGGCCCTCAACAGCATGGTGTTCCATTTCGTCTGGACCTCGAAGATGGACAGGGTGAAACAGTCGGTCATGCAAAAGGAACACCGCAAAGGGGGAAAGGCGGTCCCCGACATCCCAACGATCCTCAGGGCTTTCTTTGTGTGTGGCTGCGTCCGAATAACCCTGTTAAATGTGAACAAGGACCACTCTGCCTACAAAGTTTTCTGCTTTTTCCTCCTCCCGGTGTGGAGACGGCTGGGATGGGATAAGTGGGAAAATGCAGTGACTTTCAACTGGGACCTCCCATAGTACTACAGGGAGGTGGAAAAGTTTATGGGAGAATTTGGGCTGAACTGCGTCACTCCTTGCCTTTGGAAGCCCAAGACAATCCGCAAACTGATCAGGACCAGGGACACCACCGAACCAGTGAGCGACCTGCCACCAGTAACGGCAACGCATGTGTGGGGGCATGTATCCTCCCCAAGTCTGACCAACAGACACAAGGACATAGCATGGATGACTGTGAAGGGGGCCTGCCAGTGAGTTCCTTCATCCACAGCAGAGGCCTGAGCCCACACAGGAACTGCCCAAGGGGATGCACCGCAAAGGAATCTGCACACCATCTCTTCTGGGCATGCCCCTTTGCCCAGAGACTAAGGGCTGCCTTGCAACAAGAACTGGTAGCCCTCATCCCCTACGAGAACATTACTGAACAGTCCATGCTCTAAGGGGTGTTTCCAGGGACAAACACAGAGGAAGCTATCCAGGGGTGCTGGAGGCTCCTCTGCTGTATTAAGGACATTCTCCTGTTCGCCAGGACCCGCCTGGTGACCAATGGAGAGGTGGTGAACAGAGAAGGGTGCCTTAGGATGGTGCTCAGCCTGCTCAGAGACTATGCAGCCATGGACAAGAAGGAGAGTGAGGAAGAGGAAGAACTGTAACAAAACCCTCCTTCCCCACTGCACTCTTTAAAGTGGCGGCCCCATTAAAACTGCAAACGATACCTGCAAACATTTCTGAACCCCAAACTGATGACTTGTAAATGTTTAAATGCATTGATTGAAAAGTTGAAGTGAACTGCCTTCACTAAGGGGGAGGTACTACTTCCTTAAAAACTATGTATCGCAACTTTTAAGCACTTAATAAAAGTTTTTGTCCCCCCCCCCCAAAAAAAGAAACCGGTCCTAGGATGCTTGATTCCGGTCCAGGGAAGACATGGCTTGGCAGTTCGGGCTGGACTGTTCCCATGAGGCACAGGGTCAAGACTGATTTGCATATGGCCATGTCTGAACTCGGGTGGTGTGGTGAGAAGAATAACAATGGATTAAACCCAGATCTGCGACTGGGGTGAATTTTTTGCCATTGTGCAACATTCCATCCATCAATTGTTGTTTTTGCATTTGTCACCCCAAGTGGGACAGGCATGCTCAGATGTGAGTCCCGTGCTCTCCATGCCACTGGAATCAAGCTATCCTGGCTGATGACGACTGATAGCCAGAAACCGGTCCTAGGATGCTTGATTCTAGTCCAGGGAAGACATGGCTTGGCAGTTTGGGCTGGACTGTTCCCATGAGGCACAGGGTCAAGACTGATTTGCATATGGCCATGTCTGAACTGGGGGGGTGTGGTGAGACAAATAACAATAGATTAAACCCAGATCTGTGACTGGGGTGAATGTTTTGCCATTGTGCAACATTCCGTCCATCAATTGTTGTTTTTGCATTTGTCACCCTGAGTGGGACGGGTATGCTCAGACGTGAGTCCGTGCTCTCCATGCCACTGGAATAAAGCTATCCTGGCTGATGACGACTGATAGCCAGAAACCGGTCCTAGGATGCTTGATTCCGGTCCAGGGAAGACATGGCTTGGCAGGTCGGGCTGGACGGTTCCCATGAGGCACAGGGTCAAGACTGATTTGCATATGGCCATGTCTGAACTGGGGTGGTGTGGTGAGCAAAATAACGACGGGAGGTGGTCGAAGTCAGCAGATATGGTACCTAAAAAGATATTGTGAACAGCAAATGGAACATCATAAGAAAAAATCAATAGACATTTCGACCATATAGCTTTCCAAAAGTCATGTACCTTGGGACAATATTAAAGTAAGTATATCAGTGAACCTTCAGTGGAGAGACATGACCAACAAAAGGGAGAAACAGAGTAGTCAATTTTGTGTAAAAAGAGGGGAGTATTAATAACTCTGTTATAGATGAAACAGGCTGTAATTCTTAACTAAAAACTGATGAGTGCGGATTTACTAAAATCACCATGCCGGAAACATGTAAATTCTGCATGATAAGTATCCTAATTGGCCTAAGCAGCAGATGAATAAATGAAAGAAATGTTGAATTTTCAGCATGCCACAGACTCTACCCACTTTTGCCAAGAAGATATCAAGGGCAAGTCGATTTTGGAAAACCATTGATCTAATCGCAACCATTTCTGCATCAATCATTAAAAATCCACCAGCAGTACCTGTTGATAAACGATCCACCACTGTAGACAATTTTCGAATTTTGTTTGAATTCAAAACGTCTCCAACTGAGCGTATCAGTGCACCAAAGATGTCACCTACAATTTCTGAAAAATGTGCTCTTTGGTTACGTATTAGTACTTGCTTTACTTCACTTACTCTTTCATTGTTTCGGTCTATGTGATAGCCTTTAGGAAAAACAATGGCAAAATAACAACTACCATACCAATGTGCAGGCAATCTATAATAGGCTTTTGTACCACACACATAATAGACTCCTGGGAAAACAAGATCAGTTCCACCTTTTGATCCCCAACCCCCAGTTATTTGGAAAGTATGTTCACATTCACTACTACCAATGAAATAATTGTAATAGTTAGTTTTAGTTCTAAGCAAGCATATTTTTCCCTTTTGTTGCCAGTCCAGACACATTGCAGCGTATGTCTCCTCCTTTTCATAATTTCTTTCTCTAAAATCCCACGGCGGTACCCGGGACTTCTGTTCAGCAGCTTTCTTTTAGAAACTTTCTCTTCTAATTTCCACCATTTCCAGAAAAACCTTCTCCTCAATTCGCAAACTACATGTTATGTTATTTATATAAGCATATTCTATATCTAAAGCTTGGGTAATGTGGAAAGATTCTCCCATATAACAGGCATGTTTGGCGCGCATAATTTTATTAAGCACTTTTATAACTGGTAATTCTGAAAATACGAAATCTATATTAGAGTACTGATGCTCTAGTTTACCTGTTACATAAAATAAACTTGAAAGGGCACTACTAGAAACACCACATGTTAAAGGAAAGGTGGTGATAAGTCACCCCTTCTGAGACAGACAAAGGTAATTGCATGCACACATAACAATCACTCACATTCATGGTAGTGGTGTACTCGCACAACAGTTTGGTAAAGACATCTAATGAAAAATCATTACCAAACTCATCATGATGGAAAATATTTCCATCTTATTGTCCTTCATTAGTAAACAAATCTCCTTTAGTGACATAACTCATTCTTTCACTTGTTATATTATTAGTGTTATTTCCATTATTAGTTACCATCAGAATAGGCACAACAACAGATAATATTATACATACAAATGTTAATAAAAGAACACTACACAAACAAATTTTAAGACACCTACGTTTTAGACTAGGTTTTGGATGTTCGGTCACTTCTGTTTTAGTCTTTTTGATATTCTATCAAAAATATAAAAATATAAAATTGTCTAACCTATCTATTCTAATTCTCCTCCCCAATTTTTTTTTTACTCAAAATGGTAGTGTAATCCTACACTTCAAAGCTTTCTGCTTTTACCCCTTTTTAGGTCTTGTGGCGTACTGCGCACATGCGCAGTCAAGCTCGCAAGAGTTAATGTTTGAGAGTACTTTCACTGGCGAGGGTTAAGCCCCGCCCCTCTTTTCCATTGGCTGACATCACCGTTTATGCTAACCAGTGGCCAGCCATTGGAAAAGAGGTCACAGTGACGTACTCTTTTCTCTTTTCGAGCCGTCCCATTCAGACGGACTTCCCCGACTTACTGCTCGCGTAAAAGGTTTCTTATCTTCTTTATGGGGCGAAACAGATGGCCCCATAACGAAGATAATAAACCTTTTACGCCAGCAGCAAGTCAGGCTCTGTCGACCAAGTGGTACAGCTCCAAAAGATAAAAGTCTCTGTCTGGCGGGCGCTTGTGGTCAGCTCTCGCCCCAAGGGTAGGAAGAAATCCTCCACCCCGTGGTTCTCTGAGGAGCTTCAAGGGCAGTGTAGGAGGCAGGAACGGAGTTGTAAGTTGGTTTGATCTCTTCAGAACTGCAAAGACACAAGCTGGCTTGTTACTAGTATAGTTATAAAGTATCACCGAAATGGTTCCTCGCGAGTCCGGCAAACGTCGCACATAGATACATTGTAAACATACAGACGCCACAAATGTGATCACTGAAAACTTATCAGCTATCGCGTGCCCGTGTACAAATGAGGGTCACAGTATGTCAATGCATGCATTTCATAACGTGCGCCCCCTGCTGCCTGCTGTTGGGCCACGTCTCAAGTACGCTGTTACCTCGGTCTCCATGGCAACATGCATTATCCTCCCAACGGCCGACGATCTCAATAAACAGCCCACGAGGAAGGAGGATCAGGTAGAGTAGTAGTAGACCCTCTACCAACCACTTCGCTGCCCAATGTCTACCTGCACAGTCCCGTCTGCGTCCCTTGTGCGTGAAATGCAGAGCACCCAACACCTGTAAGTTGGTGTTTACTCATCCGCAGCAGAGCGTCTCTTCCCACGTCACGCCCCGGCCTTCTCCACCTCCCCCTCCGTTTGGCGTTGATAGGGTGTTGCACATGCGCGCACTCAAAGGCGGGGTGGCTCCGGTAGTGCTTGGCAGCTGTAACTTGATGACAGGTGCTGCTTCAGGTGCATCCCTGCTAGAATGTTGGAGCATCATGGTCTCACCACAGCTCAAGATTTTATCATGAACTAGTCCTGAATGTTCTTGTAACTTACCTCATGAGTTAATGTATCCGGGATTTGTACGCGCAGTTTTTATAGAACTAACTTATCAGTTCTGTTTCTGGGAACTCTCAAACTGTGTCCAACATACAGGACATATATTAAACTCTCGGTATATGGTTACCATATTTTAGGTTTTTCTATGTTGATGCTTTTTATAGTTTAATTTATTTTTTATTAAAGCTGTAAAATAGTTGTATACAAAGCATTCAGTGACGTCAATAAATATATTATAACAGCTTAATTACTCTGATGCTTAAAATGTATAGCATTTTAAAATACAAGGTTTAAGATGAGAGAAAATAGAAGAGAGGGGAGAAAAGGAATTAGGAAGGGAAAAAAGCAGAGAAATGGATAATGAAAGTAAAATGCGAATGATTTGTTATGGTTGCCTTTTACTAGATTTTGATCTAAGTGTTCGGATTTTATATTTTAGAAATTAACACGCACTGTTATGTTGCTCCTAAGAGGAACAATAAAAGCAGGCAGGGGTCAAAGTGCATTAAAAAGAATGGGAACTGCAATACTTTGCGCAATGGGGCGGGTCGAGTGAGCATGGGGCAGTGTCAAAGCCCTATTTTTGAAGAATTTCCCAGCTTGGAGTTTTTAAAATATGGTCACCCTAGTTCAGGCTCCTACCCTATGCTAGCTTAAAGTACTCCGACTAACCCTCAATAACCCTCCTTATACAGGCCCCTCCCGTTGCAATCTTTGAAGAGCTTCCGTCTCACTGCTGTGGGAGCCGAAGGATAGAGACCGGAGAGGCTGCTCTTCCCAGGGCTCTGAGATTGCTGGCATGGCTGACTGCACGCTCTGTTCCTGCTGTTGGTGAGTGTTTATGCCACCGGTGTTAAAAGGCTGCCTCAATTCCGGTGTACTCTCTTCCCTGCTTAGATGTTGGTGTCTTGTTTCCAGGGAGGAACTTACTATTTTCGGTATTCACAGAATAGATTTAAGACTACTAACTTTACGTCCGCACTCGGGCTGGAAATTCCGGCCCGGAGGCGGAGTTTCTGGCTTGGGGGCGGAGCTTCCGGCACGGAGGCGGAGCTTGCGGCCCAGAGGTGGAGATTTCAGCCATGGCTAAATCCCCACCTCTGAGCCGGAAGCTCCGCCTCCAAGCTGCAAGCTCTGCCCCCAAGCCGGAAACTCCGCCTCCGGGCCGGAATTTCCATCCCGAGTGCGGACGTAAAGTTAGTAGTCTTAAATCTATTCTGTGAATACCGAAAATAGTAAGTTCATTCTGTGAATCCCGAAAGTAGTAAGTTCACTCTGTGAATCCCAAAAGTAGTAAGTGCATTCTGTGAATACCAAATAGTAGTAAGTTTAGGATTTAGTCTTAAGTTCATTCTGTGAATCGGGTCCATGGAGTTTTCAAAGAACTGAGACTCTTTGATGACGTTATTATTTCCACCTTTACGTCAAACTCGGCACCTTCAAGGTATAAATATGCCCACACTTGCCATAGCAAACACACGGTGGTTTGGAGCAGTTCGACTATCTACTTGCCCAACGCATCCTGCCACAATAAGAGCTGAAGGAAGCCGACCCTCCAACAGACGCACTGAGAGAGAAGCTGTCTTTTCTTCTGCCAAGAAATCCAGCTCCAGTGTTTCCAAGCTACCCTTGCGAGTTGTTGGGAAATCGAGTCCTGAGATTGACCTTCTTCATTCTAAACCAAGGTACGGATCTGATTTATTTATTTATTTATTTATTTATTTGCGGGTTTGTATCGCGCTAGGATCATCTCCCGGAGGAGTATCTCCGCGCCTTTGAGAACCTTTCAGCTTGTAACAATAGGTAGGCAGATGTCATTAGTTAGGAAATAAGAAGGTTTTTAACTGTTTCCTAAATGGGAGATATTCCTGACAGAGTCTCAAGGAGAGAGGAAGGCTGTTCCACAATCTTGGTCCAGCGATGGACAGAGCTCTTCCACCTTGTCTGGTTTTTCTGGCTCTTGGAACTTGTAAAAGACCTTGTTCACTGGATCTCAAGGATCGAACAGGTTTATAGAGAGAGAATCTATTGTTTAGATACTCTGGGCCTTTGTTCTGGAGACTTCTATGTATAGTGCACCCTATCTTGTATTTCACCCTTTGTTTGATGGGTAGCCAGTGTAGGGTGTTCAAAAGAGGCTTTGATGGTGTGCGGGGAGGCTGATTTAGGACAAGACGGGCCGCCGTGTTCTGGACTACCTGCAATCTCGCAATAACTCCCTCGTTTACTGATAGGAGCATCCCGTTGCAGTAGTCCAGTCGACTCAATATAAGGGCCTGCACTAACGTTCTCCTAGTTGAGTCAGGGAGCAAGGGGAAGACTTTCCTCAGCATAGCGATCACGTGGAAACAAGAGCCCACCACTTGATTGCTGTTTTGTTTTAGAGAGAGCTCCTGGTCCAGACGCACACCGAGATTTTTTACCACCTGCTTTGGCTCTGGGACTGGGCCAAGATCTTGCGGCCACCAGTCTGGGGACCATAGGAGCTTTGCCTCACCGAACAGCATCACCTCCGTTTTTGCCACATTGCATTGCAGGAAGTTTGATGCCATCCAGTGAGCCACTGCCTTCATCCCCAAGGATTGGACCCTAAGAGAAATCTTGGATAGATTCTTGGCAAAGGAATACTACATTTATGCTACACCTCACTTACTTCTTCCCTCGTACTAAGCTTAGGTTAGGTACATCGGGGTAGTCGTATTTTAGAAGCACCAGTTGAGTACTTTTTGGCCTCTGTTATATATGTATGTATTTATCTATGGTTTAGGAACCATACAATGCTCTTACAGTATTATTGTATTCTACTCTTTTTACTGTATGCATTATATTTTGCAACCAGTTTTACGATTGTAGCAGTTCATTTCTTATGCTTGAGATAGAAGACTGTTCAATAAAATCTTTTATTGAAAACACCCGTCTATCTATTTCTCTGCACCTCTGGTGAAACGAAGCATGCACGATTGACTGAGTAAAATAGCTATCTATTGTTTCCACGACTCTAGAGATTGATTTCTTATTCTTGGGAAACAAAGTTGTCATGTTTATGCGGTTGTCAGAAACTAAATCCCTTCTTGTGAATTCGAGAACGTTTCTAGTGACCTCTGAGCTAGCTGGCACTCACAATTAAGTCTAATATATTTCGATAGAGACCTAGTAGACATAAGTGTCCTATGTAACATCTATAGGATATATTATTCCAATGCGCAGAGCCTATTGGGAATATAGGAACTACACTACAGATGTGGTCTGACGGCTAGAGCTGCCAACTTTGGTGCTGGAAAGCAAGGTTCGAGCCTCTGAGTCGACTCCACATCTTGTGATTCTGGGCAAATCACCTAATCTCCCCGTGCCTACCAAAAAAAAAATTAATAATAATGTGTCCCTTAAAGCCACTCTACCGTCCTTAGACCCACTCCGCCATCCTTAGACCCACTTCACCATCTTAAGAAACACTCCGCCATCTTTAAATGGAACTGTCTGCAAAAATATGTTTTGACAGCCGAGTGGGTAGGGGTTGGGGGTCAGAATAGAGTCATCACGTTGCACCCAATGGACAGGTATGGATAGGGTCCAGTATGACCATCCAAAAGTTAGAGTTCAAATATATTATTAGGTCATGGGGAGGGCCACTGGAATCATGTGATTCTGTGTTTGCTGCTTCTGCTTTATTTTGCATAATTATCCCTCATCTGGTTCATAATCTGTAGATAAATTGTTTCTAACTCAAAAGGATCAAAGGTTACTGAAAACTTGTTCTTCATGTGTCTTTTCTTCAAGTTCATCTGAGTCTTTTAGTTCTCTTTTTCTGACAAAGTTGCACCTTTATTTTTCTCAGATTTCCTTTAAGGTGGCCTCAAATTGCCTTCATCATTCTGCTCAGTAATGGAATTGTCATTTTCTTCACTTTGACGTGAGTTTTCAAATTCTTCAAAAATGACGTATGTCCATTCAGGTGCTTTGTATTCTCAGCTTGGGATTCTTACTCTTTTTGTCTTACATACTAACTCTTCTCCTAACTCTTCTTGCTCAGTTTGACATGAAACTTCATTAATTTGTTCCGGTCTTTTCTTTGTTCTTCTACTCACAATTCTGTATTTCAGTATTTTTACTCCACCTGGCCATTTTCTCCTTTTCTTTGTTTCTTAGTTTGAATTACTTTCTCGCCTTCATCATCTGGCTCATAATTTCTTTTACTTGGCCCTGCTCTTATTAGTTCCTCTTTTTGACTTTCAGGAACTTCTGGTTCTGTTGTCTCAACAGTGTCTTCATTCACTTCAGGTTCAACTGTGACTTCACTTTCTTCTGGCTCAACAGTGATGTGGTTTTCACTTGGCTCATCAGTGATTTCATTTTCACCTGTTTCAACAGAAACTTCAATTCTTTCTGACTCGAAAGTAGTTTCATAAGAACCAGTATCTGGTGCCCACTTTACTTGACTTGTGTTCTGGTATGGCTGGCATGCATCCAGTTCGGCAAGCCAAAAAACTTCACTGCTGTTGTCGTTACCAGAATAATTTGGTAGTGGCCATTCCACCTGAGATCAAGATACGTTTTCCTCAAGTGCTTCTTAACCAGGACTTGAGCTTGTTTTGGCTGTGCTGCTGTGGCTTCTTCTCCAACCTGGTGACACACAGAACGCACCAGATCAGCCAATCCTTTGCTATGATCAAGAACTAGATCATCAGATATATTCATCAGTTTGTATGCTGGTACATAGGCTTGTCTCATTGCTCTTCCCATTAGGACTTCATAGGGACTCAATCCTGTCTTTTTGTACGGGATACTTCTCAGACTCATCAATATAAGGGGTAAAGCTTCAGGCCATTTCAGTGATGTGGATGCACACACTATCCCTAACCTAGATTTTATGGTGCCATTAATCTGTTCAACCACTCCAGAAGCTTCTTGTCGGTAGGCACAATGAAATTTCTGCTAAATTTTAAAAGCTGCTCAAATTATTCGACTTACTTCATTATTAAAATGAGTCCCCTATCAGACTCCAAAGTGACTGGAAATCCGAATATAGGGATCAGTTCTCTCAAAAGCAGTTTAGCTACTGTCAGACTGCCATTCCTCCTGGTGGGATAGGCTTCCACCCAGAGAGTCAATGGCCAGACAATTACCCATTGCATGGGGGAAGTTCCACAAAATCCATTTGCAGTCGGGTAAATGGTCCCTCTGCTTTTCCAATTGTACCCCAACTAACAACTGTTTTTCTGCCTGGATTTTGATGCTGACACATAATGCATTGCTGGCAAAGGCTCTCTGTAATTACCTGGAACTTCGGATTATACCATGTCTGCTTGAAGAGTCTGATCATTGCATCTCTTCCAACATGCGCAAGTCCATGGTACACCCTGGCTACATGGGAAAGTAAAGAATCTGGCAAGACTCGTCTTTCAACATAACAAACCCATACTTTGTCCTCTGTTCTCTGTCTACAGCCTGTAAGTCTACATCTTCCCTTTTACTCATCACTTGCTTCTTCCTACATCTGCCTAACTTCCTCCCAAGTTTCAAATGTAGTTGTAAACATAAGATGGCATTCAGTATTTCCTTTCTCGATTAATCGAGTAACCCAGTTACTGAGTAGTATTTAGTCCAATTTTCCTTGGGTCTATTTGTTTGCTTTTTCTCGGGGTCTCGGTTATTAACTCACTTACCGGAAGATCTAAGAGTGCATTGTTCACATTTGTCTGTCCATCAACATTCGTTCCACTCCTATTACTGCTTCCTGGGACAGCTAATGCATGTACTTTGGATATATTCTGTCTTTCTCCATATGGCGGACTTACAGGACCAATTGTTACCGGTACGGTCAATGCTTCGGCATTCAAACTTAATTGACTCATTTTCTTTACCTGTTCTATTCTTGCCTTATTCAGCAAATTTACCTCATTCTCCTGCACTACCTTTGCTATATCTGAAATTAGTGGAGTCAATGGGGTTACCATTTGTGGTGCACTTGGAGTTATTGTCCCTAAATTGTCTTCATAGGGAGGAGGTATTTTATTCGTAAAGACCTCCAACAGTTCATCGTCATCAGAATCATTCACATCACCCCCTACACTGGGAGTATCTAGATTTTTCTTTTTCTCCTTACATTTACCTCCCATCTGCTTATCCACTGTTGAAACAGGATACAATCCTTCCGTTATCACAGTCTACATCTTCCCTTTTACTCATCACTTGCTTCTTCCTGCATCTGCCTAACTTCCTCCCAAGTTTCAAATGTAGTTGTAAACATAAGATGGCATTCAGTATTTCCTTTCTCGATTAATCTGTTTAAAGCCATTGTATTTCGTGCACAAAATTGTGCAATTTGGTCAGCATGTCTATTGCCCTTCGTCACATAATCATCTCCTGATGTATGTGCGGCACATTTGACCACTGCAATTCATTTTGGTAGTTGCAAAGCATCCAGTAATTCTTTTACAGTTTTGCTGTTACAAACAAGAGATCCTGAAGAGGTCAGAAATCCCCTTTGCATCCATTGCTGACCGAAGTCATGTACAATCCCAAAACCGTATCTACTATCAGTAAATATGGTTACCTTCAGATTTATGGCATTTTTGCATGCTCTAGTCAGAGCTATTAGTTCAGCAATTTGGGCCACATTTACTCCTTTTAAACAGGATGCTTCTAGAACCCCTGCTATGGTGCATACGGCATAGGCAGTACATAGTTCACCTCTTTCATTTCTCAAACATGATCCATCCACAAATATCTCACAGTCTCACTCTTCCAAAGGGACATCCTCGATGTCTGGCCTGGGTTTTGTGCACAGTTCTGTCACATCCAAACAATCATGATTTGCTTCATCTCTCACTTCCTTACACAGAGAATTTGGTAATAAAGTAGCATGGTTCACGTTGGTACACCTTACCTGAGTAACATTCTCAACAACCAAAATCACTCTTTCATACTTAGTCAGCCGACTAGATGTCAATTATTGGGTTCGTGTATGGGTTAAAAGGATCTCAACTGAATCTGGCACATACACCTTGACTGGCTATCCCATCACAATTGCTTCACTCTATTCCAGACTCATCAAGCGGCAGCTACTGCCTTCAAACAGCCTGGTAATGCTGTAGCCACTGAATCCAAGGTAGCAGAACAATATGCTACAGGAGGTCATGCCATTCCATGTTTCTGAGTTAGGACTGACAATGCACACTCAGCTCTCTTACTGCAGTACAATGCAAACTCCTTTACATAATTTAGCATTTCCAGTGCAGGCATTTGACATTCTTAGGCATTCTTAGTTTAATGAATGCTTCCATTCCTTCATCATCCAAAACAAACGGATCTTTCACATCCTTTTTCGTCAACCTCAGTATAGGTTTTGCTATCAGTGATAAGCCACTGATCCATTGCCTACAGTATCCAACTATTTCCAAAAACATTCGTACTTTCTTTTGAGTTGTGGGTGGCTTCATCTGTTTAATCACATTGATCCTTTCTGGTGTCACCTTTCTAATAGGGGTGGGTGGTAAAAAATATCCGCAAGCACGTAGAAATTCCGCGAACTCGTGGAATTGCTTGTTCTGACCATTCGCAAAGCTTTTTTCCTGTTTGCGAACGCTGTGTGCATGCTCGGGGGAAATATCTCACGAACACCTACTTTGAAAGCATGAACAATCAAAAAACTCTCCGAAGCCTCGGAATTTTTGGCAATTCCGTGTTCTCCGCGGAATGCAAAATCACCCAAATTCTGCAAATTCCGCAAGCGGAACAGAATTTACCACCTAGGCCTACTTTCTAACTCCCTTTTCTATTTTGTGACCTAGGTACTGAACTTCCTGTTCACAAAATTGCAACTTTGCAGGTGACACTTTGTGTCCTCCTCTGCCCAATGGTTCAGTAATACAACAGTGCCTGTTACACATGCCTCCCGTGTTTTTGATGCCACCAGTAGGTTATCAATATACTGAACCAGAACCAAATTTCCTGGCATGACTAGAGTCTCCAGACATTTTTTCAAGATCTGATTAAAAATGGAGGGACTTTCAATATACCCTTGAGGAGCTCTGCACCATGCCAAGACATGGTCTCCGAACCGGAATGCAAACAAATACTGGCTTTCCAGGTGTAAAGGGATTGAGACAAATGCTTGGCACAAATCAATTACTGTGTATCACTCAGCATCACAGGGAATTTGATAAAGGATCATGGCAGGATTTGGCACGATGGGAAAACAGGGTACCACAATTTTATTTATTTTGCACAAATCCTGCACGAATTCTGTACTTTCCACTAGGCTCTTTAATACCTATTGTTGGCGAATTATATGGGCTACTCATTATGTCTTTTAAAATTCCCTGTTCAATCATTTGATCAATCACAGGAGCAACACCTGCAATTACTTCTGGGCTCACTTTGTACTGTGGAGTGTTTGGATATAAAGCACCCTTCTTCACAGTGATCTGTATTGGATCTACATTGGTCATCAAGCCAATTTCTTTTCCTGTAAAATCCCACACATCCGATCTCACTGCACTTCTCTGGCAAACTCTCTTCAGTGAGAAGTGAAATCAATTCATCCACCTCAGTCCCTTGATTCACTAGCATCATTTTAAATTCAACATCCTCATCTGGTGTCTGAAATGCAATACCATCTGGTGTACAGTAGATGGTGCAATTCATTTTGCATAATAAATGCCTACCTAAGAGATTTACCGGACTCGAATCCCGTGCCACAAATCGATGCATTTCTTTAAAGATTCCAATGTGAACTTCTATTGGATTTGTGACTGGAGTTCTAATCGGCTTGTTCGAGACTCCTACAACTTGGATAGTTTCTCCTGAGAGGGGTATGTTTGGAATTTCTGCTGCTCTCAAAGTAGAACGGGTAGCACCAGTATCCACTAGAAAGGTAATATAATTTGCTTTCACCTTTCCGTCAACATATGAACCTGACTGATCTACCTCCAAAGATGCGCCAGGCACAAACTCTTCCTCTCCCCTCTGGCACTGTCATTGATATGACTCAGAATCACTCTCATTGCATTGCAACAAATATTGTAGAACCATTTGCACTACTTGACTCCTACTGCCTTGTTCACCTCCTTGACATCCAGTGTTCGTATAGTACCTCTGCACTTGAGCATTCACATTATTTGGCATGGGAGCTTGTGGCACCTGTAACTGTGGAGTAACTATCTGCTGCTGCTGCTGTTGATTTACACCCATTCTGCATCAGTGGAGTTAAATTTTGATATGCCCTATTAATCTTTTGTACAGATCTACACTCATTCTTCCAATGTCCAATCTTTCTGCACGCATGGCAAGGAAATTTATTTTTAGCTTCATCCCTACCCATTCTTCCTCTACCCCTACCTCCACTGGGTACCTGACCATTCTGATTTTGCCCATTCATTTGATAACCAGTCTCTTGTTGCTCTGCTACCTTCACTTGTCCCCACATCATTTTTTCTTTCAACTTTTTATGCTTAGTATCTTTGTCATGCCTACAGTACTTTGCATACCTTAGAATTTCTTCTACTGTTCTGCTCTGCCAGCAAATAAAATTCTGCAGTATCATATTGCTTATCTCTGGCCTCAATCCAAACACAAAACGATACACAAAATGTCCCATATCTTTATCTGCAATATTTTTAAAACCACATTACTGCTTAAATACCTGCAACAATCTTTGATAGTGGGCGTGTACTAATTCTTTAGGTCCTTGGTTTGTTTTGTCTATCTTAACCCAATCAGTTTCCTTTAGGGAAATTTTTCCTTTTAAAAATGTGATTACCTGATTATACTTTTTCATTACCTCCTCTGATGGAGCACCTGTTTTAGAATCTCTAGGATATTCCTCCTTTGGCCAATCAATAGTGATCTTACACTCTGTCCACAAATCTGCTGGAAGAACAAGATCAACCAATCCGTCCAATTCCTTTAACAATACGTTTGAAACTTTCACAAATCTATTTACCTGTTTGTGCTATTCAACTGGTTTTTCTCTCAATCTGGGGAAATCATTTGTGAAAGACAATATATCCTGTTTTGTCCAAGGAACGTGAACATACCCTCCACCTGGCACTTCTCTCATCGGATACTCCCTTTCTACTTGCTCTGCTTCTTTTAATGGAAACATAGATGTTCCTTTAATAGCTGCTTCTTCCTTTTTTTTTGCCCATCTACTTTTCCACCAATCTACATCTCCCCATTTTTTCAAAATATTCATTAGTTCCTTTATTTGCAATCTCTTCCTCTAGATCCTTGTCAGTAAAAGCCAATCTGTACGATTTTGTAAAAATTTTGATTTCTCTATGTCTACTCCATACTCATAGGAGCTTCTAATATTTTCTCATGCATATTCTTTGCCCTCCATGTAATACTTTCACACAAAAACAACAATTCATCATCTCGGTAAGTCCCTAATCTATCTGGACTAGCTGTACCAAATATCATTTCATCCAAATCCACTTTTAGCTGATTCACATTTATACTCGGTGGGTGTGGTTTCGGTTTTGTCATTTCATTTATCCAATTGTTTATTTATTCCGGTGAAGGACCTGCTGAACTCCCAGTTACTGAGTAGTATTTAGTCCAATTTTCCTTGGGTCTATTTGTTTGCTTCTTCTCGGGGTCTCGGTTATTGACTCACTTACCGGAAGATCTAAGAGTGCATTGTTCACATTTGTCTGTCCATCAACATTCGTTTCACTCCTATTACTGCTTCCTGGGACAGCTAATGCATGTACTTTGGATATATTCTGTCTTTCTCCATATGGCGGACTTACAGGACCAATTGTTACCGGTACGGTCAATGCTTCGGCATTCAAACTTAATTGACTCATTTTCTTTACCTGTTCTATTCTTGCCTTATTCAGCAAATTTACCTCATTCTCCTGCACTACCTTTGCTATATCTGAAATTAGTGGAGTAAATGGGGTTACCATTTGTGGTGCACTTGGAGTTATTGTCCCTAAATTGTCTTCATAGGGAGGAGGTCTTTTATTCGTAAAGACCTCCAACAGTTCATCGTCATCAGAATCATTCACATCACCCCCTACACTGGGAGTATCTAGATTTTTCTTTTTCTCCTTACATTTACCTCCCATCTGCTTATCCACTGTTGAAACAGGATACAATCCTTCCGTTATCACAGAACTTCTCCATCTCTTCAATTTTCCTGCTCTACTTTCAAAAGGATAACCATGACTCCAACTCCTGTATCTCCCGATATCATTCCTGTGTCCCTCAACTTCCCATTCTTCCAAAGCTTCATACTGTGTCAATCTAGGAGTGGGTTCTAATGAATTCATTTGATTTCTCAAATTCAGCAATATTCTTATATTAAACATACAATGCTGTGGAAAAGCTATCACACCATCATCTTTTTTATATTTTACCCAAATCTCTAACCACATACACATATGGTACCCTCGCTCCAACATCATAAAGGAAGCAGGCATTTTTGGAGGCAAATAGGAATTCCTTCTCTAGTCACAATCGGTTTGTCTTTATTGAAAAAATTATTTCTTTTCATTAGCAGTTTCATTTTTCTAATCTTTGACACTTGCGTTCTTCACAAAAATAAACCAAGAACCCTTCCGCAATTCTGTCTATTCTATTTGTCAGCTCTTGTCCTATGCTAGATCGACACACACCAACTGTCCTATCACGACTCACTAGGTACCTACGTTGTCGACCAATACCTATGCGGCTCACACCAACTCACCAACCAGAGCTCATTACGTCCCCTGCTGCCTGACCAATGCCAGCACTGGCTTTTTGTGACGTCAGTTTAACTCCTACTGACCATCCCTTCACAATCAGAGCTCATTACACACCCGCTGCCTTGTCCAATGGCAGCACGGCTTTTTGTGACAATCAGTATCACTCCTTCTACTGACCCTCCCTTCACAAATTCTTACAGCAATATTTTTCTGAGTTTTTCTTAATCTAAATTCTGTTAGTAACAACATAAAACAATGCTACCTTGTCTGTTCCACTAAATGAAAGATAATTTTCACTCTTTCCAAAAGATTTCCTTACACTGCAAGTAATAATAACTACCAGCGCTATCTCAGTTCTCTAACAAGCGCCGGGGGGACTTATTACTCCTCTAGGGATAGGGCCAAAGTTTTACAGGAGGACGTTTTGGCGAAAAAAGAGGCCCTGTTACTCCCCAGGGGCTAGAGTTTTAGAAGCGGACCCTTTGCTATTTCATACACTCTCCTTTTATATTGAATTTTCCCTAAAAACAACACCGACAGTCCTGTGTAGCTTTTCACTATTATTTCCAACAGACAAAGTACATCTACAGTGCGATTTCTTTACCACACTCTTCCTCTGTCTACTTTAGGGTAAATTCCCGGGATTCCCCAGGCAACTCCGTACCTGTATGTCTAGACAACATGGAACATAACACTGATTTTTCATGTTCATAACATATAATCAATAATCAATAATCATCACCAAACTAATCAATAATTAAATCGTCCTCTGCTACCATGGAAACTGACCCAGGGCAAACCCAATATCTGATCAGGAATCAATACTTTCAAATAACTCAAATAATGGCCCATTCACATTCACCCATGTCCTTGATATGCTGAGGTCAATTTGTATCGCACTTTTAGAAATCAATGTCATTTATAGATTCAAAGTCAACATCTCCAATATATATTTCTAATCTATACATCAACTTTCCTTCTACTTGATCGATGGACCAATTAGTTGAAGAGTTGATGGCAATGAAATGACACATCTAACTTATGATTTGGCTTATTGAATAACCACAGCCTCTCAATGAAGTTAATGAAGTTTATCTCAATTTTTTGTTCATAAATCGTAATGCTCAAATGCAACATGGCACAAATACAAACAATGAATTCATCAAGGAGAGAACATTTCCTTAAATGCAAGTTCAGCATACACTCACTCAATCAAATTATACAGTAACCAATAAAAGGAGGGATATATTAAGAGACAAACGTTTCAGCAAAATAAATGCAAGAAACGATACTATGACGAAGTGGATAGGTGAAGAGACAAAAGTGTCAGAGTAAAATAGATTTGCAATAAATTGCATGTACAAGCTAGAGCTATACAAACCTATTAGATCTTTGGGAAAACGACCCCCTTGGCCAATAGAATGATGTGGGTTCCCAGATATAGAATCAGGGAATAAAGGTCAGATCCTAAGGACAGGATAAGGACAGGAACAGCTAGGCCTCTCTGCCAACCGACGATCAGCGACACATCCACCTTTCTTCTCTTCCTCCCTGCAAGCCTAAATCACACCCCTAAAGGCACCCAAATTATACCCTAAAATTTACTTAACCATCCCACACAAATTGCAACTTTGGGGAAATCACAGTCTCAGATTTGACAGTTTCAGGGGTGTTCAGTCTCGCTACTATGACCTCATTTACTTTTTGACTGTTCTATTGTTCTCCTTCCTTTCTCAGCTACGCATCCACCCTTCTTCTCGTCCTCCATGCAACCTAAACCACACCCCAAAGGCACCCCAATTATACCCTAAAATTTACATAACCATCCCACACAAATTGCAACCTTGGGGAAATCACAGTCTCGGATTGGACAGTTTAAGGGGGTGTTCAGTCACACTGTAGGAAGGTGGAATCTGACTACATGGTTGCCCCCGCTTTTTTCCTGGTGTTTTGATGGTTTTTGATTTAGTTTGGCTGGGATCCTGCTATTCAGGGCCCCAGCCTATCTGCTTTCCTCTCTAAAATGATTCCAAGTACTTTAGGTACACTCCAGTATGGTTACTGGGGTACCCTTATAGGTCCCTAGTATATGGTATCCTATATACCCAGGGCATTGGTACTCCAGAGGCCTACCAGGGGCTGCAGCATGTATTATGCCACCCCGGGGCAGCTTTTCCAAAATGACACCACAGGTCTGCTACAGCAGCCTGTGTAAGGTAGTGTATGCACCCCTTATTTAGATATATGTTCCCTATATCTACCTTATATCACTAAGATATAAACTTATCAGTCACCCCTATGGCTGCAAGGAAACATGTCGTTTTTGGTGTCAAACACTTTGGAATCATACCCCCCGCCAGTCTTGGCGACATGGGTATGATTCCACCCTTCTAGAGGGAGAGACATGTACACACCGGTACACCCGGTACCAGTTTAAAAGAACCCTGGCATCACAAAATGGATGCCACAGCCACAGACTCGAGTCTTGCCTCCTGCTGTTGGATGAAACTCCAGCAGGGGAGGCCTGGACAATAGGTTTCCTGTCACAGGGAGGTGTCACCACCTCCCAGACAGGCTTTAGTGTATTAGGGCTGGGTGGCACATTTGGTGCCCCTGTGCATAGGTCAGTTCAAACCGGTTGCAGGGGCCACCCCTCTTTCCAAACCCTCCCATAGGTGGGTCCACAGAGTTTGTCCCACCCCTTACCATGGGTATAAGATAGGAATCCTTGGCAACAGGACTTTAGATTACACCTGGACGAAACTCTGATACTGAATCCTGGAAGTTCGATGATCTGCATGACGCTAGATGACTGAAGAATCTCCCTTGGAGTAAAGGAGTTACTCCCTGCGTGGCAGGCACCAAAGACGCATCTGACCAGTTTGCATCTCTGCAGTTCCTGCTGGACTTCGAAGTATTTGCAACACAGGAGGTAGATTTCCAGACTTCCTCGAGGCCAACCCAGGTCCCCAGCAAAGCTGAGACCCGCAGCCCTCGTGGGTACCGTAGAACCGGAACCCCTGGACACGTGCACATTTGCAAGTGCATTAGCTTCTCGACGTTCCTTGAGGCTGTGCATTGGGTTACATGTAGCCCAGACTCTGAGCACCTTTTCCACTAAAGATTGCTGGCCTACACTCCATGAGTGTTCCATGAGCCGGCACTTTGTGTTTTCACTCATGGTACCTTCGCAATCCCTGGTCCGTCGACTGGTGGGTCCCTGAGCAGGTAACATTGACTTTTCTTGGGCTTCTCTGGTTGCTCCAGATGTGCCCTAACTCTCCACCACTTAGGGAGTCTCCTGGGCCTTGCTGGTCCACACCGAAGCATCTTTTCTCTTTCTGCATGGGTTGCTGTTGCCAAGGCCTGTTGTGTCCAATCCGGGCACCGATTGCCGCAGCACTCGACATCCTTTGTGGGACAGCTCGAATCCTGCTCCTGGAAATTGTTGACGCCTCCTGGTCCTCGTGGCTGCAGAGTCAAGCTTCACCTCTTCGCACCTGAATCACTCAACATCGGTGGGCATTCGTCTTTCGTGCCCCTGGTCACTGGCAAGTGACCTAGACTCTGTCCCCTCTGCTTTTAGGTTCCTCACATCTTCAATCCAGGCTTGGATCACACGGGACACTTTTCTTCTCCATGGTAGCAGCACTTTGCAGCAGATCGCCATTGAAATTAACGACGATTACCGACACCATTTGTCACCTATGCACCCGGCTTCCCTGGGTGAGGTAACATGAGTGCTCTGGTGCTCCCATGGGTGTTGGCCTTAGAACCCTTCAAGTCTAAAGGGGTTTGCTCAAAGTCCGCTCCTAAGTGTCCTTAATCTTTAAAATTCCAACTGCGACTTTCCTCACAGAAGCTAACGGTGTCTCGCGGCTGTGTTCTCACACTGCGGGGCAGATTTACAATAACTGGCGCATCCCTGCACATCAGCAGGGATGCGCCAGTTATTGTGCGTCACGGCTCTGCCACCATGGATGTGCATTTACAATGCGGCACACCATGGGGCAAAAACGGACAGATGCGTGACCCATCTGCTGCCGTAAAGGAGGCGGATTGCTGGAGTTGCGTCGCATGTGCGATGCAGCTCTAGCAAGGCTTGGGGGTGCCCTATCCTGTTAATGCTGCGTCAATCCTTACGCCTGCTTCAAGCAGGTGCAGGGTATTGACGCAGCGTGGGCTTAAAAGTGACTGAGTGGAATCTTGTAGATTTCACTCAGCCACTTTTAGGAGGCGTTCTTGCTCCGGAACGCCCCCCTGCGCAGGAACACCTACATGTGGCGCAGGGCTTTACAACGTGACGCATCTCCCAGATGCATCACGTTGTAAGTATCCCGCACCATGGCGCAGGATTTGTGCCGCCGCTGCATCACAAAAGTGACGCAACGGCGGCGTAAAAGAGGCACAAGGGGCTTGTAAATCTGCCCCTGCATGCGTCCCCCGTGGGTCCCCTGTGTCACTACCTGGGGTTGTTCCTTGTGGTCCGTGCAATTCTACAGGCTCTAGGCCTTGTGCCTAGTCAAGTCGTGGACTTAGCCTAAAGGCTGCTCTCCATAGCTACCACTAGGATAGCGTTCAATAAAGCTTGTCTTAAACCTATCATCAATAAGGGTTGTTTGGACTGGTGCAAGGTGCCCACTATAACTAGTGGACAGCATATGCCTGGTCAACTTCACACACACGCCACTATGACTTCATCTACTTTTTGACTATTCTATTGTTCCCCTTCCATTCTCATAGACTGACTTTTAGTTTTCTTTCATAAACTTAACATAAGATACTTTTAAAACAAATGTTATTAAATTCCGTAGCATCCGCAGGGGTGATCACTGTTTCTCACGTTCGAACACGTCTCTTGGCAGGCAAAACAGTGACACGTGGGAAGAATCATTGATACGAGTAGGCTCATGTAATTTAATTTCACCCAATGCATTTCGAGAACAGTGGCTCTTCGTCAGGAGTTTGCTGAAACAAATAAAAGAGATAGCTACACCAACTGCTCTGAGCAGACTTCCTGTGTCACTATTAAAAGCCTGGATTGGCGAGCAGGAGGCATTTGAAAATGTTCAATAAAAGAATCCTGGTGACATCACGCTGTCTCCGCAGTGATTTTCAGAAAAAGTAATTAATTAAATGTGAAATGAGATATTGTTTAAATATGGTTTCACTGGTCAAAGATGGATTATTCAGCATGGAGGGGCCTATGGTGAGAAAATCTTTCCTGCATATAGCAGTGCGACAGGTGGGTGCGCAAGCCTCGTGCCTTTTTGGTTTTCTACAATGGAGCTGTGATTTTGGGGATGGTTCACAGCATCGGTTTGCGCTCAATTATTTGGTTCCATATTCTAAAGAAGTCAATACATTTTTAAGGGACATTTTCTGTCCTGCATTGCAACTTTAAGAAAGTTGGCATTTTCTTGCCTAAGCCATTTATTGACTGTAGACTGTCTCTGTTCACATGACTGGGTGTAGCTGACAGTTGAGCTTTGTATATTACTCCAAGACAGCCACATACAATATGGAGCTTAGGTGTGCCTGGATGGGTCATCGCTGGCAGGATGGCAGGGATGTGCAGGGGCCACCTCCACTTACACCTGAATAGGCTGTGTCTTGCCTCCACACATAGGGCTGCATTCCCTCTATTGTTAGTCTGGAACCAGGGCAGGGAAGGCAGGATGCCTGGGGGTTCAAAGGGAAACCTCTAGAACCTTCTTTCCCACATCAATGGCACAACTGGGTATAAATATTAGACCTCAGGCACTAACTCTTCAGTACCCTTCAGGACCTGTAGATACTCTGCCAGGAAGAAGGATGTTGTGCTGCTACAAGGACTGCCACTCTCTGGACTGCTGCTCTAACACAACTGCTGCCCTGCTGTGCTGACCTGCTGCCTGCTGCACTCTTGCATGGGGAAGAAGAACTGGGCCTGCAACTTGATCTTGAGACCAGGACTCCAGAGTGACTCCAAGGCGTAGTCTACTGGCCTCCTGATCTGAGCCTCAGGCACATAAATGGGTCTCCAACCAGCTCCTGGATGCAGCTGCCCCGCGTTTCTGACCCCCAAGTGGTGCCTCTCAGGTCCTGGACTCTTGGTGTGGCTCACAGGCACACAAATCAAGCTTTTTGACTCATCGTGACCATGAACGGGTCGGTTTACACCAAGACCATGCTGCTCGCACCATAATCCAGTTCGAGCAGGCGCTAGCCCGTCTCTCCACACACCATCATTGACAGCCCATGGGCAACAGCCACAGTGAAGCACCAGCCTGCCGATCCTGATTTTCACACCACACTGACTACCGCCTCCAACGCTCTCCTTGTTCTTGCAGCGACCCTCTCCAATGGGAAAGTGTCTCTTGGAACAAAATTTGAGAAGGTAAAACTTCAGGTAGACTTATCTGTGACAATATCCGACCCCCGTTTCATTGCGGTCAGCCTGAACGTTTTACTTTGACTCAGTCCAACGGACCAGATAGCCGCGATTGGCGCTTTATGCTTTTAGGCGCTATTTTACACTTTATTCTTTAAAAATTCATAACTCCAGTTCTACTAATTGGATTTCTATTGTTTCGATCTTTATTTATTACATTTTGCTCTATATTTCTAAGGTGGTGTCGGATCATTTTGTGTGGTGTTTTTACTGTGTTACTGTTTGAAGTGTCACACAAATACTTTACACATTGCCTCTAATTTAAGTCTGACAGCTCTGTGGCAAGCTTCCGGGGGTTGAGCACAGGTTAATCTAGGGTTTACTTGTGTCTTACCCTGACAAGAGTTGTGGTTTCTACTTGACAAGGGCTCACACTCCCATCAACCAGTAACTTAATTTCTTATAAGTAGATAGATAGATAAATAGATAGATAGACAGACAGACAGACAGACAGATAGATAGATATAGATATATTACAAAAAACTGAATTCTGACAATTAAAGTGACTCATCCATTGTTAACAACAAAATATATTGCGGTGAATAAAGAATATATTAGTATGAGTCATCTAAAAGAAGAAAATAAGTAAATTACTAAGACAACAGCCACAGTTTATGTCAACAGTCTAGGCACTTTTTACAGAAACACAATTTGATGTTCCCTGCTTTTAGGGTTATAGCTGCTGCTTGCTTACATAATGATACTGTTTATCTTTATTTTCAGCTACCTAGTTAGGTTTGTTCTTTCTCAGAATGTTTTCTATTGTGTGAACTGGCTTAAATCACTGAGTTAGGAAATGACAGAGAAGGACGGCAAGTACTGTCTGAGGCTCATTCCAATGCAGGTGTAGGGTTGAAGGCACCATTTTACTTGATGATAGCATGTAAAAGAAAATGAAGTCTTTCATTGTTCACCCTTCATTCCGTTATTCTGTACTTCTGTTTTCTTCTCATAATTTATGAGCCCAGATTTACAATTAGTTGAGGGAATGCAGGGCATCAAGAACAGTTTCTGCTCTGCGTTGCATGAACTCGAAAAAGCAAAGCTACTCTATATCTACAAAGAAGTAGTGCAGATGTGCTCTCTCCTTTGCTGGCACACTTTCAGCATTATTTATGACTCACACCTTCTCCATTTACTGCTTTTATACTTTAATATTACATCACTTCCAGGATGACAAAATATAGTATTCTCAACAAAACCTTTGACATATGTAATGTCATTATTGATGATAATATTGTAGTTTGACAAGGGAGTTAAGAATACTGTGTGCAAAGTTTACATATTTTTGATCGTACTATATCATGAAGTGTTAAACTTGAGGTATATTTCTGGGTACGGAAGAAGATTCAATGTTTCATTATAGCTCTTAGGGCCCGCTTACGAGTCTGGCAGTCCGGGGACTGCCAGACTAGTGGTGGCACGGTGGTGACGGTCTTGCGACTGCCACATTACCACCCTAGTGTTTGTGCCACCGTGCAACCGCCGACTCCGCCACGGTGGTGGCATAGCGGTACAAAGGTATCTATAGCTTGGCAGGACCGCCGTAGTCCTGCCAAGAATATTATGACTTTTCTCACCGCCACTGATTTCATGGAAGTAAGTAGGGCCCCCTTGTGCTTGTCCAGGGAAGACCTGGCCTAGCAGTTCGGGCTGGACTGTTCCAAATGGGTGCATGGTCAAGACAGATTTGCATGTGGCTGGGTCCAAACTGGAATGGCATGGTGAGCAAAATAACGATGGATTTAGGCCCAGATCTCTGTACTGGGGTGAATGTATGACATTGTTCTGCATTCTGTCCATCAATTGTTCTTTGTGCTTTTGTATAAGACTCAGAGGGCTAGGCACAGATATTGCAGAGTTACTGCAGACTGAGATTGACACCTGCATGGTGCACTAGACGGTGGGCCCTGGCTGTTGACATTGAAGAGTCAGCAATGACCATCACCTGGTGTCAATGCCTGGCATATTAAATGTTTACATATTGCTGACATGAGAAGTGTGCATGATGCAACTTGTTGTGGTGATCATTTGAGGTGCTCCTGATCATGAACAAAGGGTGGTCTGTATTGCATGACATGCACCAAGAGGACACTGGGGTGACAGGGGAGACATCATATTTTTGGCAGTGCCTCTCAATGTCGTTATCCTGGAGTAGGTTGTACTGTCCATCGATGTGGATGGTGAGGCCCCTAAACTGGACAAACCTTGTGATGCAGGGGACCTCTGATTAGGCAACTTAGAGGTTCCACTTGCATCTTCTGCATCTGTACGTTCCCCTGCATACTTGAGTATGCTGCTGTACCCATGTTTGTGTAATCCGGACTGACAGGACTACGCTGGCTGAGTCCATGATTCGTAGAGGGTAGTGAGGTTTGAGGCTTGGTGTTGTTTCCCAGTGTGGGAGATAGTTGGGTGTGAAGCAGAGGAGACCCAGGGGTGAATCGGCCCATTAGCCGTGAGAACACTGCTTGTACCACCCAGATTTTCATGGACAATGTTGAACATGATATCTGCTTGCCAATGTTGGCATTTATGAGGCAACCGGGTGGTGCAGCCTATCCTCGCCCCATGCCTTTGAGCTCTTGGGTGTATGGTGGTTTTCCCTTGGTGCTATTGGGACAGAGATTTCTGTCTGGCATACTCATGACTGGATTTGAGGGGCTGGTTGGCCACACTGGATTGCAACAAATGCCATCCATGGTGTCTGTCCATCTTGTGCAACAATGTTTTGTGAATAGTATGCTGTACATTGCTTGAGAGATTCAGCATTGTGGACACTGACATTTATTATTAGATGCATGTTTGTCTATGTGTTCAACTGTGCCTGCAGATGTGTGGATTTTTTGATTGGTGTAGTCGTGATGAAGAGAAAAATTACACACTTCATGCAATTGACATGAGTAAACTTGTAGTGACCATCGAGAGGTTGGTGTTGCAACTTCATGATGCTGCTATTTTTTTTCTTGACCGTCTGACACAATACAATGCCCACTCCATTTCTGATGTAATAGGTTGTATGTTGCTTGCATGTTTTGGCTGTACTTATTGGTTTCCCTGTTGCACTTCACTTGTGTATGTCTGTTCTCTGTCTTGGGGTGTCAACACAGAATAAGAGTTATTTGATGAGGGTGTAGCCAATTCTCCACCTTCATTGCCATGTCACAGTCATGTTGTTGTGCATGTGACATTAACACTTTCTTGCCATTGTATTGCCAGGTCCATAGTCCTACATACACAATGTTGAGGGCTGATGCCTTGTCAATTGTCCCATGGCTGACTATGTGTAACTTTTGGTGTTTGTGGAACTATAGCATTGTTAGATCAGTGCAGTGTTGATGGATGATTTATGCAGTGTTAGTGATGCATGAACTGTGCTTATTGGTCATTCCAGTGACACATGTCATCGAGGGATGTAATGTCACTTTCTAAAGTTGGATGAATCGGTATGCTTGGTGTTTGAAGCATTCCCTGCTCTGGATTGATACATCTGTTATTCTAGCTGTACTAGCCTCTGTATCTTCAACCTCCACACCCACAAGTGGATCCAGTCCACATTAGTCATTTATATTTGTGACTGTTGTCAGTTACCTTTTTTCCTGTGGCATGGAATTCACAGAAATGTTGTGTTTCAACTTTTCTGATGGTTTGTAGCTATGTGGCCCCAGTTACAATGATGCATAAGAGACATACATCAAACAAAATAGCTCCCGGTAAAATAGCGAATCGGTAAAACAGGCCGTTACCAAACGCAAAACCTGAAAACCCAATGCATCAACCCCAATTCCTAAAAAAATAAAGAATCGCAAAATAAGCCAGCGGTAAATTACCGAATCGCAAATTAGCCAATCGGTAATACCCAGAAAGTAATCAACCCCCGGAAATACCGAATCGCTATTAAAAAATCGCAATGATATGCATCAAAACTCGCAAATAACAAAAATGCCCAAAATCGCTATTTTGCATGAGCAAAATAAGGGGAATCTCCAACTGGAGGTAAAGTTGTTGGAAGGAAGAAAAAAAAAATACAATCAGAAACCCTTCAAATATACCTCTGGAGAACCTGTATGTGTACCAAAATGGCTGCCCCCTACGTGCTTGCTAGGAGGAGGAGAATCAACGCTCTTGCACAGCGCAGGAGGATGATCTAGGACAGGGTTTTCAGGGTGCGCATCACATTGCTGGGCCAGACAGAGGAACTAATCTACGACAAGTACAGACTGAACCGGGCTATGATCATGCGCCTCATTGCTGACCTGGAACCACTACTGCAGCACCAGACCCGTAGGACCAACGCTATGCAGCCTGCACCTGCTGGCGTCTGGAAGCTTCCAGGGGGTCATAGCAGAAGCTGGAGGCGTGTCGCAAAGCGCACTTTCACGCCTCTTCCACAAATTCCTAGATGCCATGCTGACATTGATACATCACCACATCACCTTCCCCACAACCCACAACGCCACAGCAGTTGAACTGCACCAAACAGGAGTCCTACCAGGTGGCACAATTTCCCCAAGTGATAGGATGTGTTGACTGCACGCATTTCCCCATCTGTCCCCCTCAGCCAACGAATACATCTCCCGCAACCAGAAGTCATATCATTCCATCAAGGTGCATATTGTGTGCAATGCCAAGCACATCATAACGGACATTGTACCCCGATTTCCAGGAAGCACACACAACGCATACATATTCCGACAAAGTGGCATCCACAGGCGTCTGATCAACTGTGAATTTGGAGAGGGACACCTACTAGGTACCTACTAATGCCTCATCATTAACTCCATCCTCACATATGTAATTGTATTCATGCTGCTAACCCTTTGCTCCCCACCCTGCAGGTAAAAGCGCCTACGCCTTGCGGGAATATCTCCACACTCCCTACCTCAACCCAGCAACACCTCTGGAGCAGCGCTACAACACAGCACACATCAGCACCAGGAATGTGGTCGAGCGAACCTTTGGCATCCTCAAGAGTCGCTTCCGGATACTTCACAAGACAGGAGGTGCCTTGCAGTATGACCCAGTGACCTGCTGCCGGATAACAGCGATCTGTGCCATGCTGCACAACATTGCCACAAGAAGGGGGACACCAATAGAGGTGGACGAAGAGGACGACTTACGTGCACAGCAACCCACCCCCACAACACCAACAGGCACACGTGCCTAACACAGCTGAAGGCCAAAGGAGGCGGACATATATCACACAACATCACTTCTGAGACAGGTAAGAATGAGCCATCACAACATGATCTTGTTTGCAAATGTTTAATGCACATGAGCACTTGTCAGGTGCATATAAATGAGACGCCAACATGACGCAGATTCAAAAGATAGGTGAGGATACATGTCCGTAGTCATCACAGGAGTATCTTGTGGTAGTGTAGGTGGCCCAATATTACGTCACCATGGCCAGGGAGCCAATGGAACATGCCTATTTGCGCTTCCCACGCACCCCCAGCCTCCTGTCGCGTGACTCCTTCACATCACCGCGATGTGTGTCAGTGGCTGTGGAGCTGCACGCACTGCGCCTCCTCTCACTGGCCTCCGGCACAGAGACAATGCTGATGCTTGAAGCAGCCTCCCTCCCCTCCTCCACTCCCAAACTGCTGGCACTAAAAGTCCCAGACTGCAGATGCTCCACTGCAGTGGTCACTTTTTCTAAGGCCTTTGCCACATCTCCACAGTAATGGACCAAGTCGACCTGCAGGGACACAGATCTGCGTGATAGTACAGCTGTGCTGTTGCACAGCTTTGTGATGGCCCTAATGAAGGCATTGGAACGGAGCATGTTCTGCCAATGCCTCCTGCGCTCGCTCTGTTGCCCTGCTATGACAGCACGTGTGAGATCCTGCAGGCACAGTTTCATGTCTCTGTTACCCTCAGCAATGGATGTGGTCATCTCACGCATAGCGTCAGTCATGGTGTCAATTGTGTTTGCCAATTTTGATATGTTAATGTTGATAGCACCCATGTGTCTCCCCTGCAGGCGCTGAACCTGCAGCATCCATGTCTCAACCACACCGTAGCCGTGTGTTGGATCCTCAGATCTCTCTGCAGCTCTACCCAGGGGCCTTCCCCACTGTCAGACTCGGACACGTGCTGGTGTTTGAGATGGCAGAGTGACAACTGACTGCCGTGGAACATTTGTGGCTGCTGGCCTCTAAACGTCTCCATCACCTGCAGGGAGGGGACATTTGCCCTGCGGCTTGGTGGTGTTGTCCACGGTGGTGGTGGTGGTGTTGTTGTCTGAGGTGGTGGTGATGGTGGTGGTGGTGATAGTGATGGTGGTGTCGTGGGTTGACGTCCCTGCGGAGTCTCAGCATCGGTCTCTGCTGGGGTTAAAGAGATTATGAGGCGTCCGCTGTCATCTGAATCCAGGGGTGATGCATCTGTGTGTGAAACAGTGCATTGAAATTATTTTCTCTGGATGTATCTGTGTTGCATACTTTCATCTACATAAAGGACATATTTGGACTGACAATTGGCCCTGTGCTGCTAGTCTCATTTCATTAACATTAGGGATCAGACATGCACACTTTCATGATATGACTACAACTCCCATGATACAACACTCTGATGAGGGTATATCGTTAGGCACAGCTACATTTGCACTGTGTTTGGCCTGGGGGAATGGGCAGGGGTAGACAACACGCTGTGTATCTGCACTGGCATGCATCTTACCTTGTTCTCCTGCCGCAGCGCCGGAAGTGTCCAATTGGGTGACCCCCACAACAGCTTCAGGTTCAATGATAGCCTCAACAAGTTCCTCGAGGGCTGTGTTTGGTGTGACATTTGATGTTCCCCCTCCTGTGCCAGCTGCATCCTTCACCCTTTCTGCAATCCTCTCCTTTGCCCTTTTCCTGAGGTCATACCACCTCTTTTTCAGATCGTCTATGCTGGGGTGGGTGACTCCTACAGCATTTACCCTCTCCTTGATGCGCAGCCAGATCTTGCGCTTCTCTGCCTCAGACACCTTTAGGGACAGCTTGCCAAACAGCCTGTCATGTTTGCTGCTCACCCCCTCGATGAGTAGTTCAAGTTGTTTGTCACAAAACTTTCGCTTCCTCTTCCTGAGTGAGTCCTTATTCTGGGGTGCATCCTTCTCCATCCTGGAATGCAGTGCAATAGCTGGTTTGTGCTGTCACTGTATCTCTCCTCAGCTCCTGTACTCTGCCTCCTCCTCTGAGCTCCTCAGGGCACTGAATGAAGCATGGGCTGTGTTACTTCCTGGTTGTGATGTCATCAACCTGCTTCCGATGCGACTTTTTTTTTGCGAATTCGCTAATACCGAAATCGCAAATACCGATTCGGTATTTGCTAATTCGGTATTTGCTATTCTTTATTTGGGAGTCTCGCAATCGTGATTTTGGATTTATTTCGCGTTTTTTTGCGATTCGGTATTTAATACCGAATCTGTTGATGCATCGCGGTATGCCAGTCCTTATTTGCGATTCCTTATTTTTCGCAAATAAGGACTTGTTTTACCGATTTTTTATGCATATGCCCAATAGTCTATGTTATACTACGCTCTTGTGTGGATACAGCCCTGATGGTGCTCCTGTGAAGACACAACACACAGTTATTCTTACTCACTGAGGGATACAGTAGTAAGTTCAGATGCCCAATATATTGCCCCAATCCCACTCTCCCTTTAATTGTTGTCATATCCCCTACTAGGTGAGAGATCTGTGTGGCACTGTTGTTTTGTTAACATGACATTACATGATTGATCAACTTCAGAAGTCATAAACCAAGCATACAAGATATTTTTGTAGTGGCATTTTATTATTCAAAATAACAATCTGTGGACTTTGGTTTCAGAAAGGCTGTGTACAGGACATTTGTTGATGGTGATTATGCAAAACAATTGCAGATGATGACATCCCTCCTCGCTGTTCCTGCAGCAGAAGATGTGGTGTGTCTTGCATCAGCTTCTTCGTCCTGGCCATCCTCCGAATTGTCCTGCTCACCCTGGTCTTCTAACAATGGTGTGTTTGTCTGTACACAGATTTTGTGCAAAAGGCTACAGGAAAGTATGATTTTAAAGACAAGTTCAGGTCTGTCCAGGAGTCTCCACCCCCCCCCCACCCCCGAAATATCAAGGCACCGAACCCTTGATTTAAGGACTCCAAAGGTCCATTCCATAATGGCCCTAGTGCGTCCCAGTGCAACATTGTTGTATCTCTGGGCCTGTGTGTGGGTCACTTTGATGGGGCTCATCAGCCACGGTGACATTGCATATCCTTGATCACCTGAAACAGAAAATGGAGAGAAGTGTCTATTAGTATTTGTGCCTGCTGTGTTTGCAGAGTGATTTAAAAATGTTGTGTCCATTGTGCATCTTTGTACTTTCTGCCGCGTCATGTTGTGGTACATACAAGTGACCTGCATCATTGAAATTGACTTGCTGTACTTTACAGCCTACACATCACCATGATGCCATTGTCCAGGTCCTGTGCATTACCATGTTGTGACTTTCAGGATGTGTGGGTCGCTCAAAACACCTTTGAGGTTATTTACCAGGACATTGTGCTACCAGTATGCCACTTATGCACAGGTTGTAAATGAAGCACCGGTGGTGCATGTGCCTTGGGAAGCAGTGCCCTTGACTTTTGGCACATTACTATGTTTGAGCATCAGCAATATCCATCATGAGTTATTGTGCTTAGGGTAGCTGGCATCAGAAATACTTTGATGCTTAATGTTGTACTCATTGCGGCTTATTTCCATCCCCCTTGCCCTCAAGGTGGGTCACTGTTTGAGTGACAGTAGCACTGCCACCTGGTGCGCTTGACTTACTGGGACATGTAAAGACATAGGACATGTGTATTGATGTTCTTGGGCACATGTTAACATTGACTCGGCTTATATGCATGTTGGGGTCATGCCCATAGATATTGCTGTGTGTGTTCCCAATCAACACGCATTTATTTTTTGCTACATTTGTTCATCAGATTGCTATCTTTCACCAGTGGAAGAGTAGGGATAAGCAACATGCATTTCTCTTGTTTGTATGTTCTTTCTATGCATGCTACATTCTGACACGACCCTGACTGATGCTAAATTAACTTTTGTGTTTGTGTGCAGTCAAGTGCCCTTTCATGCAGAAATATTTTCCTCCCCACCCTGCATGGGTGCCTGTGTTTGTGCATGCCAGCTAATTGTGCCCCAGCGCAGGGGATAGCAGGGTGAGGTGTCATCTTGTGCATCTGGCACATGTGTTTATTACAGTATAAATGCAGCCCAGCGCAAGCTAATGTCTTGTGGCATGTGCTGCATTGATTCCTTTCAATTTTTGTCTGATGAGTTCTGCAAGACATAAATTCCGAGACTGACATAGTGGTTTTGAGAGTATTTCTGGCCTACTCCCTTGTTAAGCCTACTTTTATGTGTGTGGTTCTTTGGCATTAGGTGTTTGTGTACAGTAGTTAGCTCACTTACAATGTATGTCAGATTCCATTTGCTACATGTGCATTCTCACATGGTTGAACTACATGATTGGTGACTTGAGGTGTGTGGTGTGTTCAGTTTGTACTTACCAATGAGCAGTTCATTTCATAGGTCCCATTCTTGAACTGCTGGTTGATGACCGATTGGCAGAAGAACTAGGAGTCATGCACACTCCCTTGATACTAGGCAATGACACTGATGAACAGGCCCAGGTAGTCCAGAGTTGCCTGCACATTCATTGAGTGTGTGTGCTTCCTGTTCCTGTATATATGAGCAGTGTCCATAGGAGGCACAAGTTGTACATGTGTGCAGTCAATTGCCCCCAACACATGCGTAAATCCAGAAATGGCATAGAAACCTTGCTTGTTGTCAAGTTGTTCTTGCGCAGTGTTGGGTAAGCGCATGTGCTGCGGAGTCAAGCTGATGATGGCATCCAAGAGAAGGATGCCTGGGACATTCCTCCTACTCTGGCAGTGTTGGGCTGAAAGGTGCCTGAGGCCAACATGTGCGGCACGACAAGTAGCTTGGTCTGCAGAGGGATGTTTGTGCAGCGCTCGGATGGCGCCTTCAGCCTTGGTGCTATTGGCGTAAGATGGAGGTCCTTTTTAGCCTATAGTGGGCTGTCACATCCTCTGGTCAGAGGTGTATCAGGGTGATGCATTGACGGTAGACCCGCTCTCTTCTGCGGTGCTGCCTCTGTGGTGGTGCTGGTGGTGGTGGTGGTCTTCTTGGAGCTCCAAGCTGCAAGAGTAGTACCTCCATGGCATCGTTGAGAATGTCAATGAGGGTCTGGTATTGTCTCCCTTATGTACAGGCGTGTTTGCACCATTTTTTAAACCTTTCTATTTTCTGGTCTTAAAAACCTGCCACTAACTGGACTTAGCAGCAGTTTTGGGGGGTTTCACCAGACAGGAATTTCATTGTAAATATCGCAATGTGGGGTTAGCAGCAGTTTTGTTCACGGGAATGCCCACCTTGCATCTCATTTTCGTTAAGTCCCTCTAACAGAGGTGGTGATCTTGATAATTAACGTGTACGCTGGAAAAGTGCCACTAACTGTAGTTAGCGGCAACTTGTAAATGTGTCGATAAAAAAAAGCCACTGTAAAGTCAAAACATTTACGCTATGGCGGCGTTAACTTCTTGTAAATATACCCCTTTTTATTATTTGCAGTCTCATCCTGTATGTACAATCAAGGTTTGTTTTTGGAGGGACCATTGGTGACTCTGTGTTTCTGGCTTGGTAGAAAGAGAAGATCACCGCATACAGCAAAAGGCAGAGGTAGATGTGGAGTAACAGGTGATTATTAACCCCTTCCACGCTAATGACAAAGCCAGCTCGTCATGGGCGTTACCTGCGCTGCGCTCATGACGAGCTGGCTTTGTCATGTAAAGTGGGATTTATGAACCTTCAGCGCACAGCGGGAAACCCCGCTAGCACTGTAGTGGTTAATGAAGACGAAGAGGTATAGTACTGCAAGTGCCTCAAAGAATAAGTCTCTTGACAGTTCTACACAATTCAAATCTGGAGATAAAAGTCAATGCAAAGCTTGTAACATGCACCTTTCGCCAAAAAGTGATATTGCATGTTACATACCAGCAGTAAACATTTGGCATAATTTGCATGAAGAAAAATGTACAATCCTTGCACTCCACACAATGTGCTTGTGCTCAGAGGAGACATGAGTTTGAGCTACAAGAGGCTGAGGCAACAACATCAGCCAAAGATACAAATTCTGTAACCCCCCAACCTGGGCACAGTATCATGCACCTCCATTTGCATTGAGTACGTCAGCTGCTGTCTCATACCTGCACCTGGTTCAGCTGAGTCAGTGGACCTTCTCAGACAAGACACACTTGTGTAGTTCCTGTAAAACCTATATAGGATCTGCGTATTTAGACAACAAACACTGCAGGATTGGTGTCAGACTGATTCTAGACTGCTCCACCAGGTATGTTGGCCTGTGTACCAGCTAGCTCACAGTGCCACTAGAAACTCCTCTTACCAAGGAGAGAATAGTTCTTGGCAACTATCGAACATGACAACCCTGTTCCCACAGGACCGTGAAAACAGTGTACTACTTTTCGCTCAGTCACTCATGCTCAGTTAGAGGCCTATTAGGATGGCCGACGGAAACGGGTTCCGTCCGCCATGGTCGTGGCAAAAATACTCCTGACCATTCCACGGATAAACCGGCGGTGCGATTAGGATATTTTTGGCAACACTCACCAAGCGGACGGAACCACTGAAACACCGTCCGCCGCGGACGCAAAGGCCGGGGAAACAGGCTCAACCGCCGCCACACCTTCGGAGGTTCCGGACGCACGATTAGGATAACCCCACCATCCCAACGGAACTCACCAACTTCCACGACCGCTGCGGAAAAAAAGCATCGACAAACGGAGCTTGGCTGCGGAAGGACCTAACCAACATCACCCCTGCAGTCAAACCGAAGCAAAAATGGCAGACGGTAGTAAATAGCAAACAAAAAATAACAGATGACACACCCCCCTGGAACACCCACCTCCAACTACACGCTCCAATGACACCCCCCCAGCACAAACAAGAGCACCCAAGTCAACACACCCACAAAACACCTGACCGCCATAAACCATTGGGACACAACCACCACACAGAGTATAAAAGGAATCCCTCCCATTACCACAATCCTTTGCAGCACAGCTGGAACAAAGAGGCACAACATCAGAAACAACAGAGACACACAAACACACATACAACCTGCACACCAACACATCCACCACACCAACCCTAGCAGCACCATCCCTACATACCACACACCTGCACAACCCACACCACCAACACCTTGTACATCACACACCATGGCACCCAAGTTCACAGAGAGTGAGTTGAAGGTCATGGTGGATGAAATCATCCGTGTGGAACCACGTTTGTTTGGTACCCTAGTCCAGCAGACCACCTTGGCAACTAAAACCACCATGTGGGACAGGATAGTGACCAGAGTCAATTCCTCAGGGACCGTGCCACGCACCAAACACGACATCCAGAGGCGGTGGCACGACCTCAAGACAAGGGTGAAGAGTTTTCGGGCCAAGAACCACCTGCGGGCACACCACACTGGCGGCGGCACTCCCCCGGATCCCATACCATTTACCGAATGGGAGGAGAAGGTGCTTGGCATACTGCACCATGAGAGCCTGGAAGGAATAGAAGAGGGACTTGAGGTTGGTAAGTACATACCAATTACCATTATCACACTGTCATGTTTTTCCTTGCACAATTGCAAACACACATCTCCCAGGCTCCAAACCATGCATGTGAATCACACAGTCACCCAAATGTGTATGCCAGGGCTCAAATGCACCCACCATGATCAACCACAAATGTTGCCTCCTACCTTACCATACTCGCATGTGGTCAAGCAGTGAACACTACAACTCCCAACAGGCCCACAAGTCTCCTGGGAGGGTGGGGGTGGGGGTGGGGGTACAGCACTACAACTCCCAACAGGCCCACATGTCTCCTGGGAGGGTGGGGGTGGGGGTCCAGCACTACAACTCCCAACAGGCCCACATGTCTCCTGGGAGGGTGGGGGTGGGGGTGGGGTCCAGCACTATAACTCCCAACAGGCCCACATGTCTCCTGGGAGGGTGGGGGTGGGGGTCCAGCACTACAACTCCCAACAGGCCCACAAGTCTCCTGGGAGGGTGGGGGTGGGGCTGTGGGGGGGGGGGGTGGGTCCTGGACTACAACTCCCAACAGGGGCGCTCAAGGATAGTAAATGATTTAATTTACTATCCCAACACCTTCCCTACTATCCACGGGGACTGGTGTTGGAATAGTAAATTAAATTAATCAATTTTGCGCTCCCCCAGCGCAATGCGTGGTAACAACTTTCGTTGTTACGAACGCGTTGTAAAGGTACGCGTTGTTAATGTATGCGTTCTAACGTCATACATCCGGTTGGGGCTGTGGGGGGGGTCCAGCACTACAACTCCCAACAGGCCCACAAGTCTCCTTGGATGGTGGGGTTGGGGCTGTGGGGGGGGGGTCCTGCACTACAACTCCCAACAGGCCCAAATATCTCCTGGGAGGGTGGGGGTGGGGGTAGGGGTCCAGCACTACAACTCCCAATAGGCCCACATGTCTCCTGGGAGGGTGGGGGTGGGGGTCCAGCACTACAACTCCCAACAGGCCCACATGTCTCCTGGGAGGGTGGGGGTGGGGGTGGGGTCCAGCACTACAACTCCCAACAGGCCCACATGTCTCCTGGGAGGGTGGGTGGGGCTGTGGGGGGGGGGTCCTGCACTACAACTCCCAACAGGCCTACAAGTCTCCTGGGAGGGTGGGGTTGGGGCTGTGGGGGGGGGGGGGGGTCCAGCACTACAACTCCCAACAGGCCCACAAGTCTCCTGGGAGGGTGGGGTTGGGGCTATGGGGTGGTGGTCCAGCACTACAACTCCCAACAGGCCCACAAGTCTCCTGGGAGGGTGGGGTTGGGGCTGTGTGTGGGGGGTCCTGCACTACAACTCCCAACAGGCCCACAAGTCTCCTGGGAGGGTGGGGTTGGGGCTGGGGGGGTCCGGCACTACAACTTCCAACAGGCCCACATGTCTCCTGGGAGGGTGGGGGTGGAGGTGGGGGTCCAGCACTACAACTCCCAACAGGTCCACATGTCCCATCCCAGAGCAAGATGTGGTCCGCCCACCATTTGGTGATCAGTGCATCTCCCCCTTCAAACTTACAGGTAGGTAGCCATCTGCACAGGGGCACCATCCAATAGCAGGACAGGACCACACATAGCCAAGTATTGTCTCCCCACCTCCACACCACCAAAATGACCACTCATGTGTGCAACACCAATATGATGACACCAACAACCATGTCCTGATTCCAGAGAGATTTGAAATGTAACTACAAGAAACCTGTCATGTCCACAGCATTGATTCTCACATTCTTGTCCCTCAGGTGATCACGACTTGACACACCAAAACACCAACCGCCAGCACCAGTCGCCACCCTCACAGCCAGGTCTCTCCGCAGAGGATTTCCAGGACACCTCGGGTGCAGAAGATGATGCTGTGCCAAGCACACTTCCAGGGCCATCAGGCTCCCAGGACATCCCTGCCTCCACCACCTTGGCCAGTGGTACTACACAAACAACTGCCACTGTGAGCCCGGCAGCTACCACCACCAGCACCACCAGCACCACCACCACCACCACCCCTGCAGTGCCACCCTGCCTGACCCATCGGACGATGATGGGCCATCAACGTCTCAGGCAAGCAGGGAGAGTGGACGTGGGAAGACACAGGTGAGGCCACAGCTCACCAACAGGAGTGGAGGTGTAAGGGGAGGTCGGGTGCAAGACCCAGACCATCATGGGAACGAGACCCTGGAAGTCATTGCCAGAGTGAATGCCTCCTACCAGCGGTCGCAGGCACAGGGTGATCGGGCATATCAAGATTCTCAACAGACCTGCCAGCTGTTGAGGTCCATGGTGTAAGGGGAGGTCGGGTGCAAGACCCAGACCATCATGGGAACGAGACCCTGGAAGCCATTGCCAGAGTGAATGCCTCCTACCAGCGGTCGCAGGCACAGGGTGATCGGGCATATCAAGATTCTCAACAGACCTGCCAGCTGTTGAGGTCCATGGACACACGTATGGGCCAAATTGTGTACCTCATGGGGCAGCAAACTGCCCTTTGGAGGGAGTGGTTATCCCGCGCCACACCACCTCCCCCTCCCCCAAGTGCCCAGCGGGACAGGTCACCAACACCACCGCCACCATCACCTGAGGCCACTGACAGGGAGGTGGACCCAGAACAACCTGCCCCCACAGCTGGGTCTGCTCCGGCTCCAACACGGAGGGGCCATCCGAGGCTGGACCCAGCACAGAGCAGTGGCAATGCCCCATCCACCCGTCCAAAGAGGGGCCGAAAATGACTTCATCCTTCCTTGAGCCTGGCATTGACCCAGAGAACTATCTTGTCCCACATTGCCAAGCATTGTCACACGTCTGTTGAACTAGGTGTACATCACACAATGTGGTGTCCCCATCGGTGTCTTCATCTGACATGGCTTTCAACTCACTCTTCCCCACCACCTCCTTTTTGTAAATATGCACAAACACTTTTCCACACCCTGTAAATAAAAATCACTGTAACGCTAAATGCTGTGTGATCTCCATGTTTATATACAGGTATGTCTCAGTTGTTGTCATCAGCAGGTGCAGGGATCAATGTTGTTTTGAATCCTGGCTCGGTGTTAGTGACCTAGGGACAAACAGAGAACAACAAGCACAGGTCAGGAAACTGAATCACAACCATCACAAAAGAACGTACTGCAACATCCCAAAAACCACAATCATCACAAAGTCAGCGGATCACAGGACACACATCAGGGAGCATTGCTCGTACACCCTGACCCACACCCATGTGCAAACATAACATAACAGGCAGCATTCACACACCACATCCAACCATCTACAGCAGACATACGTCACGCATTGAACAGTAGCACAAGAGGTAGTTACTCACATTCGAGGAAAGTAGCGAGCAATGAGCTCACGCCTCTGGTCCCCACTATCCTCATCACTGTACATGGGTGCGATGGGAGGCGGAGCAACCTGTTGGTCTGCAGGGTCCATGATCAGTTCAATATTGTTGCATAAGGCCAGGTTGTGGAGCCTGCAGCAGGCAATTACTATTCTGCATACTTTGCCGGGTGAGTATGGCAGGGCCCCTACGGATTTATCCAGGCAGCGAAACCTAGACTTCAGCAGTCCAAATGTACATTCCACAACCCGACATGTCTTCCTTTGGGCCTCATTATAGCGTATTTAATCTGGGGTAGTTGGATTCCGTAGGGGGCTTAGCAGCCACGGCCAGTTTGGGTACGCAGAGTCGCCTAGGTTGAGCGATGACATACACATACATCATTACCAAGATTTTTGGGAACAGCATGGCACACATACAACACAATAGTCATCACAGCACACTCACCTACAAGCCACACACGTTCTTGACCCAGATTGGCCATCAGTTGGGGGACAATGCTGCTCCGCAGGATGTGGGAGTCATGTGCGGACCCTGGAAATTTGGCACACACATGGGAGATGATGTGGTCAGCCAGGCACACCACTTGCACGTTGATCGAATGGTAGTGCTTCCGATTGCCATATACAGGTTCACGTGCCTGGGGTGGAATCAGACCAATATGTGTGCCATCAATGGCACCCACTGCATGTGGAATTTGGGCCAAGGCATAGAAGTCCCCTTTGACTGCTGCCAACTCTGCCGGCCATGGGAAATGGATTGTGACATCCCCCCGGCATGACCAACTGTGTACTGGAAAGTGCCTGTTGCGAAGAAGTGAAGTGCCGCCATCACCTTTGCTGTGGGTGTAATAGCTCCTGGATATGTTCTGCGTGGCTGCAGATGAGGTGCAAATTGGGCTACAGGCTGCTGCAATCTACGTCAGTCAAGTCGGAATTTGCGGATCACCTCCTCGTTAACCATGTCCTCCAGCACAGTATAGGGTCGATGCACATTTGGAGCCCTCCTGTGTGGGAGTAGATGGGCGCAGATGTCAATTGACCAACACCGCATAGCTGTGCCACACTATCACATCTTGACCAACAAAATACAAATAATACATGTTGCAGACACTGATTGTATGTGTGACGTGACCGAAATATAAGGCACTTCAGCTAACTCCACACACAATGTTCACCCACAAACAACATCCTGTGTGCAAACATGTCCAATGTAACGTGCACACATGTTGAGAGAACAGCCCACATCACATGACTGAGGGCCCATGTGTGGACAAGCATCCCCACAGACACACATGGACGTGCACACACAACACGAACATGGAACACATCCTCCTTGTCTTCATGCACCCATGAACCCACCTAAAATGCTGGGCATCCTCACATGACATGCATGGGCACACAACAGGTGACACACATACACATACACAGAATGCATGTATACCCCCATCATTGCTACTTGCACACACAAACAACACACTCACAACAGCTCCTGAATGTGGGTACACAGCCGTGATGTACTGTGTAGATGTGTACAAATAGAAAACGTGTGTCCGCAAAACCAAGACGCAACACATCGGCCGGCACATCTAACGCAACTTGGATGCACATCATTGGCCTTTGTTAACCACTGGCAAGGTCAATAGTATGACCACACATGCGACAAATGGACATGTATGACACACGTGGCCACAGGCCATTAACTTGACATAATGATTCTTGATGCATCCCGGACATGTCCTGACACACATGTACAACTATGAACATTACATGTGTGCGGAGACATGCGGTGTGTGTACACACGCCATCCGGATACGTATTCCCCCAACACAGAGGATGAACCTTGATACTGCAATTGTGCATAACATATGCTGCATGGTCAAGGACCATCACGGTCACACGGTGCATCTTTTGAAAATCATCACTCACTGGCATCGCAATGGCGGAGCACGCTTTCCGCGGGGGCAGGGCAGGCTAACACATACATTTAAATATGCAAGTGGAAATGGCAGTTGGTACCCCCCCTTACAGTCACATTGCAGCACCCACCGCAGACCGGCGGGCCTGGCCAGTCACCCACTGCCGGGCCAGCCCAGTCACCCACTGCCGGCCCAGGCCGGTCACCCACCGCTGGACCTGGCCGGTTACCCACCGTCGGGCCTGGCCGGTCACCCACCGCCAGCCCAGGCCGGTCACCCACCGCCGGGCCTGGCCGGTCACCCACCGCCGGCCCAGGCCGGTCACCCACTGCTGGGCCTGGCCGGTCACCCACCGCCAGGCCTGGCCGGTCACCCACCACTGGGCCTGGCCGGTCACCCACCGCTGGGCCTGGCCGGTCACCCACCGCCGGGCCTGGCTGGTCACCCACCGCCGGGCCTGTCCGGTCACCCACCGCCGGCTGCTGGCGGTGGGTGAGCACCCTGTACATTGAGGTCACCCTGGCATGGATGGCCCTGGCAGGTCACCCACCGCCGGCCCAGGCCGGTCACCTACCTGTGGTGGGTGACCGGCCAGGCCCGGTGGTGGGTGACCTCAATGCACAGGGCGCTCACCCACCGCCAGCACCCGGCAGTGGGTGACTGGCCAGGCCCGGTGGTGGGTGACCGGCCAGGCCCGGCGGTGGGTGACCGGCCTGGGCCGGCGGTGGGTGACCGGCCAGGCCCGGTGGTGGGTGACAGGCCAGGTCCGGCGGTGGGTAACCGGCTTGGGCCGGCGGTGGGTGACTGGCCAGGCCCAGCAGTCTGCGGTGGGTGCTGCAATGTGACTGTAAGGGGGGGTACCAACTGCCATTTCCACTTGCATATTCAAATATATGTGTTAGCCTGCTCTGCCCCCGCGGAATGCGTGCTCCGTCATAGCGACGCCAGTGAGTGATGAATTTCAAATGATGCACCATAGCGATAGCGCGCACATGCGGTTGCCGGTGTCTGACCATGACGGTCCGTGCATATGTAGCCAATGGGAACAGGTAACGTGGGCCGCGTAAGCGCATTCAAAAATAGCGGAAGCCGTGCACCGCCACACCAGGGCCAGTCATTGGTTCATTTTGAATGAGGCATCCCGGGAAAACCAATTGCTGTAGACGTGTGCCACTGATGTGTGCTCAGGGCCATATAAATGTGTGAATTTCAGCAGCACACATTCACTGCTTCCAGCCACTGTTGCCTGCACCCATCACCTCGACCTGCTGCTGCTGAGCTATCCAAATGCTGCCTGCACCCATCACCTCGACCTGCTGCTGCTGAGCTATCCAACAACTGCTGCCTGCACCCATCACCTCGACCTGCTGCTACTGAGCTATCCAACAACTGCTGCTGTAGTGCCACAGTCCAGGACCTTGCCATGTCGAGATTGCGAGAGATCCGGTCTCGTCCCTTCACCGCAGCGGAGCTGGATGTCCTTGTGGACGGTGTGCTCCGCCACTATGAACGGCTCTACGGTGCCCCCGGACAGGTGGTAAGTGCAGTGGGGGACATGTTGGTGTCCAGGAAGTGGTCACTGACTCCTGGCTTCTGCAAGCTTGGCGGTGTGCTGTGGGACCTTCACATGTGTTGTACTGTGCATGGCTGCTGAAAAATACGTGTTGCTATTATGTTTGTGAATGTCCAACTGTCCACTGACGTTACCCTCTTGTCTCCCATCATGGTAGGTTAAGCTGCACCTTTGCAAGGCCGTGTGGAGGACCATAGCACGTGATGTACGGTCAGTGGGGGTGTGCAATAAACGACACAGACACTGCCACAAGCGCTGGGACGACATCTCCAGGCTCAGCAAGAATGTGGCGGAGATGACACTGGGGCTGATTCCAAGATCAACCCGGCTTGCACGACGTACCATGACCCCTCTAATGCACCGTATCATAGCTGTGACGCATCCTGACCTGTCCCCGCGGCTGAGAGGGGATCAACAGCAAACTAGCGGTAAGCGCACTGAATGGGTTTGTGACTTGTGAGTGCATGCATGTATTGCTGCTCAGACACAGTAGTGACATCTGTGGTGTATATGTTGTGCTGTAATTGCATGTTGGTGCCATTAGCGGAGTGAGCGTTAGCATCCATGTCCGCCAGGTGGACATACCAGTTGCATTGTAGTGCAGGGTTCCAGGACATGCCGTTGAGATCTGTGGTCCCATGGCATCACATGTGTGGTGGTCTGCATGTACTTGCCCTGTTTGTTTGATGTACATGTTTCACAGGCACCCCCTGTTCTTTGACATGAGGATGTCTGTTAGGGGTGGTTCGTGTGCAGGATGGGTGTTACATGTTAGTCGACTGTGAGGAAAGTTGTGATTTTGTAACCTTCAGTACGTGAGTGTGGCACTTAGGCGAACCTCTTTTCTCTCTTTTTCAGATTTGGCAAAGGGCACTGAATCACAGACGACTGAGCTGAGTGGTGCCAATGCTTCCAGATCCGAGATCACACACACGCAGACTGAGACTGAAGAGAGCAGCCCCGGGGAGGGGGACAGAACTGTCCCTGAGGAGTCACATGTGGATACACCATCGTCCTCATCTTCAGACAGTGTTGGTGAGTCAGCACTGTTGATAGACACAGGGAGTGGGCAATCAACACCTTCAGTCGGTACACAGCACACAGGGCCCACACTACCACCAACTGCAACAACGACTGCTCGTGCTCGCCAGAGTAGGGGGAGCAGAGTTGCCTTTGGTGCAAGCACCGCTGCCCCTGCCCCTGTGACACAAAGTGCACTTTGTGCTGAGGCTGTTGATCTGCTTCGACAGCTGTGTGTAGGGCAGACCAACATGATCAATGCATTCCAAAACCACGATAGGAAGTTGGGGCAGGTGGTAGCATTCATGGAGGGGATGCATGGCGATGTTGCTGGTCTCCACAGAATAGTTCAGTCATTAGCAAACACAGTGTCTGCAGCCATTCTACAGTCGCATGGACAAGGTTCTACTTCAGTTTCCCCATCCACACCACTTGATGTCTCAGGGGAGAGTGACATTTCAGACCAGGCCTCATTTTCGGGTTATTGCACTAGAAGCAGCCACAGGGAGCAAGGCAGGGCACGGAGGGCACAGACACCGTCCCCTAGGCCAAGGAAATCTTTAACCGAACACGACATCAGCTACCCTGGAGTTGACACACAGGATACTCAAGGGGTGTTGGGGAACAGGGATTCACATGTAACACAAGCATCCCCCTCAAAAGGTACTCCCAAGGCCAGGTACACTCCCAAGGACAAGAACACTACAAAGGAAAGGGCACCTCCCAAGACCAGGGACACTCCCAAGGACAAGGACACTACAAAGGAAAGGGCACCTCCCAAGGCCAGGGACACTCCCAAGGACAAGGACACTACAAAGGAAAGGGCACCTCCCAAGGCCAGGGACACTCCCAAGGACAAGGACACTACAAAGGAAAGGGCACCTCCCAAGGCCAGGGACACTCCCAAGGACACTACAAAGGAACGGGCACCTCCCAAGGCCAGGGACACTCCCAAGGACAAGGACACTACAAAGGAAAGGGCACCTCCCAAGGCCAGGGACACTCCCGAGGACAAGGACACTACAAAGGAAAGGGCACCTCCCAAGGCCAGGGACACTCCCAAGGACAAGGACACTACAAAGGAAAGGGCACCTCCCAAGGCCAGGGACACTCCCAAGGACAAGGACACTACAAAGGAAAGGGCACCTTCCAAGGCCAGGGACACTCCCAAGGACAAGGTAACTTCAAAGGACAGGTACACTACAATGGACAGGGACACTACAAAGGACAAGCCTACTCCCAGGGACAGGGCACCGGCCAGGGATCAGGGACATTCCAGAGACAGGACACCTCCTACAGCCAAGGCACATCCCAGGGCCAAGGGTTCTCCCATGGACACGAGCTCCATCAAGGACAGGCATACATCACCCCTGGCTGCCCTGAGGCTGATGTTGTTGAAGGAACGAAAAACACATGTGTCAGCGGTGGAGTCCCTCCATACCTCTACTCCCATCCACACCCCGCCGAAGCAGAGGAAGGAGTACACTGTTGTTGCATCCCCCATTACACATGATGCAGAGGGCAGAAGGCAGGGCCACAGCAAACATCAAGCAGGGTCCATCACGTCCCCAGAGAGCAGACCCCCACCAGCACATGACCCACCTTTGATGGGTGATGTTTCTGATGAGGCCAATCCACTTACCAGTCCAGTCATGTCATATCCCAAAGACACACACCAGTGACACCTGACCACCCCAATGCCGCTCCAGTACTGCTGTCCCCAGCTCCCAGAGCCACCCTGCCTCCTGGCCCATACAGCCCTGTGGCTCATCATTTCAGTGGTCCTAGTGGGTCAGCTGCAGTTCACTCTCATGTGTCAGATAGTGGCACTGTGTCTGTTGTTCGCTGTCATGCCTCATGTAGTAGCACTGTGTCAGTTGTGCCCTCTCCTGTTTCAGGTACTGGCACTGTGTGTCCCGCCACTCTCATGTCTCAGATGCTGGCATGGTATTTGTTGGTCACTGTACAGGGACATGTCCTGACAGTGTGTCTGGGTCTATGGCTCATGTGTCAGTCACTAGAGATGTGGCTGTGTCTCACACTCCTGTTTCTGGTGCTAGCAGTGTGTCTGGGGCTATGGCTCATGTGTCAGTCACTAGAGGTGTGGCTGTGTCTCACACTCGTGTTTCTGGTGCTGGCAGTGTGACTGGGTCTATGGCTCATGTGTCAGTCACTAGAGCTGTGGCTGTGTCTCACACTCCTGTTTCTGGTGCTGGCAGTGTTTCCGAGCCGACTAGGTCAAGCAGTCCACCTGATTCTGTGCTGTGAGGTGTAGCGCCCATCACTCACATGTCATTTGACTTGGTGTCTAGATTGTCCATTGTAACCACCCTTGCATTATTAATGTCCTTGGGACGGGGCGCTTGACCCACGTACTTGTGTTGCCTCCGATGTACCCGCTCTGTTATGGACACTGCCCTGTTGCTGTTATGATACTGCATTGTGCCCTCTCATGTGCTGCCTCTGATGTACCTGCTCTGTTATGAACACTGCCCTGTTGCTGTTATGATACTGCATTGTGCCCTCTCATGTGCTGCCTCTGATGTACCTGCTCTGTTATGGACACTGCCCTGTTGCTGTTCTGATACTGCATTGCTGTTTCCCCAACATGACCCTCCCCCTCCCCACGTCACGGCACCAGAAGGTACTCCCCTTCCGACAGCAATTGGTGTGTTGGCGTACCTGCATCGTTGTTGGCGACGGTCCATGACTTGCTGGTGGTGGAGCACGAAGAGTATCGGAAATGCGTGTAGGGCTGGGTCCATGACGGCGATCTGCTTGTGGTGGGTATCTCTGCAATGTGTTGTATCTCCGCTGTGGTGAATCCACCGTGTTCAGGCAGGTTGTTTTTCCGCAGCGATTTGATGTGTGTTTTCCGCCATCGTGATTTAGAGGACGGTTGGAGACGTCATTCCGTACGGCGGTGTCTCTGGATTGGTTACGTCCACCGCGGGGTCGGGTGTAGTTCCGCGGCGGTGCGTGCTCTTCCGCGGCGTACGGACATTTAACAGTGTTTCCCATCCTAATGTGGCGGACGGACTGACCGCGGCTGGCGGACTGTAAAAAGGCATTTTCCGCCTACTCCAGGCCAGCGGTCGTCCTTGCGTCCGCCATCGTAATCGACCCCTTAGTCTCGTAAAGTACAGAGAAAAAACAGTAGGGACGTTTTTAAATAGATATTTATTGAATAGTCATTATTCTAGTGTAAAATAGGTGCGCTGAAACAGTCATTCGACAGTAAAAGATATCAATGATTAGAAGCATAAAGAAAGTAAAAGGATGGTAGGTCTCTACCATTTTGCTATAACCATCAATACAGGCAAGTATATAGAATACATTACAATAGAATCCATACTTCTACGATGCTACCCTAACTAGATGTACCTAAGTGTACCTAGCATGTATGTAGGTGTTAAGCCAAGAATCCCTCTAGGATAAAAAACAACCCCATTACCTGAAGTGGGAGACTGTGGGACCCCGTCTTGGTCTCGAGTTGGATACCCCGCAAGGGATGTTAGATCACTGCGAGCTGGAGTATCTGCATACACGAACCTCAGCGTCTCGCATCAGTTTGTGTCGGCAGGGAAATCCTGATCTCCTCTGTTTATCTCAGCAAGATCTGATGTTTATATACCCAAAGGTAATCCCTGGGAGTTCTACCTTGCTGTGCCACTTGTCGGACTCAGGATGACGTTGGGAATGAACTTTGTACATAGATATTATACAGAAGATGGTAGTCCTGCTGAGTTTCCAAGAATCCTCATGCCTGGGGGGGCGTGCCAGCCGACACCCAAGATGGCCGCAAAGGAATAGATCTGCCCAAATATCCGCTTAAGCCCAGTAAATCAATCTGTCCCGTACCCCCCTATTCCTATAGATGGTCCAGTCCAATTACGGCGGAGCTCTGACATCTGTAGACGAAGTTATTGTCGTAAGCAGCTGGACGCACTGAGAGCCGTGAAGAGTCCCAGCGACGACAGCAAAGAGCCGAGCCTCCCATCGCCTCCACTCTCCATAGTGAGCCCAGTGTGAACGTGTCCGCGACCTCTCCTGCCCATTTCGTCCACCTGGATTGCGTATACGATTGTCTACTCTCTTTGACGACCAGTGTGGAGGTCCCTCGGGGGCCCCGGAGAGGCTACAAATTTGGGCAGTAAGACAGTGCGTCCTGGTGGTTGCATGATGCACACACCGATACGTGAGGGGCCCAGAGCCTTGACGGCGCAGTTAAATTTGCGGTGTGGGGGAGAGTGGTGCTTCCCTCACTCCCTTCCTAATCACTTGCTGCACATAATACCCAGCGTCTCCATTGCAAGGATTGACCCGGGGCCAAAACAGTGATCTTTCTCAACCTCCTCATCTTCAACGCTCACTGACGTGGCTGGTGTGATCCAGGGGCATCCGCATAGTGAGCGGAATACTTAACCAGCACGAACACCCACATAACCACAGCTGTAAGATCTCCAGCTGCTATTCTTGACTGTGTGGCCTTGGAGGTCGGAGATCTGGCGTGTGATTGCCACTTCTGCCTGTGACCTGGCGATAGGGTTGCATTTGGCTACGCCTGGTGCTCACGAGATCGACAGCAGTGCAGCAGACCCTGGCAATCAGAGTGGGCCGCCACTTGGAAAGTGTTCAAAAACATGGTTGGCCACCAGCACAGTTAGGTGGTAGGTTAGGAGTTACCACTTACTTCAACACAGCAACTGTGCCTGATTCGCATATGGGTGGCCCCAGCACCTTGAGCACCGTTAGGGCTATTTTAAGGGGATGACACCGCCAAGATGTCCACAGCTAGGGGTCCCAAGAAGACCCATCAGATGAAGCTGGACAAATTTGCACAGTCCAAGACGGATGACGCAGAAGAAAGAGCTGCACCACAAGGAGTGAAGCTGCAGCCGGAGGAAGGGGCCCCAACACTAATGGACGTAATGGAAGCTAACCAGGGGTCCGTGTGGCGCTTGAACAGAAAATTGACACAGTAACATCCGAGGTAACCCTCATTTATGCCGAACTACGTAATTTGGGGGATAGGGCCAAGGCGACTGAAGAATCAGTGTAGACGCTCCAAAAGTCTACAAAAACGCTGGAAGCAACCGTCAAAAGGCTTCAGGTGCAAACTTCAGACCTGGAGGCCAAACTTGAAGACTATGAAGGGCGCGCATGCAGAAATAATGTGCGCATTTTGGGGGTTCCCTAAAGAGCGAAGCGGCAGACTACAGACCTCTTCGTCGAAGACCTACTTCAAAAACACCTACAGCCCCGGTCCTTGTTGCAGTATTTTTCAGTTGAACGCGCTCATAGAGTACCTGTAGGAACACTGAAACCAGGTGCTCCTCCGCTCCCAATTTTGGTGAGAATTTTTAATTACCAGGACTGGGACCTTATCCTTCAAACGCCACGTACAGCCCCCCTACTCAAGTTTGAAAATTTGACGATCACATTCTTTCCAGACTTCACACTGAAGGTGCAAAAGCTGCGCAGGTCCTTTCTGGAAATGAAACGGGCATTACGGGAGAAAAACTTGAAGTATGCAATGCTTTAACTGGCCAAGCTGCGCGTGCAGGCGGAGGGTAAATCCTGTTTTATTCAGCCCCCGGAGGAACTCTGGGAATGGTTGGAGGGATGGAGAACTCCTGGCGCTCAGAAAAACAACTCTCAGAGCCGTCTCCAGGGTCATGAAAATCGCCAACAAAGCTCCGATCGAGAGGAGGGTTTTTAATCTTCTAGAAAGGTCATGCAATAATGTTGACGGGACAGCCCTCCCCGAACTTTGAGATGACAGTGACGGTCATAGGTGTGAAGAATGTAGGTCTGTCCCGGCGAGAGCTGGGGGACTACCCCATGTTGGATACTGCACAGGTGGGTGTACCGTCAAGTATGTATAGTTGGTAGGTTTTGGCCGCACGTCGCTAGACATATTGTCCAGCATCATGTGCCACCAAAAGGGATGGGACACTTGATGTTGTTTTCTAAGTTTGATAATAGTTATGGACTAAAAGCTTGCAAAATGTTATATTATGGGCTTGTGTGGTCAAGAACAAGGGCGTACATGATCTTCGGGTCGGGGTTGTTCGGCTGTGTAGCGGTTCTCCTCACAAAGGTTATTAGTTAAGGGTACACAGGCAGTCTGCAAAATTGGGGGTGGCCAGTTGTAAGTCTACGTTGCAGGGAGGCAGGGAGGGTTGGTTCAGGGCGTTTTCAATGGAATATTCGTACTGTGTGTTTTATGTTATGGTACAGTTATAAAAACAGCATTCTCCCCGGTGCAGTGAGGATTGACAGTCAGTTAGAGATGGATCAATATGTACAATGTTCGAAGTGTCTACGATGTGGTCGCCAGGTGGGTGTGGGAGGATGTGTCACTGTTTTTCCACCCTTGTTTGTCCTGTGTTGCAGATGGCACCATTAACAACAACTAAATGGGCAATAAATGTAAAATTGCTCAGCTCTTGAGCCGTTTTAAACTACTCTCGTGAGATGTCAATGGTCTGGGATAGTTTTGCAATATTTGAAGCGGCAGGCCCGAGGTGGTACTTCTCCAGGAAACTCACATCCAAGGGTCCTCTTATTGTGCACTCAATAGATGGGGGTATAAACTGGTGTCCCACTCGGGCTATGTGAGGGGGTCCTGAGGGGTGGGCATCCTCATGCGCACTTCCTTCCCTTTCCAGGTCCAGACTGTCACCCATGACTCACTTGGAAGATTCATTATGGTGTTAGGCCTTTGGGAGGGTAAATCCCTTAATATAACCTCACTATATGTTCCTCCTAGATTGCACTCTACGACACTGGCCACACTCGGCTCCCACATATTAAACCTGCCCAAGTGTGACTTGCTCCTGGATGGGGATAGTAACGCAGCCCTTAATTGTGACCTAGATGGGTAGCCACCCCGGACGGGGCGAAGTGCCTGGGAAGATGCTAATGGATTTCCTAAGAGCAATGGGTCTGATAGATATCTGGAGGGTTTGTCACCCCTCAGCCAGACAGTACACTTTCTTTTCTGGAGTCCACAGTAGTATTTCTCAAATCAATTATATTTTTTGCAAAGCCACTTAGCTACCCCGGTTTGGAGAGGTCTCCTTTCTTCCCAGGGGCATCTCGGATCATTTCCCGTGGGTAGCAATCTATGGAAGCGCCCCTTCCCCCATATGGCACAAAATGGTTCTCAACCCTAGGTACCTCAAGATACCGGCAATTAGAGATAAACTTACTGAGACGACCAACCACTTTATTGAAAACGGGGAATCAGTAGATTCAGACATCGTATTGTGGGAGGTATACAAGACAGTGGTGAGAGGTAGCAGGGTGGCAGCAATACCAGGGCACAGGACAGAAAAACAAAAGCACTTACAGATGATAGAGAGTAAGATTGCCCTTCTCGAGCGTGGTCTGGTGACGTCGAACACTCCAGACGCCAAACACAAATTGCTCATGAAACAACAAGAATATAGAAACGGTGCTGAGGATTCAGCGAGGGCCCAATACCGGGCCACTCAGCATTGCATATATGATATTGGCGACAAGGCAAGCAAACTATTAGCCTGGTTAGATAAACGGGATACAGCCAACAGATGGGTGGCTGGGATTGTAGGCCAGGACGGTACGAGAATACAAGATAGAGCTGGGATTGCAGAGGCGTTTGCGATTCACGATCAAACAGGTCTATACTTCCACTCAGGCCACCACCTACGCGGCAGCGAAAGAATTACTAGACACCCTGGGACTGCCCGTTCTTGATCCCTAAAATGTAGAGGCTGTGGGAGATAGGTGTCAGAGGTAAGGCCCTATCCTGGTTTGAAAATTATTTGGCGGACCGTTTCACCTCCTTAAAGGTTGATACCCTCGCTTCCAGTAGTCTGAACCTTACTGTAGGAGTCCCTCAGGGGTCAATTCTAAGCCCCATGTTATTCAATATTTACCTTACTCCGTTGGCCAATATAATAAAAGCTCATGTCTTCACAACAGTATCGTATGCTGACGATACGCAGGTGCTTGTCACCTGTAAGGCTGACTTCCATGAAACATGTATTAGATTCAACAAGTGTATGCTTGACATCAGCAAAGGGATGTGTGACAATAAGCTTCAACTGAACTACAGCAAAACAGAAATCATTTTGTTCGGTAAGGCTCTCGAAGTATGGTCACAGGACTGGTGGCCCCAAGAACTAGGGCCCTGCCCCGCACCCAAGGAGGTGGTTCGTAACCTGGGAATTATGATGGATTGTTCTCTCTCCATGAAAACCCATATCAACCAACTATCCGCCACATGCTATGGGATCATGCATAAGCTGCGTAACATTTTCAAATGGCTACCCCTGGAAACTAGAAAACCACTTGTGCAAGGTCTAATCTTAAGCCGTTTGGACTACGGCAATACCCTATTCACAACAATCAATGAGTGTTTTCTCTCTAAATTACAAACACTGCAGAATGTTGCGGAGAGACTAGTGCTCGGCCTTCCCCCTAGATCAGCCGCTTTGCCTAGTCTTAAGCAATTACACTGGCTGCCAATCCGTCAGAGAAGCCATTTTAAAGTTCTTAGTTTGACTCACAAACCTCTTTACAGCACTGGGCCAGCATATCTTGCTAAAAAACTAGTCTGGTATCGCCCCACCAGATCATTAAGATCAAGCTCAAAATCTCTTCTAGTACAACCACGGGCACGGATGGCGCAGAATGGATGCCGGTCCTTTTCCTATGTGGCTCCATTTCTTTGGAATAAACTTCCCCCCATCTTCTGTCAATTACCAACCACCAGCTGTTTCGAAAAAACCTAAAAACCGGGCTCTTTCCAAAATAACTGCTACCTAGCAGCTCTAGCTCATGTTATGGTTGTTGTTCTTTACTGCAAAGCACCCTGAGACCTTATGGTGTTCTGTGTGCTATATAAAAGCATTTGACTTATGACTTATGACTTAGAGGACCTGGAGTCCGTCTTGACCAGTGAGGAGGAGACCAAGGCTGTTGGCGCCCTGCAGTCCGGAAAAGCCATGGGCCACAGTGGCCTTCCTATTGAACGCTATAAATCAAATGCATCCACCATTGCCCCATGCCTTATACGAATGTATGAGGAAAGTATGAACAGAGGGGTTATGCCCAAAACACAGAAATTGACCAACATTGACGTTATTCACAAAAAAAATAGGGGTAAACCCCCAGAGCGCTGGCTCATACAGGCCCATCTCCCTCCTAGACCCAGAAGTTCAATCAATCAAAAAATAAGTTTATTATGACCAATAGGCCTTTAAACCACATAAAACACCATAAAACAATAAAAAATACAATGGGTTAAAATTCTATAAAAAGCACCATAGAGCCAGATTGGACTACTATTATAAGTTCATTATTTCTTTGTCTCATAAAAACTTGTTTCCATGATATCAATTACTGTGGATCAGAACCAAATGCAAAAAAATCCAACGTATAGAGACTACATTAAACAACTAAAATTGTCCAATAGACTCTATTTGTCCCCCCCTGAGCTGCTTTTTCATTTCCTATTCCATAAGAAATATCTTTGCTGCTTGGATAAACTTCGCCAATGCGATTGCAATGTCAAGGAAGTGCATATCAGTGAGAAGTTCAATTGCTTGCATCCTTGACCTTGTATCATATTTTAAAAAAGCTGGCCGTAAAAACAATCGCCATAGGGATAACAGTTTTTGACAATCCATTAAGATATGAACACAGAAACATTTAAAGCCCATCCCGCAGGTACATTTACCATCACCATCCATTAATATGCTTTTTATTTTCCCATTTGTTTGTGCAGGATTAATGCCTACTCTCACCTTTAACAATTCCATTCTCAACCATTGATTTGGTAAGGTGTCTAAATACGGGTAGCAGTTATCATTTCTCAAGCTATTTAACATAAAATGCACAGACTCTTTTTGTTTCAGATAATCCAGATCAATTTGTCTGGACTTTTGGTTTCCCAAGGTTTTTAGAGTACTCTTCCGTTCTTTGATAAATAACGACTCCTGGTCAATTTTCACCTTTAAATTGTCACAAATGGAGTGGAGTTTATTTCTTGTTGCTTTTGCGAACTTCAATTTACTCTGTTGGATCACCCACATACACCAACATGACACTTTCTCTTCCTCCCCTGACCGTAGCCGTTTCCAAAATCTACATAGATTTACTAGAACTTGTATGTTCCATGCTAACAAGTCTAGTTCTAACCTAATGGCTTGGCTTGTATCATTGATGAGCTAGACAAAGGCAGGAGGGTTTTTAAGCATTTACCTTCCTCATTGTCCCACGAGCATTTACACCCTAAACACAAAATTTCTGCTCCATATTGCATTTGAGGGGGGATCATAGCGTTAAAAGCCTTCAACACAGGTCTGTGTGACATAGCTCCATAATTACTGTTACATTTTTTCAACCCTCAGACTGCCGCTAAGCCTTTTGTTTTCTGGGACTGTAAATGCATGCCCCAATTTAAAGCTCTATCAAACCATATTCCCAGGTATTTGTATTCATTAACCACTTCTAATTTGTTTGCGCCAGGAACCAACTGCATTTTTGATCTCTCTTTCCAAAACATAATATTTTTGTTTTTTCCATATTTACTATTAGGTATTTGGATGAACAATATGTGTCAAATTCATTTAACTTTCTTTGCAGACCTAGTTCTGTTTGGTCAAAAATAACCAGGTCATCTGCATACAGTAGGCAGGACAGATGTTTCCCATTTACCTTTGAGCTTGCACCTCTTTTGGTCTTTAAAGGGAAGGTAAATCAGCGAGAAAAATTCCAAAAAGAAGAGGTGCCAATACGCAGCCTTGTCTTGAGCCGTTATTGATTACTATCTCATGAGTCAAACTCCCTGCTGTATCTTTATTAACCTGTGCCAAATTTTCACTATGCAGCTCTTGGATGACTGTTAGGAGTTCTTCAGGGACATTATATCTTTTTAGCGTCTCCCATAGGCATTCTCTATCTACTAGATCAAATGCAGCCCGGAAGTCAACAAAAGGTAATTTACCTTGCTGTTCTACTGACTTCTGAGGCACAGCCCACAAGGCGAAACAATGATCGAGGGTTGAGTGCCCCACCTTAAACCCTCCTTGTTCTACCGGGACAATCGCATGTAACTCAACCCATTCCTTTAATCTGCCCAGAATTATTTTGGAGAACACTTTCACACCAATAGCTAAGAGATTAATGAATCTATATTTATTTGGGTCCTTTATATCCCCTTTTTTATGCAAAGGCCTGATTACCGCTCCCCTCCATGATTTTGGGATAGAACCTGAGGTTAGAACGGCGGTAAACATCTTTGAGAAAAATTGGGCCCACCAGTTTAGCTCTGTTTTAATAATGAATGAAGGGAAGTTATCTGGCCCTGCAGCACGGGTTTGGTTTAACTTCCTAATGGTGTTTTTCACATTTTCAAGGGAGCATGAGGGGATTAGATCTTTTGCTACCTGCCGCATAGGGATTCTTTCCTCCCTAAATTCTGACCCATTTCTAGTGTTATATAATTGGCTTAGGTGCTCCTCCCAGGATGCCTCATTGACTTCACAGCTCAAATTTCCCAGGGATCGACCTGCTGTGTCTTGGATCAGCTTCCAGAATCCTTTTTATTTTTACTTTCTATAGTTTCCAAGAGGGAGTCCCAGCATTTTTCTTTAAAGCACCTTTTCTTGAATCTCACTAACATTTTGTATTCTTTCCTCAATTTTAACAAATTATTGTAGCCCTCCTGATCATATCTTAGCCTCATATTTCTTTCTTCTCTACTCAGTCTCTTTTTTTCCCCCTCTACAAACGTAATCAAACCACCCCATTTGCTTTCTACCTCTCCCTTGCAAAATTTTGCCACCCTTTTCCGTCTCCTTTAGATTGACACTGAGGCATTTTACTACTTGGGTGATTTTGTCTTCAAACCATGGGACCCTCACGTTCCATGCTACCTCAAAAGATAGATTTTGTTGAAATTTCGCAAATTTTGTTATATATTCATTGGTTAGTTTTGTGGTCAGTCATTTTGGGTAATCCATTGATTGCGGAAGAACTTTTTCACAAACTATTGAGGGAGCTCTCACTATTTCACGATAAAGTGGGTAGTGGTCACTTTCTTTGCGCTTAATTACCTTAAACTTTTTTACTAAAGCAAAATTCCAAGCGTGTACAAAGAAGTATCTATAGGACACAATTGATTGCCTCTTCTAAATGTTTGCACTACTGGTCTATCAAATTCCGATCTGCCATTTAAATGAATTAATCCCTGTGACCCTAGAAATGTCCCTAGCTCTTCATCTTGTCTGTTCATATTACCACTCGGAAAAAGGACCAGCATTATCTCATATGCTTTTAAAATTTCCTTCAGCCAAGGGTCCAACTTTTCGGTATTTAGCTTATGATTAAAATCTCCCATAGTAATTAGAAAATCTTGCCATATTTATCATTTAGGGATTCCATGTCATCTTTAAAGAGCCCCATATCTTTTACCTATTCTTCTTGGGAACCCCACTGTATATATGTGTTTACTACAATCACAAGTTCATTTGTCCTTCCCGGGCCCTGAAAGCGTACCTCACTGACCAGCATTCATTTGCAGGAAGTATTTATCAGAGTCACCTTATTTACTGATCTTGTGGAAATTAGTGTCATAATCCCACCAGATGGACGTCCAAATCTTGTTTTAGTAGCAGCTTCATAAATCTGGGTGCAGCCATCAACTACAAGGCTACTATCGCATAGCCAAGTCTCTTGCAGACAAATAATGTCTGCCTGACGTGAAACATTTTTTACACAATCAATCTTTATTTGCTCTTTAAACCCATTGATGTTCCACGAAATTATTCTTAGTCTATGCGATGACCCATTTCCCTAATCTAGTTCGCTGAGATGGCTAGACTCATTTAATGCCCACCAAGATGGGTTTAGGTCACTATCCTCTATGCTCCAGTTTCCCCAGTTCTTATCCGGCTCATGATTTCCAACAACTATTTTGATTTCTTCTGTTGTCTTGTCTTGAACCAGAAGTTAAAATACTTGCTAAAATCCTGGCACGGCGTCTCTCACCGCATCTCTATAAATTGATCCACCTGAACCAATCCGGTTTTATACCGGCCAGAAATACCGCTTTGAACCTTCGTCACCTCCATGGAGTTATGGGCAGAGCAGCTACAATTCGAGAAGAGGCAGTGATCATGTCTCTGGACGCCAAGATGACATTCAATATGATCGAGTGACCCTTTTTATTTGCTGCACTTAAAAGATATGGGTTTGGGGAGAGATTTCTGTCCTGGGTGCGACTTCTTTATTCCGAGCCCTTAGTCCGAATTACAGTCAATGTGTGTTGATCGGTCATATTCACTCTGCAGAAAGGAACGAGGCAGGGTTGTCCTCCTGCCGCCTTCCCCTTTACTTTTTGCTTTGACCTTGGAGCCCCTGGCAATATGAATCAACGGGGACTCCCTCATTACGGGCCTCAACTGGTCAGGGGACTGTGTGGATAAAATCTCCCTTTACGCAGACAATATTGTTTTACTTGGCCAGACCATACTTTTCCATTGGAAAACCCTGCCCCTTACCCTATTGGGCAGGGCCGCCCTTTATAAGATGATGGTGCTCCCCGTTTTGTCTACGCCCTGCAAAACACACCCTATTTGGTCCCGGCGCAGTACTTCAATACCATTGAAGCGGAGGTTTACTCTTTGCTTTGGAACAATGGGGCCCCTGAATAGCATTGACTAAACTCATGAAAAGCTGGTACGATGGAGGTATGGCCCTGTCCGCAATCGGAAGCTATTATTGGGCCTCCCAACTGGTGGTCGTAAATCACTGGGTGCAAAGGCCAGGGACAGATCCTGCTTACTAGATGGATAGACACAATATGATCCCCGGTAATTATCTCAGGGCTATCTATGGAGGAAGGAACCACCCGCCTAACCACACCTCAACTTCCTCCACAATTGACGTGTGGCGCACAGCGACAACCGCGCTGGGGTGGGAAGCGAGAATCACACAAGTCACCTCATTGCTTGATACACACCAACTGGGAATGTTATCAAAGCATCCTGGCTTTGACAAATGGGACTTGATAGGCCTCTCAAGGGTTGGTGATCTGTGGGCGAGGCGCGGGCGGTTCCTTTCAGCGATCTCTAACGAGATTACTGATTTCAGAATGGAGAAACTTTTAGATACCTCCAAGCCCAGAATGCGCTAGAAAGGACAATGCCCAAGGGCACGGAACTGCCGGCCTCCTCAACCCTTGAGGATAGACTTATGGATGATTTTTTTTTTGTAGAGTTTTATATAGCGCGAACTAGACCCGAACCGAATCAGGTATCAGAGCGCTTTACATAGCACAAGTTACGTTTTACATGAGGACACACACTGTGTGTTTACCTCCAAGAAAAGGCTATCTCTTAAAATACTCAACAATACACCGGACACACTAGGCAGAATTTGTGCAAAGTGGGCGGAGGGCATTGGGGACATTGATATGAAGAATGTCAAGAGGCATTGGCTTCCCCCCTGGAGGTGGCGATCTGTTCCCTGTTTAAACTTATCCAACTCAAACTTCTACATAGAGCTTACTACACTAGTTTGGTGCTTGTAAAAATGAGTGTCCTGAGCTCCGATATCTCCCCCAGGGGATTTGGTCAAACCAGCACCTACCTGCATCAGTGTTGGGAGTGCCTGATTCCTCAGACATACTGGGGAGGGTCACATCAGCACTGTCCTCAACCTGCAGTACAACTTTTGAGGTCTCACCTCGCCTGTGCCTCTTCAACATCTGGAAAGCAACTATCTATCAAGAACCGAGAGAGTGTGGTTCTCCCTAGGCTGTATGGTTGCAAAACGCAACATAGCTAGAGCATGGAAGAGCGTACTCAAACCCAAGTTTCGTGACTGGGAGTACAATATGGACTGGTGTATGCAGGCGGAAAGGATGGTATATAAAAGTAGAGGATGCCCACAAAAATGGACGAGGATCTGGGGAGCATGCAAGGTAAGTAGGGGGATGATATGCACACCCTTCAGCGATACCTTTCCACTGTCGGCGGGTCATGTGGGGGAATAATGTCTGTATCATTAAAGTGCTATGAGACACTTGTTTGAAGTATTGATCCAATGTAATGTTATGTCGAACAACGTACCAATGTATGGGAATTGTTGGAAATTATGGGAATTGCACTGCACTTTGTCCCCTTTTTGTTTTGGTCTTCTTTGTTTCTGTTTACTCAATAAAAAAGATTTGTAAAAAAAAAAAGGAATCCTCATGCATAATGTATGAGGCCTTTACCAGGGAACATCCTGTGTTCTGTGCTCAGCGTCGTATCTAGGTAAAAGATCAGTCCCTAAGAGCCGTTATGTAAGTAATGTGGGGAAGATTATAGGTAAAGGGTTAGGCTGTTACCTGAGCCTATATTGGGATACCTATATGGAATATAACAACACATATAGTAGATGCATACACCAGTACGTCCACTTATTGTTTATTATGCTACACGGTCATTGTAGCAGAGGAGAAGGACTTGAACATACGTCAAGAGCAAGTGTTAGCTCCTAGGTGCCCTCCCCAGCATCATTAGGTTGTTTCCACTCCTGTTTGTTGTCCTGGTTTATTTCATTCATTTTTGGTGGGATTTAGCATATTGTGGCACTAATGTAATCTTGTCTATTACATGTCTTATAATAGAGTAGCTCAGAAGAATTTTCATTGACAAAAGTAGCTCTTTTTACAGAAAATATTTGAGACCCTTGCTTTGAGACACATCAAGTATTATGAATACAAAATAAATATATCTGTATATATAAAAACGAATGTATGTCTGTCTGTCTGTTTGTCCTTTATGCATTACTACACCATTCATCCGATCGCCATGAAACTTTGGGAAGTTGTTGAGTACACTCCCGCTAAGGTTTCTGGCATAATTTTTTAAAAAATATTGGCCCCCCTGGGCCGTCATAATCTTTTGAATACTGATTTACGCACCAGACGGAAAAACAACAAATCGTGTATCCACAAGCACTCGAATAAATAAATAGAATTAAAACACCATTCATCCGATCGCCATGAAACTTTGGGAAGTTGTTGAGTACACTCCTGCAAAGGTTTCTGGCATAAACATTTTTTAAATATCAGCCCCCCCAGGACACTCATAATCTTTCGAATACTGATGTACGCACAAGACGGAAAAACAAAACATTGCCATGAAACTTTGGGAAGTTGTTGAGTACACTCCCACGAAGGTTTCTGGCATAAATCTTTTTTAAATTTCGGCCCCCCAGGGCCCTCATAATCTTTCAAATACTAATGTACGCACAAGACGGAAAAACAAAAAATCATGTATCCACAAGCACTCGAATAAAAAAATAGAATTAAAACACCATTCATCCGATCGCCAGGAAACTTTGGGAAGTTGTTGAGTACACTCCCGCAAAGGTTTCTGGCATAAAAATGTTTTAAATATCGGCCCCTCAGGGCCCTCATAATCTTTCGCACACTGATATACGCACCAAACAGAAAAACAAAAAAAGTGTATCCACAAGCACTCGAATAAATAAATAGAATTAAAACTACACTTTGAAATGTTTTCCATATTAAAATGAATAAGTTTCAATAAAAATTACACAATGTAAATTGAATGTTATCATAACGAGTTTCCTTGAATTTCCTTTCTTCGGAAATCGCAGCAACACGCGACGGGTAAGCTAGTAATTAAATACAGATGTTTTAGTTTTTTCTTTTTTGTGTTCCTCAGACGGATGTAACATTTCAGTTACAGTTGTGTCTCATCATTTAGAGCATTAAAAGTTCAAGATGAACACTGAGGGGCAGTCATCATAAAACAGGGAAAACAACGCATCTTTTGGATTGTGACAAACAACCCTCTTCATGTTCAATTGCTAAAACATCTTTGTACGTAAAAATAATATGTGGTCAGCTATAGAATTCACCTATACTTAGAGCAGATATTTGGAAATGTCATCAGCCATGCTAGGCTACATGATGACATGTTTCCTCACTTGTGGAATGCCATAGTTTGAAACGCCTTATCTATTATTTATAATGTTTATGATGTAGAAGGTGAGTTTAGGAAGTAACATCAACATGTATCTTTTTTGTACATTTTTTTGGCTGGATATGCTAAAAAGTAAGACTGTTATCATGGCATGCTGTTGAGCCTGTGTTGTTTTTTTAAGTAGATAGTGTAGTGTCCTGATGCCGTTGTCAATCTATGATGAAAAATAATAGCAGTAGTAGTAAAAGTGCGCCCAGAAATAGAAATTTGAGAAGCAGTGAAGTTACAAACGGACATGTTGAAATTCCGGTTATTTTAACTACATCTTTCAATCATCAAAATTACATATTTAGTTACCATTATTAAACAAAGGGCCCGCTTACAAGTTTGTCCTTCTTCCTGCGGGAACGCCGATGTGGCGGACCCACAAAGACCAACAAGTCCATGGTCTCTCGCCCACCAGATTACGAGTGTAATCCAGGGCTGGCAGTGCAGAGGTGGTGGTGTCACGGCAGCCGTATGTTTGATCTATAGGAGAGCCTTACAAGCATACTGTCACTGCGACCGCCGCCAGGTCATCCATTCACAGTTTGGCATGCACCATGTTGTGCATGCCTCACAGTGCACGCACAACTGTGCAATATTGGGGAGGCACATCAAGTGCCCACCCCCCCATGGGGAGATGTGGCCAGGGGCCTATTGGGGTCCCCATTACCTACCTTTCTGCCAAGCTTTTCATGGTGGGATTCCCGCCATGAAATGCTTTGAGGAAAGGCAATCCGTAATCTGAATGGCGGTGCCGGAATCTGCACCACCCGCTGCCCCGCCATTGCCGCGTCTTGATCCAGGATCCTGGCTGTGGTGGCAGTCCTCTATCGGGCTGCTGGAGGTCCCTCCACCACCATCATAATTTGACTGTCAGACTGCCTGGGTGGTCATGGTCATACTGCCACAACGAGTATGGCATTTGGACCGCAACCACGAGTCCCAGGACCGCCGTACTCAAAATAAGGCCCTTAGTGTTGATCCAAGTTATGTTTGACAGTTTGGACAAACATTTGGTCACACAGCGATACATATTCATTTTTTTAAATGAAATAAATATGCAGTCAGGTATTGGTATATACACAAATCTATAAAGAGGTGCTTGACTCCAAACAGTGCAACCATTCATGTTCCCAACATTGTTTGAGACCAAAGAGTTACGAAGTTGGTTGTGTTTTGTTAGCTATTATTTTTAAACAGACATATAGAATTCCTGAGCATCTTGTTACTGATTGATAAAAAAAATTAACAGCAACTTTACATTTATCGACCATATCTTTTATTCCACTAGTACAATGACATTTGTGGTTCTTTGGTAGATTTGTTTGTTCACTGACTGTAAGTATAAAAGTAGATTGACAATAACGCTGCTATAGCAGTTAATTTCCTTAACATTTTTTAACTGATGTCCTGTGATTGCTGTGTACATAATTTTTTCTTTTTTAGTTGGGTGAAATCTTCATCGTGGTTGATGTTTAATGTAGTATTTCCTTCGAAAAATAGCTTAGGTTATGAAAAAAAAGATATTTCACAAGATGTGGAGCGTCTATGTTTCGCAAATGATTGCATTTCCTCACACAGCTAGTATTGGTAGTAATTTTTCTCATTAAAATCAATAAGGTATATAGTTCAGATATTTTTGTTACAAGTGAGAAAGTTACATATGCCATCCATTCTTTGAATAAAGTAGAATCAATATTCATTGTTTCATAATCCATACTCTGTCCTTGTAATTTGTGCATTGGCACCATATAAACCAAAACAAGAGGAAACTGTTCTCTTTGATCATATAGATCTTTGGTAAGTAAGAAACTTACTGTTCAGTGAGAGACCTTTTTCTGTTCTGAAATGTTGCCAAATTGTACCACCATAAATTAAATATCTTTACTAACTACAGCTGGCATAAACGCCACAGCAAATCCCACGGTTCATTTATGAGTCCTTCTTCTACATGTAAATAGCACCATAAAATAAAACAATTTTTACATAAATGCAAAACTTTCTCTAATACCACGATCTGTAACACAGATTTTTCCATATTTTGTAATTCTTAAGCTAAACATTTGCTCATAGGTATCCTCAGTTGCTTCTTTTGTGAGGACGTCAAATCGAAGTGTCTTGTAACTTGTGTGCATATGTCTCATCATTGGTTTGCCTCATATTCTGTGTTAGATGTTTACATTTAAAATAAAATCAAATGTTGATATTTTGACATTCTACGCCTTGGCATATCTGTCGTTGTTCTGATTTTAATTGCGATACTAAATAATCCAAATTCTCAACATTGTTTTTCTTTTCATCCATCGCATGCTCACCCTCGTCCATGCCGATGATAGCTTTATTATCAATTATTGGCTGTCTGAAGGGGGTCAGCATTTCTAGAAGTTGAAGGCTCATTAGGTGATGCAGAATTGTGTTGAATTTCTGCATCTATTTTATTTTCTTCTGCTATTTCTTATTGTAATATTTGTAAGTATGTTTGAAATTCCGGCACTACAATTTCATGTTTATACACATTAAATGCATCTTGGGATGGGCGTAATTTGCGTAATTGCGTTACTCAAATCTCCGCGAAATGGTAGAAAAATATCTGCGAACATGCAGAAATTCCGCAAACACGCGGAATTGCTTGTTCGCGATGCTTTTTTCCTGTTCGCAATTGCTATTTACGTGTTTGGGGGGAAATATCTCGTGAACACTCATTTTGAGAACGCGAACAAGCAAAAAATTTCACAAAGTTGCGGAATGCAGAATTTTGGGCAATTTCGCGTTCTCCGCAGAACGCGAAATTGCCCAAATTTCGCAAATTCCGCTAGCGGAACGGAATTTACCACCTAGGCCTAATCTTCATACCAACCAAATGTGCCTATAATTTCTTCCTCTTTACACCATGGTTTAAGCAACTGAAGAAGTGCGAGGTAGTAGAATTATTTTTTTCTCCTGTGTCACAACTAATTGTTCAATGATTAATAAGAATAGGTTTAGCATGATGCATGAAACATCCATTAGTTCCATGAACTCAAAAATTTCCAGCGTTGATGTCGTCTGTAATATTATTTTGAAATGTGTGGAATCGAGGATAATCAGGGAGTGATAGGTTTTCTAAATATGAAATTTGTCTGTAATGCGCCTAACATATTTCTTTTCAAAATATTTTTATTAGTGGGATCAAACTTTACATGGGACTCAATTTCAGGCAGGATCTTCAAAACTCTACGCAAAGAGGATGATAAGCCCATGCTAAACTACATTATTGACTGTGATTTACCATAGAAGCTTGAAGAATTCAAAAGATCACATGTGTCAAAGCTACTAACTTCATGGTGAGATAGCATTTGGAGGCTAAGGGCCTCATTTAGAAAAATATTACACAGCAAGGCGCCGCAAGCCATTTTTCTGCACCGAACTGCGTTATTTTAAAAGCATAGGGATGTGTCGTATTAACAACAATACTACATATCAGTGACCTTTCCCCAGCGCTAGCACCCAACTGGCTGCCATGCACCAGCACAGACACTCTTGTGTCATTTTGCAAGGGTGCCTGCATTGCAGGCATAATTATTTTTGTGCAGGAAGGGATTCCTTCCTAAACAAAAACAATAAGTGATGGCATTTTCCTCTTTCTATGCATTCTGAAGAATGCAGCATGCATAGAAAGAGGAAACAATTTACAGAAATAAAGATATTTCTCCTTGTTGCAACACTCCTACGCCTCCTCTGGGGAGGCCTAGGATTCTGACGCATTCCCAGCTTTGCAAATCTTTCTATATCTGGGAATATATCAGGTTCCATGAATGTTGCTTTGGAACACCCAGAGCAACATCCATGGAACGCCCCTTTGATGCAGAGTAATGCGTGAAAGGGGCCACTATTAACAAGACCATGAAAAGTCACGCAGGGTGACTTTACATGGCCTTGTAAATATGGGCAGGTACACTGCGGTGCCGATGCGTCCAAAAAAAGGGACGCACCGGCGGCTCAACGGCCTTGTAAATATAATCAGTATAATCCTCTGCTTAGTATTGCCCTGCAGATATTTCTTCCCATACTACCATCATATCAGTCTTTTCAACTTTTGGAATATACAAGTAACTTAACGTGCAATCTCACTAAAATTATCTACATCAAATTGTATATCCATATTAGCAACTCACATACTTAGGGCCCGAATCTGATGTCGGTCGAACCTGAGTCCGTCCGACATCAGTTTGGAACTGGAACCGAATGCCACCCTGTTGTCGGTTCCAGTCCAGGAAGTAGCATTCAACTAAACACTGTTCAGTCGCAATCTCATTCTTTACAACGGGAGCATGCATTCGGAATGGAATGCAAGCTCTCATTGCAAAGAGCAGAGGTGCAGTTCATCCCAGAGGTGCAGATCAACGGGGGCACTATAGGTGCCGCCTAAGCCTTGCACCAATGGGGGCCCTGCTGGGGCCCCCCAACAACAGATTCCAATGCCTTTCTGTGTCAGAAAGGCAGGCACAGAAAGGCAGTGGGAAGCTACCATCGTAATCCCTTGGCCAGAAAGAGCCGGCCAAGGGATTAATGCAGGCTTTCCGAATGGCGGACGAATTCTCCGAGCCCGTCAGTGGCCATTCGGGAAAATGATTCAGGTTCCCTTCCGACCGACCCCATCAAAATGGGTCGGTTGGAAAGGAATCTGAACAGGCAATTCCGATGCGGTTGGAACTGCTCCAACCGACGCTCGGAGCCGTTTCCAACTGCATCGGAATCGGGCCCTTAGAAGTAAAGGAATGTAGTCATTGATCCTTTTTGATCCTTGGAATCTTCTGAAATTGCAAGTATTCTTTGATGATTTCTCAGTAACAGAATCTCTTACAAATTACATTACATTCTTCACTCTTCCTTTCTTTCTGTACAATTAGTCTAGGAATTCCAAAGCAACATTTAGGTAATGTTTGGATTAGAGTTGATATTTCCATAAACTGTGTTTACCACAATTACGTGATTCAAATCGTAAAACTTGGCCAAATCATTTTTTGTTTTGTTGTTTGTTTGGGATAGCACAAGTAACATAACCTTCAATAAAATGTCAAACTGATTCATCAGAGTGGTATCCAAACTTAGAGGCATCTTTATTCTACAAAACTATATGAATGTGTGGTGCATCTCTTGCTTGACATTCTTTTCTCTCCACAATATCCAGTACCTCTCCAACAGGATTTTCCTTTTTGTTGGTTAAGTAATTAAGTATAGTTCGAAATTTGTGGTTGAAATATCTGCAAACATTTGCAGGATACAAAGAACATAATTCAGCTGGAATTGTTCATCTAATGTCTGCAGTAAGTGCATTTGCTTCCAGTAGAAATTGATACAAGTCATCCCATGTGTACCCAGCACAGCTTAAAGTAATAAACCAAGTAGGTGGTCCTAAATGTATGGTCAAATATTTCAAATCTCCATGTCTTCTAAAGCAATGTTCATTTGTCCCTCACTGGCAAACCATAATGTTGATCAAGTTATATTCCAGATTCTCATCATTGTAGGGCACCTTTTCAACAAGTAACTGTGCTGTTACATTACTAAAACTAGTTGTAAATAATGTAAAGAATATCTTGACAAAAGTGTGGATCCTCAGAATATAATCTTGGTGCTCAGTACTCCAATGCAGAAATTTGCAATGGATGGTTATCATATCATCTACATTTCCCAGTGGGGAATAAATGTGGATAACATCTTGCTTTTAGTGCTTTTCCACAAACTAATGTGTTCTCCTCTGCTTTCTTCATCTGATAGAGTTCTATGGCATCACCCATCATGCCTCTAGAGTGTAGTGGGTGGGTAGATCTTATATTCGATCAGCTTCTTACGCGGTAACATGTTGAAATTGTCCTGTTGGATATTCTTTTTGAAATGAGTATGTAGAAGAAATGCAATTATCAATGTCCAAACTTTTATCGTACATGTTGTTTTGTTGAAGGCAATGAATTGCTTTTTGAACTTTGTCAATCCTTATTAATTAAATTAAATATTTTGTATGTATTCCATTAACTAAAATGAGTAAAACTTCCTCTGTATTCAGTTCAATTCCAAGAGTGGTTATGTTTTTTATTTTTAAATCAAGTAGTAGGAATACAACGTTTCCTTTTAGTGCGCGTACTCATTTACTGGGCTCAAATCGTCCAGATGTTGGTTGCAGTCTAATAATGGTTTGTCAGGGATGGACAGTTTGCATTCAAATGCTTTCATATATATTTAGTTGCCGTAAATCTGATAGAATTGGATAAAGTTCGAAATTGTTATAAATTGCATGAGAACAGTATAACGTTATGATCCAGTTTTCCAGCACAGTAATTGCACATGAGACTGTATTCTCAAAGATTGAACTTTTCCTCTGAAAATAACAACCGTGTCAGATTTACCAATTGAATGTTGTATGCTATTTCTGTTTTCTACACTAAATAAATTATTTTTATTTGCTTCTCATAATATGTCCTTCAGCAACAGATGCAAATCTGATTAGAAATTTCAGAATTGATTTCTTGAAATCGAAGGATATCCATTTACCAATTAGATAAGTCCAATAATGGATTGTGTGATTTTTACTGTGGCTGAATTTGAGCGAAGTAGAGCTCAAATGATTTTTTTCAAATCCAATGATGGTGTTTTTACTAGGCCTCACCGATGAACTTTGCTCCGTTTGCGTAGTTTCTCACACTCCACTCTCCGCAGAGCTTGAGGAGTTCCAAAAAACCTTTTTCTCACTTGCACTCGCCAACAGTAAGCTGGTGAGCCTGAATGAGGAAGATCCAATGTTAGACTGTTTACCAGCAAGATTTCTCAACGTGGCAGTCGGGATGACTGCTATCCCTCACATTGAGTATTCTTCTGTTCACGTTGAGGAAGATGCTGCTCGAGTAGAACTTCTACTCCAGCGGCAGAAAGAAGCAGCACCACCTGCACTGTGCAGGATGTAATTTGCGCTGATTTTACAGCGCGGGACAAACACCCGGCGTTAAAAATCAGCACGTACGGCACAAGGTAACACACTCCGCTGCATGCGGAACTCCGTGGAACTTGGTGGAGTTTTTTGTCCCTGAACTCTGTCCAGGCCTAGTTTTTACACAGTATCTTGTTCGCAGACATTTTGTTAATGTTGAATGACATGTGGGAAGTGGATGTATGACGTTACAACGCATACTTTTACCACGCATACCTTTACAACGCGGTTTTTACCACGCATAACTTTACAACGCATAGCGCTTAGAGGTGCTGGATAGTGGTAAGTATAATTTTCTATTCCAACTCCAGTCCCCGTGGACACTAGGGAAGGTGTTGGATAGAAAATTAAACTTATTTCCTATCCTAGAGCGCCCCCCAGCGCAATGCGTTGTAATGGTTTGCGTTGTAATGCCAGCATTGTAATGGTATTGCGTGGTAAAAAATGCGCGGTAAAGGTTGTATACCGTGGGAAGTATTTTAATGTAATGCAATGTGGCGTCACACATTTAATTTCTGAGGCAATCTAAAGAATGACTGTAGTTTAGTTATAGGGTGAAATGGACCGACATTCAGTATTTGTTGTAGTTTTATTTTTTAAGTACTAATGACTTTAATGGCATGGGCGCTCGACCTCGGACTTGGGGAACTGGGTTCGAGTCTCGGTAATGACGCAAAACATCCTGTGATTCTGGGCAAATCACCTAATCTCCCTGTGCCTAATAAAAAGGAATGTGTGTTCTCATGTAATGTAACTGCTGCTATGTAAAGCTCTCTGATACCCGATTCGGATTCAGGTCAAGTTCGCGCTATATAAAACTCTGCAAAAAAAAATGTTTTTTAAAATGTAAAATATTTGTAGCCTCACTAAAGAGAGAAGTGCAATTCCATTCATATACAGGCTTTGATTTTTTCCTTCCTGGCAATAGTCTCTAGATATTATTGTTTCTTTCAATTTTGTTCCTTTTCTTTCTGTACTGCATTTCTTTGTAAAACTTCATAACAATGTCCCTCAATAGTGACTGAAAGGACAGAATTAGAGGATTTTTATATACATCCATGCTTACGTTGTGGCCTTGACAAGCTGAAGGATGGTGACAGTAAGGAATCAGAACAGGTCTATTTTTCTCATTCTTGGCAGGGAGATATATTTTATTTTTATTGTCAGAATATAATCTTAGTAACCTCCTGACCAAATCAGTGTTTAAGTCCCCTGATTTAGTATCGACATTCAAGACTAGTTCTTTATCCTAATATTAATTATATTTTTGTTTTGGCCCGTTTATTACCTTTCTTAGATGAATTTAGGATAGATTGCGTTGCTTATGGCGATCATAATCTGCTTAGGGCGAAATTTAAATGGCTTAATTTCAGGTAGGAAAACTTCTAACCTGTACTAGGCTAAGCGCCACCTTGTATATATGGGGAATAGCGCAATGTCACCCGAGCATCAAAAAAAGTGACGCTCCGGTGTCGCTAGGGGGTTGTAAATATGCCACCTTGTGTGTGCCTGTGAGGCTGGAGATAATTTAGCTTTTAGAAAACTGTGAGCTGACCTCATTTTAATGAATCAGCAATGCCAGGTGTGGTCCGAATTATGCCAGCACAGGACTGGGTAACCCATTTTAAATCCATTTATTCTAGGGTAAGTCCCTCTCTCTTTGATTCCACAGCACCTTCTAGAGGGGATGAGCTACAACTAAAACTTGAAGTGGCTGAAGTTGTAGAAGCCATTGCAGCCCTTTCTTCTAATAAAGCCTGTGTCTTATAACTTTTAAAGTCATTTATAGATCTTTGGGCCCCCTTAATTACGCAACATCTAAATGTCGCTGCATGAGGGCATAGCTCTCATTCTTGGAAAAAGTTGGTAAATCTTCTCGATTTTTAAAAAAGGGAGCCGAGCAAATCCAGCCTGTTACCGGCTATTTCCTTAATAGTCACCGAAGTGAAGACTATAGGCAGGGTATTGCTGAAGCATTTGATGGACTGGACAAAGAAAGGGGAGGTTTCATCTGACATCCGGTATAGTTTTAGGGCGGATAGAAGGGCAATAGTATAGAACCTCAACCTTTATCTACTGATCTCTATGTACACCCTAGTGAAGAAGGAGTCAATCCATCTTGCTTTCATGTACCTCAGCACCGCTTTCGACTCATTGGACAAAATGAAATGATGGCCTGTGCTGGTGGCCATGGGGATAGATGAAGCCCTTGTTTTTGTTTGAGTTACACACATGGATGGAATCTTCTGTGATATTTGGCTCATAAGTTAATGCACCACATACTTTCAGTTGTGGAGTCCGTCAGGGCTTTACTTTAACACCTATGCTTTTTATTTTATATATTAATCACTTAGACTAATTTTTGGTGGCCCAGTGTATGTATTTCCCTAGGGTTGGACCTAGCTTTACTGTACTCTGATGATAGTGTTCTCATAGTGTGTACAGCTAATGGTTTGCAACATTTGATTGATTGTTTTGTCACCTTTTTGGGCAACTTGGGCCTGAAAACTAACCTGTCTAAAACATATGCAATGGTGTTGGGGCTGGAAAATATTAAGACAAAAACCCTTTCAACCCTGGGTCAGCCTATTAGTAATACAGATAAGTTCATCTATTTAGATATGATTGACCAGAAGTTAAATTGGGACCCTCTCTTGAGTACTCATTGGCAGTCCTTTAATAGGGTTGTGCATAGTATTGATGCTTTCTCAAGGCGGCTTGGCCGTCCCCACGTTCATTCGATAGTGAATCTCTATAAAGCCAACTGTGTCCCGACTGTGACTTTTGGTTCAGAAATTTGGGCGTATAAGGCTTGTTGTCCCATCCAAGTTGTTGAAAACAAATTCTTAAGAAGAATTTTGAGGATACCACAATCTATGCCCGTTGAGATCGTGCATGATAAATTGAACATATGGTTTATCTATGATTATATACATGTTCGCCCAGTAATCGTGTGGTTTTTCCTTGTGGTTAAAAAAGAAGTTAGAACTTAATAGAACAATTGTGTCAGATTGTCCGGAGCTGGAGCACTACCTACGAATTCCCTGGTTCCATTATGTTAAAAGTACCCTGGGTGACCGCAACATACCTGAGGTGTTAACTAGCTTGAATCAATCTTTAAAGCTGATGCCTCGTGGGTAAAGGAGGAATTTTGTGCCTTTGTGCAGAGAAAAAGGGAAGAAACACCTTGGTTTAAAAACATGTGCAGAAATTATGGTATGGTCAAAACCATGGCACGAATTAATTGTATTTACACTAGTCATGCTTGTTTTGCATTGACACCCTTTGACTTGTTTCCATTTTAACATGTTCCCACAACTCTTAGTTGGTTGGTACAAACTTTCAGAACCTGTTATATGCACGTGATGTGGCTGCTGCACTAGACACTTTACACGTTGTTCTTATGTCCTCAAAAATGTGCAAATCTGCATCAAAAGTTTATATGCTCCTTTCTTCTGCCGCTAAATTTTAAGCTAGTGCAGCCTGCTTTATTGTACCTTCAGTTTTTAGACAATTATACAGTATGTTATTACATATCATGGTTTTTGCAAGGGTGTTTCATTCCAACCGATGAATTCATATATATTGTTTTTAGAGTCTTTTTATGAACCTTGTATTTGTATTTGCTTTAATGATTTACCATGTTAAATCGAAGAAAGTAAAATCTTTTACTGATTTTTTTGACAGAATTAGTATGTCGAGGGTAACTTTCTTCATGAAAGTATGATTCACTTCCATAGGTATGTCACCAATTTATTTTGAAATGCTGCAAAAATATAGCCTTCTCAGTTTATTCCTACGCAATTCATGTATTTTGCACTTTGTGATGAAATGATCCATGTTTTTTGATGATTCATAATGAAAATGAACAGTTTCCTTTTCCCTTCCAATGCTTCATCAATAACATATTGAACATATTGTTTCTGTGCGAGTTTGTCTCTTTTTTTCTTTATGGAAGGAACTGTTCATAGAAAATTTTGAAGGACACACTTTTTATAATGTTTAGCATATGCATGCCTAAACCTTGTCTCTTCTTGTAAAAATAGAATTTTTTGGTAATCTTTATGCATGTCTTGCTTCTGGTTACAGGGTGTTATTACTTATTTTGTTGCTTATGAATGTGTTTGGCATTATATTTACAGTAAGTAAAAGCATTAGAAAAATTATAAGTAGTCTTACCAGTAGTTGTAGTTATCTGTGTCCTTTGCACCAGTTTGTACAAGAGCAGGTCCCCACCAGCTCCCACTCACTGTGATCAGTGCCTTCCTCCTCTGCTCTGCTGCTAGCGCCACTCCGGTCCTATGCAGGTTAGTCAATGTCAGCTAGCCATACCAGCCAGTTTAGTTCATTTTTATTTACTCCCATTGGCATTGCATTACTTTTACTTGCTTCCCGCTGTTTCCCACTTCTGGCTGTTTCCTGCGTTCCCGCTGCCCGCCTCCCCAGTTCTCCTCCCAAGACCTACTCAATGGAGGCTGTAGTGCGGCTGTGGGAAGTAGACACACCGCTGGTGCACTGAAGGCACACAAAAGGCAAGTCCAACTGTGCCCATACGTGCCTAGATTGCAGCCACTGCAAGGAACACTGCCCCTCTGGGCACCCACAGGTACTCTACTGCAGATTTACAAGCCCTGGACCGGGCATACCACAACTGCTGACTCACATCTCCTCATTTCACAGCAGGACTGCTCACCTGCTACAACTGTCTCTTCACCTGCAATGTCGGACTGCCCACCTGCTTGGAAACCCATGCCACTCTCACCCCATAACCATCTGATGCCTCCTGATCAAAGCCAGATCTCTCTGCAAACACGCCACTGAAGTCTGAGATACCATCTCCACCCCTGCCCCTGATGTGACCTTCATCACATAGACCTGGCTCACCCCTCCTCCACCCCGACATTGCCACCACAATGCCCAATGGCTAGAAGATGACACACGGGACTACACCAACAAACACAGAGGAGGCATCGTCATCATCCACAATGACACCACATCGATCATAGACCACCTCAACTTCCAACTCCACAACACGACAAAACAGCCATCAAAGGCACCCTTGCCTACAGACCCCCAGGACCACACACTGACACTTACCATCAAGTCAAAGCACTACATCGTCCTCAGAGACCTCAACTTCCACATGGACGACCCCACAGACACTAACTCCACCAACCTCCTGGAACACCCCTGGAACGCATGGACAACATCAGCCTCATCCAGCTGGTTACAGAACCCACACACAGAGCAGGACACACATTCATGTGATAATGAAGACAAAAAAAGCTGCTCTGTAAAATGAAATATTTCCTAGGATCACACAATTTGACACCAGATTACGAGTCAAGTACATTGGACTTAGGTCGAGAAGATTATTCACGTCACTAGAACTGCAGGTGTAGTAAAATTGTTATGATTTTTCAAGGCCTGACTGCAACATGAATGTATGATGACATTGAATGCTTAAACATCATTGACTGAAGAGTCACTTTTATTTAAAAGTTAGACTTTTTGGCATTGGCAAAGCTTGTGGAAAACGGAAAAGCTTTCATTCAAATAAATCTTCTTTAATTTCAGTGGCATAAAACGTCTGCCAATATCGTCCATTTTTAAAGCTCCTCACTAATGAGAGCCCTCTTTCTATCTATCTCTCTCAATGTCCACCCTAGCCACACCCTTTACCAATAACTCTCCTTCTCAGCACCTCATCGTTTAGAAATTCCAGTCTCCTCTCTCCAGTCAAATGCACATACTGATTAAACATAACTAGAAATCGCCATCGAGGAGTTTCATGTCCCCACCTCTGATCTCCTGCTTCACTCTACTGCAGTAGTTCTGCCTCGTAAAAACAGGTCCACCCCACACAAATCACAAGGAAACAGCAACAATCCTCCCTGATAACACTGCATACCAGCTCAGTCTTTTTGGCAGAATCCACTAGCACACTTTGCAAATGAAAATCATGCACCTGGCCAAGACCAGGCATACACATTTGTGCTCTGTACATAAAAAATAAATGAATAAATAAAAAATAGAAAGTGAGAAAATAAAAATAAATACAGAAATGTTTAACATGGCTGGTCCAGGGGGTGTGGGTGTTTAGGTTCTCAGAGACTCTGTGTAGGTAAAGGACCTGGCCCACATTACTATATCCATGGTAAAAAGTGAATGATAATTTTTCCATTTTTCATGTCTATTTCCATTTTTAACGTGTGTAATGCCATGAATTATTCTGGTACTGTGAATTATAGATATTTGCCTAAAATAGAAATTAGATTTGTTCTTCAAAATGTTTATTACAGCCTATGATTGCATTATTTGATCGTTACAGGTTTGGGCTAAGCCTGATTTTTTATGTTGATGATGGTGGATGTTCACTACCAATTCAGGGTGCTTGTACTAAAAGCCTCCTCGAGAGTTTCCACAAAGGTGTTATCTCCTGTGGTGGCTCTTCACTATGAAGACTTAGGGGCAGATTTACAAGCCCCTTGCAACACATTTACGCCGCCGTTGCGTCACTTCTGTGACGCAGCGGCAGCGTATACCATGCGCCATGCAGTGCCGTATTTACAACGTGACGCATCTAGGGAGATCAGGTTTCATGTGGGTGTTCCATCGCAGGGTGGGCATTCCTTCGCAGGTACGCCTCGTAAAAGTGACACAGTGAAATCTGTAAGATTTCACTGAGTCACTTTTACGGCCATGCTGCATCAAAACACTGCACCTGCTTGAAGCAGGCAGGCGTAAGTAGTGACGCAGCATGTTAGGCATAGGGCGCCCCCGAGCCTTGCTGGAGCCGTATCGCGCCTTGCGACTCCAGCAATGCGCCACCTTTACGCCGGGGGATGCAACATGCATCTGCCCATCCATGCGCCACGACGCGCCACATTGTAAATGCGGCACATCAGTGGTGGCGCACGAGTGGTTTTGCGTGTCGCAAGTGTTCTGGCGCATCCTTGCTGATTTGCAGAGATGTGCCAGGCCTTGTAAATCTGCCCCGTAATCTTTATGCATCAGTACCTCGACGACTTGTTCATTCAAGAACCGTCGAGGGAAATACTCTTCTCCCACACGCACAGAAGGTTCACAGTTCTCCAAGATCATGGGTGTCTCAAAAATTGCGAACAATTAAGTTTACAACTGTCTTAACACTTGAGTCTAAACGCTTACACATGTCAGTACTCCTTGGAAACTGCTAGAGTTACAGCCTCGCAGAAATGCTTGTGGAAATTCTTATTGATTTCAAAAAAGTTAGAAAGTTTGCAATTCACTTTTGTAGTAATACCCCATGGTAGCAAATTGCAGACTCTTTTTGGGAATTATTTCCTGGTGTTTAATGAAAAGGGATTTAAACGATTCTTTGGTACCAATGTTAGAATTTTGGTACCAATTGGTTGGAGACACAGACTTCTGCAAATTAGATGTGATTTAGATATGGAGGAACTAATACACAAAAAGGCACAGCTCTCTCACAGGAAGGTCGACATTTCTTGAAGTAGAAGACTATAAACACAGGGGCATATTACCAAGGAATAGCAATATTTTTCACTAAATGCGCTTAGCGCATTTTTTTTTAGCGCTGCCTATCGCTGGATATGTTAGCGGAGAAAACATGCTATTAGCAACGTTTTTTCCCATTGTGCTAAAATATCCAGCGATAGCGGCGAAATGCGTGAATATCGCTGAGAATACAGCGATATTCACGCATTAGCGACGAAATGCTCTTAGCCATGTTATCCACCTCCCATTGGATAACATGGCTAAGAACTGGTCTGGGCAGGTGTTAGTATTTGGAGATATTCGCGCTTAGCGCGAATATTTCCATCGCTACACCTGCCTTGCTAATAGGCGATAGCGATGTTTGCGACTGCTTTGACTCGCTAACTGGTTGGGTACGCCCACTTTGCATGTCATTAGCGATAAACATCGCCGACATGCAAAGCGGGCCCCAAACCGATCGCTATCGCCTAAAAGCTGTCGCTAACATCAGTTAGCGACAGCTTGCTAATAGGGCGATAGAATTATCGCCGCTTAGCGGCTAAAAACGGCCGCAAAAGCGGCGATAATTGCCTATCGCCCTGCTTGATAATATGCCCCACAGTTCTCTGTTGTTGTTCAACTGTCAGCCCCACTAGCATGTCAATATTTCACAAGCATATTGATGTTTTCTTTAATGCTAACGTTAATAATACTGCCATTTATATTTTCTACAAGAAAACATATTTATAAAATTCAACCACAAAAAAGACTACAGCCTCAAAACGGAGGACTATCGCCTCTGACCTTTTAGTGATACCTGTGCAAGGTCTATTGCTGTGTGATGGCTATCTGATTGTTATGTGCAGGTATGCATGTTTATTATATATGTGCACACGTTCTAGCACTTTGTAAGTTAAAATTGATTTTAAAAAGGAACAAACTGAAGCCCTTTGACAAAGGGTTAAAGATACAAAAAGTTGAAAATGATCTGGCTTACTTAGGTGCGAAATAATTCCTATTTTGCTCACGTTTTCTACTGTTTAGCATGGTTCATGTTAATTGGAGCCTTCAAGGAACAGATTTGCATATTTTCACTCTTTCCTCGACACCATTTTCTCTGCCCAAACTGCTGATGGAGACTGCGCTGGCACGGGTTTGCTTCTGTTTTCTCGTGGAGCGGTCGCAGGTCTGTCAGATGAAAACTGCGTTATCCCTTTCCTTGACTCCATCCATTTATCAGTTTTTCATTTTCTGTACAAAACGGATGCAAAATTGCAAGTTCACCTAGCAACCTTGGTGTTATTTTCAGAGGGAATCTGTGGTTGTTGATTTGTATGCCGTGCTGGCAACTTTATCTTGCGCCTGTCACCATGGGAACAGAAACGTCTCTTCACATCCAGATCCTCTTCTCCTCCAGCGCCCCAGCATGTGATTGGTGGAGGCATGATAATACAGGTTTGACGCCATTCACACGTCTGGTAGTGGGTGTCGTGCAAGGTGTTTATTCCATAGAAAGAAGCTCTCCTTTAAGTTCTCAGAAATCCAGTTTGAGTTAGAAGGTTCAGAACAGAACCTAAGCAGGAACTAGCAAGCATACCAGGGGTCCTGGTGCAAACAAGGCAAATGGCCCCGTGTGACTGCTGTTCGCTCTCAGGACTCTGGGCCCCTCTACCACTACACCCGTGACAGTGGCGCTCTACATTTACTTGAAAGTAGGGCGGAGTGAGCGGTAAATGTGCATTCTTCAGTTCATTGGCTATTAGTGAGCTATCTGATTCAAATATGTAGCATTCCGTTAACCTTTCAAATCAAAGCAATTCGCGTTCAATATCAGGTGTGACATTTAGACGTGGCTATGGGCGTCCGCATACATTTTTCTGGGGGGGGGGGGGGAGGGGGGGGCAAAATGTTAACGTCTTCACCATCCTCCGACATGATGTGTGCCAGGTGGGGCATAAGAAACACTGGGGTGCAGAACTGGGATAGACTCAATTAAATGCCAGGAGTCCAGGACATGTGACTGACCCTGCCACAGGCCAACAAACATCACCTGTAGGGAAAACGCTAAACTTTCTGACAAGGTGCTTTATCTCTGCTAGGTGTGCAGACTTCCGGGTCCTCGATCCAACACCAATCAAGGCTGTCTTCAGCACAATTCGATTTTCATCAGAATACTTTAAAACAGCCTATGATTAAAGCACCAGATTAAATATACTGTATGCACAGTTTATGTTAGGGATTATTTGTAGCACACCTATTTACCAATATTCGCTTCTTGGTGCTAGAATTCATGATAACTTTTATCCAAAATTAAAGCACACCGTTAAAGTTAGTAATAAATAATGCAGCAATCACAAACGCTAGTGATTCCCCAATGGGTGCTCCTTTTACTAGAATTCCCCGGCCAGTGCTAAATTTTTCACACATTCAATTAATTTATACAAAATAAAATGTATAGGTCCAAATGTTAGCTATATTTTTTAAAAGAAACTTAGAGTCCCTCTACGTGTAGTCAATGTCAAACTGACAACGTGCCCACGTTTAGGGATACAATAATGGCTAGCTCCCTCATGCGGAAGCCCGACACCGTAAATGTGTGGCACATGCGGCGCCCGCAGCGGCGGCACATCACAGGTCCCGGGATGCTGAGTCTTACACAGTGGTCGAAGTGGGGGGAAAAAAAGTAGGGGAACAGTGGGCGGAGAATCAAAGAGCGGGAATAACCCAAGGATTGGATCTGTGGGTGGAGCCAGAGGTGTGGCCAGAATGCACAGACATCCCAAGTTTTAGTATTTGTTTGGCAGTTCACTGCCCAGTTTAATCAACCAATGGATACACATGATTATTTAAGGTTATAATGAGTTATTGACATTAAAATATATTCACAAAGTGGGATATGCTTCTAATCACAGAATGTACCAAATACGATAAAATGTGGAAACACAAGCCATTTGTCTCCGAGCCATGGAGTTTCTGTCATGAGCCCTACTCTCTTTTTCCACAACAGCAGTTCAAACATGAATGGCAAAATATCCTAGTTTGCAAATGTTTTCTCTAAAATTATGGCTCTGACATATTTGCCTCATAATGCAAGATCTGCTGCATGATCTGACCATTTAAACTAATAAATTGTTTGTAGCTCAAACATATCAAAAGTTAATATAACATGTGACTTGTGTTGCTGCGGAGTGGATGGCCTATTGTAAAGGTTGACTGGTCACCTTTCTCACTGCTGAGTTTGTATGTTACACTGGTACTAATAAGGAAAAATCTTTCCAGAGACTGTTAGCATGTGTACAGACGTCAAAATAATAAAATATCTGAAAATATACTGCATTACGCTGCAGCCTTTTTTTTTAATGCATAATTCAGTCAACACTACGGCATAATGTTGTCATCCATTGCTGCATAATTAATTCCATTGGCCCCACAGCAGGCAGCACATGTTAAAAGTGCTTGTGAATGAAGCCGGGTGACTGTAAGTTTGTTAACTTAGTTTGGTGTGCATGCAAATCCTGCATTGCCAATCCCTGGTGAGTTGCAGCTACTACTGCTGAAACAAGGCCAATAGAGGTAGCTATGGGTGAGGCAGACTGGCATCAAGGGCAGGGCCAGCCATAGTGGAGAAGCGTGGCTCAGTGGTTAGAGGCGGCAGACTCGGAAGCTGAGATCGGCCGTGGACCAGGGTTCGATTCCCTGCCTCGGCAGGTCTCGGGCTCAAAATTCCACGGACTCGATAATTCTCGTTCCGGTGCCTACTTGACTCATGGGGTCACACTCTGCGACTCTGGGCAATAGCTTGCTTAATCTCCACTACGGCCCCTCGCGGTGGGATGCCTGGCTTTCACCTTGTGGACACCCTGCCGGGGTATCTCACAGGGGAATACCAGGACGGGTTCCCTAAGCAAGCGCTTAGATACCGTGTCGGTGATTTGCGCTATAGAAATACATGTACATAGCACTGGTGGTGTCCTGTGCATTAATGTTTGTTATTGCCCCCCAATGACCACCTCTGCCATGGATTCCCTCACTGCCACCCTTTAACTGTGCCCCCCAAGTTTCCATAACCACTCTCTCTCAGATGCATTTAATTTGATTTACAGCACCACTCATACCATTGTAGGGTGTCAGAGCACTTTACATCACACACATTACACAGAGACAATCAATATGTGTGTGAATCACTGTATAGAAAATGTTACATAAGACTAAGGACTACAAGGTGTAGGAGTCACATGACAACCATACAAGTAGCCCATTAGTTTTATAGTGATTGGTCTGGAGAAACACAATACCCGGAATTTAAAACATAATACCATGGTTGGGGGTTCTCCTTAATAATCAGAATTGATTTCTGTCCAATAGAACACTTTTTGGGACATTAGGATAATCAAAGACTGGGGGATGGGGGGGACATAAAGCTCTAATTTATACCTTGCAGTTTGTATGCAGCTCTTAGATGACAGTTAATAGCTCACTGTTCTAAGTTAGGATTTTAACTTACAACTGCAAGTAACAAAAGGATCTCTCTGACAAAAGCAGTAGCCCACTGACCTATTTACATTATGTGCACCCTGTGATCTGCATGGCGCAAGTTCTTTGCAGCCGGTACATTAACGCTCTGAGGTACCTTTCCATGAGTGAAAACTTCCACTAGACAAAATTCTGATCTCTCTCGAGGAAGAACATTAATCACCAGAGTCATCATGACATTTTTATTGTCGCCGAAAATTGCTGGATTCCAGGAAGGAGGCAGCAAGTGTTTTTAAAACCATAATATACTAGGAAACATGATGCCTCCACCTAAAGTCAGCACCCGGTGCGGTTGCACTGCCCTAGAGCTGACCGTTCTCAAGGGTCCTGTGACCTCAGTGACTGTTGTTCTAGAGTGTGCTGCTTCATAGGCCTCCCAGCAAGACTGGAGGTGAACTTCAGTATGAATAGTGGTGGACAAGCCTTGAAGGTTAACCTACACTTGTCATGCTAGGGTCCTCCTGCTGGTGCGAAGACACCAGGACTTCTAAGGTGCTGAGAAGCCCTCTAAGGTCTAGCATGTGATTGTGCTCTCGCAGGAGAGTGTCTGGTGGACTGGTTATTAAGGCTGAACCTGGTTCCCAGTTCCAAATTCAGCAGCTCTGGCCATAGTGCCACATCCTCTCCCCCACTGAACACCGTACTGCCCCACTGAGAAAAACTCCCACTGTCTTCAACTACAACCCAATTGTTGACCGCTATAAACACCTGGATGTGGCTCAATTTAAATTAAGCACTAGACCAGAGCAATATGCAGCCTACAAAAAAAAAGATAACAACATCGTGGAAAAAGCAAACACTTATAGGGAATGCAAAATTTAGCAACCCATGGGAAATGTAAGCAGGAACAACATGGTTACCTTAATGCTTTTGGACTCACTATTCAGAAATCAGTGAGTGCTTTTGCCTGAAAAGTTAAGGACACGACTACAGGGCCCTGAATGGACCCATTTCAATGGCCATTGCTTTTATCCTTACAAAATGTAAGCAGGGTAAAAAGACCACGTCCCTGGACGCATAGCCGCAGCACACATTTTGTTTTCCAATCCACACATTGCAGTACCTCCAGGATTGGTGCACTAGTTCCAAGTCCAGGGAAAACAAAGACAAGAAAACAAAAATAGCGCATCACTGGCAAACTCTGTAAAAGTGGCGCTAATGTGTTTCAGTGTGAATAAAATCAGTTTGGCCAGTTTGCTACTACTCTGTCTTACTTTATTTAGTTATTTATCTATTTTTCATATTTTTATCCTTTTTATTCCCAATGCTGCACTTTGATATTAAAATGTCAGAAAATTATGAAATTTCCAGCAAGATCGTCTTTCTTTTTTGGATCCATTTCACAGGGAAGCAAATAAAAGAAAGGAGAGGAAAGAGAGTGAGAACCCCATCTTGAAGTCACGGTTTTCATGGGCGTCCGCAGGGGGGGGCAAGGAGGGGGGCAAGCGCCCCTCCTTGCCCCCGCCTGCGGACGCCCATGGACGTGGCCTTCACATTGCATTACCTCATAGTCCCATTCCTCCTCCCAGTCATTACATGATAGGAGAGGGTCTGACTTCACATTTGGCAATCCTTTTGTCCAATCCCCTTGCTTGAAACAAAAGTGATGCTGTGGTAAAGTAAATGGAGAAACTATATGGAGTTTCTTAAGTCTTCTTTATTGGCACCTGTAGTGTTGCCGGATATTGGGCATGACCATGTTGCATGATGCGCACGGGGAGGACCTGTTTCCCCCTGCTGATGTAAGCGCAGTGAAAGCATCTAGCGTTCAGGCAGCAAAGGTAAGAAATAGCCCGGGGAGCCGGGCGTGGTTCAGTTCCAATACCACCACATTAACCACTGTGTGTGCATAGTCTTTTGGGCTGTGCCTGGAGCCTACCCCACCACACTACACTGGCCGAAAGGGGGCCCACGTTCCTCATTTTGTCATCCGCCGCACTCCCTGTTTGCTGCAGCTTCATCGCTGGGCCCGGTGACGCTGCCCATGCCTCGCACAGCTTACAGCGAAGCCGACAGCGGCTGGTAGAGTCTCTCCAGCCGATACCGCTGTCAGCCGCTTGCAGCTTTCTACCTCATCCTGCACCGCATCAAGCCCTGTGCTGAGCCTGATGGACAAAGCTCTTTCTTTTTCCCAGCACGCATTTAGAGCCCCACTGAGCGGAGAAAATGCCTCTCATCTCCATAACACGAGGAGCCCCTGCCATTCCTTGCACTTCAGAGCTCCCAACCTTGAGCAGAGCCTCCAAAAGCCAGTGAGAGCCTCCAAAGCTCCATAAAGTGGGTCCATTGCTCACTTTGCCACTGGATTCAAACTAGCCTGGCTGGCGAGGGGTGTTACCCCAAAACCGGTCCCAGGATGCTTGTTTCCAGTCCAGGGAAGACCTGGCTTGGCAGTTAGGGAGGACTGTTCCTATGAGGAACAGGGTTGAGACTGATTTGCATTTGGATGGGTCCAAACTGGGGTGGCGAAGTGAGCTAAAGAACGATGATGGATTCAGCCCAGATCTTTGACTGGGGGTGAGTGTCCGAAAAGTTTCAGCACTCCGTCCATCATCTCCTTGGTATGCCCTGAAGTGGATCCCTTGATCAGTTTGCCACTGGATGCAAGCTAGCCTGGCTGATGAGGGTTATTACCCAGAAACCAGTCCCAGGATGCTTGTTTCCAGTCCAGGAAAGACCTTGCTTGGCAGTTCGGGCTGGACTGTTCTCATGAGGAATAGGGTCAAAACTGATTTGCATATGGCTGGGCCTGAACTGGGGTGGCGAAGTGAGCAAAAGAATGATGATGAATTCAACCCAGATCTAATAGTGACTGGGGGTGAGAGTATGAAAAGTTTCAGCCCTCCGTCCATCAATTTATTGTGTTTGATTGTTTGCTCTAAGTTGGCAGAGTATGCCCAGACATGAGTCCTTGCTCACTTTGCCACTGGATTTAGGCTAGCCTGGCTGATGAGGGGTGTTACCCCAAAACCGGTCCCAGGGTGCTTGTTTCCGGTCCAGGGAAGACCTAGCTTGGCAGTGCAGGCTGGACTGTTCCCATGAAACAGGGTCAAGACTGATTTGCATGTGGCTGGGTCTGAACTGGGGTGGACAAGTAAGAAAAGAATGATGATTGATTCAATCCAGATCTAATAGTGATGGGGGTTACTGTCTGAAAAGGTTCTGCTCTCCATCCATCATCTTATTGTGTTTGCTTGTTCGCTCTAAGTTGGCAGGGTATGCCCAGATGTGGGTCTCTTGCTCACTTTGCCACTGGATTCAAGCTAGCCTGTCTGATGAGGAGTGTTACCTTGAAACCGGCTCCAGGATGCTTGTTTCCGGTCTAGGGAAGACCTGGCTTGGCAGTTAGGCTGGACTGTTCCCATGAGGAATAGAGTCAAGACTGATTTCCATTTGGCTGGGTCTGAACTGGGGTGGCGAAGTGAGCTAAAGAATGATGATAGATTCAACCCAGATCTGTGACTGGGGCGGAGTGTCTGAAAAGTTTCAGTGGTCCGTTCTTCATCTCCTTGTGTTTGCTTTGTCCATCTGCACAGAGGCTGCCTAGTCAATCCTCAAAGTATTATACCACATCCGCCAGAAACTGTCAGTTACTAGCGAGGGGTGTCTGTTGAGAGGTCCGTGGCTCGTATTGCTTGAAAGTTTGAAACAGAAACAGCACTCCTTGCACCCGAAGCACACCAATAATAATAATAATAATAATACAGCATTTTGTAGAGCGCGAACAGCTACCTCGCTAGGAGGTGTCCCGGCGCTAGGAGAACACAGTTGACCTGGGGGGGAAGAAGTGAGAGAGTTTAGCGAGACCAAGGCATCGTGAAGCCTATGAACAGGCTCAGGAGCATGGTGGGGTTCCCATGTCTGTGCCAGAAATTGGAAGCAGTAGTGCGAATTTGACCGGTCTGCCTTGCAACAAGTCTGCCTGACCACCCTGCACCAGTCATCACCGAAACTAGCCCTACTGCCCTGTGGCAGAGGGTAAGCACAGATTTTGGCAACCTTCCCGATGGAACACACATGCTGGTCATGGTAGATAACTACTAACCTGAAGTAGATGATTCATGCTAACCTGAGGTAGAAATCGTGGCGACGACATCCGCCTCAGAAGGCATCCAGAAGCTGGAGAAGCTCATGGCTACTCACGGCCTGTTCAGACAAATCTGCACAGACAATGTGCCCCCTTCAATGGCTCTGAGTTAGCCCACTACTTGAGTTCTCATAACATGAAGCACCGCTGCATAACCCCTCGTTGGCCCAAGACAATGGGGAGGTGGAGCGTCTGATCAGAACTCTCACCAAAGTGATCCAAACTGTAATGGCCAAAGGTACCAGCACTGAATATGCCTTGTACCAATTCCTACTGGAGTACAGACTCACACCCCACTCCACGACAGGTGTCTCCCCAAGCAAAATATGTTTCAGCAGGTCCGTAGTGGATACCATTCCTCATCACCCTGCGTGGAAGGAGGTGCCAAACCCCTCGAATCAGTCAGACTCCCGGAAAACCTTCCTCAATGAATACGCTTCCCAAAGACGGCAGGCTAAAGAAAGCCCCATCACAATGGGTGATCACGTTTTCGTGACAGACAGCCATCCAGGTGGAAAGTTCAGACTATCCTTTGAACTTGATCCATGAATTGTCACAGACATCAAAGTCACAAAGTAACAGCCAAGAGAGGCCATGAGTGCATCACACGGAATGTAACCCAGTTCAAGAGAGTCCCTCGGAGGCCCGCAACTGTTCCTATGTTTGCTGACCCGCAGGAAGATGCTGCGGTGGGTAACTCACCTGACAGCAATGACTAAAACAGTCTGGAGCAGGACACACAATAATTTGAATAACTGTTCTTAACGCCATCCCTTGCCCCCTCTCTGCACACTGCAGCCACACCCTGGCAGCACTCTGCAGAAGCCACCAGCACAGCGAGTACAGGAAGATCCTCACCAGACTCCTCAACCAGGAGTTGGCCAAGGGCGGTATCTGCTGCAGCCCCACTCCAGGCTGTTATAGAAGTATAATGACTTTGCATGTGACTATCTCGAGACTGTTGGTGCTGCTGCATTCGTGAGTAGTTGTATCCATTCCACGACACAAAGTAGGAGAGGGTGGTGAAACATATGTTATGATCTGGACTATAGTGGGGTGCCATTTCAATTTTTGACAGTTTAACTTTTAATGTTTGAGATGTTTTGTATCTCCTGTTAAAGGATGAATGTAGTGTTGCCTGATATTGGGAAACACCATGTTGTGTGTTGTGCATGGGGGGGGCGACCTATATCCCCCTGCTGGCATAAGCGCAGAAGTGGCGTCTGGTGTATGGCCAGCAAAGGTAATAAATAGCCAGAGGTGCCGGGTGGGGTGCAGTTCCGATACCACCACAGTAACCACTGTGTTTACGTAGTCTTTTGGGCTGTGTCTAGGGCCTACCCCATCATGCTACAGCAACCATGTACTGGCCAGGCAAAGAGATAATGCCAGTACAAAAACATACAGAACCTAGAATACCCCATGAATAATAATACCCCATAACCCTCTAGAAACAAGTGTATGCAGCAGAACATCAGTGCATGCAGGAATTACCCGAGAATTCAGTGAGATTACGCTTAGTTACGAGTAAGAAAATTAAGAGTAATTAGCACTATGACTCCTGGGCCCAAAATGGGTGCAAGAATGCATTTTGCGTTATGAAATAGAGCTAAATGCAACAGAACATGAATAGCAGATGCTTGGGCTTACTAAATGTGCTCTTGGGGTAGGATTTTCCCCCAACTTTCTCCCAGCATTCAGCACTATTTTCTTAGCGCAAAATGCCTACTTGGTTCAAATAGGCTACTCGAGCAGGAAGTTACTCCAACTTACTCTCAGGATTTGCCACCATTGGCAATCACAAAATGGACCCTTGCGTCCAAAATGGATGCGAGGACGCATTTTGCGCTAAGAAATAGCACTAAATGAAGAAGAATATGCATAGTAAGTGCGAGTGGCCGGTGTCGCTAACTAAATGTGCTCTTGTGGTAGGATTCACCCCCTCAATTTACTCATAATAATGCAAGCAGAAGTAATCACTTACTTATCAGTAATTCTGCATCAAAGTGTAATGGGAAATTACCAAAATTACTCCGATTATCCTGGCATAATTGACATTACTCCCAGGGCTAGTTCATGGACATGTGCATTACAGCTGTAACATATTTCTGACTCCTGTTGTTTTTTGCTGCTCCTTAGCACTGTTACATAGTACTCTTGACACAGTTAGGGATGTGAATTGTTATGAAGAAATGTCCATGGGGGCTCATGACTGTATCGCATTGAACCTATATGTATATTCCAAAGCCAAGTTTGGATATCCCACTGACTTTTTCTCAGTGCTCATATTTTTTTTGTCCTACTAATATATAAGCCAGTTTTGGCTTAGCTTTTCATATGCATCTAAAACAATAAAAATATCTGGAAAAAAAGATCTGGTGGTAAAGAATGGAAATGAGGTTATTTCAGTACTTCTCAATCATGGATTCCTGATAAACTTGAAAATGTCACATTTTTACCTAGGTCAAGAATTATACGCCGGCTGCGGTGTTTCACTGCTTGTTTGTTTGTATTTTTTTCTGTCTATGAAACTCAATAATAACATTTTTTTTAAGAATTCAAGATCAAGAATTTGAACAGATGTGAGTATAGTTCTCCCTCCAGGTCCGAGAATTCAAAAGATCATAAAACATCTAAATTTAAAAACGTTATGTTTTGTCTTCAAGGCCAGAGCTGGAATAGGCCTGCGGTACTTCCAGAATTTGGGGACACCCTATCAGCCAAGGCGGCCACTGAGATCAGGGAATCAGGCTTTATGCTTTGTGCCTAGAATCCGCCTGGTGCATATTGATGGCCGCTCATTTGCATATCTGGGTCAAAAATTGTGTAATGCTCTCCCAGAATTTCTAAGACAGTCTACCTCTCTGTCGTTATTTGATAAGAATTTAAAGAACCTCGGGCATATTACCAAGGCAGGCGAAATGAAATTATCACCGCGTTTGCGGCCGTTTTCGGCTGCTAAGCGGCGATAATTTAATCGCCCTATTAGCAAGCTGTCGCTAACATCAGTTAGCGACAGCTTTTAGGTGATAGCGAGCGGTTTGGGGCCCGCTTTGCATGTCAGCGATTTTTATCGCTAATGACATGCAAAGTGGACGTACCCAGCCTGTTAGAGACTGAAAGCAGTCGCTAACATCGCTATCGCCTATTATCAACGCAGGTGTAGCGACAAAAAAATTTGCGCTAAGCATGAATATCGCTGAAAACTAACGCCTGCTCAGACAAGTTCTTAGCCTGCATGTCCAATGGGTTGTGGATATTCAGGCTAAGTCCCTATTAGCGATAATGCCTGGATTTCCAGCGATATTCACGCATTTTGCCGCTATCGCCGGATATTTTATCGCTTTGGAGATAAACGTTGCGAATAGCACGTTATCTCTGCGCTAAAATCCGGCGATAAAAAAATGTCGCTAAGCTTATTTAGCGATAAATATCGCAAGTTGTTGATAATATGCCCCCTGGTTATTTTCATGCTCTTGTTTGACATTTCTGCCAATGCGTAGCACTGGAAAAACCAGTTTGGGTAGCCGTGTGCTGTACAAGTTGGAAAAAATATTATCTAGTAAGAATGCTCGGTCAATAGAACCGAAGTGTAAGTACTTGGTTGTGATCCCTGCCGGGGCATGGCAGCAGTGGTCACACGTTACCATGCCCAGATTCCATTTAGGATAGCAATGAGGGTTGGTCTGAAGACCTGGTGCCTCATTTACAAGCCCCTTGCACTGTTGCTGCATCACTTTTATTGCACGCAGCAGCCGCGCAATCAGTGCACTTCACTGCTCCTTACCTACAAACTGATGCATGGGGTCAAAAACATCGGTTTGCAGAGTGCTGCGTCACATTATTCTTGCGCCAGGTATAATGTATGCAGGGTAAGCATTCCCATGCAAAAAAACATGTACCAGTAGTGCCACGAAATTTACAACATTTCACTGCGTCACTCTATCTATGACTTGACTGTGTCAGAATCCTTACGCCGGCTCAGACAAGGCATAGGGAGTGACGCAGTGCTTTTACAATGGGACTTGCCTATGTGTTCAGACGCATTGCTGGAGTTGCATCAGTTTTAGGACCAACTCCAGCAATGAGTCACTTTTGCACTAACAGATGCGTCAGAATTTTTGACACATCTGTTTTCCTAGTGCAATGGAGCCCTATATCACCAATACAGCACATCCATGGTGTCTCAAGAACATTTGACGCAGGCACAACAAAACTGGTGCACCAATGCCAGTGCGTATGTTTCTTATAAATGATGCCCCTGGAATCCAAATTTCCCCGATTTTGAGAAAACTATGTCCTGGTCACAGAAATACAGGAAGAAGGCGACATTGTGGATAGAGTGTTCACACATGTAGGCAAAGGTTTATCTCTTCAATGCGCCTTAAATTATAATAACAACAAATGCCATTGAGCTTGACTGGGAAGCAATACTGCCGGATAAGAATTTGCAGGGCCATTGTTAAGAGTAAGAGAAGAGACATTCCTCATTCTGGAAGAATCTTCAAGCTATAAACCTACTTTTGTTGGTGTTGTCATCCACCCTGATACTGCTCATATTGGACAATGTGACAGCAAAATGTTGTATCAACAGGCAGGGTGGGGTTTGAGCTCAAATGTTGGTAACTTGATTTTAAGTAGGGCAAAGAACTCCCTGTTATCTCTGAATGCCATTCATACTTTGGGAATAGGTAGTGTAGAAGCAGACAGACTGAGCCGATGTTTACCATCTTCCCAGGAATATTGTCTGGATGCTCGCCTGAATGCTCAAGATGGAGGGTGCCAGTAATGGATTTGTTTGTGAATCAAGACAATGAATCATGACTTCTCAATGTTCTTCCAGATTTCAAATGAGGGGGTATTTGGGGTTGGTGTTCTTTCATGCCACTGGCAACAGGGTATTCTGTATCCTTTACCTCTATTCCCATTGATCTCAAAGCCGATATTATTGATCAGGAGTAAAAAATGTATGGTGACAGTAATTCTGCCATCATGGCCCACTCTTCTTGGTCTCCTATAGTTCATCAAATGGGAACTTGTCCTGAATGTGTCTTCCTGATCGAGCCTTATCCTCTGAGATGTCCTTACCCCACACAATATGTTCTAGTTCACCTCCCGTTATTTGTCCAGAGAGTTAGCTATCGCTATTCAGGGATCAAGAAGACCAACAACGCTAAAATCATATTCACTGCTCGGGCCTCTTTCTTTAAGTGGTGTGCTCTAAAGAATATTGACCTCTTTTATCTGATAGTATCAGCTTCCCATCCTTTCCCCAGGAAGGGTTTAATCTGGATATTTGTTTGGACTGCTGCTGCTGTCCAAATTCAGGTGACTGCCATTACAGCTCTAACAGAACCAGAGGCGGTTTACAAATGTTGTTTCTCATCTTCTAAAAAATGTATTCCACTCCCTGTACAAGATCATTAGTTATATGATAGGATTTCTTATTGGTTTTGGACGTTATATAAAAAATAGACCGTGTGAGCCACTGCAGTTAGTGTCACCTATGTTTCTGAATGTCAAGGTTTTCATTTTAGTAGTGATTACTACAAGTAGAAGCTTGAGGGACTGCAGTCAGAAGGCAGTGGGAGTTGAGATATCTTCTTTGTAGATTTCCTCACATCAGAATTTTTCCTGAAAATTGAATTTTGAGGCTAGGACTCTTTTTGCTCCTAAAATTGTGTTATCTTTTCATTTGGAATAAGAGGAGCTTTCATTTGAGTTTTTTTCTGATCCTATTTCTCCTGAAGAGATTAGGCTACATTCTGTAGGTATGAAGGGGCAGATTTATGTTAACTGGCGCATCCCCAGGGATGCGCCAGTTAACATGCGCCACAGTGCGCCACTGCTCCGCCACCCATGGTGTGCCGCATTTATGATGCGGCGCACCATGGTGCAAGGCAGTGAGGATGCGTGACGCATCTCTCGGCGTACGGGCGGCGCATTGCAGGAGTCATGTCGCAAGTGCGACATGACTCCTGCAATGCACAGGAGCCACCTATTCCACGCATTGTGCGTCACCCTTACGCCTGCTTCAAGCAGGCGTAAGGAATTGACGTAGAAAGTGGCTGAGTGAAATCTCATAGATTTCACTCAGCCACTTTTAGGAGGCGTTCCTGCGCAGGAACGCCCCCCCTGCGCAGGAACGCCTCCTTATGGCGCAGGGGTTTCCAACGTGACGCATCTCCTAGATGCGTCACGTTGTAAATAGGGCGCATTGTTTCCGCCGCCGTTGCGTCACATTACGTGACGCAATTGCGGCGCAAGGAGGCGCAAGGGCATCATAAATCTGCCCCGCAATGAGCAGTGTTGATTTATTTGGAAAAAGTGAATACATTTCGAAAGGTGGGAAATCTTTTGGCAAATTTTTGCCCAGCAAAAAAAGCTGTAAGCCCTCTCTCCTTGATGTTCAGAGAGCATCTTAGAAAAAGATTTGCAGAGATGCTACTTGATAATCGCCCTCTGCTTTCATAAAGCATTACTGTGCACAAGTTTATGCCAATGATTTAAAAAAACAAAAAAACATTTTATTTGTTTTTAAGTTATACAATTTCTCAAGTTGCAATGATGTACCATACACAGTTGTGTTACATATCACCAATTCCTTGTGTCTTATATATGTATTTTTCAGGTCATTACAACAGTTTATGTATTTAAATTGTATTTGTTTTATCACTTGACGTATGCTTATTCAAACCTTAAACCATCCCCTACCCCAATCTTGGTTACTCCTGGAGATTCACTTTACTAGGTCAATGGATCGTTATCATAGTGGATGATGTGTAGATTTTTAAGTGTAGCATCCATGCCTCTTCCCGGGATTCTCATGGCCTTGTGAGGCTCTCACAGGTATAGGCCAGCAGTAGGTGATACCGTTTCCATTTTAAATTGTGGTCCATCTTTCTCCACTCGTACTTCTCTGCTTGTGTACTATATTATTTCAGGTCTGTAGGATATTCCCCTGTGGCTGTTATTCTCTGTCAGTAGCTGTACTACTGGGCTCTTGGTTCTTATTTATTTCTTCTGTCTAGGATGGTCTGTTATCATTGTTATTATTCTCTTTAAAGTTGATGACCATGATAATTCCGATTTTAAATCTAAGGTTATTTCTGCTGCAGCCTAATAATGCATAAAGTTTCTTTACTAAGGGCCTGATATACAAAGCTTTTTTTGGTCGCAAATGGCCCGATTTGCAGAATCTGGACATTTGCAACAAGAAAAAAGAATTTTCTGATGTACCAATCCCTATCTGCGATTCAGTAAACTTTTACTGAATCTCAAATAGGGTTTGCGATTTGGTGTTAGGAAGGGGCGTGTTTAGGACATCCCTTCTAAATATCGAATCGGAGCAGTATGTAAGAACGTTTTACGGCCGGGAATACAGTTGCAAAACTTTTGCAGTTACCACCAACTTCAAGTTGGTGGTAACCCATTTGCACATGGGAAGGGGTCACCAAGGGACCCCTCCCCGTTTGTGAATGTGTACAATAAAAAATTTTAAGAGCAGACAGATGCCCCTCGGATTAGTACCTGCTCTTAAAAAATGAAAAGGTAGCTTTTTCTTTTTGAAATGCATCCCATTATCCTTTGAGGAAAACGGGATGCATTTCAAAATAAAAAAATGCAAGTGCTAACCATTCCGAATAGGTCGCAAATTGCGACCCCCCTCATGAATATTAATGAGGCAGATCCCTTACGACCATTGGGAATCACAATCAGTGTAAAACACAGAGGGGCAGATTTACGAGCCCCTTGCGCCACGTTTACGCCGCTGTTGCGTCACGCAAGGCGGCGTAAACATGGCGCATCCCTACGAGGCATTTACAACGTGACGCATCTATGGAGATGCGTCACGGTGTAAGGCCCTGCGCCACATGAAACCTGCGTCAGGTTTCATGTAGGCGTTCCGGTGCAGGGGGGGCGTTCCGTCGCAGGAACGCCCCTGGAAAGTGACTCAGTGAAATCTACAAGATTTCACTGAGTCACTTTCCCAACGCTGCTACGTCAATTCCTTACGCCTGCTTGAAGCAGGCGTAAGGAGTGACGCACCATGTAATGTATGGGTGGCCCCTGTGCATTGCAGGAGTTGTGTCGTGCTTGCGACGCAACTCCAGCAATGCGCCGCCCGTAAGCCAAAAGATGCGTCACGCATCTGCCCTTCCTTGCACCATGGGTGGCGGAGCTGTGGCGCACAATAACTGGCGCATCCCTGGGGATGCGCCAGTTATTGTAAATCTGCCCCAGAGTTGTATTTAGCTGTTTGTGATTTCCTATAAGCGAATCGTAAACCTTTGCTTCTAGGAAATCACAAACAGAAGTCTATATACATCTGGCCCAAAATGTTTTCTTGTTATTTCTCCAAATATAATGGCCTACAGTCTGTTTTTTGTGATGTGAATATAAGGTTTAGCTAAAGAGTATTGGGACAGCGAGGTAATAACTAAGTTAAGTTCCTTTAATATGAGTCTATTATTCGTTGTCCCAGTCATTTTTTTTTTTTTTAATTGACATTCCAACAACCAAGTTGTTTCACAATACAATAGGCCAGCATTTTATCAAATCTGTACAGGACTTTAAAAAAGCTTAGTCTATACAATACCCAATAACTCTGTAACAATATATGCTTCGTTAACCCACCACCAGTACAGGAATGCAAATTCATCATATACCTAGATAATCGTACGGATCAGCAAAGAGCAACAATAAAATAACATTACATTGCATATCACCATATAGAGGGCTTAAATCGTATCTGTCCATCACTATTAAACCCACATTATCCAGAAAGTAAGGCAAGGGAACAGACCCTAAATACAAGTGAAAAATAATATCCCATCATTTCAATGTCTCAATCTGGGTTTCGCCCACATTTGTCTCTGTGATAGATTCTTGCTGACGCTGAGGTCAGGAATGGTTCCCACATGTTACGAGGTCTAGATGTAGATGGCATGAGCTCCCAAAATGTGCTCAACTGTGTGTGACCGTATGTGCTGTCCTTGATCTACCCCTTAATGGAGGGCACCCATCTCCTGCCCCAGTGGACTGCAACCTGCCGCTTAGTGAACAACAAAAGGAGTGCATGCAACTTACGCAGCTTGGGCGGTGTATCTATAACATAGCCCAATAAGCCAAGGGTAGGGGATGGGATAATTGACACGCTAAGGATGTGATTTACTGAGTCGAAAATCAGGGACCAGAATTCGGCAATCTTGGGACAATCCAACGCTACATGCAAAAACGTGGCAGGAGAATATCTGCAGCGCCAGCAGCTATCATCTTCTCTAATGCCCATACGATAGAGACTCACGGGTGTTCTATAAAATATATGCAAATATTTAAAGTGAATCAATCACAGCATATAGTTAGGGGAGAGTTCAGAGAGCTGTCCACAGCAAAATTCCCACTGGGCTTCAGTCAACGGAGTTTAGAGTTCATCATTCCAGTGTTGCAAGGATTTAGGTGTCACTAACGGGGCAATGTTTTGCATGTGTGTGTATAATCGTGTAGTGAGTTTACGAGGAGATGGGGATCTCAACAAGTTCTCCACTGCAGGCAGAGGCGAACGGGCCAGCGGGAATCGCTCCGAAAGAGCGCAGCACGCTGCATGCAGCTTATGATATAAAAAGAGCTCAGCAAAAGGCACCGCTTGTTCCAGGGGGGAACCTGAACGTGTCTCCCTGATATAGGTCAGCAAAAGTTTGAAGTTTTATCTTTTGTGCAAGCGTCTTACTGACACCATCCTGAATGCAAAGCAGCATTGTATTTTGCGCCAGAGGAATGGAAGGGGCATACAACACCGGAACACCCGCTCTTCTGCACAACTCGTCCCATACCCAACATAGTGTCCCAGAGGAGTCCACATCTCCACGTGGGTGACGTGATTTTTGGTAGAGTGCCACCTTAAGCGGGATAGGAGCCATCACATCAGTCTCTACTGCCACATGGGCCCGGAAGGGCCTCGGATGGGCCCAATAGTGCAAGAATTGTGCTTGGGCACATAATGCATATAGATGCATGTCTGGGACCCCTAAGCCACCCTGTTTCAGTGGGAGTGTCAGCAGGTCCCAGGAGGTTCTGGCCTGTCCACCCGCCCACGCCAAGGAGACCAGCTGTAACTTTAGGGTGTTAAAAAAGTGCAGTGTAAGAGGGATTGGTATGTTAACAAATAAATACGAGAACTTTGGTAAAATAACCATTTTAGCCAGTGCTATCTTACCGGCAAGAGACAATGGTAGCCCGGACCACACCTTCACCTTCTCCTCCAGCTATGTGATAGCTCGACCATAATTTAAATTCCACTCCTCCTGTGTATTGCGGCTTACCCAAACCCCCAAGTATTTAACCGCCTCAGCCTCTCATCTCAGGGGGAACTCCGACGTCATCAGGGACGTACCATCAGTCAGCGGGAATATTACCGACTTGGCCCAGTTGATGAAGATACCAGCCAGACCTCCGTATCGTATAAACTCCCTCAAGATTGGATCTAAGTTCTCCTCTGGATTGATAATGTAGAGAGTCAAATCATATGCATATAGGGAAATAAATAGGCTCCGGGAGCTGAACCCTATTCCTCGAGCTGTGTGATGCCGTCGGATGCGAGCAGCCAAGGGCTCCATCGCGATCGCGAAGAGTAAAGGAGATAAGGGGCACCCCTGCCTGGTGCCCTGTGAAATAAGAAATGGGTCAGAGGGTAAGCTATTCACCTTAATCCGAGCGCTGGGTAGTGTATACAACAGCCTAATTTGATTAATAAAGAGCGGGCTAAACCCCATGCGGCATAAAATTGTAAATAGATATGACCATTCGAGCATATCAAATGTCATAGTGGCGTCTAAAAACACAACCGCGGCTCGCACATCTGGGTGTAAATAGTGCAACAACGAGAAGATTGTCCTCAAATTGTGAGAGGTCGACCACCCGGGAATAAACCCCGACTGGTCCGGGAGTGCAATGATGGGGAGCAGGGGCTGCAGTCTGTTAGCAATCAGCTAGGTTAGGATTTTAACGTCCACATTTATCATCGATAGTGGCCGATAAGAATCCAGCTCTGCTTCCGGCTTCCCAGGTTTAGGAGCGTGATGATTATCGCTTCACTCATGGACTGAGGTAGCACTCCATCCTCCAGCACTTCTTCATATACTGCCAACAGCCTAGGTGCTGATTCCTCTACATAGATTTTATAAAAGGACGTAGTCAGGCCATCAGGCCCAGGGGCCTTACCTAGTGGTAAACTTTTTATAGCCTGGGCTACATCTCCCACTGTGAACGGGGGATCCATATATTCTCTATGATTGTTGTTGAACCAGACCAAGGCTAGTGAATCAAGAAAATGTTGCAGCCCTTCGGGACATGTCTTCTGAGTAGTACTGTATAAGTGAGAATTAAATGCAGAGAACTCATCTAGAGTTCCCACTTGGCACCTTGTGGAGTCTGTATTTCGTGAATGAATGCAGTTGACCGAGAGGGTCTAATCATACCAGCTAATGTGCGGTCTGGTCTATTACCCTCTCCATACCTTCGCGCCTCAGCATATTGCCCCAAGAACTTTTCTTCACGTTGAGCCTCCTCAGCGAAGTCTAACAGTTTAGATTTCAGCAGTGTCATGATGCAGGGTTCATTTGTGTAATAGAATTGCTCCTCAAGCTCCTTTATCTGGGTTTCCAGAGATGAAATCGTGCCGCGGACAGCCTTCAACACTTCCGCTTGCCTGGCAATACACTGGCCCTGATTACTACCTTAAACGCCTCCCAGAGTGAGGCTTCAGTAGTTACTGAGCCCGTATTATGGGCAAAATAATCTGTAATTTCTGTCCGTATTTCCCCCTTAAAGGCTTCATCTAGTAGGGCATGCAACGGGAGACGCCAGGAAAAAGCACGGGGAAGCGAACCTTGGAGCGATAGCTTTAATAAGCATGGGATGGGGCAGTGAGCTAAATAACGGTGATGGATCAAGCCCTGATCTTTGGACTGGATAAGAGTGGTCTGCTTAATTCAGACACTCTGTTCATCTCCACCCCCTTTTCTGAATCGTTTTTGGCCACTATAGGTGTGGCAGGGTATACTCAGACATGAGTCCCTTGCTCACTGCTCCATCAGGATTCAAGCAAGCCGGGCCGACGAGGCTGAAATGCCAGAAACCGGTCCCCGGTAGCTTGTCTCCTTTCTGGTGAAGAATTGGCTTGGTAGTTTGGTCTGCCCTGTTTCCATGATGCACTGGGCCAGGGACAGACTAATTTGCATATAGCCAGGTTCTGAGCTGGGATGGGGCAGTGAGCTAAATAACGGTGATGGATCAAGCCCTGATCTTTGGACTGGGTAAGAGTGGTCTGCTTAATTCAGACACTCTGTTCATCTCCACCCCCTTTTCTGAATCGTTTAATAAGCATGGGGCATGATCCGACAAGGAGCGCGGCAAATGCAATATGTCAGTGGTCAAGGCTGCAATATCCCAGGAGACCAACCAGAAGTCCAGACGGGACCAAGCACTGTGGTGGTCAGAAATACATGTGCCTTCTTTCACTAGGGGGTGTCTACTACGTCATATGCCAAGAAAATCCCCATCTGAGACTATAGTATTTAAGGCGGCGCTGGCAGCTGTGTGTAGGGGGCGAGCGTACCTTTCCTGTCCATGTCATCATCCAGGATAGCATTAAAATCCCCTCCCCACAATATTGTACTGCAACCAGTCGCTCTGACTTTAGCCCAAACATCCTGAAAAAAGTTGGGGGAGTCTACATTTGGGCCATAGACTGCCACAACGACCAGTGAAACCTCTCACAGCACTCCATGTATGAGGATATACCTCCCATCGGAATCTCCATTTACGTCACCCTCTCGCAAGTCCACCCCCTTCCAGACCAGCACAGCAACTCCTTGGGCATAGTTAGAGTAGATAGATGAGTACACATTCCCCCACCTATTATGCGTCAGCCTTTGCAACTGTGTTACATTTAAGTGTGTCTCCTGCAATAGACATACGTCTATATTATGTCTGGATAAGCAAGCATGTACGAGTCTATATTTTCTGCTATCATTCCGCCCCCTGACATTCCCCGTAAGTAAATTTTGTGTTGCTGCGTGATTACGTATACAGTACCCCAACTAAAGTGGTGAGAACACCGGAGGCGTGTCGGCTCCCAATCACAGACTATGTATACTGACCAACAAAGCGCAAACATACTGGCAATGAACAAAAAAACATTCCCTACCCACCACTCATCTCCCACTCCAACCCCCAATCAGGTTGTAGAATACCCCCCAGAACAAACTAAAACTCAAAAAACCACACAGTGGTACAGGGAACCTTCCCATGGGGGCATAGTGGCACCGGCAAAGCTCCCTGCTTGCACAGGGTGACCAGGGATTATTGCGGAGAGCGTTACAGGCCCATACCAACAATTTCCAAACATACTGAACAACAAATCGTGTGACGCAGAACCCACAGCAACAGAGCAGATAGCTTCTCCTCATGTCCATATCATAGTAATACAGTCACTTAGGCTGGTGAGCTACTATATAATACCCATGTCAGTCATTGTCACTGAGTTGTCCAGCTGCAGACATCTCGGCACCGCTGGATTCTTTGTTTCGCTTCCCACCAATATGTTTGGCAAACTTCAAAGCGGACTTCGCATCTGTGTACATACCTGTACAGCAGGGGTAAAGTAGAATGAAATAGTATTTCCTTTGTGTGTTACTTGTCCTTTTTCTCTAGCCAACCGCAGGATGGCATCTCTATCTTGGTAGTTCAACAGCTTTGCCAGGATTGGCCGAGGTGTTGCCCCAACTGGGGGTTTCGGACCTAAGGATCTATGTGCTCTCTTCACCACAAAGACAGGTGACAGGTGGGGATCGCAATGTTTGTGAAGTAGGTCTGTTGCAAAGGTCTCCATTTTGGATATGGTGGTCATTTCCAGGATACCAGTATTGCGTAGGTTGTTTCTACGCGACCTCGCCTCCAAATCGTCGTTCTTAGCACAGATGATGCCTAGTAGCTTGTCCATATGTAATAACTGTTCCTTAGTTTCCACCTGGAACCCGTGAAATTCAGTGTGACGTTTTTCTAGGGCATCCAGGCAGGTCTCGTGCTCAGCTACCTGGTTCTTGACCGAGTCCAGCTGTGTAGTCAGGGTATCCAGCTTCGAATCTATGTTTCTCAAGCTGGAGCACATCTCCAACATGAGGGTGTGCAGGTCTTCACCTTGATCTTCCACAAGCAGGTCCTGCTGTCCGTCCGCCTGCGCATCTGGGTTTGATTCAGTATGGCGCGTGGCACGTTTGTTGTCAAAAGTAAGCTTTAGTGCTTAGCGTCCTGTTTGCCCATGGTGTAGAGGCAGTCAGGAGGAGCATATTTCAAGGAGGGTCAGCCCGCTCCCAGCACGTTCTGTCGCCACTCAATACCAGTGCGAGAGTCTTCAGCCACTATATCTCTCTCCCCTTCAAGCACCTATCAAGTCACCCAGCGCATCATGCCACACAACAGTCCCTCTCGGCCCACTAGTACTAACACGGTCGCCTGTGCTTTTTCAGGGGGTCCTTGGCAGTTCCGTGCCTCTGTCGTTGGCTGCCAACAAAGATTCACTCCACAGTCTGCAATGCCACAGGATTAAGATGACATGCACAGTTATATATGGGACATATGAACTGAAAACCCCAAGAGCCCACAAGGGCACAGTCAGGGTATTGTGTGCTGATAATTATGGCACCCTAAAATGGCAGCAAGGCGACTACCCGCAGCTAGCTACGGCCCAAGGGTCGCAGCAGTCCTCAATACCAGTTAATCTACGTAGGGCCCCACATCTACAAGCCTCCAATCATGCAGGGTATGTCCAATACACACCGCTCGGTTTCTACAGATGAACAATGCCTCCCCTGGAGTGGACCTCCACTTTACGATCTGGTCTGATCTAAAGATGACCGGCTCTTCGCCCACAACTGTGCACCAGTACAAGCGCCACACACTAAGCTCAGCACCCACTTGAAATCCACAGCTCCCCGCAGTACGGGCTCAGTGATGACAGCAGTTCAAATCAAACTGTAAATTCAAGGTGCTGATCGTCTCCCTTCCTTCGCTCTCGGCCTCAGTGTAGTTTGTCCTCAAAATGGCATTGCGGGGTTTCTGAAATATTGTGACTCTTCACCGCACACACAGCCTCCGGTATCAGCTGAAGAACCGGGGTTTAACCCAGCGGCGTCAGGGGCACGCCTAAGATCTTCGAGTTCACCTGTCTTGGTATTCAAAGACACTGAATACTTCTGGATGGTGTCAAAGACCAAGTTTATTAGCTGCAGCTAGTAACAGTGATCCTAGAAATACATCACGGTGTAAATTCTCAGGAGACTGCTCATTTTACTAAGGCGAGACGTCTCCTTTTATACTCAATATTCAAATTATAAATGTACACCCACTGCACAAAATTCTAGCCAATAAGATACATTTTCAAACAAAGTATCACATAGCAAAAACTCAATTTACAGTATCCCAACCCAAAAGTTAATTATTAGGAATGTCCCAAATTCAATCTCCACAAGCCGGACAAACCTATAATTGAAAGCATAACCCATGTAATGAAGAAACATAAAAAAGAAACAGTAACAGATGCTGAACAAGATAAGGCATGTGTAAGGAAACTAAAAAGTTAACGATGTCTTGAACATTGATTGGCAATCTCAGACAAAGATCGATCAGGGAAATTGGCTTTGCGAGGTCAGTTTCAGGTGAAGAGGTCAGTTTCTTACAGTTCATTTCAGAGTCAAAAAGAAGCCTAGTTAATGTATACATGAACTAAGAAGGCCAGGCCACTTTGTTCGCCAGGCTACCTTCACAGGCCTACAGGAGGGCAACACAAAATGGTGCCACAGAACAAAATGGAGTCAGACTCGAAAATTACAGACCCTCAGCCCCTCCTTTTGCCATTACGTAGGCAATAACCTAAGACTCATGTTAATCTGAATCTAGGTCTATATCGATATTCATTAGGTCATCAAAGTGTTGCTGTAGCATCATTTTATTATTCTCTACTTCTCTCGGAACAGATCTCCGAACACACATAGTAGCACAAAGAGTACAAATGGCGGGACCACACTGGATGCAAAGACAACAAGAGAAAAGGAAGGCTAAAACCATACCAAGTATTGTCAGAATCTTCCATCCCCATTTGGACAGTAGTCCCCAAAACCATCCAGTCAATGACCAGTCTCCTTCGTCTACATGGATAGACTCAGAGATCTTATGCAACCTAGAGATGGCTTGGTACACTGTAGGGGCATTATCTGGTATGTAAACACAGCAACTGGATCCAATCAATTTACATACTCCTCCTCGATCTGCAAGTATGATGTCTAATACCATTCGATTCTGCAAAGTCATAAGGCGGTACGCTTGAAGCTCAGCTGTAACATTACTAAGAGCACCTGCTGTCTCATTAATAGTAGCTTCAACAACGCGGCCAAGCTGTCGAATATGCCTAGTATTGATCATAGGACCCCAAAAGGGCAGGAAGCCCATGAAGAAATCTCCTACTTCGTGTGCTGCAGTATCTTCCTTATTGAAGACACCTCTACCATATCTCGTTCTATGATAGTCTGAAGCAGTAGTGTATGTAGGGGGAAGCAAAAACGCCACATAACATGTTCCTGAAAAATCAGGTGGCAACCATGTGTAGGCTCTGTCATGACAAACAAAATAAGTGCCTTTAGCTGGCACAAACGGTGGAGAAGTCCGGGATGAAGAGACATAGGTTTGAGCATACACACTCTTACCTAGCTGAGCTTTCGGATTCCGACCAGTACCTTGCAAACAAAAATGGCCTCGGTGGGGTACAATCCAAATGGGGGAGACCTTTTTCGTCTCTCCTTCTCTGTCAAGCTGGTAGTATATCCAGTCATGTTCCAACCAACATAAGCCTGCACCTCATCCTTAGGGATAGCATTATATGCATCAATATCTCGGATCCTAGCTACTATTCCCCTTATCAAGGCACTATTGCTGGAGTTATCTTTAAGGGAACGTAAGGGGCGTACCTCATTTGCATAGATAAACATGGTCTGTAAAGCCCACACAGACCCATTAACAGAAAAAGGCAAAACCAAATATGGCATACCTTTATCTGTTGTATGAGGCATAAGACCACAAACCCAACAATTAGTGGTATTTACTACTAACTGATGCTGATGCAACAACTGTATAAACGAGTTGTTGACAAATTCTGATCTCCTTGTTTGTTCATGTTCAGGCAACGTGTAAAACCGGTGCAAAGATACAGTAGTGAAAGAAAGCATAGGTTGGGAGGTGGGTGCAGATGTCTGTTGTGTAACATAGACAATCCAACCCACACAAGCTAATGTGATACTAAAAAACATCAAAAAGCACAATATTATAAAACATTTGCTATATATCAATGTACAAAATCTTGTCTTAAGATCTATTCTCTCAACATCTCTTTCAGTTACAACAGACTCCATCCTATAACGTGCTGCTCGCGGCAATTTTCCTTCTTCACTCAAGTGTGCGTCCAGGCGTCCAAGACGTTCCTAGAACCGCGGACTTTTCGTCAATACGCGGGCCACCCCTTAAGTCTTATACCACGACCCTGCAGCTGAACCCGGATGGTGGCTCAAAAAAGAAAAAGAAAAATAGTCTCTTGTCTGAAAGAGTGTAATTCACAAAAAAAAAATCAGATTTTATTTGTCCTTTTTAGACTTTAAGTTGTAGAGTTCTTTACCAGGCACAGTTTGATCCTGAAAGAGTGTCTCTGGATGCGTAGTATCAAATCTCAAACACGGCGGCACAGCTTCTTGCAAGACTTCATTATCCGCACGTTCTGACTGAGTCCATTCCAGATGTGCATCGCTAAAAGGTACAAATCTTGGAACCCTTTCACTCTCGGAATCGGCAACACCTTCCCGGGCCCACTTATCGTACGGTAAGGGCAAAGGTATCTTCTTGCAATGGGTACCATGTACCCAGTTTTTCTTGCCGAACACCTTAATAGCAGTCCGAGTTGATAACAAGACTTGGTATGGACCGGTCCATCTTGGTTCCAAGTTCTTTGACCTCTGGAAATTCCTGGTTAGAATCCAGTCACCAGGTTGAATCGTGTGGCCTGCGTCTACAGAAACTGAAGGCAAAGTGTCATGGACCTGTTGGTGAAGAACACGTAATTTAGCAGTCAAATCATGTAAGTAGTTAACCAACATAGGGAACTCGATATCACTGTACTTCTTAGGCCTCGGCACACCCCAGACATTTGCCGGGCGTCCAAAAACAATCTCGTATGGGCTAAGTCCCACGCGAGAATGTACTGTCGTTCTCGTGGACAAAAGTGCCAATGGTAAGGAATCGGGCCATGTAAGACCAGAGCTCGCTTGCACCTTGGCCAACTTCAGCTTCAGAGTGCCATTATAGCACTCGACCAGGCCTGCTGACTGGGGGTGATTCGCAGCATGAAATTTCTGTTTAATACCCAGACCCGCACATACTTTCTTCATAATCTGACCCACAAATTCACTTCCATTATCACTCCATTCCATCCTCGGCAAGCCATATCTGGGAAAAAATTATTTGAGCAAAACCTTGGCTGTAGACAAGGCAGTATTATCCTTTAGGGGGTAGGCCTCTATCCATCTGGAAAAGGCACAAACAACCACAAGGACATACTTCAAGTTATTGCATCTTTCCATATGAATGTAGTCTATCTGCAGCACCTCCAACGGATACGTTGGAGGAGCAAAATGACCCGCTGGAGTTGGGGTTCCCTTTCCAGGATTATGCATCAAGCAAATCATGCAGTGTTTAACCAAATTCTCAACACACTTAGGAATTCCACCATTCTGCCACACCGGAGCCAACAACTTACATATCCCTTTTGAACTAATGTGAGCCAGCCCATGAGACATAGTACCCACCGGGAGCACATATGCATCCGGCAACAACCATCGCCGGTGCTCTGACAACTCAGCCCAACAGCCTGTCGAATCCAACATTCCCGTACTCTCTGTCCACATACTCAATTCTTTCTCAGTAGCTTCTGCCTGAATCATCTTCCCACTTTCTGTTGTATCTTCACACATTCCTCCTTCCACAACCCATCTGGCAGGACCTGCAACATACATCCGACTCGTCACATCTTTCGCTGTTTCTCTCGCTACTTCGTCTGCAAACGCATTCCCTCGACCCACATCATCCCTAACCTTCTTATGCGTACTACAGTTTACTATCGCAATTTGGGTCGGCAAAATAATTGATTCAAGAAGTTCACTCACTAATTGTCCATGCTGAATTTTCGTACCATGGGAAGTAAGAAATCCTTTCTCTTTCCACAAACGACCAAAACTGGGAGCCACGCCAAATGCATATTGACTATCAGTAAAAACATTCACTCTCTTTCCTTTTGACAACACACACGCTCTAGTCAATGCTATCAACTCCGCTGCCTGTGCTGAATTCTGTGCAATACGTGCTGTTTCAACAATCGTGAACAAAACACAGTTGATGGACAGAATGTAGAACAATGTCATACATTCACCCCAGTACAAGGATCTGGGCCTAAATCCATCGTTTTTTTGCACTCCACACCACCCTGGGTTAGACACTGGCTATATGCAAATCAGCTCTGACCCTGTGCCTCATGGGAACAGTCCAGTCCGAACTACCAAGCCATGTCTTTCCCAGACCGGAATCAAGCATCCAAGGACCGGTTTCTGGCTATCAGCCTTCATCAGCCTGGATAGCTTGACTCCAGTGGTGTGGAGAGCCTGGGACTCACGTCTGAGCATACCCAGCACACTCGGGGTGAAAATTGCAAAAAACACAGTTGATGGACAGAATGTAGAACAATGTCATACATTCACCCCAGTACAAGGATCTGGGCCTAAATCCATCGTTTGTTTGCACTCCACACCACCCTGGGTTAGACACTGGCTATATGCAAATCAGCTCTGACCCTGTGCCTCATGGGAACAGTCCAGTCCGAACTACCAAGCCATGTATTTCCCAAACCGGAATCAAGCATCCAAGGACCGGTTTCTGGCTATCAGCCTTCATCAGCCTGGATAGCTTGACTCCAGTGGTTGAGAGCCTGGGACTAACGTCTGAGCATACCCAGCACACTCGGGTGAAAATTGCAAAAAAAACAGTTGATGGACAGAATGTAGAACAATGTCATACATTCACCCCAGTACAAGGATCTGGGCCTAAATACATCGTTTTTTTGCACTCCACACCACCCTGGGTTAGACACTGGCTATATGCAAATCAGCTCGGACCCTGTGCCTCATGGGAACAGTCCAGTCCGAACTACCAAGCCATGTCTTTCCCAGACCGGAATCAAGCATCCAAGGACCGGTTTCTGGCTATCAGCCTTCATCAGCCTGGATAGCTTGACTCCAGTGGTGTGGAGAGCCTGGGACTAACGTCTGAGCATACCCAGCACACTCGGGGTGAAAATTGCAAAAAACACAGTTGATGGACAGAATGTAGACCAATGTCATACATTCACCCCAGTACAAGGATCTTGGCCTAAATCCATCGTTTTTTTGCACTTCACACCACCCTGGGTTAGACACTGGCTATATGCAAATCAGCTCTGAGCCTGTGCCTCATGGAACAGTCCAGTCCGAACTACCAAGCCATATCTTTCCCAGACCGGAATCAAGCATCCAAGGACCGGTTTCTGGCTATCAGCCTTCATCAGCCTGGATAGCTTGACTCCAGTGGTGTGGAGAGCCTGGGACTCACGTCTGAGCAAACCCAGCACACTCGGGGTGAAAATTGCAAAAAACACAGTTGATGGACAGAATGTAGAACAATGTCATACATTCACCCCAGTACAAGGATCTGGGCCTAAATCTATTGTTTTTTTGCACTCCACACCACCCTGGGTTAGACACTGGCTATATGCAAATCAGCTCTGACCCTGTGCCTCGTGGGAACAGTCCAGTCCGAACTACCAAGCCATGTCTTTCCCAGACCGGAATCAAGCATCCAAGGACCGGTTTCTGGCTATCAGCCTTCATCAGCCTGGATAGCTTGACTCCAGTGGTGTGGAGAGCCTGGGACTCACGTCTGATTGCATAGCCAGTGTCTACCCAGGGTGGTGTGGAGTGCAAAAAAACGATGGATTTAGGCCCAGATCCTTGTACTGGGGTGAATGTATGACATTGTTCTACATTCTGTCCATCAACTGTGTTTTTTGCAATTTTCACCCCGAGTGGGCTGGGTATGCTCAGACGGGAGTCCCAGGCTCTCCACACCACTGGAGTCAAGCTATCCAGGCTGATGAAGGCTGATAGCCAGAAACCGGTCCTTGGATGCTTGATTCCGGTCTGGGAAAGAAATGGCTTGGTAGTTCGGACTGGACTGTTCCCATGAGGCACAGGGTCAGAGCTGATTTGCATATAGCCAGTGTCTAACCCAGGGTGGTGTGGAGTGCAAAAAACCGATGGATTTAGGCCCAGATCCTTGTACTGGGGTGAATGTATGACATTGTTCTACATTCTGTCCATCAACTGTGTTTTTTGCAATTTTCACCCCGAGTGGGCTGGGTATGCTCAGACGTGAGTCCCAGGCTCTCCACACCACTGGAGTCAAGCTATCCAGGCTGATGAAGGCTGATAGCCAGAAACCGGTCCTTGGATGCTTGATTCCGGTCTGGGAAAGACATGGCTTGGTAGTTCGGACTGGACTGTTCCCATGAGGCACAGGGTCAGAGCTGATTTGCATATAGCCAGTGTCTAACCAAGGGTGGTGTGGAGTGCAAAAAAACGATGGATTTAGGCCCAGATCCTTGTACTGGGGTGAATGTATGACATTGTTCCACATTCTGTCCATCAACTGTGTTTTTTGCACGTTTCAACAATCATGTGCAAAGTTGTGACAGCATATGCTGCAGTCGTCTCTCCATTCGGAAGCTTAAAGCACGAACCATCTACCCATAGGGTACCATCAGGATTCGAAAGAGGAGTATCTTTCAGATCAACTCTTCCCTTCGTTTCCTCCTCTGTCCGGAGAAAACAGTCATGCTGTTCCTGAACATCTGTCTCTACAAAAATTGGCAACAATGTAGCTGGATTCAATGTGTTGCACCGCTTGATGTGCACATGGCTAGCCAAAAGCGTCAACTCATAACATGACAAACGTGCACTGGTAAGATGTTGAGTCTTTGTTCTGTTCAATAGGGTATCCACTGCATGTGGAACCATCACAATCAATGTATTATCCAATACCAAAGCAGCAGACTGTCGGATAGAAACAGCCGCTGCTGCTGTAGCTCTTAGACAACTAGGCAACGCCCTAGCTACCGGATCTAAAGTGGCTGAAAAATATGCACATGGGCGCTGCTTGTCTCCAAATTGTTGCATCAACACTGACAACGCACAACCTTCTCTCTCGTGTACATAAAGTCTAAAAGGTTTACTATAGTCGGGGGTACCCAACACCGGAGCAGAACACAATGCATCACGCAATTCAGAAAAACTCTTCTGACATTCGTCAGACCAAGGAAGAGGGTGTGGCGTGTCCTTAAGAGTAAGTGCCAACAAAGGTTTCACTAGCAAAGAAAAATTTGGAATCCACTGTCTACAATACGAGGTGATACCTAAAAAGGCACGCACCTCTCTCTGTGTGCATGGCACAGTCATTTGGGCAATCGCTTGAATACGCTCTGGGGTCAAACGTCTTTCCTCCTTCGACAAGAGATGACCTAAGTAGGTCACTTCTTGTCGGCAATACTGCAACTTCGAAGGTGACACTTTATGATGAAGGTCAGACAGGTGTCGCAACAAAGAAAGAGTAACCTCTTTACAAATCTCTTCATCATCAGCAGCAACCAACAGTTCATCAACATACTGGATAAGAGTAGCACCAGAAGGCAATGCAAAAGTATCAAGCTGAGTTTTCAAAGCCTGACTATAAATGGAGGGACTCTCACAATAACCTTGAGGAGCGCGTTTAAACCGGAAACTGCGGCCTCCTAAAGAGAAGCCAAAAATATCCCTACTTTCCTCAGCAATCGGAATACTGAAGAAAGCGTTCTTCATATCAATAACAGAAAACCAAGCAGCTGAGGCAGGGATCATAGTCAATAAAGCAGTAATGTCTGGGACAACAGGAAACTGTGGCACAACAATCTTATTGACCTCTCGAAGGTCAATCACAAACCGATACACAGGTGGCTGAGAAGAGTCAGTACGCTTAAGGACAGGCAGAACAGGACTATTACACACATTACCTCTCGTTTCTTCAACCACACCTTTCTCAACCAAATCATAGATAATCGCTAAAAGAGCTCTTTCGCCATCACTGGAAATTTTGTACTGAGGAATGCAAGGTAATTTAGAATTCGACTTAAGGGTAACAACGTAGGGTGGAATCTGCAAGAGACCAACATCATTAGGACCTGTAGCCCAAAGTGTATCTGGGAGAGAACGCAGTTCCAGTGGAAGGCGATCCTTAGACAGATACATCGGGGAAATCACTTTCTTACCCACTGTAAGATGTACTCCCAAAGGAGAAGAATGTAATGTCGCATGCAATCTTTTCAACAAGTCCAAACCCAACAAATTCTCGCCACAGCCAGTCGTTAGAATAAGGGGAGCCTCCAATTCACAAAGACCAATAGAAAGGGGCAAAGGACAAGAAACCGGGTAACGAACTGGGGCGCCAGAAAATCCTACCGAAACATTAGTCAAGCCACACAAAGGGTGCGCCAGGGAGATTAGAGTGCATGATAGAACTCTTTGCTGCACCAGTATCCAAAAGAAAAGGATCTGCCACACCTGATGTAATCGCTTCAACATGAGGTCCACTCTGGTCTACTGGAACTGACACTACTCCCTCCCTTTGTCCATGGCTGTCCTAACTATCATTAAAACCAGCACTCTCACTTTCAACATAATAATCATCAGTGTAGTACTGAGCGGACTGGACGGTCGGAACATTCTGTTTGTCAAAATAATTTATAGAATTCTGAGGGGAAAAGGAACGTTCATTCTGGGGAAACGTACCACGTCCCCTACCCCTAGGTACTTGTTAGTAACCACCACGACCTCTCAGACCAGACATACCATTCGCACGCTGTAGCAGGATCGGGCAACTATTCTTGAAGTGACCTTCCTCTTTACAATAAGCACAATGATTAGGGCCTAGCGGGAGTCGCGAAGCAAAAGACTCAGGCTTCTGCAACAGTTTCCAAAACTGTGGGGGTTGCTGAAACTGACGCTGATTAGGGCGAGGCGGATAAGCCTACTGCAGAAGAACTTTCGTTTTTAATTCTCTAGTCTTCTTCTCTACTTTATCCTTCTCATCTTTATCTCTATTCTCATAGTATTGTGCAGTAGCCAATATCTGGGCCGAAGAAGAAACTGCCCATGAACTCTCAGAGTCCTTTAACTTATTAGAAAGTTCAGGAAGTAAATTAAAAACAAACTTAGCTACAAACAACCTCTGACCACCTTCTGTACTCATGTCCTGACCACTATGATCAATGAATGTTTCCTCAAACCTAGTGAAGAAATCAGACACACTCTCATCTTTCTTTTGTTTGCATGCTGCTAACTTGTCCCAATTCACCCGTAAAGGAGGGATCATAGTTTTTATTAAATTAATAATCCTACCAGGTAGTTCTGCAACTAAGGGTTCAGGTTTGGCACCTCCTACCTGCCGACCATCTGCAGCAGTAATATTAACCCACGTATCTCCTAACTCTGGCGCATGATCCTCGTGACGGATCTTTGCCGACAAGGGTTGAGGAATTACATTACCCATCAACATATCTATGTCAGCTAAATTCATAACACACGCATCAACTGTCTGAGACAACTCCTTGTAATAACCAGCAGGATTTTTACGGGGGTCAGGCAAGGTCTGCTTAAGAGCCAGGACCTCAGCTCTCTTCCAAGGGACATGCACCCACACTCGCTGAAAATGAGCCGGTGAAGCCGCAATACCATGAGCGGTATCAGCCACAACTGCCTCTCTCCATACAGGGGGAACCACTCTCATAGGATACTGCTTCACTTTTCTCCTAACAGAAGGGTCAGGTTCGAACAATAACTGAGGTGGAAGTCTAGACCTAAAAGTGAGTAGTGTCTCTACCGCTTCCTCAACATCAGAACCCACTATCGTTTCTTTAGCAAATTCAGACTGAACATTCATCATTTCCAGTGGAATTGAACCCAACTCATTATCTTCCCACTCCTGACGAAGGAAGGTACACATGACATCAAAAACATACCTTTGTTATGGTGCCTCCCACTGTAGGAAGATATCCATAACCACTTGTGGACCGTACTTGGAGGCATTCGAAACCCATCTACGAGCAAGGAGATCTAACACTGCCCGCTCTTCGGGACCAGGAAGCTGACTACATCTCTGCTTACGTTCAGAAACAGGAGTCATATTCAGTGACCCAAAGAAAGGAGACAAAAGACTAGTGACAGTCTCAGTCATTCGTTGCCGAGCAGAAGGAGAAGAAGTTGACATGAGGACAGGAGACAAAGTGTTTTGAGGCAAGAGAGAAGTAGGGACAGAAATAAGAGAAGTCGAAGATAAAGGAGTGTAAGGCAAAGGAGTTTGAGGCAAGGCTGGTGACAAAGCTGGCGGCCCTGGAGAGGGCTGCGCCGCGGGAGCCAGAACCACCTGTGAAGCAACAGATGGCTGAACAACAGCAGGGGGTTGAACGACAACAAGGGGTGCAACAACTGGAGGTAATGGAGGTGCAGTAGCACCCTGCACATAAGGTGGTGGTAATCTCAGTAAATGTGACATCAAAGGATCCTTTCCAGGGTCTTCAGTCACATTTGAAAGGGAAGGTGGCAAAGCCGAGTAACATTTGTCAATGGCCATGCAATGTTGTCTATCTGACACTTCAATCGCACTATCTTATTCATCTTCCTTAAACTGCCTAGCAGCTTGCATTACCGACATATTCATTTCCTTCCTATCTCTCTTAGCTTGCTTAATTTCTCGCTGTTTGGCTTCCTTTCGCCAAAGGCGGAAAGAGTCAAACATCGCCGGCAGGGCTTTCTTCATAAATAGCGCAACTTCTAGGTTATCTAAAACATCTGATTCAAAACTACCATGTTGGGACCATCGTAAAACACCATCTTTCCTGGTATAATGGACCCATACTTCATTAAAGGTAATGGGACCCACACCATGCTTTGAATAGAGCTCATAAGTTGGAGTTCCAACCGGAGGTATCGGACACGAGTCCTCCAATCGGGAATCCTTATTACAACTACAACAAAACCCTTTCCTAATTTTGCCAAAACCAGGCATCTTTAGCTCACTAGTCTTGCTTCAAACTTCAAGGGGTTATCAAAAATGATACACTCGTAAATATACGAACCCCTCGGCTTCGACTATTGCAATGGCCGAATCAAAACCAAGAAACAAAACAAAGTTGTGGGAGCGACCCACTTATACTTAACAAAAATGTCTGTCACGCCACCAGAAGACCGTCTAATGTCTCGCCTTACAAATCATCACTAGAGGGTCCAAGTCAGGGCGACAGTCAGGGCAGCAGTCCTTCGCAGCCGTCGGAAAGGGGAAGCCTCGCAGAAAAAACCTTCGGTCCACGTCGACATGCAGGGGTCAATGGAGTGGCCGCCGTCCTCCAGAATTTCCTCACAGGGCTCCTCACAATCTTCGGGCTTGGACCAGTACTGCTGAAGTCGCCCCACGTTGGGCGCCAGTTGAAGAACCGGGGTTTAACCCAGCGGTGTCAGGGGCACGCCTAAGATCTTCGAGTTCACCTGTCTTGGTATTCAAAGACACGGAATACTTCTGGATGGCATCAGAGACCAAGTTTATTAGCTGCAGCTAGTAACAGTGATCCTAGAAATACATCACGGTGTAAATTCTCAGGAGACTGCTCATTTTATTAAGGCGAGACATCTCCTTTTATACCCAATATTCACATTATAAATGTACACCCACTGCACAAAATTCTAGCCAATAAGATACATTTTCAAACAAAGTATCACATAGCAAAAACTCAATTTACAGTATCCCAACCCAAAAGTTAATTATTAGGAATGTCCCAAATTCAATCTCCACAAGCCGGGCAAACCTATAATTGAAAGCATAACCCATGTAATGAAGAAACATAAAAAAGAAACAGTAACAGATGCTGAACAAGATAAGGCATGTGCAAGAAAACTAAAAAGTTAATGATGTCCTGAACATTGATTGGCAATCTCAGACAAAGATCGATCAGGGAAATTGGCTTTGCGAGGTCAGTTTCAGGTGAAGAGGTCAGTTTCTTACAGTTCATTTCAGAGTCAAAAAGAAACCTAGTTAATGTATACATGAACTAAGAAGGCCAGGCCACTTTGTTCGCCAGGCTACCTTGACAGGCCTACGTGAGGGTAACACAAAATGGTGACACAGAACAAAATGGGGTCAGACGTGAAAATTACAGAACCTCACAGCCAGCAGGGGCATCCGCAGCAAAGGTCTCCTCCGTTTCTCTGTCCTCTCAAGCAGCGCACATACCTCGGATCGTAGAGACGCCTCAGTCAGGGGACGCTCGCCTGCCCTCCCAGTCTGCGGCCCGCGGCCCACAGCAGCTGCGGGCTGAATTTTCAGGCGGCTTGCACTCCCAGAGGTTCAGATCATCGCTGGCAGCCGGCGGTTCAGTAGATCTCCACGCCGTCCAGCCTCAATGCATCCGCGGGTCCCAGAAATGGCAACTCCAGGATCTAGAAGTGTTCCCCAGTCTGCAGATACTGGTCACAGGCGCAACACTGCTCCATATGTAAGGATGTTACCAGGATTCATTTCCCGGCCGGCGGAGTGCAAAGAGCGGCCATTCCGCTGCACGGCAGACCACGCCCCCATTCCAGCCATTCTTCCCTCCCCTTCTCCCTCCAGCATAGGATTTCATCTGGTGATTGATGAGGGTAGGACTTGGCTACATTCATAACAGTTGACATGACCAGCATCCCATGCATATGGTGAGGAAACGGACATAGGCATATTGAAGAAAGGGCACCTCCACTGCTACAATTTGTTTCTAAACCTTTGGAACTCTATCAATCCTTGAGCAAAACCTCCAATGGACCTTTTTATCCACATGAGAGGTGATGTGACTTAGCGTTTCCATCAATCAAAATTTGATTAAGGATGCAACCCGTTCGGCTAAACAATAAGGACCAGGACTCGATAGCTTGGGTGAAGAAGATTTATTACAAATGTATAATCAAGTTCAAATACACAACCCACAATACCATACTGTAAACATACAGTAGAACAACTGGGATTCCCAGATGCATGAAAAATGAAGGTGAATTAGAATGAAACAAACTAGCAGTTCTGTAACAGCAGTGCAGAACGGTAGCATCAAACTTTGGTGCTCAGAGAATAATGTAAGGTTCTCCCTCCTATACATTAGTAATCTAGAATTTCAAAGTCCACAGGGTGATTTGGAAAATGAACCCTAGCAAATCAGGGAACTTCCATAAAGGAAGTCTGGTCAAGATAAAAAGAAATCAAGAAGGCAAGGTTAGCATTTCAGAAGCTCAGTCAAGAGTATTCTATGGGTTAGGAATCAGTGTTAGCCTAAACAATACTTAAGCAAGAATCAAAAGGAAGCATTGAGGTATAACATCACTCAAAGCCCATTCAGATAATAGGGCTCAGGGAAGGTGTCAGCAAGGAACCTGCAAAGAATCTGCTGGGGCAAAAGGTGGGAAGGGTTCCGCACAGCATCTGTAAGACATCTGTTTGAAATTACAAGGGAAATGGTATATTATAACGTGCAAAGTCCATGAAGAAACACCCCTTCCATCACACCATCAGGGGTCCATTGTACTCATCATATCCCCAAGTTGCAGGCTGCCACTTTGCTGATCTGTCCCACACTGGACATGGGAATGACATCTCTTCCTCAGACACACGTAGATGGTAACAATTGTAAACCAGTTCATTCAGTTAGTGCTCTATTTCTCTGTGTATCTTCGTCAAGGTTTTTCTCTCAGGCCCTTTCATCCCTGTCTCTATTACAGTAATGTATCTGTTCTACAACTAACAATGCATGTGAGTATCTGCAAGATACTGTCAAGTTAGCAGAAAAATGAAATCAGTTTATGCATACGGGCCAATTTATGACAAGTTAAACGTTAATTTCAATGATGCACATTTAATATGTGTGTGCACATCTAAACACAAATGAATATACATTTCTGATGCATTGGTTTCCATACTACATGTCTGATACCTCCGGGTCTAGCCAGCGCTATATAAAACGCTTAAAATAAATAAATAAATAAATGTTATGTCATATTTTGTGACTTATAAAGTGTGGGCAACTTTGCGCTGCACCAGGTGCAAACAAGAAAGACCCAAGGGTATCAGAGCGCCTTACAATGAACACTGTGAGATAAAGTCACATCAAGGTCATAACGAGAAAATGTTTCAGTTTGTGAACATGAAAAGGAGCGCAAATGAACCCGAGCACCAAACTTAAACCACTAATGAGAGTTTAGGTTATTTTGAAGGTTTCAAAAAAGGGATCGGTGCGAACACCTTCCAGATTCTGGCTTGGATTCGTGAGAAGGACTGGGAGACAGGCCTTTGTCTTTTGAACCTGGGTGATTCCCATCTCGGTCCTTTTGAGAGAGCGGCTGCTCCTGGACAGGACACACTTCAGAAGAGGGCCTTTCTTTAGCTCGTTCTCTTCCCAGCTTTGTGTAAGGTGACGGTTGCTTATGCAAAGCGCTCCAATACCTTTGGGTTACATTATTTTTTAAAAGCACTTATATGTTGCTAACCCCTCAGCATGTTCGACTTTATTGCACTGGGCTGTTTATGCAAATAACTTTCACTATTCAAAACCTTTACGTTTTCAACAGCAGTTCACTTCTATCAAGTCTGCATTAAAAGGTATTAATCTGATGTTAAGGAAGTAACCGCACAGACATTGTTTTCCTGGAGCAAACACAGCCCCTTGGCCGGCTGTCGCGGCGGTGTCCTTTCCTTTGCTTGGCTTTCAAAGCCCCGATCTCGCGCTAACATCCGCTTTGGTTGAGGATGAAAGCCAGTCGCAGTTGTGCCTCGGGGCAGAGCCGGGCGCGCTGGGTTCTCATCGACGGATAACGTTGGGCTGCAGTCTGTCGAATGCCAAGTACAATACCGTGGCAGTGCGCACTGTCTTCAAGTCTGATGTTTGCCCTCTGTGGCGGGGTTTTCATCCCCAGCCAAGCACGTGATACCTTCTCTCTTGGAGGAGACATCAAGGTGCTTCACAAGGATGCAGTTTATTTCTAGATCCGCTGTTTCAGGGACGGGAGATAACTTTATGAAACTACCAGACCATGAAGCCGGACTGTCTGCTGGTTTCAACTTTGTAAATATGCAGACAATAATCCATGCTCACTGTCAGTGGTGCTGGAACAATTTTCAGAGTGGGGGTGCTGTCGTCAATGTTACGTCAGTCAAGTCATATGCAGGGCTCGAGTCGGGGTACCACGGGGGTGGTCGGCGTCCCCCCCCACTTATTTTAACGGGTGGACGCCGTCCCCCCTGCCCAAAAGCTGGGCTCATTGAGCATGTCCAATTCCGACAAGCCGACTGCTGAAAGGAACTCGCCAAAGCACGTACCAAGCCACACCTGCGCATCGATGCGGCGCGGGAAGTGGGTTGTATGGAGGAAATAAGTCCACTGGTAATAGACCCCACCAGGAACATATTGACAGAAGTTCGGAACTTATCCTTCTTCGCTCTTCCAGCTGACTAGTAGCATGAACTGCTCATTACTTCAGATACTATAAACACAGACAGCAGACACTAGATACAAAGGCACTGCTCACATAATGACGCAGTAGCAATATATCCAGGTACAATACATCACAAACATTGGGATACATTACAAGTAGAAATTATCAGTCCATACCTGCCTTCATACGCTACATTCCACAGTGTGTTAACATGGCCCCCTAAGTGAACCGGGTCTCCCTGTAATAAGAGGAGACTACCTTTCGTGACGCCACTTCCTGTCGTGACGTCACTTCCGGTGACACCACCTAACTTGGAGCGTCCCCCCACTTCTTTTTTTAGGACTTGTGTCCTGGTCATAGGGGTTGTGAAAAAGCCAAATATTACACAAAGTCTAGCAAATGAGCCACGTCCATTCAGATGAAGAGTGGTAGGTGAATACTAGGGGGCAGATTTACAAGCCCCCTGCACCACTGGTATGTCACTATTTGTGACGTACTGGTGCGCATTTTATTGCTCCATATTTACAAGGACAGGAGAAGCCACCCTGCATGGCTTTTCCTGTCCTTGTAAATAAGGCCCTTTTCACACAGCAGTTTGCGTGAAAGGAGTTTTCCATGGGTTTTGCTGGGGGCGTTCCCACGCAACACCCATTCAACCAGACACATTTCCAGATTTACGAGGAATCGTAAATCTGGAAATGTGTGTGAATGCTAGGGAGGCTCAACAAGGAGAAATGTTTTAATTTCTCCTCATTTTTTCCTCTTTCAATGCATGCTGCATTCAACAGCATGCATTGAAAGAGGAAAATACCTGTAGTAATTGTTTTTGTGCAGGAAGATGGCCCCTTCCTGCACAAAAACAACCTCCCCATGACGCAGGCACCATGGCACCATGGTGCAAGGGTGTCTGCGCCGGTGCATGGCAGCTGTTTGTGCGCCAGCGCAGGGGAGAGTACAGGAATGCAACATATTATTGTAAATATGTCGCATTCCTTTGCTTTGAAAGTGCCGCAGCGTGGTGCAGCCAAAGGGCTTGCGGTGCCACGTTGCTGCACTTTCTCGTAAATCTTCCCCTGTGGGTTTTGTGCATTTTGGAGCACATTGCCCTAAACAAATTTCTAAAGCATGGTGTGCTAGGGAACTGCCCGGGGCATAGGACATGTTTTCCATTGAAATGACCTCCTGAAATGGCCACTGACTTTGCCTTAGTCATGCAGCTTCACTACTACTAACTATGTAGTGGACAAACTATAATATGCTGGAATCAAGCCTCCGCACATATTTATCTTTTGTGCATTACATTAATAAAGTGTCTTGGGCTGTTTTTACCATATTAAAATATTTGCTTCCATCACATCACAGAAATACCCAAAAATTGTTTACAGATCTCTTGTTGTTGATACATTTTTTCAAATATTTGTGATGGTCATTGACAAGTATTTACATTTTCTTGTATGGTAAAAAATATTTTACTTCCTGCAGCTACTCCTTTCATTCTTCCGGTCCCCTGAAAGATTGCCATTTGGCGCACATTATAAAATTCCCTCACTTTGCATGTGGTGAAAGGAAATGTAAGCACCAGTCATCGTTTTCAATAGGCAGCAGTTTGTCAAAAGTCATGGCATGAGACTTGCAATGACGCGTGGAGGCTGGTCAGGAGAATGCAGGAACACACAGACGCTTGTAGGTTACGTGGAGGCTTTAGTTGTCAAGCTGGTCCAAGTAGTACATGTAGAGAAGACAGAGACCCCACCAGGAGAAGGCGCTACACACAGCTCAGCCCTGGTCTCACCTGCTTTGGTCGCACAGCACAGAGCCTCCTGCACATCCCATTTGATGATGTCATGGGGAACAGAGAAGGCAAGACAGTGCTCCTGGGACAATATATAATGAAGGACACCACGTGACTCGACCTCTGTTTTTGTACTCATAGCAAATGGAACAAGATAAAAATGAAACTCCAAGGCTCTTTATTGCTTATTTCCCTCCTGAACTTCAGCAGTTATTTTGGGGGTGCTGCGGCTCCTCCTGCACCCCTACTTCCATCGCCCCTGATGGCTCTCGGTATCTAGATCTATGACACATTTTTGTCGACTAGATAAACTAGTAAAGCCCTGATGCCCAGACCGGTTAAACGCACTTACTGGGTCTCAGCGGCGGGGGAACCGCCCTAGTCTTACATACCTTCCATACTTAGTAAAAGGAGACACAGGAACCTTCGTCTGCAGGAGGAACCCAGATTTATTTCAATAGCCCGGGCTATGGAACAGAGTCCCAAGCTAGTCAGAGACAAGACAGAGGAGGCTGCTACTTCACTCTGTAGCTTACAAGCCTTTTATAGATTTTCCATCCCAGTCTTTTGGTTGTTAGTCCATTGTTCAATCAGGGCAGTGTTTGCAGTTGATAACCAGATCCAGACGATATTTGTAGTTGGTGACCTGGTCAAGGCTTGGTACACAGATCATTGTTCACTCGGCTTGATCAAAGCCGTTCTTTCAAGTCATTGTTTAATCGGCCTGATCAGGGCCCAAGAGTCAGACCATTGTCTAGATAACCTGATCACGGTGTCAAGGATGTTTACCAGGCTGGGAGCAGGAGATGGAAAACAAGCTTGTTTACAAAGGGCGTGGGTGTCTCATGGCTTTCTGTTGAACTGCAAAGAACGGGGGGTTGGGTGTGCGACAGTTCCTGGGCAGAAATGCTGGCTGCAAGATGGTCTCTGTCGTGTCAGTTCAGATTTTCCTCAGGCATCAGCAGAAACGACCAGGTGGGTCGTATGGAAGTGTTTGACACGAGATGGCAATGAAAAAACAATGGAGTCCTGGTACAAATAATGCCGATCAGAAAAACCCTTTTCCTCAGCCCACCTCTTACTGACATCAATGTCCTTCATTAACTTAAAATGACGGAGGAGCTCAGAGCGTCTGGTGTTTGGTCTCCTTCACTGCTTGAGGCGATAATTGTAACATTTTTAAAACAAATCTGTGTGCCATTGTGGATATTTTAAGCCATACCACTTATAAATACAGATAATACAATCCTGATAAAAGTGATAGTGAACAGACTGTTCCCATTCCAGCCGGTTATTGTTCTACCTGACCAGGCCGGCTCGCTGAATTTTGTGTAATATGCATTCTCTGTTAGCTATGCTATATCGTCTGAATCTGAAGCAGGCATTAGCTGCTGACTTCCTGGACTGTGAAAAAGCTTTTTATTCCCTAATGAGGAAATTAGTATTCATTGCTTCTCGCTGAATTCGTGCATATGAGGAGCTCCTTGGATGGTTTAGCCATCTATATGTGGAACCGGTGGTCCATTTAAAATAAAGGATACTTTACCAACCCCAATTGAAATGTAAAAGGGCACATGCCAGGGTAGTCCTCTGTCCACCTTGATTTTTGCAGCTGTGCTTGAAGTCCTTGGAGAATTCCACTTCTATAGAGGCTTTCATTTTACGGACGTAGTTTTACTGTCACTGTATGCAGGTGACATCTTATAACAGATCCACAAGCCTGTTACTAATCTGTTTAAATAATGCCAGAGGGTACTCATTTCAGTAGCTTTTCTGGTCTTCATATGAACTGGGAGCCCTGACTCCAAGCACAGCTGAAGAGTCATTACCCTTCCAGCCCCAGTGTGTTGGTTCACTATCTAGGTATCAGGCTGACCTGGGATAAGTTAATGCTTATGAGGGACTACTATATGGTACTGATTAGTAATTTTACAGCCATGGTGAATCCGTGGATGTCTCCTCTGCTCTCTGTGGCAGGGAGGGTCGCTAAGGTGAAGATCCTTGCACTCCAGCAGTTTTAGAAACATCCCTAGTATTCTCCTGAAGGCTCGCTTCACATCTTATGCTCTCTCATGCTCGAATTGACTTGGGCGGATGGGCAGCCAGCCGTATAATGATGAATTTTTTTTTAGTACCTGATTTTGAAAAGTACTATCATGTAGCACAGGCACATTATGCTTCATATTGGCTTCATCTTGATAGAAACCTCCCTCATCTAATAATAGTAGGGGGGATCCTTACGCTCCCTTGCCATTGGTCATCGGATTCTTCCAACTATCGTTTGGATCTACTGCAGGACTCAATTGCCTGCAAAAATTTGTACCTGGCATGGTCTATCTAATTGTGCACGTGCTGGTTTACTATACTCTTCTACAATCCCAGTTGTGTATAATCCCTTGTACTAATAATACATGAGCCCAGGATACACTCACAGGTAGCCAGCGGAATCTATGGCGGATGGATTATGCCTTCTTTGAAGATAGACTAGTGGCACAGCCTCAGATCAAATCCACGGCTGATGTCCCCACGCTTAACAACTTGTTATTTTACCCATTGTAATAGGCAATTAAAATGTGTTACTTCAGTTTTCCAGGGGAACCCATGACACTCGAAGCAGAGAAACTTATCAAATTTGCTTTTGAATACTATAATAGCTCATGCCATGTTGGTGTAGCAGCAGCCATTTTGTTTGCTCTTGTTGACCACAGCTGTTCATGTTGCCTCGCGCCTGATGTACTTAGCCTCTCTGGCATGCTTCTTTTTCTGTTTTTGTACAAAACGTCTATCAAAATCTCATGTAAGGGGGCGAGCAGAAGGAGATGCTCACTTGCTCTGGTGAGAAATATTGAATGCTTTGCATGGTGATCCGGCATTTTGCTCACTTTAGCTTAATAAACATGTAGCTTTGAGTAGACTCAAAAGCTGTTTTTATTTATAAGGTACTCATGCAGGTCATTACAGATCTGGAGAGGAAACTTAGTTTTTCGCTCTTTTAACTCTGTATCTGGGTTGCTGACGGTGGGTGATGCCAGGGCTAGGTCAGGATGAGACCAGGACCGGCCATCCTCTTTAGATGATGCACAGTGGTCTTACTGCTGAATGCAATCGTGGGAGGTATCTTTAAAAAATCAACATGGACTGCTCCACTTTCAATATATTTTCTACACACCGGTGAGAATACCTCTATTTAGCCATGATGTAGATAGTTCATGAGTGTAATGTCACCATCCAGTCTAGAATTTCATAAACCTTTCTTGACTTTGCTGAGATACTGACAAGCTGTCTTTTTGGCTCACTTGAAGAGGACAGGATGCGACTTGACACAGGGGTGGTGAGGGGCAGGGCCGGACTGACTACCGGGCGTTTTGGAATGCTGCCGAGCTGGGGGCTGATTTCACTGGGGTGGGGGCTGATTTCGTTGATGGAGACCAGCGTGTGCTTCGAATTAATTAAAGCAAAATGAATTTCATTCAGTACACGCAGGTCCCCATCAACGAAATCAGCCCCCAGCTCAGCAGCATTCCAAAACACCCGGTAGCCAGTCCGGCCCTGGTGATGGGGGGGGCTATGCACAAACTGCATTTTGTGGTACGTATAGTAGTACTACAATATCGTACAGCAAACGTAGTACAAAATGCTATTCACTAACCTACGCACAGGCTTTCTACCTCCTCCTCTCCTAACTTTTTATTTGTGGAGATTTCTGCCCGAACCGCGGTGTCTCCACACACCTAACTATATGTTTTTGTAGTAAATATGGGAGGGACAGAAGGGAGTGACTGTAAAAGGGGGCATACTTGCTAATAAAGGGGAGAGGGAAAGCGAGGGGTAAGGACGGGTTTAGGCAGGGTTAAGGAGGGTTTTATGGCGGGACGTGCACCCACTCGCAAAAGTCTCAAGTGGAGATCTCCCTATGGTAAAGTATAGCGCAATGTAAAAAATGTTTATCAAACTTGGAACAAAATAGGAAAAATATGTATAGGTTAAAGCGCCAGGATACTCTTTTTGAGTCGATGTGCGCTATACAAATAAAGTGTAACATAACATAACATAACATAACATTCATGTAAATTAATTATAAATATTTTCAAATGTATAAGAAAATACAAAAATTCTGCAGCTCTCTTAGCCTAATTTTGAATTGAATATTTATGTCATTTTAAATATCTTAGGTTAAACAGAAAATATTTTTCGAAAGTTTAAGTTAAAAAAATCCCACCTAAAGTAAAAAAAAAGGTATATGCTTATTATGTAATAATTATTAAAAGTGATTGAAGTATAGGATTAATAAAAAGTAATGTATGTTTTATTTAAAATAAAGGTTATTGAAATATTTTAAAATTAAATAATAAACGTTTTCTTTTTTAGATATTTGTTTGAACATTAAATTAAATGTATTTATATTTTTTAATGGATTTTACAATTTCACTTAACTGTATATTATGCTGTATGGAGCTGAGAATTCTTATTTTCATAGCTCAGCAGAGGAAGCTACAGTTCTTATATCTCTTTTTGACCCAAAAAAGCTTTGCAACTGCGGCGCTACCAACCCTCTATTGGAGGGTGCCGCAGTATCAATGGTTCTCTATGTGTGGTGCTCGACTTTACAGTGCTCCTTTTTGGCTTTAGTAGCTCCACCCCATGCTTCAGGGGGGTGTAAGTGCCTAAGTCTACATCTTTGAGTACCTTTACTATCCAAAATGATGAATAATCAAAAGTAGTAAGTTGCTTAAAAGCGTAAGATCAAACGTCTATATGTAAATTACTCACTTGGGTAAGTTTCCTTTGGGACTAGACCCTCTGTGTGCTACTAGAACAATTATGGTATGTTAATGACATTCTAGCTGCTGTAGAGATTTAAAGATCACAGTAGGAGGACCACCCCGTCCATTTGGGCATGTGTGCATGATTTGGTCTATTGTAACTATATATTATACACCTGTGCAACATTACTGTCTGTCACCGCATACCGCAGAGGCATCTGGGGACTCCAGAGCGAGCCTCTGGCAAATAGAAGGGAATAGTATCTAGGCAGTGGGGCCGTTTGTGCTTGCCTTGTAGGTGATTGCAATTCTCTACTCATTTCCCTGAAATACCTCTTGGGTTTGTTATTGATTACTGTACTGTACTCACCACTGGAAACTTCCTTACTGCGGAACTACTTTATGTCAGTTCTAACACCAGTGGAAATCGCATGGTTAGGGCCATCAGCTGAAGGCCACTTCTCCGACCCCTTCCAGTTAGTGTCCTTCCGGTCCTGGGAACAAAAAGCCCTGCAATGTGCCTCACACACTAAAGAAATCTTCCTGCACGTGGAGGGGCAATTATTATGTTATCCATGAAGAAGGACCTCAGGTTTTGGAGTCTATCTTTAGAGGCAATTTAAGTGACAAAAGGTCAGTCATGTTGGCATTCCACTGTGGACTTGCAGTCATGGTTTTTGTTCTACATAAGTGGTTCATGCCATGGATTATTTGGGGGAAAATGGCTGCCAATATGGTGGATAAAGTTAAACTAGGCAGCTTGTCTGTGGCTGGTGTGGAGAGGCGATGCCTCCCAGTGGCGGTTTCTCTTTGCGGGCGACGGGGCTCCGCCCCAGGTACATTTTAACATTTACAAGAGATCACATTTTGAATAGAAATCACCTTTATTTAACTTTTTTAAATCCCAAAGAACACGGGACACTGTCTCTGAGTCTGCTGACCCACTCACCAATACAGCCGCTGCACTAGCTAGGCTGTTGACATTACGTTACGTCACATGACTGATTGCTTTGCTGCTCCCGGGCCCAAAGAAGCCTGCTATGTGTTTTCCGGCTGAGAACCTCACAGCCCAGAAGGCTGTGATGTCATCAGCTCAACAAAGACATAGCTTGGAGGCCCAGTCTCCACCCCCTGATGGCGTGGATATTAAGTTAGCCCCGGGCGTTTTTAATACAAGCCCGGGATCGCTAACTCTCCACGTCAATCAGAGTTTGGAGGAGGGCTTGCCATGGTGTCACTCGACCCCCTCCCAACTCGTCACAGGGTGTGGTGAGACCCACCCTCTGACGAGTTGGGATAGGGTGTGGCAGGCGGGCAGCCAAGGAGTCAAGTGACCGTCTGCGCAGGCTCAGACTGCTTCCTGCGCGCGTGATTTGGCAGTTGGAGGAGTAGCAGCCATTTTATACAGACAGACTTTCACAGACTGCATTAAAGCGGAGACTAGCCGAGGTCGAGGTCGGAGCCTCTGTCCTGAAGGAAGCGGACCGGTCGTGCCCTGCAGCAGCAGTCTAGTCCATTTGATTGCTCTCCAGAGTAGACTTGTGAACTCGGGCAGTTCACCAGGTAAGGCCCCCAGGCGGGCAGTTTTTAACTTATAGGCCTGCCTGTATTAGTGTTATTCCATGGTGGAGCAGAGGAATAAGGGGAGATAGTTTAGTTTGGCTTACAGGCCTGCTGCGCCAGAACAGATAATGCCGCGTGCGCAATATTGTTCCTAAAGAAAATCTGCAGACAGTTCATTAGTTATTTTGGGAATGCGGCCCATTTTCTATAGTGGGCTCTTTTTATGTGAGCTTTTAATTTTATTTCCAAGGGTGGGAGTGACTTCCGGCAGTGACTGTCAGAGTTTCTAAAGGAAAGTCATCATTTGTGAACAAGGATGAAAAAGGTGAATTCCAGTTGCCCAAGGATGTGGAGCTTGAGTGTATGAAGTACTGTATTGTGTACGACAGCAACACCGATTCCTTTCTCGATGAAAGTAAGTTTATTGATCACAGATCTTTCGAAAGGTCTTTTCAACATCGGTTTTCTGAGTAGGTCAATCTGATGATCACGAGGTCACACCAGAAGTCCAAGTTCATTTCTTTTCCCCGACTATTTTGCAAATAAAGAATGGGAAGACTATAAATTTGTAAACAAAATGATAAATGAAAGCATCCCCGGTGTAATGCTAGATGCTAAAGGCCAAGGGTTTAATGCTGTGTCCTCCTTTCCTCTAAAGCATGAAAGCAAAAGTGAGCTGGTAAAGGGTCTCTCTGAAGTATCTTGATGTGCTGCTAGGATTATGATAGTTTTAGTTCATAGATCAAAAGAATCCTATTAGCCTCAAGCGATTTGTTTTAGATAGAGGAGCACGCGACATATGCACACCACAGAAATACATAGTAGGCCTCATTGTAGTGGTCCCTTTTGTGGTGTGGCCTATGCTGATTTGCAGAGGGGGCTTGCTGTGTGTATTGGAACAGTAAGCAATAGACTAGAATTCGTCCCTGGGTAGTTACATTTGGCTGAGATTAATTCAATAATTGTACCCTACACTTCAGATATTTTCAATGCGGAACTGTAAATAGGCTGACATAGGGGTTCTGACTAAACTGGGCCTAGTACAGGTCTCCAGCTGCACCACACTGATAAAGCCGAACAAGGCTGAAACAAGTTTGGGGTCTCTTGTGTTCACACACATAGCATGTGTACAAAACTGATTTGCATGTGGTGTCCCTATCTTTAGTGGCACAGTGAGTAAAAAGGATAGAAAACTCTGGAAAATGCCAGAGATTAACTCTCAGTGATTCATCCTAAGTGGGTCAGGTGTGCCAACATGATGAAGTCAAATAAAGCTGGAACATCTGTGAGGTTGTTTGGTCTTCAGTTCCCAATCAGAAGGGACAGAGTCCAGTAGTTCGAGCAGTCCCTTTTTGGATGAGACTTGGACCGATTTTCATATAGTGTGACCTTGTCTCTAGTGACACAGAGACTAAGAAAAAGAAAGGACTGGAATTCAACTAAGAGTAATGACCAAGGGCTGGGATGAATTCATGCATTCCAACTACAACTTTCTGTTTTCCCATTCCTCCCTAAAGAGTCTTTCCTTGGAAAAAGTCAGTAGTCATGTGCAAGATGTGGCAATCGATGCGCCAAAACACTTTAGCAAGAACAAGTAAAAAATTATAGCTGAGCACAAGAGGTGAGAAAAACTCTTTTTATGCTTATGGGGTGACAGTTTGAGTAGGCAAGGAAAGCTCTTTTATTATAGTGAAAAAGTAAGTTCACTTGCATACAAGCTTATGTACTATTAAAATGCAAATCCACATATGTTCCCTAAGGCATGCTACTATATTTTATGAATCAATTGCTATTTCGATTTTGTGCCTGTTTTAAGACCACTTATTGCACACTTACATGATTTTAAGTGAGTTTCCACTTTGTGATCCTGTGCTCTAAATACAAACCTTTTTTCCTCCTCTATCCTTCTGCTATCATTCCAAATCCAAATAACTGACTAACCTATCCACTACTTAAAATGTTCTTGCATGTTTCACTATACTTATTCAACACTGATGCTCTATGGGTCCCGGAGTAGCATGCTACTCGCCAAAAAAGCGCTTTGAGGCCTCGTCAGGGGTAGTAAGTGCTATATAAATGCAATTACAATACAATTTGTGCAATACGCTTATTAACCGTTAAATTTATTAAGCTGAACACAGTGGTGATATTAGAAAATATTATAACACAAACTGCATATTCTCACACTTAAGTGGTTGAGGCTCGCTCGCTGCGCTCGCTCGACGGTCTGCTCCACCACTAATTTTACGCCTCACCACTTTCAAAAGTCAACAGCCGCCACTGATGCCTCCCTGATACTAGTTCTATGGCGGCCAAGCCAGCTAACTCCGCTAGAGGTCTTTAATATCTGAAGTACGAAAGAGACTCCTTACTAACAATTACATCCCAGTTTCTCTTTGTGTCACAAAGGACATGTACGTTTGTCAGTCATTCCGCAGGACAGAGATGGCTCTCTGCGGATGACTCGAAAAGAATATATATATATAATCGATGGACAGTGAAGGACTGGACTTTTTAACAGTACCAGCGGTGCCAGGGAACAACACCTATAACCTTCATGGGATACCTGTTTCGGCGCACAAATTACAGAGACACGGGACACTTCCTTCGGCGTCAAAGATTCAAGGTTTATTACTGCAGGGAACACAGAAGTCACGACAAGTACAACACGTGCAACTTGGGGAGACTGCTTCAAATTGGTTCTGTGGATCGCTCCTTTTATACAAAATTAACTCATAGGACAACATGGTACACAAAAGTTTACAACCTGGTTCCCATAATTATCCCCCAGAGGGGTCGCTTTGGTCACTTTGGTACACATAAGGTCCGGAACATAAGTGCGGAAACATTTGGCGGTTCCCAACTGAAAAAACCCATCTTCCCAACATTAGTGAATTCTAATCGGCAGTAAAACAGATCGAAATAGGGACAAGGACAGGTGCAGAGGAAGATGGAGACAGTGGGGGATTGAAAAGAGTGTAAAAGGGGAGGTATCGGGAAACACGAGATACAGGCATCAAAGGGACGTGCCTAATGAGATGCACGGCTGAGACAATAAACCGGACAGCAAGATGAGCCTCGAGCGGGGCCATTTGCCTTATAGTATCATCCCCCTCATCGTAAAAGATATTTACAAAGTACATGTGTCTTCCACAAATATCCTGAGAGTCCCAGGGTGACGAAGCGGACAGTGTCCGTTCGCTGGCTACTTGAGGGCAAGAGACAAAATGGATGCCGTATCTAAGATGGAACCCGTGGGTACAGATGAAAAACTCACATATCAAATGAACGGTTTAAGTTAGCACAGCGAAACTGCGCACACTTACTAAACTCGTCATTTGCGGTTCTTAGATACCAGACTCGACCATATTCGTGCGAGTCGAAAACATCACTTAAAATTGTCACGGAACCTCAGACGCTCCTTTAGCAGTCAAGTCATGAAGATAATCGATTAACATTGGATACTCAAGTTCACAAAAGGCACCCGGTCTAGGGACCCCCCAAACATTGGCAGGACGACCGAACACTATTTCATAGGGACTGAGCCCTACTCGGGAGTGTACAGTTGCCCTTGTTGATAGCAATGCTAAGGGTAAAGCGTCAGGCCACGAAAGACCTGTCGTAGCCTGAATCTTTGCTAGTTTTAGTTTAAGGGTGCCATTGTACCCTTCAACCAAACCGGCTGACTGAGGATGATTGGCACTATGAAATTTCTGTACAATCCCTAACCCGCGACACACACTCTTCATCACGCTCCCGACAAACTCACTTCCGTTGTCTGACCACACAACCCGAGGCATTCCGTAGCGGGAAAAATACTCTTTGAGTAAAATTTTTGCCGTGGATAAAGCCGTATTATCCTTAAGGGGGTAGGCCTCAATCCACCTAGAAAATGCACACACCACAACCAGCACATACTTCAAATTATTACATCTTTCCATGTGGATAAAGTCCAACTGGATAACTTCGAAAGGGTACGCAGGAGGGGCAAAATGACCAGGTGGAGTGGGAGTGCCCTTACCAGGATTGTGCATCAAACACACCATACAATTCTTAACCAAGCGTTCAGCACATTTCGTAATACCATCATTCTTCCACACAGGAAACAGCAATTTACAGATACCTTTCGCGCTAATATGTGCTAACCCATGTGCCATAGTCACAATAGCCAGCACATACGCATCAGGCAACATCCATCTTTTCTGTTCCGATAAGTCAGTCCAACAACCATTCGCATCCAACTTTCCCGTACTTTCTTTCCACTTCGTCTTTTCAGTCTCGGTGGCCTCATTCTGAATTGCTTTCACACTCTCGATAGTGTTCTCACACATACTTGATTCTGCAGGCCACCTAACCGAACTCGTCACATACATTCGAGTGCTAATGTTCCGGCCAGTCTCCTTAGCAGTCTCATCCGCAAACGCATTACCACGACCAACATCATCCATCATTTTACGATGCGCACTACATTTAACAATCGCCACTTGCTTAGGTAACGTAAGTGCATCCAAAAGATCATTTACAAGCTGGCCATGCTGAATCTTCGTACCATGTGACGTAAGGAATCCTCTCTCTCTCCACAGTCGTCCAAAACTATGTGCCACACCAAATGCATACTGGCTATCTGTAAACACATTCACCCGTTTATCTTTAGACAATACACACGCTCTCGTCAAAGCAATTAGCTCAGCAGCCTGAGCCGAATTCTGATTTAACCTTGCGCTTTCCACAATCGTTCTCAATGTAACTACAGCATACGCAGTCGTCACATCACCGTTCGGCAACTTGAAACAAGAACCATCCACATACAAAGTACCATCGGGATTTGTCAATGGAGTATCTTTTAGGTCAATGCGACCCTTGGTTTCCTCTTCAGTTTTGAGATAGCAGTCATGTACTGCTTCATCACTTGATTCTGTGTCGATCGGCAGCAATGTTGCTGGATTCAACACATTACATCGTTTTATCCGTATATGACTGGCCAGCAACGTCAACTCATATCCGGACAATCTTGCACTTGTCAGATGTTGAGTTTTCGTTCGGTTCAATAGAGTGTCGACTGCATGCGGAACCATTACCGTGAGTATATTATCCATGACTAGACCTGCAGACTGTCGAATGGACGCCGCAGCTGCCGCTGTTGCTCTTAAGCAACTTGGCAAAGCCCTTGCTACTGGGTCTAAAGTCGAAGAAAAGTAGGCACATGGGCGTTGCTTACCACCAAAAGATTGTGTCAAAACACTCAACGCGCAACCATCCCTCTCGTGAACGTATAGTGTAAACGGCTTACTGTAGTCAGGGGTACCCAACACAGGAGCCGAACACAGCGCATCACGCAATTCCGAAAAACTTTTCTGACATTCTTCAGACCAAGGTACTGGGGATGAAACATCTTTGCACGTAAGGGCTATCAATGGTTTCGCCAACAATGAAAAATTTGGAATCCATTGTCTGCAGTAGGACGTAATACCTAAAAAGGCACGAACATCTCTCTGGTTTTTTGGCACAGTCATTCGGGAAATCGCTGCAATTCTCTCTGGGGTCAACCTTCTCCCTTCTCTTGACAATAAGTGACCTAAATAGGTAACTTCTTGGCAACAATACTGTAGCTTTGAAGGTGATACCTTGTGGTGCAAGTCATGTAGATAGTGCAATAATGATACTGTAGCCGTCTTGCAAATAGCTTCTGTATCAGCTGCCACTAAAAGATCGTCAACGTATTGAATCAAAGCTGCACCTTTAGGCAATACAAAGGCATCAAGCTGACCTTTAAGTGCTTGGCTGTAGATTGATGGACTCTCACAGTAGCCCTGTGGAGCGCGTTTTAGCCTAAAACTGCGACCTCCTAATGAGAATCCAAACAGGTCTCTGCTTTCCTCTGCAATCGGAATGCTAAAGAAAGCATTCTTTAGATCGATCACTGTGAACCAGGAGGCAGATGCCGGGATCATTGTTAATAAAGCCGTAATGTCAGGGACCACAGGAAATTGCGGAACCACTATTTTGTTTACCTCTCTCAAATCTATAACAAAACGATATACAGGAGGTTTAGTTGGGTCAGTTCGTTTCAGAATTGGCAATACAGGGCTATTACACACGTTTCCACGAGTTTCTTCAACAACACCTTTTCCAATGAGATCATGAATGATTGCTAACAGCGCTCGTTCACCTTCAAGAGAAATACGATATTGCGGAAAACGCGGTAATCGCGCATTTGGTTTCAATTGAATCACATAGGGTGGAATGTCTAACAGGCCCACATCATTGGGACCTGTGGCCCATAAGGACGCAGGGAGGGAATTCAATTTCGGTGGGAATTTATCAACCGATAAATACATGGGAGAGATCACTCTCCTTCCCAATGTAAGCTCCACTCCTTCGGGGGAACAATACAATGTTGCATATAATCGTTTCAACAAATCCAGGCCCAAAAGATTTTCACCACAACCTGTAGATAGAATCAGTGGAGCCGTTAGCTCACGAGATCCAATCATAAGAGGCAAAGGGTTAGAGACTGGGTTACTAACAGGGGCGCCAGAGAATCCGACGGAAACGTTCGTTAAGCCAGACAAAGGTGCGCCAGGGAGTTTTGAATGCATGATGGAACTTTTCGTCGCACCAGTGTCTAACAGAAAAGGCTCAACTACACCCGATGTAGTCACTGCAACGTAAGGCCCACTCTGATCGACCGGAACTGACACTACTCCCTCTCTTTGTCGTTGGCTGTCCTAGTAGTGGTCATTTACAACAGTCTCGTGGTCTATATAATAGTCATCAACATTATACTGTGCAGATCGAACTGACCCCGCATTTCGCTGGTCAAAATAATTATTTGCATCCGATTGAGTTTGATGACGATCAATCTGATTGTGGGATGAACCACGACCTCTACCACGTGGTGCCTGCTGAGGACCACCGCCACGATTTCCTCGTGTCGACACACCATTCAGACGGTCCCGTAAAGCAAGACAATCATATTTTAGGTGTCCCTCTTTCCTACAATATGCGCACTGATTATACCCAAGTGAAGATCTGTAATCAAAGTTGTCAGAGCGCGGCTGTGTTCTATCGAGCTGTGCTCGTGGTCGATACTGCTGTTGTGCATCATTTTGATTTGATCGTGGAGGGTATGCTTGCTGCAACAAAACCTTCGTTTTGAGCTCCTTAGTTTTCTTTTCTACACGATCACTTTCTTCCTTTTCCCTATTCTCATAATACTGAGCCGTTGCTAGTATTTGCGCAGGGGTTGAAACTGCCCACGCACTTTCTGAATTCTTTAATTTGTTGCATAGCTCAGGCAGCAAATTTGACACAAATTTGTCAACGAATAATCGCTGACCTCCCTCAGTGCCCATGTCCTGGCCGCTGTGGTCGACAAACGCTTCCTCAAACCTTGTAAAGAAATCCGAGACACTCTCGTCTTTCTTTTGTTTACAAGCTGATAACTTATCCCAGTTCACCTTCATCGCTGGCATGAGAGTTTTCATGAGCGTAATGATTTTCTGAGGCAAATCCAAGATCAACTGTTCAGGTTTAGCCCCACCAACTTGTAATGCATCAGCTGCTAGCAGTGCAGCCCAATCACCCCCTAATTCAGCTGCGTGATTGGCTTGACGAATTTTAGCCCAAACTGGTTGCGGTACAACATTGCCAAACAACATGTCGATGTCGGCAATATTCATAATAGAAGCTTCTATCAGTTGTGATAACTCTTTATAATAACCAGCCGGATTTTTACGCGGATCGGGTAAGGATTGCTTCACTTGCAAAACTTCCGATCGTTTCCATGGAAGATGTATCCACACCCTTCGAAAATGTGGTAAAACCGCAGGGTTAGCTTGCGGATCTCCAGGCACCCACAGTGGCGGGACTTCTCTCATGGGATACTGACCAGGAACCGCTTTCCAGTTCTCAGTGGTATCATCTAATGTCACCCGAGAATGTGCTGTGGGTCTGAATGCTAATAAGCGTTCCACTGCACGTCGTACATCGTCTCCTATAATCATACCGTTCGAAAAGTGACTTTGAAGTTCAATTATGTCGGACGGTACATCATCTACATCATTATTGTACCATTCTTCTCTCAAAAAGTTACACATCTCCTCAAATACGAATCTCTGCGTAGGCTCATTAAACTGAGAAAACGTATCAAAGACTACACGTGGAGTGTAATTAGCAGGATGTCTTATCCACCTATGTGCCATTGTTACTAACGTCTCTTTCTCCCTACCACTAGGGATCTGACTCCGTCTCTGAGGAGTTTCAGATGAATCAGACGAAAATAACGGACCAGAAAGAGGTGAATAAAGGGTAGCAACAGAGTTAGGAACACGCTTACGAACAGAAGGGGAAAGAAAAACAGGGGCAACAACACTGGAGGTGAAGGAAGGCATAGTAGGAACGGACAAGATAGTCGGAGTAGCAGAAACAACAGTCTGCAAAGGTACAGGTACAGGAGCAGTAGAAACGAGGACAGGTGGTGGAACAAACGTAGGGTTAACAGCGGGCTGGCCCGCAGCCGCTGGAGCAACAAGAGGAACAACAGGAGGAGCTATAGGAGGAGCTACAGGAGCAGTAGCACCCTGTACATAAGGAGGTGGTGATTTCATCAAGTATGATAGCAAGGAATCCTCCTTTAAATCTTCCTTTTTCTGTTCTAGATTATTCGGTAAAACTGGGTAACATTTATCTATTTTCATGTGATGCAATCTAGTAGCGATTTCCATATCTTTTTCTTCTTTGTCTTGTCTACATTCTTTTATAGCTTGCATTATCGGAACAAACTCTTGCTTTTTATCTTTTTTAAGTTGTTTGATTTCTTTCTGTTTGGCCTCTTTACGCCATATCCGAAAGGAATCAAACATAGCTGGCCTAGCTTTCTTTAAAAATAATTTAGCCTCAAGATTATCTAAAATCGAAAGTTCAAAAGTTCCGTGTGGTGGCCATCTAAGGTCACCGTCTTTCTTTGTATAGCGGATCCAGTAATCATTATAAATTATAGGACCCACCCCATGTCGACTATATAGATCATGTATCGGAGTTCCAACTGGAGGTATCGGACACGAGTCCTCCAACCGGGAATCCATTGCGCAACATTTGAAAATACGAAACAAATCACTATGGCTAGGCATCGTGCACACTAACCTAGTATCAAACTTCAAGGATTACCGAAGCAATGAAACCTCGTGTAAGTCAAAACCCTCGGTTTTTGGCAATTGCAACTGTCAAATAATACTAAGAACCAATACTAAGAACCACAAATGCAATGGAACCATGCAATACAACAAAGCCTTAAGGCTATCACAAAGCTCGGAGAGCTAACCACAAAGCCTGAGAAGGCTATTACAAAGCTCAGTGAGCTATTACCACAAAGCCTTAAAGGCTAACCACAAAGCTTTCAAAAGCTAGAATCACTACTAAGGACTGGGAGCGACCCACAAATACTTAACTCAGAACTTCAATGGCGTCACCAGGAAGGCCCGTCTATCGTCTCGCTTGTACATAAGGTCTACGCCGGGCGTCGAAGACAGGTCGACAGTCAGGGCATCGGTCCGTCGCAGCCGTCAGGAGGCGGGAATCTTCGCAGGGAAAAACTTCGGGCCACTTATTTCGATAACAGGATCGATGAAGCGGGGTGCACCTTCCCTCGGAGATTTCACACGAAGTTCCTCACGATCATCAGGCTTTGGACCGGACCGGTACCACTGAAGTCGCCCCACGTTGGGCGCCAACTGAAGGACTGGACTTTTTAACAGTACCAGCGGTGCCAGGGAACAACACCTATAACCTTCATGGGATACCTGTTTCGGCGCACAAATTACAGAGACACGGGACACTTCCTTCGGCGTCAAAGATTCAAGGTTTATTACTGCAGGGAACACAGAAGTCACGACAAGTACAACACGTGCAACTTGGGGAGACTGCTTCAAATTGGTTCTGTGGATCGCTCCTTTTATACAAAATTAACTCATAGGACAACATGGTACACAAAAGTTTACAACCTGGTTCCCATAATTATCCCCCAGAGGGGTCGCTTTGGTCACTTTGGTACACATAAGGTCCGGAACATAAGTGCGGAAACATTTGGCGGTTCCCAACTGAAAAAACCCATCTTCCCAACATTAGTGAATTCTAATTGGCAGTAAAACAGATCGAAATAGGGACAAGGACAGGTGCAGAGGAAGATGGAGACAGTGGGGGATTGAAAAGAGTGTAAAAGGGGAGGTATCGGGAAACACGAGATACAGGCATCAAAGGGACGTGCCTAATGAGATGCACGGCTGAGACAATAAACCGGACAGCAAGATGAGCCTCGAGCGGGGCCATTTGCCTTATAGTATCATCCCCCTCATCGTAAAAGATATTTACAAAGTACATGTGTCTTCCACAAATATCCTGAGAGTCCCAGGGTGACGAAGCGGACAGTGTCCGTTCGCTGGCTACTTGAGGGCAAGAGACAAAATGGATGCCGTATCTAAGATGGAACCCGTGGGTACAGATGAAAAACTCACATATCAAATGAACGGTTTAAGTTAGCACAGCGAAACTGCGCACACTTACTAAACTCGTCATTTGCGGTTCTTAGATACCAGACTCGACCATATTCGTGCGAGTCGAAAACATCACTTAAAATTGTCACGGAACCTCAACAGACGGTGCAGCAAAGCATGCCCCTAGCGGCCACTCCCTGCCAATGCACCTTAAACAATAGGCGTGTGACACGGCAGGAACGCAGCTCAGCTACTACTTTTAACAGTCGCTTCTCCACAGCTAATAGTCACAGTGTGCCATCCTCTAGCTTTCCAAACAGAGCTGACAATATTATATCTTTGCGGCTCCCATGGCAACATATCCCTGGCAGATCTGTGCAAGCTTTCATTACTCATTGCTGGGAGCTTCGCCGTGACCAACATCCTGAGGATTTGTTTCTACGCTCTCTAGCAGCAGCACGCGCAAGAGGTGTTCTCTCTAAAACTTCCCTGGACAGCAGTGGTGTCGCGAAGCTAAAGTGGGGGTTGTCACGAGACACGATGTCCTGGTAAAACGACCTATTGAAAGGTTTATTAGTTGCGTTTTAGATTCTGCAGACAAAAGCCCAGAAAGGCGCTTAATGGGAATACTAGATCGAGATCAAGAAGGGGGTCAAGGGCTGCTAAGTGCGCAGTTCATTTAAGGAGACAGAAAACGAAATGTTGAAAACATCGGAAATAGGGAGGCAACAAACAGAACAAAAAGAGAGAGAAAGCTAACATAGGAAATTAAGATGAGAAAAGAAACAAAGATACGAGGTAGAACGCAGAAATGATTTAGGAAAAGGCAAAACGAAAGGGTAAAAGGAAGAAAATGTGAAAGGAAGGAACCAACACAGGAAAGAAGGAAAAGTTAAAGAATAGACGAAAGGAAGGAAGGAAGAGGAGAAAGAAGTATGGAAGAAGGGCGCAAGGACAGATGGACGGGAGGAAGGAAGCAGGGGTACTGGATAGAATAGTGGACGGATGAGCGCTAGAATGGATAAATGTGTGAACTGATGTTTAGAAGAGTGAAAGGATGGATGGAAGTGTGAAATGATGGAAGAATGGAAAGGAGAAGGATGCATGAATGGAAGGTAGATGGAACTATTCTAGGAAGGGTCGCTTTTCTCGACTTGTGTCATTAGAGAGTTTGTTATAAGTGGAAGGCATTTTAATTTAATTTTCTGACAACTCCCTTGCTGCACCGTACAACAGGCCAAGACATTCTACCAGACATAGTGGCCAGGTACATCCTGACATGGCTGCCTGACTATCGGAAAAACAAAGGAGAGAGCAAGGGATGATGCCCACTCCAAGTGGGCAGAAGGTACTCCTGTTCCCCTGGACAAGGATATGAAAAACAAAAGAAGGAGTATGCTCCGGCGTGTCAGGTGGGGGTCAACACTAGGAAAGGAGAAATGTTCCTTTTCTTTAATAAACCCCTCACTCACCACCTAGTGGTGACATGCTTCATCATCGGGGTCCACCCTGGTGGCCTAGCGTCACCAGGGTGTGCTTCGACACCTGAAATACAGTGGAGCGGGTTTGTGAAGTGTAAGTGCAAAAAAAGGGTGATGTTAAAAAATGTCCTGGTTTGTCTTTCAAAATTGAGTTTTATTAAAAAGCAACTGGACAATATTAAAACAAAATGCGAGATACTGGAAGGGGGAAGTTACGACCTACGTATCTCTCTATGTGTTGGTGGTGTTTTTAGGTCAACATGTTTCTACCATATGGGATAGTTCCCGGTATTCTTCAGGACCAAAGGAGATGGACGGTATGAGCCTCCTAAAGGACTCACCCTATCCTAAATCCTTGTGCAACCTGAGGCACAGTGTGTCTCGGTAAAAATGCTCACAACGTTGTGGAGCAAAAATTAAAACAAAAACCTGTGGGGAAAAAAAGAAATGAGTTGGCGTTAGGCGCAAAGCGTTATTACTAGCCTGTAACGTCGTGCAGATTCTTAGTGCAGTCATTCTGCATGCCACAGTGGTGATTATAGGACCTCAAATTATTGATGAGCATTGTGATATATCGTGGGTGACCGCTTATTATTAGGCCAGTAGGAGATATATGAATATCTGGTAGGTGCGTGCTAAATCACATGCAGATAGTACCATATTATCGCTGAGGTTAGTTGGATAAAAGAAAAAATATAAGCATATTATCTTAGCAGCGCGTGGCTATTGTGACGCGCAATGTGGTTTATCACGAGTCAAACTCTGGTGGCTGGGGGTGACTCCAAGTGAATAGACAAACAAGACTGACAGAACATGGATTACACAGAAGGTGACAAAAATATAGGATGGCGGGGGTCAGGCTTACTATTTTTGTTTTTGTTTGATGCCTCGTCGGGCAGGGGGTAGGTACATCACGCGATACAACGTACTCTAAATAAAGAGGTGTTGTGTCCGTGATTCAGATCAAGACAATAATATGGCGGTATAGCGGTAAACAGACCGCGCGTGTAAATGTGCACGCCGGTAAGAATGGTCAATTACTTACAGTTGTCTGGCATGGAGTATGGCCCGTTACCTACATCTACCGTCCGCTGCTCGGCTGCAAATGCCGGGCGGGCTTCAATGGTAGATAATGCTTGCTTCCGGGTGCGGTCACGTGGGTCCGCGTCACCGGGGGGGGGGCGGGGTTGGGGTATGGCAAGCCGCCGAGGCCCTCGGTTGCCATAGATACGCAGTACGCGCTGGAAAGTAGAATGCAGGCGTCATTGCCTGCGTGAGGGCGAGGCGAGGGTTGGCTGTTACGAATATTTAGTAGGTCGTAACGAGTATAGATGCTAAAAAAAGTTTTTAGCATGAATACGAATGATTAAACAATGGAGATACCGATGAAAAAAACAAAAAGGCGGGTGCAATCACTCTTAAGGGATGGGTCTTGAATATAGACCTAGGACTTTGTGGTTGTGTCAAATGGACAATAGTCCATGTAAAACGACATTGTTATTAGAGAAAAGGGTGACTGCAACGTGAGATTGTTGAGAACTAGGGGGACGGTCACATTGTTGGGTGGCCCAGAATTGTGTATCTGGAATTTGGCAGGTAATCTGAACAAGATGCTCATTAGTCTCGACACAGTGCCAATGTGCACAGTCAATTGTTGGGTGGCCCAGAATTGTATATCTGATATTTAACAGGGAATCGGGACAAAATGCTCATTTCATCACAGAGGTCCACGGAATATTATCGTTCAACCCCTGTTTATGGGTCGCAAGCCTGTAAATCCAACGCTGCTCTTTCTCGAAGAGGCGGGATTGTACATTAGGGCCTGGTTGCAGTTGCTCTATGACTGTCCATTTCATGTCATTAGGGGTGTGATTGGCTGTCAGGAAATGGTCGGTCAGTTTTGTAATGTTTTTCTTGCAGCGTATTGTGCTTCTGTGTTCACAAATCCGTTGCTTGACTTTACGGGTCGTCATCCCCACGTAAGGCTTCCCGCATGTACAGGTGATTAGATACACAACATTGCTGCTGTTGCAGTTCGTGTGGCTCCTTTGTTCCCAGATCTTGTCCCTTTCGAGGTTTAACGTTTTGGTGTTTTCCGTAAGGTGGCAGACACTGCAGTCGCCACAACGGGAATGACCTGTTACAGGTGGTAGCCCCCATAGTTGCGTGAGCGTGGGGTTGTTGCTCTCGAGGGTCTTCTTTGGTCTGGTATTGACCAGACTATCCTTCAGGCTTTGCGCCCGTCTGTAAGAAAAAAGTGGCTTGTCCCAATTTAGGTTGCCGGAATTGACCATGGACCAGTGTTTATTTATGCTTCGACTGACTTGGTTTGAGATTGCGTTGTAAGTGGTCACGCATGTCAATGGAGTTGCTGGTTGGTTCCTCACGGTTTCTTCCAGGAGGGTATCCCTCTGTTGGTTCCTCGCTCTCTTTTGACATTTGTTAATGATCTGTGTTGGGTAACCACGGTTTCTCAGCTTGGTTGTTAGTTCTTCTGCCTGGCTCTTGTAGTCAGTCAATTCGCTGCAGTTTCTGCGTAGACGCAGATATTGGCCGTATGGTAGATTTTCCCTTAATGGCCGTGGGTGGAAGCTCTCATATCTTAGCAAGTTGTTTTTTGCTGTTGGTTTGAAGTGGGTCTTTGTTGTGAGCGTGTCATTCTCCCTTTGGATTTCTATGTCCAAGAAAACCATTGTTTTTTTATCCATGCTGTGGGTAAAGTGTAAGTTGGGGTCACAGTTGTTAAGCCAAGTGATGAACGCCAGTAGAGATTCCTGGGAGCCTTGCCAAATGGTTAGAACATCGTCAATGTATCTCCGCCAGAATTTGATATTGTCAAAGTAGGGATTGTTGGGTGTTAAGATATATTTCTGTTCGAAGTCGAATACATAGATCCCCGCTACGCTCGGTGCGAAGACACTGCCCATGGAAGTGCCCCCTGTCTGGAGGTATAGTGTTCCTTCGTGTTCGAAAAAGTTCCGTTTCAGGGCTAGTGTGGCACAATTGATGATAAATTCTTTGGGTGTGCGGTAGTCCCAAAGGGTTTCTTCCAGCGTTTTTTTCAGTACCTCTATGGTGGCATCCTGGGGAATGTTAGTATATAGGCTTTCAATGTCCAAGCTTACTAGGATGGTATCTTCTTCCAGTTTGATGTTCTTAAGTAATGTAAGTAAGTTCTTGGTGTCCCTCAGGTATGTGGGTGTCTTCTGTACGATGGGCTTCAGAAAGAAGTCACAAAACCTCGAAAGGGGTTCCAACAGTGAACCTATGCCTGAAACAATTGGTCTTCCTGGGGGGGGCATTTTGTTCTTGTGCATTTTTGGGACCACATAGAAATAAGGTACTTTGGCATCTGTCTTGCTGAGGTAGTCAGCCTCCTGTTTGGAGATGTGGCCCGCTGCTTCAGCTGTTTCCACAAGTTCTAATATTTCTGCCCGCAGGTCTTCGGTGGGATCCTTATTGAGTTGTAGATAGTTCTTAGTGTCGCCTAGTAGACGTCTACATTCCGTCTGGTAGTCCGTTATATTCATCAGGACCAATCCTCCCCCTTTGTCTGCTGGCTTTATCACTATTTTTTCATCCTGTTTGAGATCCATCAGGGCTTTCTTCTCTGCCCTGGTGTTGTTGTGATAAAGTGTTGTGACTGACATGTTCTCTATGTCATTGAACACGGCCTGTTCGAAGGTGTTGATTTCGACGGGGGTGGTATGCGGAGGAGGTACAAAAGTAGATTTTGTTCTGAGACCTGTTTCATTGATAGTGGCCTCTGTGTTATCAGTCTGATTTTTTTCGAAAAAGGCTTTGAGCTTCAATTTCCTAAAGAATGCTGCCAATTCACAGTGTAACTTGAATTTGTCTAGTGCAGCTGTTGGTACAAATCCAAGTCCTTTGTTCAGGACTTGTGTCTCTGTTACTGACAGTATTCTTGATGATAAGTTGGTAACTAATTCCTCGCATTGCTGGGGCCTGGCTTGTTGGTCCCCGTTTTGCTCCTGGTGTTGTTTCCTATTGTGTCCTCCTCTTCCCAGTGAACGTTGTTCCCCCGTCTGTTTCGTCCTCTTCCGCGCCTGCCTCTGTTTTGAAAAGGAGGCCGGAATTGGTTGGGTGGAAAGGGGAACTGCTGGAACGGCGGTTGCCATCCATACATCGGGAACTGTTGTGGCGGTTGGTAGGGGTTCATAAAGGGAGGGTGGCTAAATTGTGGCCATTGTTGGTGCCCTCTATATGCTCCTCCTTGTCGTTGTCTTGGTGTGCTACTGTTAGACCCTCCGCTGTTGTTAGAGCTTTGAGAGGTGTTGCTTGAAGCATCTGAGTCTTGGTCAGGTCCCGGAGTAACTTTGTAGTCCGGATCTGAGTACGGGTATGCTTTGACAAATTTGAATTTCTTGAGGTCCTTTTGGAATTTCAGTACCTTTTGTTGGGTAAGGTTGTCTCTGTATTCATTTATTTCTTTATTGAGATCATCTAACTTTTTCTTGTATCCCGTAATCGTGGCTTTGATTTGGCTCTCAGTCAATTGGATTTCTATTTGGATTTTCTCTGAGAGACGTACTGCAGTTTTTAGTATCAAGATGATCCAATCATGGGTGCAGTGCCATGCTATTAGGGCCCAATCCTTTCTAAATTCCGGGTCGTCTAAGAAAATTCTCGGGGCGTTAGTAACCAGTAGGCCATTTGGAGCAATGTTATTAGTTACATATTCTTTTAGTATGGTCCCGTGCAGTATGGTTCGTATACGGTTGCGTTTCATTTCCGTTAGTTTTTCCCATTCCGATGTCTGTGAGATAGTGTTACTGATATTTGCGTCCGCAAAATCATTAAGATTGCTCATGATTGAGTCTATTTCTTCTGTAGAAAAAGATAAGCCTGGGTTTTCCGCCATGCCTGTATCGCGTCACCTCAACTGTGACACCAGTGTTGGCAGTGTCTATGCTCTCGCAGCTGTGCGCTGCCTTAATATCGGAAAAACAAAGGAGAGAGCAAGGGATGATGCCCACTCCAAGTGGGCAGAAGGTACTCCTGTTCCCCTGGACAAGGATATGAAAAACAAAAGAAGGAGTATGCTCCGGCGTGTCAGGTGGGGGTCAACACTAGGAAAGGAGAAATGTTCCTTTTCTTTAATAAACCCCTCACTCACCACCTAGTGGTGACATGCTTCATCATCGGGGTCCACCCTGGTGGCCTAGCGTCACCAGGGTGTGCTTCGACACCTGAAATACAGTGGAGCGGGTTTGTGAAGTGTAAGTGCAAAAAAAGGGTGATGTTAAAAAATGTCCTGGTTTGTCTTTCAAAATTGAGTTTTATTAAAAAGCAACTGGACAATATTAAAACAAAATGCGAGATACTGGAAGGGGGAAGTTACGACCTACGTATCTCTCTATGTGTTGGTGGTGTTTTTAGGTCAACATGTTTCTACCATATGGGATAGTTCCCGGTATTCTTCAGGACCAAAGGAGATGGACGGTATGAGCCTCCTAAAGGACTCACCCTATCCTAAATCCTTGTGCAACCTGAGGCACAGTGTGTCTCGGTAAAAATGCTCACAACGTTGTGGAGCAAAAATTAAAACAAAAACCTGTGGGGAAAAAAAGAAATGAGTTGGCGTTAGGCGCAAAGCGTTATTACTAGCCTGTAACGTCGTGCAGATTCTTAGTGCAGTCATTCTGCATGCCACAGTGGTGATTATAGGACCTCAAATTATTGATGAGCATTGTGATATATCGTGGGTGACCGCTTATTATTAGGCCAGTAGGAGATATATGAATATCTGGTAGGTGCGTGCTAAATCACATGCAGATAGTACCATATTATCGCTGAGGTTAGTTGGATAAAAGAAAAAATATAAGCATATTATCTTAGCAGCGCGTGGCTATTGTGAATATAACGGACTACCAGACGGAATGTAGACGTCTACTAGGCGACACTAAGAACTATCTACAACTCAATAAGGATCCCACCGAAGACCTGCGGGCAGAAATATTAGAACTTGTGGAAACAGCTGAAGCAGCGGGCCACATCTCCAAACAGGAGGCTGACTACCTCAGCAAGACAGATGCCAAAGTACCTTATTTCTATGTGGTCCCAAAAATGCACAAGAACAAAATGCCCCCCCCAGGAAGACCAATTGTTTCAGGCATAGGTTCACTGTTGGAACCCCTTTCGAGGTTTTGTGACTTCTTTCTGAAGCCCATCGTACAGAAGACACCCACATACCTGAGGGACACCAAGAACTTACTTACATTACTTAAGAACATCAAACTGGAAGAAGATACCATCCTAGTAAGCTTGGACATTGAAAGCCTATATACTAACATTCCCCAGGATGCCACCATAGAGGTACTGAAAAAAACGCTGGAAGAAACCCTTTGGGACTACCGCACACCCAAAGAATTTATCATCAATTGTGCCACACTAGCCCTGAAACGGAACTTTTTCGAACACGAAGGAACACTATACCTCCAGACAGGGGGCACTTCCATGGGCAGTGTCTTCGCACCGAGCGTAGCGGGGATCTATGTATTCGACTTCGAACAGAAATATATCTTAACACCCAACAATCCCTACTTTGACAATATCAAATTCTGGCGGAGATACATTGACGATGTTCTAACCATTTGGCAAGGCTCCCAGGAATCTCTACTGGCGTTCATCACTTGGCTTAACAACTGTGACCCCAACTTACACTTTACCCACAGCATGGATAAAAAAACAATGGTTTTCTTGGACATAGAAATCCAAAGGGAGAATGACACGCTCACAACAAAGACCCACTTCAAACCAACAGCAAAAAACAACTTGCTAAGATATGAGAGCTTCCACCCACGGCCATTAAGGGAAAATCTACCATACGGCCAATATCTGCGTCTACGCAGAAACTGCAGCGAATTGACTGACTACAAGAGCCAGGCAGAAGAACTAACAACCAAGCTGAGAAACCGTGGTTACCCAACACAGATCATTAACAAATGTCAAAAGAGAGCGAGGAACCAACAGAGGGATACCCTCCTGGAAGAAACCGTGAGGAACCAACCAGCAACTCCATTGACATGCGTGACCACTTACAACGCAATCTCAAACCAAGTCAGTCGAAGCATAAATAAACACTGGTCCATGGTCAATTCCGGCAACCTAAATTGGGACAAGCCACTTTTTTCTTACAGACGGGCGCAAAGCCTGAAGGATAGTCTGGTCAATACCAGACCAAAGAAGACCCTCGAGAGCAACAACCCCACGCTCACGCAACTATGGGGGCTACCACCTGTAACAGGTCATTCCCGTTGTGGCGACTGCAGTGTCTGCCACCTTACGGAAAACACCAAAACGTTAAACCTCGAAAGGGACAAGATCTGGGAACAAAGGAGCCACACGAACTGCAACAGCAGCAATGTTGTGTATCTAATCACCTGTACATGCGGGAAGCCTTACGTGGGGATGACGACCCGTAAAGTCAAGCAACGGATTTGTGAACACAGAAGCACAATACGCTGCAAGAAAAACATTACAAAACTGACCGACCATTTCCTGACAGCCAATCACACCCCTAATGACATGAAATGGACAGTCATAGAGCAACTGCAACCAGGCCCTAATGTACAATCCCGCCTCTTCGAGAAAGAGCAGCGTTGGATTTACAGGCTTGCGACCCATAAACAGGGGTTGAACGATAATATTCCGTGGACCTCTGTGATGAAATGAGCATTTTGTCCCGATTCCCTGTTAAATATCAGATATACAATTCTGGGCCACCCAACAATTGACTGTGCACATTGGCACTGTGTCGAGACTAATGAGCATCTTGTTCAGATTACCTGCCAAATTCCAGATACACAATTCTGGGCCACCCAACAATGTGACCGTCCCCCTAGTTCTCAACAATCTCACGTTGCAGTCACCCTTTTCTCTAATAACAATGTCGTTTTACATGGACTATTGTCCATTTGACACAACCACAAAGTCCTAGGTCTATATTCAAGACCCATCCCTTAAGAGTGATTGCACCCGCCTTTTTGTTTTTTTCATCGGTATCTCCATTGTTTAATCATTCGTATTCATGCTAAAAACTTTTTTTAGCATCTATACTCGTTACGACCTACTAAATATTCGTAACAGCCAACCCTCGCCTCGCCCTCACGCAGGCAATGACGCCTGCATTCTACTTTCCAGCGCGTACTGCGTATCTATGGCAACCGAGGGCCTCGGCGGCTTGCCATACCCCAACCCCGCCCCCCCCGGTGACGCGGACCCACGTGACCGCACCCGGAAGCAAGCATTATCTACCATTGAAGCCCGCCCGGCATTTGCAGCCGAGCAGCGGACGGTAGATGTAGGTAACGGGCCATACTCCATGCCAGACAACTGTAAGTAATTGACCATTCTTACCGGCGTGCACATTTACACGCGCGGTCTGTTTACCGCTATACCGCCATATTATTGTCTTGATCTGAATCACGGACACAACACCTCTTTATTTAGAGTACGTTGTATCGCGTGATGTACCTACCCCCTGCCCGACGAGGCATCAAACAAAAACAAAAATAGTAAGCCTGACCCCCGCCATCCTATATTTTTGTCACCTTCTGTGTAATCCATGTTCTGTCAGTCTTGTTTGTCTATTCACTTGGAGTCACCCCCAGCCACCAGAGTTTGACTCGTGATAAACCACATTGCGCGTCACAATAGCCACGCGCTGCTAAGATAATATGCTTATATTTTTTCTTTTATCCAACTAACCTCAGCGATAATATGGTACTATCTGCATGTGATTTAGCACGCACCTACCAGATATTCATATATCTCCTACTGGCCTAATAATAAGCGGTCACCCACGATATATCACAATGCTCATCAATAATTTGAGGTCCTATAATCACCACTGTGGCATGCAGAATGACTGCACTAAGAATCTGCACGACGTTACAGGCTAGTAATAACGCTTTGCGCCTAACGCCAACTCATTTCTTTTTTTCCCCACAGGTTTTTGTTTTAATTTTTGCTCCACAACGTTGTGAGCATTTTTACCGAGACACACTGTGCCTCAGGTTGCACAAGGATTTAGGATAGGGTGAGTCCTTTAGGAGGCTCATACCGTCCATCTCCTTTGGTCCTGAAGAATACCGGGAACTATCCCATATGGTAGAAACATGTTGACCTAAAAACACCACCAACACATAGAGAGATACGTAGGTCGTAACTTCCCCCTTCCAGTATCTCGCATTTTGTTTTAATATTGTCCAGTTGCTTTTTAATAAAACTCAATTTTGAAAGACAAACCAGGACATTTTTTAACATCACCCTTTTTTTGCACTTACACTTCACAAACCCGCTCCACTGTATTTCAGGTGTCGAAGCACACCCTGGTGACGCTAGGCCACCAGGGTGGACCCCGATGATGAAGCATGTCACCACTAGGTGGTGAGTGAGGGGTTTATTAAAGAAAAGGAACATTTCTCCTTTCCTAGTGTTGACCCCCACCTGACACGCCGGAGCATACTCCTTCTTTTGTTTTTCATATGGCTGCCTGACTCACAAAGGTGTAGCCAATAGTAGCAACGTACTCGATTCATATGCTTTGCCTACTCGTGTGAGTTCATTGCAACTGCTTGCTAATTTCCACTGGCAGCTCATTTAAGCGAGCAAAACCGGGTAAAGTTGCACACAGCACATCTTCCCAATGAGACGACAAAAAGTGGCATGATGGTGTCAGCTGAAAGACATTTAAGGTTAGACTGGCCCCATCAGTCGTGAATCCAGTTTGACAAGGCATTGGAAGAAAATGGTATTCAACATGTTTGTATCAGTTACTTAGATTCTCAAACAGTAATGAAAGTTATGCAATAGTATCTACAATAGCCCGTCAGTAACAGGGCAGGCTGTGAACCTCACATCATGCCATAAGGATATAGTGTATTTATTTAGTCTCTGCCTGCCTATGGGAAGTGCACATTATATCAACCTATTGTTAACAGTCAATGTAGGGTTGTATATGTCAACGATGCACCGAGAGTACAAGACAATTTAGCAATCTCCCTAACCAGCAGGAACACTGCGTTGGAACCACAGATAGGCGTGGATTGGCTAATGATAACAAACTGGAACACACTGTCTTGAAGGAATGCATGCAGAGCAGGCCTTGACTGCTTTCAACTAGGTAAGTCAGTCACGAGCTTCAGAAAAGACCGCAGAGATGTGTTCCCCTTTTCCAGACTTCTAATTCTCAGTAGGTCAATAGATACATTTCTTGGCATGAGACATATTTGTGCACACAAGTCCACAATCGGAAGGAATGGTTCTGTTATTTGTTTTACTACTCATCCAATAATGAAAGTAATGGACAAAAAAAAGTCACAGCAAAGAGTCAAGAGAGCCTGCAGTCCATGGACTCTGATGTTAGGGACTTGGGGGCATATTATCAAGGGGGTTTATCTCCGCTTTTTTGGCTTTAAAAGCCAAGAAAGTGGAGATAAAATTATCTCCCTATTACCTAGCTGTCACTAACACCAGTTAGCGACAGCCAGTAGGAGATAGCGACCATCTTGGGCCCCACTTTGCATGTCAGTGATATTTATCACTAATGACATGCAAAGTGGGCGTGCCAAGATGTTAGCGACTGGAAACAGTCGCTAACATCGCTATCTCCTATTACCAACTTTTGGAGATATTCGCGCTAAGCGCGAATATCTCCAAAAGCTAACACCTGCCCCTGAGCAGTTCTTAGCCATGTTATCCAATGGGAGGTGGATAACATGGCTAAGAGCATTAGCTCGGTAATGCATGAATATCGCGGACTTTTCAGCGATATTCATGCATTGCGGCCGTTTTTAGCGCATTTGCGATAGGTTTATCTGCGATAAAAATCGCCGCAGCTCAGCGGTAACATTTTGTCTCTAACCAAGTAATAGCGATAATTATCGCTATTGCTTGGTAATATGCCCCTTGACATGACACTGACTCAATAACCTAAACAAGCACTGGCAAAGCCAACAGGTCTCGTCTATGCACGGGTTATTGGCTTTGCCAGTGTGTTTAAGCCGTGTTGTACACCACCACAACTGCTGTTCAGCCTGGCTAAAAGTTAGTGCTGTACAGGTGAGTGGGGTGCAGTGTCATAGAGATAAATGACTAAAGGTGGAGAAGAGTGTCGTAGAATGGAGTGGCATTGAGTGTTGTGTATAAGAGTGACATAGAGTGGAGTTACATAGAGTGGCATACATTGGAGTGGTATACAGGGGAGTGGCATACAGTGCACTGGGGTAGTGTGCTTCGGCATAGAGGGTTGCCGAGTATAGTGGGGTTGAGTGCAGTGGCATAAAATTCAGCGGAAAACCATTCAGCGTTGTCTAAAGTAGTGGCATAAATTAGAGAGGTAGCTCTGGTTTAAATTGTTTGTATGTCTGCGGGTGGAGGAAAACCAATAGGTTTTATGAAGGCCCTCACCCACCAACCTAGTTGGTGGCATGCTTCATCATCGGGCCCCACCCGAGGTACCGAGTGTACCTCTGGTGTGCTTCGGCGCCAGATTACTGCGGAGCGGATTTTTTTGGTTCGTGAGTGTGCTGTGAGTGTGCTCTGAGTGAGGTTTAAAATACTGTCCTGGGTGTCCCAAAGACTGTTTTAATGGTGGGCCCCAGGCAGTCAATAAAAACAAAGGCTTTCAGACGTGCACGGTAGGCTTATGGCCTCCGACGTCCTGTGCGGTCAACTAGTTTCAGCCAGGCCTTTTCTTCTACTGGCTTTCGCCAGGAACTTATATGTGTAGGGTGTTACAGAGGTTTGTATGAGTTTGTCAGTGCCCTGTGTGTAAAGCACACACTACGGTGCTTATATGTGCAAGAGGTGTTTCCTCTCGAGTTGTACCTGTGGGGGGTAAAAAAGGACAGACATAACATTTAAGTCAAGGCTCCTTGTAGCGGGCTAAAAGCATTCAGTGAGGCCGCACTGTGTGCCTAGAGGTGACCACGGACAAGGCGATAGTGTTGGCATCAGTGGCGGGCAGTGAAAGTGTGGCCGGTCTCACAATATGCGTAATTATATGTGAAATTAGGCCTAAGCACCGTAACCGGAGTTGGCGTAAACAGTCAGTGGTGAAGAAATGAAAAACATTAAAATGGAGTTACTTACACCTAATTTTAGCGAACAACTCAGCATGGAGCTCAGCCGGGGGCCAGGATCATGTGCACTCTAAATTGGGGGAAGAAAAGGAAAAAGGCTGTTGGGGGAGGGGGGTAGTCTGGACCCAACAAGGTAACGGTAAAAGGATGCACACACAGACAAGGCCTGGGGCAGCATGAATGGTGGTTGTACCGTTAACAAAGTTGAGTTCAGGTACTTACTGCGCGATGTCGCTGGGCCCGCAATGAACCTTTTGTCCGGGCAGAGGCTCCGTGAGAAGTGAGCTTCAGTGTAGAGAGCGCTTAAATACCAGTAGAAAGCGCCAGGTGTTGCTTGTTAGCTGTATGAGGTGTTCTGGCCTGGGCACGTGTAACAGGGTGTGTTCAGCTTCTTGTTGTCTCGAGGAGATGCCTGTAGTAGAGAAAATAGAAGAAAGACTTGCATGCAGGTGTATGTTCAGCTTCCTGTTGTCTCGAGGAGATGCCTGTAGTAGGGGAAATAGAAGAAAGGCTTGCATGCAGGTGTATGTAGCGCTCTCTCTATTTATTTTCATGGCGCAGTTGAATGTCTAGATCGCTTACATGCGCGTGCACATGTGCGGTCATCTAGAAGAGTGCTAATCCATATAGGGGAGTCGCGCTCCATCTGTGCACTATAATGGAGGGGCGCCCTCTCTATTTGTGCATAAAGCAGCAACTAGGCGGGGCTAAGGTGGTAACGTACGCTAATGTGCAGTGATGTTGCTGCATATTGGCTCTGCCATGAGTGGAGGTGATGAACCCACTGTGTGGGGGGCTCATGAGAATGTGCAGGGGGATTACACATGGGGGTTCACTCTATGGGACGACACGAGATCCCACCCACTGATGCCCCCTGAACCTTACTCCACCCGGCAGGGGACTTAACCCCTTCCAGGCTGATGACGAGCTCAGCTCGTCATGAGCGTAACCTGCCGTGCGCTCATGACGAGCTGAGCTCGTCATGTAATGCGGTAATTTTAAAATTGCCGCGTACAGCGGGAAAAGCCGCCGCATCGATGCGGTTAATCTCCACGGCCCGCCTGGACCCACTACACTGTGCCAGGGTATACACCCACACGAGACCATTATGACCCCTCGATGTCCCTTCCCTGAAGGGCACGTGAACCCCCCATGTGTAATCCCCCTGCACATTCTTATTAGCCCCCACACAGTGGGTTCATCACCTCCACTCATGGCAGAGCCAATATGCAGCAACATCACTGCACATTAGCGTACGTTACCACCTTAGCCCCGCCTAGTTGCCGCTTTATATACAAATAGAGAGGGAGCCCCTCCATTATAGTGCACAGATGGAGCGCGACTCCCCTATATGGATTAGCACTCTTCTAGATGACCGCACATTTGCGCGCGCATGTAGGCGATCTAGACATTCAACTGCGCCATGAAAATAAATAGAGAGAGCGCTACATACACCTGCATGCAAGCCTTTCTTCTTTTTCCTCTACTACAGGCATCTCCTCGAGACAACAGGAAGCTGAACATACACCTGCATGCGATTCTTTCTTCTATTTCCTCTACTACAGGCATCTCCTCGAGACAACAGGAAGCTGAACACACCCTGTTACATGTGCCCAGGCCAGAACACCTGACACAGCTAACAAGTAACACCTGGCGCTTTCTACTGGTATTTAAGCGCTCTCTACACTGAAGCTCACTTCTCACGGAGCCTCTGCCCGGAAAACAGGTTCATTGTGGGCCCAGCGACATCGAGCAGTAAGTACCTGAACTCGACTTTGTTAACGGTACAGCCACCATTCAAGCTGCCCCAGGCCGTGTCTGTGTGTGCATCCTTTTACCGTTAACTTGTTGGGTCCAGACTATCCCCCTCCCCAACAGCCTTTTTCCTTTTCTTCCCTCAATTTAGAGTGCACATGGTCCTGGCTCCCGGCTGACCTCCATGCTGAGTTGTTCGCTAAAATCAGGTGTAAGTAACTCCATTTTAATGTTTTTCATTCCTTCACCACTGTTTACGCCAACTCCGGTTACGGTGCTTAGGCCTAATCTCACAAATAATTACGCATATTGTGAGACCGGCCACACTTTCACTGACCGCCACTGACGCCAACACTATCGCCTTGTCCGTGGTCACCTCTAGGCACCCAGCGCAGCCTCACTGAATGCTTTTAGTCCGCTACAAGGAGCCTTGACTTAAATGTTATGTCTGTCCCTTTTTACCCCCCCACAGGTACAACTCGAGAGGAATCACCTCTTGCACATATAAGCACCGTAGCATGTGCTTTACACACAGGGCACTGACAAACTCATACAAACCCCTGTAACACCATACACATTAACGGTCCTGACGAAAGCCAGTAGAAGAAAAGGCCTGGTTGAAACTAGTTGACCGCACAGGACGTCAGAGGCCATAAGCCTACCGTGCACGTCCGAAAGCCTTTGTTTTTATTGACTGTCTGGGGCCCACCACTAAAACAGTCTTTGGGACACCCAGGACAGATTTTATACCTCACTCAGAGCACACTCATAGCACCCTCACGAACAAAAAAACCCCGCTCCGCCGTAATCTGGCGTCGAAGCACACCTGAGGTACACTCGGTACCTCGGGTGGGGCCCGATGATGAAGCATGCCACCAACTAGGTTGGTGGGTGAGGGTCTTCATAAAACCTAATGGTTTTCCTCCACCCGCAGACATACAAACAATTTAAACCAGAGCTAGTTCTCATTGATTGCTAACATATAAACTGGGGAAACGGACTAGCCTCTCTAGTTCTCCTCTCTCTTTTTGATTACAACATAAATTAGAGAGGTGCATAGTACAGTGCAGTGTTATGGAGTGAAGTGGTGCAGAGTGGACTGTTGCAGAGTAGTGTGCAATAGAGTGCAGTGGCATAGACGACTTGCTGTACAGTGCAGTGGTGCTGAGTAGAGTAGTGTAGAGTGGAGTGAAACAGAGTGCAGTAATGTAGAGTGCAATGATTCAGAGTAGAGTGGCATAGAGTGAATTGTTATAGAGTGCAGTAGCGGAGAATAGAGTTCAGTGGCAGAGAGTGAAGTGTGGTAGAGTAAAGTGTCATAGAGTGCAGTGGTGTAGAGTGGCGTAGACTGCATTGGCATAGAGTAGAGTGGTATAGAGAGCAGTGGTGTAGAGTACAGTGATACAGAATAGAGTGCAGTGATGTTGAGTGCAGTGTTGAGTGCAGTTGCACAGAGTGCATTGGCATAGAGTGCAGTGGTTTAGAGTAGAGTAGCGTAGAGTGCATTGGCACAGAGTAGAGTAGTGTAGAGTACAGTGATACAGAGTAGAGAGCAGTTGTACAGAGTGCAGTGACAAGTACAGTTGCACAGAGTGCATTGGTATAGAGTGCAGTGGCTTAGAGTAGAGTGGCTTAGAGTGCAGCGACATACAGTGGAGTGGCACAGATTGGCGTAGAGTGCGGTGGTGTAGAGTGCTGTGGTGTAGAGTAGATAGTTTCAGAGTAGAGTTAAGTGGCGTAGAGTTGAGTGGTGCAGGGTAGAATGCAGTGGCATAGAGTAGAGTGGAATGGTGTAAAGTGGTGTAGAGTGCAGTGGCATAAACTGCAGGGGTGCAAAGTAGATTAGAGTGGTGTGGTGTGGATTGGCATAGAGTGCAGGGGTGTAGAGTTGAGTGGTGCAGAGTAGAGTGCATTGGCATAGAGTGCAGTGGCGTAGAGTGCATTGTTGCAGAGTGGCATAGATTGGAGTTGTACAGAGTAGAGGGGAGTAGCCTAGACTATAGTGATGCAGAGTGCAGTGGCAAAGAGTTCAATGACGTGGAGCAGAATGGCATAGAGTGCATTACTGAATTATTCTGGGTCTTGCTCCTCAGTAGTTTTAAACATGCTTTTGCAATGCCAGTAGAACAGGTATTTTATTTATGTTTTATGCAGTATTTAAAAAAAAGCATTGTTGAAAGAGGATAGTGTGTTATATTTTTATGTGGATGTATAATATATTTGACTTATAATAGATACATATATGTACTCACTGCATTAGACAGCAAATATTAAAATGGAATTGTGTGGAATGTAAATAAAAATGAAATCAAATTACATTGTATTTTTATTTATTACTTAGTCGTATGTTTGTTTAGTTTGAGTGCAAATTTTGTAACTGTAATGTAGTGTAAAGATAACCCAGAAAGAGAGTGATAGAAGAGTGTTAGTAGTAATGTGATAGCTGTTAATTATATTTTGTAATAATTTTCTGAGAGTAGATTTGAAGTGTAAGTAGATGTTGAGGTTTGTAGTGGTAGGAAGAGAGTGGATCTTACAACCAAAGCCCAAACTTTGGTATTTGTTCAAGTGGAAGGCTGTGTGGAACTCTGTTTCTGATGGACTGTTGTGTAAAGTTCAAAATATCACATTGCCCTTAATTTAAGGACTGTGAAAAACTACGCAGGCAGGTGACATTTCTGACAAAAAATGTGTTTTGGTGAGATTTTTCCTTTTAAAATATTTTTTTTTTTGGGAGAATGGTCCTGCTTCCTAAGGCTTTGTGAATATCGTCTCATTTATTTTGTATTTCACTTATCTGTCTCCAACGTCATATTAGCTCACATCATTGGCAACGTTTAAAAATAATCACATGGCAGGCAGAAGGGATTCTCCTAACTTTGAGCATTTTCATCCAATACCTTTATGGCTCAAAAATGTCTAACATGCTGCTGTCCAACTGATCAAAATCATAACCAAATTCGATAATTGTGCTTGTTCCTTGAAAGAACGTCACTGGCTACCTATACAAGCGTACATTATTTACAAAACATAATAATTACAAAGGAAAAGTCTCTGTTATGAGTCATCCAGCGAAATAAATCTGGCTTATATTGATCACCCAAAACTGCCCGGTCCTTAAATTAAATGTGTCAATTCCATGGCATACATGTATTGCAAATAACTAGTGCAGGCACTTTGGTGTATACATTCATAGTGTGCAGCAGGGAATTGACACACAGTCACACTTTATTAGGTATGGCCAAACTAAACACACCAATGAAAATACCAGGGGTCACCACATATCATCCTCATGGATTATTAGACAAATCTTGGCCAAATGTGTCTCCAGTCACTGATGCTGACATATGCAATGATTTAGATGCGTGGGGGCTGCAAAGAGCACATAACAAAACACACTACACACATCTGACACAGGATGGCACACTGTTAGACTTGGCAACTTTTGCCCTGTTTCCCCTGACTTTTTGCCTTCTGACCTCCCGGTTTTGACTCTGTTTTTGCTGGTGTAACGATTCTGCGCACTTTCCTCACTGCTGTACAGTGGTAAAGTGCAAGTGCTCCTGTATAAAATGGGTTATGAATTGGTGTTTCCATGATTGGTATATTTGTTTTAAATGTCAGTCCCTAGTAAAGTGCACTGCGTGTGCCGGGCCAATAAATGAAATGCTGTTGGTGGGCTGCAGCACTGAATTGTGCCACCAACGTAAACAGCCCGTAAAGTGTAACTCTGGCCTGCCATCGCAGAGCCTGTGCGCAGCCTGGGGCTGCTGTGTCGACTTGGCGAGTGCATACACTTGCAAGACCCTAACCCTTCCCTTTGCTCCACGTGAGTCGCGCCTAAGGTAGGCCCAAGTTACCCCCATGGGCAGGGTGCATTGTATGTCAAAGGTAGGACATGCCCTGGTGTGTGTGGCATGTCCTGATAGTGAATTACAACCTACTTCGTTTTTCACTATTGCAAGGCTACCTGTTCTCCATAGGCCAGAATGGGCAGTTTGGTTATTACATCCTATGATCCTAACTGACTCAGAGAACATGGTAGAAATTAGAGTTTAGTATGCCTGAACTCAGAATGATGAAATACATCTTTTAGTGAAGTTGGTTTTAACATTCTGTGTTTGAAAATGCCACTTTTAGAAAGTCGGCATTTTCTGACCTAACCATCCATCCTGCCTGTGCTAGCGTGCGTATTGTCTGTCTGGTTTGTGAGTGACAGGAGCTGGGGGGGAGACAGGGTGATTCAGCCGGGCTGAATAGGCACATCTACACCTAGATGGGTGGGAGGAGTGGCGCCTATGTCTGAATAGGGCTTAGCTCACCTTCTACAATGCTGGCTTCACACCCTGTGGTGAGTCTGAGGACCATGGCCCACACTGACAAAGAAAGAAGGTGCACCCTGGCAGAATGCACCCCGAACTAGTTTGAACTAGGTCCAGGCCCCTCTGCCTTCAGAGGACAAAGGAATTGCTGGTATAAATATTGGGGCCCAGACCCCAAGTCATTAGATCTCGCTGGAATCAAGGAATCTGCCAAGAAGAGGAGCTGAAAGAGCTGTTAGGAGGAGTACTGCCCCTTTGCTGTGTTATTGCTTTGTTGGGTTGGCCGGCAGCTCCTGCTTCTGCCTTGGGCAGTGAAAGGACTAGACTGAACTTTCTCTACTTGTGCTAAGTATCTCCAAGGGCCTGAAACCGAGCTGGTCTCCTGTTAAGAAGTCTCAGGAACTGCAAAGACTTCACCAACCTCTGGGTACCGCTCCTGGAACCGTTGTTTCAGTTGCCACAGAGAAGAGGGAACCGCGACCGACTCTGTCAGTCAAACTCCGACACTGGCCTTGTGTCCTGAAGGCACCGCATCGAAGCACAGTCTCGCCCTGCACTGCCTGCCTTGGTCTCACCGACGCCGTCCTGGACGATCGTCACCGAGCCGCTGCTCGCACCGTATCGAGAGGCACCGCAATCTGCATCGCCTCGCTTCACTTCGCTGGCCTGGGCTCACGGACACGATCGCTGCTGGCTCGACATCCATGACTGCTTCATCACGCACAGCTGTCCGGCTTAGCCAGAACCAATTCCCGCCAACCGGCTCTGTTGCCTACATCCCAACTTTCCAGCACCTCATAGAGCACCATCTCACCCTGCACCGTAAGCCTTGGTCTCCCTGATGCCGTCTGGATGATCGTCATCGAGCCGTTGCTTGCACTGCATCGAAAGGCACCGCACCATGCACCGCTTCCACTTTGCACCATTATCGCAACGGACGTCACGACCGGCTCTGTCACCTGCACCGTGACCTGCCAGCACCGCATCGAGCACCATCTCACCCTCCACCGTAAGCCTTGGTCTCACGGACGCCGTCGGGACGATCGTCACCGAGGCGCTGCTCGCACTGCATCAAGAGGGACCGCACCGTGCACCGCTTCCACTTCGCACCGCAACCGCGATGGATGCCAAGACCGACTCACACCACTGTGTGAGTCGCACTAAGATAGGTACTGTGAACAAATCTGTCCCGCTGTTGCTCGCCCGTACTGACGCGGTCAGTTGGAATTGCGAGACTCTGTTGTTTTTAGCATCGTGGTAGGCTCGGACCGAGCTACCAACTCGTACGAACTGTGTTTTCAACTTAACTTTGCAATTTAAAGACATCTTGCAACGCAACTAATTTTAAAGTACTGTACTGTGGATTTTTATTGTATTTGTTCTTGTTTGAGTATATGAAAATATTGGATATTTTTCTAAACTTGTGTGGTGTCCATTTGTAGTGCTTACCCTGTATTACTGTTGGTTATGTGCAAACGCTTTACACACTGCCTCTAAGATAAGCCTGACTACTCGTGCCAAGCTACGAAGGGGGTGAGCAGGGGTTATTTTAGAAGTGCAACTCCCTTATTCTGACTAGAGTGGTGGTTCCGGCCTGGCTTCGGTGCGAATCTTAGCCAACCCGAAATCCCATTTCTAACACACAGTACTAAGGATGCAGTTGCCACTAAAATGTACCCTTATATAAGGGAATCAACAAATTGTCCCTGTGTGAATGCTTTATTGGAATTTCTTGGCTTCACTCTCCGTTCACAGTCAATCCCCAAGATGGATATGCACTGATTATTGGTAGATCATGAATGTCCCAAAGGCTGTTATATCCTTTGCAATGTTTCAGGTTTGTTCTGCATCTTTAAGTAGTTTACCTACAGATTCAGCCTGCTCTTGCCAGTTGGATTTTGGGGGCGGCAATGCTTCCATTGGTGTTACTCTGTGCATGAACCACGGAAGAGAATGCTCTGCCGTTTCCTAAGCCTACCTAGTACAACCAATGTCTCTGGTCTTTGCTATGCTGGGAAAGTGGGTCTGCGCAGGCACAGTTAAGGGGAGACAGTACTTGGTTGACTGAGGCCAGGTAGAACTTCTTTTATTAATCTTTTTTGGGCTCAAACGCAAGCCCATCACCAAAACAAAGCAAAAAGCCTATTACAAATGCAGCGGTAATCAAATTGGAGGTAGAAATAACTGCGGAATGAGGTTTTGATGTAGTGTCAAGCCTTTCGAAGCTGCAGCCCGGTCTTGTGGGATAAACAAGACTTCAATTGTGAGTCTTCTCAGAGCCCAGTCTCCAAGGTGCTTTGGCTTTGTCTGTCCTTTGTAGTTCATGGGGGCCTCACCGACCGCTTTATGCTATCCTCTATGGATAGATTGAGGAAGCAAGTAATCCCACTTTGGGGCACGATGCCAGGGAAACCAAGGTCAGAAGACCTCACCACATCGCCTTGTAGTCCAAACCCTTTCTTAGAACACAGTATGTCAACTTTTTCCCACCCAACACCTCATGGCCCTCCTCTTTCCTTCTTTTCCTTCGTGCAGTGGTACCTCCTTTCCTCAAGGTGTTTTCACAGCAGCTCTTCTTGGCAGGGTACTGAACTTCCATGTTCCTGTTACCAAAACTGGCAAGGGCAGTTGGCTGTCAGCAACTTCATATGACTTATATGGTGGAGGCTGGGCACACCTATCTTTAGGATTATTAAACTGTGTAGCTCTAACTTATCTATGCGTGCTGCGTAGGTAGGCACGATGTCCCTCTCGTGCATGAACAATTAACACAACTATTCAAGCGTAAACCGCTTGACCTAACGCGCACTGTTGCACTTCCAACTGGAATGCTCTTTAGTGTTATACGTATAGTACAGTTTCATTAGACAGTATCAGATTTTGACAATCAACAAACCATCATTTTATGCTTACTTTCATCATTATTTACTGTACATGCTTATAAACAATAAAACAGTTTTCAATTTCATGATATTACATCATAAACATATCACTTTTCATGATTATGACATTTATATATGAATCATTTTGCATTGCCCGCCCTATGCATTTCGGGCCTCCAGGCCCTTCTTCAGGGGCTGTATCTTGCTGTCGTATTGTGACACCGGTTCAGAATAAGTGGGATGATAAATCCTATAGCGTAAAGTGGACACCGGTACATCATTAGTGCTTGAAACTTTACCGGAAATAATAGACAATCGTTAAAACTGGTCGGGTCATACCTTGAGGTTCGCTCAATATGAATCAACTCGTTTCACGTGTAGACCGCTGTCTCAATGGAGTTGCGGCGTGTTAAATTCCTCAAACGGGAGTCCTGAAAAGTACTCTCATATTCATTCAAACGTCTCTGTTCTGGTCGGCTTCCCGACCAGAACAGAGACGTTTGAATGAATACGAGAGTACTTTTCAGGACTCCCGTTTGAGGAATTTAACACGCCGCAACTCCATTGAGACAGCGGTCTACACGTGAAACGAGTTGATTCATATTGAGCGAACCTCAAGGTATGACCCGACCAGTTTTAACGATTGTCTATTATTTCCGGTAAAGTTTCAAGCACTAATGATGTACCGGTGTCCACTTTACGCTATAGGATTTATCATCCCACTTATTCTGAACCGGTGTCACAATACGACAGCAAGATACAGCCCCTGAAGAAGGGCCTGGAGGCCCGAAATGCATAGGGCGGGCAATGCAAAATGATTCATATATAAATGTCATAATCATGAAAAGTGATATGTTTATGATGTAATATCATGAAATTGAAAACTGTTTTTTTGTTTATAAGCATGTACAGTAAATAATGATGAAAGTAAGCATAAAATGATGGTTTGTTGATTGTCAAAATCTGATACTGTCTAATGAAACTGTACTATACGTATAACACTAAAGAGCATTCCAGTTGGAAGTGCAACAGTGCGCGTTAGGTCAAGCGGTTTACGCTTGAATAGTTGTGTCAGCAACTTCAACCTTATTCTCTGTAGCCTCGAGTGTAGTCCATTTCAAAGGACCTCATGAATGCTCTGGAGGAGACCTGCAATTTACATGGCTGCCGGGTAGGATCTCTCAAACCTCCATCTTATGAAACACTCACACAGCAGAGATCCAAAATGGATATGTGGGCTGCTGTCGTCAAGTAGAGCGCATATGCTTTCTTCTCCACCTACTAACATATAAAGTCTAAGCATACTTGCCATCAGTGTCCCTACATGGATGGGGCAAAGGGCCCGGTTTCAGGGAACTTGCAGAAAATTTAAAATACAAGGGACCTGCAAGCAACTTTCTCTGGTCAAGCAACATGTAAAGAGGTTGGTCCTGTAAGTATAAACAGTTGCTTCCACCACTGTAAGTCCTTCACAACCTTGTGAACGGACGATAATCATGGCTCAGAAATACAGGGTGCACATGGTGTGACATTCCAGAACACAGAGTCCAGTTGTGGAACTGAAACCATTTCCATGCAGTCCATCAGCCTACATGCATGATTGATGTGTGAGGTGAGGTTACAAACAATCAAAAATAATCAGAGACTCACTATGGGGAACCCAAGACCTCCAACCAGAGCTGAATTTTTAGTCCAATGGTTGCTGGTAAGGGTCACTGGCACTTATTTTTGGGGACCAGCACTTATTTTCCCGCTTCAGACATTTTCCGAGCGAAGAGAGGAAAAAACACGCAGTTTAGAAAGACAAAGGAAGAAAAAGACAACAAAACAGTCCAAAAGGAAGAAATAAGCAACCTGCAGGAGTGAGATAAGGGGATAAGGAGGGTCTGGTAGTGGGTGAAAGAGGCATGAGCTGGATTTAAGTCTACCAGCCTTGGTATTTGTCGTGCTGACGTTTAATTGCATTGGCCACAGGCTTCTGAGCAGAGTCTAGGGTGCTGGCATTCTCTCTTTTACAAATTAAGCACTGCCTCCAACAAACACAAAGATGAAAATGTCTGGGACTTCCCTCAATATTAGAGAAGACAGGGTATTGGGTTGGAAAACCGCAAGGAAAGCCAATCTGGATTCCTGTGCTATAACAGTGCCTTGCGCTACTGATGGAAATCCAACCCATATAAATAGAGCGCCCTTTAGAACTACTTTTGTTCTCCCCCTGTAAGCTGTCAGACACTTGAGAGGTTGCAGTACGTCTAGACATGCACTTGGAACCAAACAGGTATGGCCTTAACCGTGAGAGGACCTACACTCCGGCAAAACACTCCTACTCAAAAGTAACCAATTCCTACTTTCTAGACAGCAACCTTTAGCTTATGTAATAACCGGATGCTCCCTGTCTTTCTCAATGAGTTGGTGAGAATGACCAGAACTGCCTTGTTGAAAAGATAAAGGTTTGAGTGTAATCAGGGGCCTGCATAACAGGTGCATTGCACAGTGCAGCTTTCAAGCAACTGAAGTCCTTCTGACACTTCACAGCCCAGATCACTTCAGAGAGCTGCTTCCCGGGATCAGGGCTGTCAAAGAGGTTACTGTGGTACCACAGGTAGCCAAAAAGTAAAACAAGTACTTAGTGAGGCCTAAGAAAGCCCTCACCTTGGTAGAAGTGATAGGAACCTCCAAATGAAATACTACCTATACTTTCGGCTCCCAGGGATTTATCTGCCATTCCCCACCACCTGGCGTCCAAGACACACCACATTTGCCTTCGTATTTGAGAAAGACATTAAAAATCACGTTGTCTCAAGCACATATGATCCAACAACGCCCATTTGAGACTGACGTGCAAGGATCCCTGAGTTGCAAGTTCTAAACTAAGGGGTATATTACCAACAACTAGCGATAGTTTTTGTCTCTAACTTGTTTAGAGACAAAAATTATCGCCGCAAACCAGCGATTTTTATCGCAGATAAACCTTGCTATTAGCAAGGTTTATCGCAAATGCGATAAAAAATGGCCGCAATGCATGAATATCGCTGAAAAGTCAGCGATATTCATGCATTATCGAGCAAATGCTCTTAGCCCTGTTATCCACCTCCCATTGGATAACATGGCTAAGAACTGCTCAGGGCAGGTGTTAGCTTTTGGAGATATACGCGCTTAGCGCGAATATCTCCAAAAGTTGGTAATAGGAGATAGCGATGTTAGCGACTGTTTCCAGTCGCTAACATCTTGGCACGCCCACTTTGCATGTCATTAGTGATAAATATCACTGACATGCAAAGTGGGGCCCATGATGGTCGCTATCTCCTATTAGCTGTCGCTAACTGGTGTTAGCGACAGCTTGGTAATAGGGAGATAATTTTATCTCCGCTTTCTTGGCTTTTAAAGCCAAAAAAGCGGAGATAAAACCCCTTGATAATATACCCCTAAATCTCCTACAGCCTTTAGTCCCCACTTCTCAATGTATTCCTTCTGTTCAGAAAACTCCTGAAAACAAAACTTTTCATTCTTTTATCGCTAGACGAGCGATCAAAGAATGTTCTATTTCAATTCTTCCTGCCTCTGCCGGACTCCACCTTTCATGAGTCCAGAACATTCCTTGACATTCCTACTTGACTTTTCAAGACCAGAACTATGACGTAGCGTAGGTGACGTGCTCCAATTTATCGTACTCCCTGACTAAAACAATACATGAATTAATTAATAAGTAAATCGAGCTATCTCAATAAATGAATACATAAATACCGCACTGCCATATTTTGACGAACCTAATGTCAGCATGTCCATTAACCGTTAGCAGTGCAACTCTAGCATTTTATTTTGTGTGCACGTGCCCATTTTCACGGTGCATTAAAAATAGAACAGCTGCGATAGTTGTGAAGATAGCAGGGCTTTTGTTGTGCTCACAAACAGATAGCCCTTCAATGGTGAGAACCGTGTGATACCGGAACTTCTGCAGCTCTTACTGTGCCGGCCCCAGGCCCCGCTCTCCCTCCCAGTGCAACCTTTCACAGAGCTCACGAAGTAACAATCCTGTGAAGGCGCGTGACCTCGGCGATCTGCGAGCTTGGAGTGGCGCGTGCCCAAGACCGACAGGGCGGAAGTGCAGAGGAAACCCCTTTCGAAGCCAAGCAGTTTTTGAGCGCTGAAATTCTATTATCCGTGGTGTACTTAAAAAATAGAAGATTTACAAGCAAATAACTCCACTTTTAAAAAATATGTGATTATTCATGTGAGAGACGTTTTAGAAATGTGACCTGCATCATGGTTAGAGCGACTTAGACATAATTAATGAAAGTGTCAGCTCTTGACATGGAGCTTGAATACACAAAAGTCTGTAACCAGGATATACAAGACACGTATCTGAACAATAGTTACTTTGGGTGATGGAAAACATTTCTTCGGGTACTGTTCCCAGTAGCGTGCTGTGGGCAACATATCTTGCCATGCAGTAATCTCAAGGGCTGGCACCTAATTTGAATCATTAAAGGAACCTCTTCTTAAATTACCTGACTCGTGTAGCGTAGGGATGGATTTCATGCCAAGCAGGAAGTTATATTATTCGGGGGAAATATTTCTTGCATTCCTCGTCTTTTGAGCTGAATAAGCTTAAAGGTGCAATGTGCAACAGCCCAAAGTAATTCAAAGCGTGGGTCCTACTCAGGAACATCTCGCCCAAACCCCAAGGCCAAGAATAACTGCAATGGGTGGTCTTCATCTCTCTGTGGTGGATGACTCGTGAGTGAGATTAGAAACCCAAAAAACAGAAGGCAGAGTACTCAAATATTTTTGTAAATTAATACGTTTGTTCTTGTCAACCTTTTTCCTCAAATGTTTTATGTATTTTATTGACTCAATATATTCTGTTTTCTTTTCCCTCATTGTATTGGTGAAATTTCTCACCTTGACCCTAGTACTTTGCAATGCAGTGCTCATTGTGTTAGAAGCAACGCAAGAGAAGGTACAGTGACAGGCACACAGCACATTAGCATCCGTAAAATAGGTTTGCTTGCACCGATGCTTCATAGAAGGCATCACAAGTTCGCTGACTATCTCTGAACTCATGGGAGAGGCACTTCGTTACATGGTCTGGGACTGCCGGTCACCCCCCGCCTTAACATGCAAACCATAGTTAACAATACTTATCAGTCAAACAACAGAATTCTTTGGAAGGCAGGGGGTCTCGCGACCCCCCCGGCCGTGTTTATTAAAATATGAAAACAAATTAAAATTGATTAAAATAACATTATTTACATAATTATTAAATGCAAAATTCAGACATTAGATTTATAGCAAGTTAGACAGGTATGATGGGCTAACCTTTACAAATATCTAATACAGCGTGTTTCCTAACCGAATCTAAGATCCTACATATATTTAGCATTTTAATAATTTCTGGTCCTACAGCAAGGTCGTTAACCGGTGTCAGATCCTTTACCCAGCTACGCTCTCACGTCCGAGATGCGCATGCGCAACAAGGGCCCGGTTACCGGGAGAGTACGTCTCTCTCCTGGTTGCCCTCGTACGCTCCGTGAACTCCATTCAACCAAAAAGGAGGGCCCTTACACTTGCGCCATGTGCTGATGTCATAGTGTATGTGCGGGGTGGCTACCAGCCCGAGGAAAGTGTGACTCCCTCCCCCGCACCCTTCCAAGCAAGCAGATATCCTGCCCCTGAAGTTCTGGGAGAGACCATTGGCTCCTCCCCGTGGGCAGCCCCATTTGCTAATGGTGCCGCCCCCAAAGGACCTTAAATTGCTGCTCACCGATTATGACCTTACCGCCTGACCCACTTAATAAATACGACAATTCTAATCTATGAAGGGAAAAAAAGGCCTAATGAAAAAATTAATTAATGCATAAGCAACAACACAACCAATTAAGCAGATTAAAATTAACATTGCCTGTACACGGGAAAAAGGCCTAAGGAAGGAAAATACATTCATCATTAGCGCGTTGACCATAGTCCCAGAGGATACCTACCAATGTCCTCTCCTTGAATTCTGTTAACAGGGATGGAGGGTGGGGAAAATTAAAAGCCCCCACAGCGGGGTGAGGAGCGAGCCTGGGAAGCACGGGCACAAAGAGAACGCCTCCCGCGCTCCCCAGGCTCTTAAACCCCCCCTTTGCCAAGGGTCCCGCCCCTTTGACCCGGAAGTGCAAAACGGCTTCCGGGTCCCTGGCGGGACCCGTGGACCAATCAGGGCGGGTGAGGGGGGGCCGGGCCCAGCCATGTGTGCGTGGGGGCAGAGCGCCCCCCCCTTTTCTCATGGTCTGGGACTGCTGGCCACCAATTTCCAATTTAAAACATTTATAAAGCGCAACGTTCACCGTACGGTTTCTTGGCGCTAGTGAAGGGTCCAGCAGCTGAGGCAAAATGAGCCTGTCGTAGGGCAAGAAAAGGCCAGTTTACACGGAGAAGGCCTGTTTGAAAAGGAACGTTTTTAGATCTTTGCGGAAAGAAACATAATGAGTGGCAAAGCGAAGGTGGTCGGGGAGGGAGTTCCAGAATAAAGGAGCCAAGGTGGAGAAATTGGCTCCACCCCACTTTTTGCGTTTGAAACGTGGGATTTGAAGGAGAGACTTAGAAGAGGAACGAAGTTCTCTGGTGGGGACATATTCGTTTATCAGCGAGGAGATGAAGGCGGGGGCAGTGCCTTGGCGGGCCTGGAAGACCATGCAGCCTGTTTTAAAAAGGGAGCGTTCCTTAACAGGAAGCCAATGGAGCTCCCTGAGGAGGGGTGTGGAGTGGTGGTAACGTGGGAGACCATAGACCAGCCGGGCCGCCTGGTTCTGGACCATTTGGAGCCTCCGCAGGCTGTATGCCGGGATGCCGTTGTATAGGGCATTGGCATAATCCAGCCGCAATATTACCAGAGCGGCCATAATCAACTTGAGTGCCTGGGGGGAGAAGAAGCGGGAGACAGTGCGGATGGTTCGAAGGGTAAGGAAGCAGGAGGAGACTACAGAGCTAATTTGTGAATGGAGGGTGAGATGGTTGTTCATTTTGACACCCAGTGTTTTGACCGTGGTTGAAGGAGTGGGGGCGGGACCAAGAGAAGAGGGCCAAAAAAGAGAATTCCAGGGACTGGAAGAACCACCGGTAAGAACCAACTCGGTTTTGTCCGGGTTCAATTTGAGATGGTTGTGGTTCATCCAGTCCCTGATGAAAATCATAATGGACTGGAAATTAGAGACAGAGAGGGGAGAAGAGGATAGGTCAAAGATGAGCTGGAGGTCATCCGCATAATTGAACACGGTGACCTCCAGCTGCTGAAGAGCAAAAATGAGAGGAAAGATATAAAGGTTGAACAGTAGGGGGGAAAGAGAGGAGCCCTGGGGAACACCACAAGTGACAGGGAGTGAGGTGGTCGTGAAGTCACCTAGCCGGACCGCCTGGGTGCGGTCCCTCAGGAAGGAGGAAAGCCAGACCAGGGCTGATCCCTCGATTCCAGCCGCCCTGACACGGGACAGTAAGATGGTGTGGTCCACCGTGTCAAAGGCGGCGGAAAGGTCGAGGAGCACCAGCGCCTGGTGTTTGTTGTGATCCATTCCCTTCCTGAGGTTGTCTAGGACCGATACCACAACTGATTCGGTCGAGTGCCTGGGGCGGAAGCCGGCCTGGCGGGAAGCCAGACCCCCATTTGCCTCTACATGGGCACTGAATACCGCGGTGACATGGCGCTCCAGCACCTTGCCCAGATAGGGCAGCAGGGAAATGGGGCGGTAGTTGGCTGAGATGGACGGGTCAGCGCCAGGCTTCTTTAGAATGGGCACTATGGTGGCTGATTTGAGCGCAGGGGTCACTACTCCCTGCGTTAGGGAACTATTGAGGAAAGTAATGGGGGGTTCAGGACAGAAGGAGTAGATTTGTTGCAGGATTCGTGCCGGACAGATGTCTGCCGGAGAACCCGATTTTACTTTGGGAAGTATCTCCAGGAATACTTCCTCAGTGAGGGGGGGAATGGTGGTAAGATGATATTGAGCAGTGGGAGGAGAAGGATCGATGAAGGCAGACGAGGGGGAAGGGATGTTGGCCTTGATGGTTACGATTTTATCCAGAAAATAGGAGTTTAGTTGGTCGCACAGAGGCTGGGATGGGGGGATTTGGGGTGAGGCTCTGTCGGAAAAGGCTAGGTCATTCACTATACCAAAGATCTCTCTAGGTTTATTTTCGGCTGACGTTATTTTAGTTGAAAAATAGGTGGTTTTGGCGGCGAGGATTGCTGTTTTATATTCGGCGAGTGATGTGCAATAAAGGATTTTTAGTGAGGGGCAATAATTTTTTCTCCAATGCCTCTCTGCCTGTCGAACGGTCAGTTTTAACTTTTTTAGGTTGTCGTTAAACCACCTGTTAGAGTCCTTAGGTCGTCGGATGGAAATGCGACGCAGAGGAGCCTTTGAGTCACAACCTTCAGCCAGCCAGGCATTAATAGCCTTGGCTTGAGAGTCGGATGAAAGGCCGGAGAGGGTCGGAATGGAGTTCTGAAGCAGAGAGGTCAAGGAGGAAAGATCAACTCTGTTCCAATTCCGCGCCCAGGTGTTTTTGGCGTGTGGGACTTTAGATGCCTGTTTGAGAGGAATGGAGAAAGAGATAAAGGCATGGTCGGACCAGGGGCAGGGAGAAACAGTCACCGGGGAAACTGGAAGGTTGAGAGTCCACACCTGGTCAAGTATGTGGCCGTGAGAGTGGGTGGGGACAGAAACGTGCGGGACAAAGTTCAGAGAGAGAAAAGATTCTGTGAATTCCTTCGAAGCAGAACACTCAGAAGGGTCGGAGGGCCAGTAGTTAAAATCGCCTAGCACTAAGACCGAAGCGTAGTTGACCACCAGGGTGGCCAGTAGGTCTTGAAATGCCGGTAAGAACAAAGACGAAGACTGGGGTGGGCGATACATCAAAAGGGCAGTGATGGGGGGGGGAGGAAAGGGAACGGACTACAAGGAATTCAGTGGGGTGGATGGGGGGGAAGGCCACCCCCGCCTTAACATGCAAACTATAGTTAACAATACTTATCAGTCAAACAACAGAATTCTTTGGAAGGCGGGGGTCTCGTGACCCCCCGGCCGTATTTATTAAAATATGAAAACAAATTAAAATTGATTAAAATAACATTATTTATATAATTATTAAATGCAAAATTCAGACATTAGATTTACAGCAAGTTAGACAGGTATGATGGGCTAACCTTAACAAATATCTAATACAGCGTGTATCCTAACCGAATCTAACATCCTACATATATTTAGCATTTTAATAATTTCTGGTCCTATGGCAAGGTCGTTAACCGGTGTCAGATCCTTTACCCAACTAGGCACTCACGTCAGAGATGCGCATGCGCAACAATGGCCCGGTTACCGGGAGAGTACGTCCCTCTCCTGGTTGCCCTCGTACGCTCTGTGAACTCCATTTAACCAAAAAGGAGGGCCCTTACACTCGCGCCATTTGCTGACGTCATAGTGTATGTGCGGGGTGGCTACCAGCCCGAGGAAAGCGTGACTTCCTCCCCCGCACCCTTCCAAGCAAGCGGATATCCTGCCCCTGAAGTTCTGGGAGAGACCATTGGCCCCTCCCCCTGGGCAGCCCCATTCGCTAATGGTGCCGCCCCCAAAGGGCCTTAAATTGCTGCTCACCGATTATGACCTTACCACCACAGGCCAGCATAGTTGACCGACTATCTGGCCCCCCCACAAACTCCTACTCTGAAAGGTCATATCTACATCACGAAACCTTCTAACCATGCTAGAATCTGCTTTGCTAGTAACTCCTCGCCTGCCTAAGTCAAGTGGACCCTATCCAGCAAGGAAAACTGGTCTCCCCCAGATGCACCCATGTGGAATACTCCGCAATTGAGGTGTTCGGACTATTTCTCTAACTTGTCGTTCATCCCCTTTACCGAGTGATACAACGCCTTAACAAAGTCCTCCCTCCCTCGATGTCAGCCTGATTATCAACTGCTACCCTCTCTTACTGAAAGGTCATGCCCTAAACCAATCCTCCCACGCCTAGCCCCTTATGCTTAGTCCCACTATCGGGCCCTAACCACTCCTTGCAAGATCCTATGTTGTCCCTACACTGCTTTTATAGGCAAGAGAGAAATTCTCTGCGATGGTTGCCGTCTTTTCTTCCCCGCATATGAAGCCCTGTGTTATGATCTGCAATTAGTAGGCCTCACTACTGCTGTTACTAGGTTTTTGCTGCCATGGGCACCATCATAGGCTTCTGAATCCAGGCTCTGGCCAGGCACCCCCCTGTGCACTGCCAGGTTTACAAGCGTTGACCATATCAATTGATAACCTATGAATATACTATGATGACCGCGGTGCTCTGTGAGCACCTGCGCCGTTGCTGTAGCCACACAGTTTCCTGATAAGGGCCGTACTGCCATTTTATGCGCAGCAACCTCACCCTACATTACCACAGACAGCCAAAGCTGGGGTTAACACACCAATAAACAATTAACTCAGTGTTGGCACCCCGGAGTCCTTCATTGATCGCCCATCACCCTTGAAGCCGTTGCTTGCCATTCCTGTACCTGACGTACACGTCTCTTTGGCTGTCCACCTGTTGCAGTTGTTGCGGTGTGTAGCACTTCCCAGATATCCGCCATGAACCCGGCCACACATAAAAATGAAAACACAAACACACACCATTAGTGTTTATGGCCTCCTGATGAAAGCCGCAGTACACATGCCCGTATTACATCCCCGTCACATGCTAAACCTTAGCTAAGATTGGCACCAGACACATTCCAATAAACTCGCCACCACAAGTATTTAGCCTCGCATCAGACTGTGTCACATGCGGAGTATCTGAATTAGAATTACATATATGGTGCCCAATAGTATGACCCTTAGTGAATAATAGACCTGAGTCCTAGCGGTGAGGAGCACGTCATGCAGCAGGCGTGTCTTCAGTCATACATCGTGAAAACAAAGATGAATGATTAGTGCTTTTTGTATTTATATGACCAAATTCGCAAGTCAGTGCTTACTTTGTGAGACTGTACCTCCCCTTTTCACACCCACCCCCCCGCTTAGGGTACCTAGATACTGTCCACACCCGTCTGACATAGGCCTGTATGACAAACCCTAGGCATATCATGCCACCTTGCCCACGCACAAGTGTGTACCAGTACTGCGTGATGCCATACAAACGCATCAATACTGCGTGATATTACCGAATCCAGTCTGTCTGTTACAAAGTCGCCCACATGTGCGCCAGCCAGATGTGATGCAGACAGCAAGTCAAGTCATGTTTCACACTACAACTTAAGACTGTGTGTTATCTAACACAAATCATACTGTGACATATGTTTATGTGTACTCCTGTGTCACAAACCACCTACTCATTATGCAAATGATGCAAACGAAAAGGAGAACCGAGTGGGCAGCTTATGTTTGTGAACTGAGCTGGACTTGAATTAATCTCAGCCACTGATAGTTACACCGGCCACAACCCAGTCTATTGTTATTTTGTCTAAAAATAGTCACTTCACTTAAGATCCAGCCCTTTGATGTCCAGTCCTATGTAAAATAGTACTGGCCGCTATTAAACAAACCAAACAAAATTTGTACAGCCTTATCAATATAGGGGCTGGCAGCCATTTCTGTGTTATTATTTGATAGGCACTTGCCATTGATAACACTATAACTCAGGTACGCGTAATTAATATTAATTAGGGGGAACTAAATCCTCCAGCAAGAGCACATTTAGTGGGCGTGAGCAGCTGCTCGTGTTTCCGTTCTATTGTATTTAGCACTATTTGCTTAGTATGATATGCCTCCTTCAGTCCATTATGGGCGCAAGGGTGCTCCCTATGTTAAGAAACGAATATTAAAAGCAGGAGTGAATTTCGGGCATTTCCTATCCGAAGTGCACAATTATTGAGTGCACAGAGCTGCTTTTGTTCTTTCATTTTAGCACCATTTCTTACCAACAATTGAATCCTTGCGTCGTTTTTTGAATGCAAGGGGGCACCTACAGCACCCGGTATTCCTAGGCGGTCTCCCATCCAGGTACTAACCCGGCCCGACCCTGCTTAGCTTCCGAGATCGCGCACATTCAGGGTGGTAGAAGGGGATAACAGGGGTGACTGGAAAACGTAAAAGACAACTACTACTTCCTCAGACCGCAGTAATAATGCTCAAGTCTCATATTTCATCATTGAAACATTTCCATCCATTGTTGTTACCCATTCGATCGATACTGCTTGTAAGCATTGGCAACGGAATAGACTTGTTTTAGGTGCCGGTCTATTGTGTTAAATGTCTGAATGTAGTCCCAGAAAACATACAAAGGGCATGCTTTGGGAAGCGCAGGATTATAGTTAACATTTCTAAGGCCAGACCGTACTTTAAATAGTCCAACCCTCATGGAAGGGATTCATAGCTATGCTTCTTTGGCTCTGTCCCTTTTAGAGACCCCACTAAACTCCTTTAACCCACTTAAGAATACTGCTTTGGCACTTATGTTCGATTACCCTAAGAAAAGAAATCAGAGTTTCTGTATCTGCAACTCGCAGTCTCTCCATAGTCCCTGTGCATCAAAACTTTATCGATAGATCAGTGGGTCAAGACACCTACTGCAGGTAAAATGTGAATCCCAGTAGTTAAATTGGTAACCTTATTATGGTTGATAAGCCATCATCAGAAGGATGTGGGATACTTGCAGCTGTTAACAATGCTTTGCAGTAGGGCTGTTCATGTCTGAAACACACAAATTGATAATGTTTTTACTGTGCCAGTTTCTG